>NC_140579.1:239285916-239942541 GCF_964204655.1 Triturus cristatus
GCAAGTCTCCAGGTAATAAAAGCGCGTCTCGCGATACTGGAGAGTGAAGAATGCCGTTAAGGCGCCGGGAGGGCTGGCCACACATCCCATGCCGTCACGAGCACTGGGGGCCCAAGTCCCACCCCAGTCAGCACAGAAACACAAAAGAGGCAAGTCTCCTGGCAGTGAAAGCGCGTCCTGTGCTGTGGGAGTGTGAAGAAAGCCATTAAGGCATCGGTAGGACTGCCTCAGTCTCCTGCGCCGTCACAAACGCTGGGGGACCGAGTCCCACCCTAGCCAGCACAGAAACACAAAAGCAGCAAGTCTCCCAGCAGTTTTTTAGGTCGAGCCAAGCGGCAGCGCGCATGCGCTCCTCGCTCTGCGAGGCACACTGTAGTAGGGTAGAACGTGGCAGCCTCGTCCACTCTCCGCCCATATTTGTCATTGGCTTTCTGTCATTGTCCTTCTTAAATGCTGGTTTTAGATTGGTAAATAAGCTTTTTAGTCCCTCCTCTGTACCGCTTTGTCTCCATCTGTTACCGCCCATTAGGACAGGACCTTTTACTGGTCATGCTACACAGTCTGCTTTATCATGGCTAAGAGCACTATTTTTGATTTATTGTTTGCAGCGCGATCGGCTTTCACTTCAGTGGCCACGCTTGTTTATTTAATTAATTTGCAACGCAGACCGGTTTCACTTTTGCGGCCGCGCTTGTTTATTTAATTATTTTGCAACGTGGTCCGCTCACTTTAGCGACCGTGCTTGGTTTTTAAATGAATCTGCTGTTTTCTTCTGTGTGAGGGGCACAGGTGGGCTAGAGCCAGGCACGTCATGCGAGGCTTGGTTCTGTTGTGGTGAAAGGCAGGCACTTTTACCTAAACAAGAATTTGCAATGCAATAGGTCTTGCATTTAATGACAATTCCTCGTTTTAGTTTTCAAAACATAAATAAAAGGCATTGTCATTTACAATGCCAATAGCTTAAACTCGTGTAAATGTGAGACCTATTGCATTGCAAATGCTTGTTTGCTGTGTTGTTCAGGTCCAGAGTCAGTACAAAATGCAATGCATGTGATGCTGGGGGCCATATTACCTTCGACTTCTGGCATAGTATGACTTTCTGCTGACCCAATGATTTATTTCTTCACAGTCCAAAATTGGTGCCTCAGATTAGCTGTAATTTAACTGCACGGTACTCAAGGAACACCGGCATGCATAATTTCTTGCCAAACAACTTTCTCAAGTAAGACTAAATTGAAAAGGGGGCGTGGCCAAGATGGCACGGAGCACGTATGTGCACACTAGAGCTCTGGCAATGGTACAGGCCTAAGGCCATTATCCTGAGCCCAGGGGGCTACCAGCTGCCAGCCAGGGGCACGACGCAACGGAGGCAGTGAAGGAGACGATGGACCGCCCAAGTGCTGCCATCAGACCTTCAGCGTACACAGTGCGGGTGAGTCCGTGGAGGTGGCCGTGAAGACCGGGAGAGGGTGGGAACCCGTAATGGATCCCCGGGCCTCTCGAGCAGCAGCTGCTCCAGAGAGCACGAGCGTGCACCCAGCTGTATTTGCTGCCTTAATCCACAAGGACAGGCACTTCGGAGCGGTCGCTGGACACACAGCCGTAGACAAAGCGGCATACTCAAGACGGAGGAGAGGTGGCCTGGAGCGGTTGACGGAGCAAAGCTGAGGCCCCTTCTGGCGGGCCTGGCCTGATGAAGGAGTGCAGCTATTCTCAGAAGGTACTCAGAAGGGACTGCTCCCTGTGACATCTGCTGCCGCCTACGACTAGTAAGCCCCTTAGGAGTCAGGCTCTGGAAGAGAGCTGAACTGGGAGGAGAGATGAACCAGGTGGAGTGCTGCGGGGGCGCCTTGGTGAACGGCACATTGAAGGTACTGCGCTCCTGGTGGCGGATGTGAGCACCGTTCAGTTCTGAGGTAGGGGCCCCGGGAGGAGGACTGAAGGGTCCAACACAACTACATCTCCTGTGACGAGGCTGAACCCGTTGGCTATTGTCCTGGGCAGTGGGGAGCAGGGGACCACCTCAACCCCCGCGATTGACCGAAAAGGCTTTGACTTGACCAGGTGAGAATATATTTGGCCATGTAGATAGACTTACATACCTCTAAATTTGATGCCATCCTGAGCGCCATTCAAGACGTCAAAACAAAGCTTAAAACAAAAATAGACTCTGTGGCCCTGAATGTCAATTTACTGTGTGCTGATCATAGGAAATTAGTGGACAGGGTCGTTGACGCTGAATCTAAGCTCACTACACTACGTCCCACAGTGTGTGAGGTGCAGGAGTAGATATAGGATCTCCGAACTAAGATTACAGCACTCCAGATTCGAACAGAAGGGCGCTTTAGGAGCAAAAATTTGAGAACTGTTGGATTTCTGGACTGTGAGGAGGGCCCTAGCGTTGACCTGTTGGTTGGGAACTGACTGGAAACCGTAGTACTTCAGTATAAGACATCACAGTTTTTTTCAGTGGAATGGGCCCACAGGGTGTTGGGTCACCCCCCCCACCAGGGGCTCCCCTGCGCTCGATAGTGGCCCCTCTTTTCAACTTCAGAGACAGTGACCTGGTGCTCCAAATAGCTAGAACTAAAGGCCCTTAGAAGACCAATGGCTTCAATGCAAACATAAACCTGGAATACACGGCAGCCATCCAGTGCCAACATTTCACTAACACCAAAATTAAAAAACACTCGAGGGTGCAATAGTGAATCAGGGAAAGACTGCCTTTTTTTTTTTACCCCTTCGGAATCGTGGTAATGGCTGCAGACAGACAGAGGGCATAAGTGCACCAGCTCGTGGCACCAGCACCATGGAGATGGGAGCAACAGCACAACAGGAAGTGCCTTGTAAAGCGTGCAAGGGCGCCCAACACAGAGTGAGACGGCTATGGCCAGGGCTCAGGTAATAGAGGACATATTTTGTAAGACATATAGCCCGACCACATCACAGAAATCAGCCAGCCTAGACCCAGAGAGCTCCACCGAAGTTCAGGATGGAATAGAGACTGGTGATCGCTGGCGACCGTTGCTGATGACCTCCTTTGACCTGACCAACAAGAGGGCTGAATGCCCTACTGAGCATGGTTCACCTGGCAGGTGCTCTTATTGACATGATGGACCTGGACAAGAAGCACTGACTGGCACTTTGTACTGCCTGCGGTCCCCCTCAGTTTACCATCCACTAGCTGGAAATTTGTTGGACACGCAGCTTGAGTATTACACAAGGGGGTTACTGAGGGGAGCCAGTTCTGGCTTTCATCTTGGAGTGGGGAGTATTGTTACCTGTGCATTATTGATTTGATCCCATGCAGCACTGGCAACTTGACCATGACGTGGCTGCCTGGTTCCCGCCCGGACCATAGAGGTAATGGAAGTAGGAACCCCCTGGTTGTGCTCAGAGCGTATCCCCTTAAGTTCTTAGATGGGTAAATAGTGGCACAATACTCTTTCCTGACCTGAAATGTCCAAAGAATGGCTACTCCAGGGAAATGACACGGGGTACACGCATACCTAAAACACAGGCATATTCACTTCACCAGCTTACAAGAGACCCACCTTAAGGGAGCGGTACTTCAGAAGGTAGCACTCAGATGGGGAGGACAGACATTTGGGACCACATTCTCTGCATACACAAGACGGGCGCTGATCTGGGTGGCTCCAGGGATCCCATATGTGATGCAGCACACACATATGGACACAGCTGGCAGATATGTGGTGTTGGAGGGACTTTTAGATGGCTACCCTCTATTATTGCAATCTATTCCCCGAATGTGCAGCAACTGGAGTTTTTTGGCCAATTGTCTCCGAGGCTGGTACATGATCCACATTTTCCCCAGCTCTTGGGGAAACTTTAACTGTGTTGTGGATGCCCTCACCAACCACAGCACTCCGCCACTACAGGGAAAAGGGTGCACAGAGTTTTGTGTCAGTTGCAGGACTTGCAGCCTTATTGATGCCTGGAGACATGGTCACCCATAGAGGGGGCAATTATCCTTTTACTCCCCGATTAACCGCTTACTCTCCGGGCTAGATTATTGCCTCTGCTCCGGGGACCTCTGTCCAAGAGTTTTAAATACCGACTACTTGGGGTGTAACCTTTCGGACCATAGTCAATACTATTGTGGGTATTGTGGATATTGGATTTGGTGGGGTGGACATTAGCTTCCAGTCTGCCTATTGGGTTGGATGAGTAGATCCAAGAAAAATACAATGGAATGTTGCTGTATCGCAATGACATGGAGGTCCTCTGAACTGCAGATTACGCAGTGTCTTATAGACCTGCGGATGTGGGTGGTGGCGGAGCAGGTGCCAATCCATATAGAATTCCATCGATCTAGAGCATCGCAGAATGGGATGCATATGTTATCAAACTAGAGGCTCAGCTGGATAACAGACCACCACGATAGCCGCCAGTAGGGGTCTCGGCAGGTTGGGTGGGAGTTTAGTTGAGCTTCTCTGTATATTCCCATTATACAGTAGGAGTAGTAAATTCTACCCCCGCCAAAGTCCAACACTTTTCTTACTATTACGCTGTTTAGAGTGGCAATAGTAGATTTTCCCCTCTGAAATCCAATGCTTTCCCTACTGTTGAATTGTTTAGTGCGAATAGTACATTTCAGTTGTGTAGACTAGAGTGAGAATTGTAATTTTCACTTCTCCAAAATCCAACGTTTTCCCACTGTTGTATGGACTGGAGTGGGAATAGTAATTTTCACCCCTCTGAAATCCAACGCTTTTCCTACTGTTGCAGAGACCGGAGTAGGAATAGTGAACCTAATTCCCCCAAAGTCCAACACTTTCCCTATAATTGTGGTGACTGGAATAGCAATAGTAAATCTAACCCTAACTAAGTCCAACACTTTCCCTACTTTAACTGTGTTGTGGATGTTCTGACCAACTGCAGCACTCAGCCACTAACGGGAACAGATGTGCATAGAGTTTTGCGTCGGTTCTAGGACTGGCGGCCTTATTGATGCCTGGAGACATGGTCACTCCTAGAGAGGGAATTCTCCTTTTACTTCCCGATACACAGCTTACACGCCAGGCTAGATTATTGGCTATGCTCCGGGGATCTCTGCCCAAGAGTATTAAGTACAGAATACTTGGGGTGCACCCTTTCGGACCATAATCAATGCTATCGTGGGTTTTGGATTTGGTGGGGTGGACATTAGTTCCCAGTCAGTCTTGTGGGTTGCTTGAGTAGGTCCTAGAAAAATACAATGGTATGTCACATGGTTGATTTGGAAATAATATTATACAAACACTGTATCGCAATGATGTGGAGGTCCTCTGAACTCCTGCAGATGACGCAGTGGCTTACAGACTTACGGATATGGGTGGTTGCGGAGCAGGCGGCAATCCATATAGAATCCCATTGATATGGGGCATCGCAGCATGGGATACATATGTTACCAAACTAGAGGCTAAGATGGATAACGGACCACGATGGTGGCCGCCAGTAGGCGCCTCGGCAGGTTGGGTGGGGGTTTGTTGAGCTTATCTGGGTGCAGTACCATGGGGAATCCCGAGAGGTAGCGAATTTGAGCGGGTGGGAAGTCCTCAGCTGTGGCCTGGGGGGGCACGACCAGCGCCTAAGAGAAGAAGGGGAGGGGCAAAAGAGGACGAGCGCTGGGTAGTGGTCCATGGAACTGGAAAGGCAGAGTTTGCTGCAGTAAAAAGGATGGGATTCGTAAATGCTGAGAGGATCGCGCAGGGCATGGGGGTCAATGTCTTAGTTTAAAGTTCCTATTGCCCTGGCAGAAGCTTATAGCTTGATAATCTGTAGCTACTTGTTGTGGAGATGCACAATTGTAACACCTGCCATCCCCTGGAGAGTTTTTACACATCAAGTTGTTTCACAGGAGCAGAGCTTTTTGCAAGGTACACTACCTAACTGTCCACTACTGGTAATTTGATTGTATTAACCAACTGTGGGGAGTGCTCTTCTGTAAAACAATATATAAAAGCTAATAGAGAACAATCTGGAAAAAAAATAAGACTAAGTTGAAGTGTCGGATAGTTGCTGCTTTTTTATAAATGCCTTCGTGTGCAACTGTGTTTGATGGGTATGGTATACATCCAGACTTTGTTGAACACCTTTTACTCCACAAAACATTGCTATTCCCATTGTAAGACATTTCCAGTGTGTTGTCACTATTTAACTGCAGTGGCGATGCACACTATGCTCCTGTTTGCACTATGTTTAGAATAGCTCCTCCACCACCGTGGAGAGAAACTTCCAGTGAAGTTCCGATGAATTGGGACATATGGAAGAATGTTTTTGGCATATTTTGAAGTTGTAGAAGGAGTTTGAAAGTTGTTACAAAAGGAAATTGTCCTTGCTTATACATTTTTGGGGAGTCAGGGTGGGGATGGGTTTGGTCTAAACTTCTTTGTGAGTTGTGTTTTCTTATGCTATTAAACAGAAGGAAATAATATAGGGAAAGAAAGTCAATACAGTCATGGAGGGATTCAATTTTTATTCCAGGAAACAAGAGGAGGGAAAAGCATAATTGAAAATCACCAAGTTCAAGTTCAAAAGCTTTATTCGGTATGTAAAATACAACCATATAAGCAGAACAAAACACATAAAAAATACATAACATCCAATTAATACCTTATACACTGGGCATGACTGAGAACAATATGTAAACATTGTTAAAGTGCATAATGCTAATTTATCCACGAAGCATATACGTTACATTTTTAGCAAAGTGCGTGTTCCATATAAGTGTCTAGTATGTGCAGATGTGCAAAAGATGCAAAACCTAAAAACAAATCCAAAATACATCATTCAGAATTCATTTGAGCTACAAGATGCATAAAAAGAAAAGAAAAGTCTGGGCGATACCTAAGTGTACAAAATTTATAACAAAGTTTGACTAATCGGTACAGACTATGGACTTCCTTATATTTATGCATTTGAGCACATAAGATGCCACAAAAAAACAGGTATCAGGACTTTCCAGGGTTGTTAAAAACTTCATTGCTGATTTGGTAGAACGTATCTTGTGTTTTAAAAGGATAGGTTTTAGATAAAATTTCCTAAAATAACAATAAAATTTACAAAACAATAAAAAATGACAGCAGCTTTGTTTTGAGATATTATCACAAGGACACAGCATACTAGATTTGATCTTCATATCCGGGAATGAGACTAAAAGATGCACAATCCCTAACCTTAGACGGGTTAGGACAAATCTATGGGAGTTATAAGTCACAGTCGTGAGATATGTCTGAAAACCTCTCCTTAAGTCCAAATCAAGGTAGGAAGCAACAGTTGTTAAGCTACTGGACTGATTCTCTCTGGCAGCATTCTTGTGTGCCAGGAACCTCAATTTTATGTCTTTTTTAGGTATCAGTACAGCTGCTTCAGGGTTCAGACGAATGTTACAATCAAACAGAAGGTCAAACCAGTAGTAAATATATCTCAGCCATGGTATCCGAGACGAATAATCAAGTTTCATACAATCCTTGATGATTGTTTGTGTAAATACCGTCTCAGTTTTGGACCAAATAGAGCGCCAAAGTAACAATGGACGTAGAGCAGCTAGGTCCATGATAAAGTCAATACCGGCTTCCATATGGGTTAAGATATTGGGAACTGAGGAGGGGGCACATAACAATCTCTTCAAAAATTTATTCTCATCATTCTGTAAATTATTAACAGGATGATGTCCCCATACTCCTGCCCCATATAAGGCAGATGAAATACACCTAGCTTTGTAAATGGCCAGCATGTCTTTCGTTCTCCTTTGCCCTAATTTGGCCGCAAATCTAAAAATACTACTGGTATTTCTATTCATCTTTAACCTCACATTCTCATCCTCATTATTCCATTTCCCATCCCCGGAGAATGTTATCCCCAAATAACAGAAACTGTTGACCGGTTGTATCTTAACTTTATCGATAAAGAAGGAGGAATTAGATTTCACCCTCTTTCCACAGGTCATAACAAAAGTCTTAGTTTTATTAATTATCAGTTTCCTGTCTTTGGTGAATAACACAAATCTATCTATTAAGCGTTGGGAGGCCATTCTGTGTTCGTGATAAAAGAACCGCATCATCTGCGTATAATAAAATAGGAGTAAGGCTTCCATCAATCACAGGGGCGTCTGAAGGCAATTTACTTAAAATTGAATCAATTTCATTTATAAATAGGGAAAATAAAAACGGTGCCAGGACGCACCCCTGGCGAATACCTCTTGCAACTTTAAAAAAGGGCGTACATTCTCCCATAGGACCATAACGTACTTTACATGAAAGTCCGGAGTATAACCGAGCCAGAAAGTATACACACTCTTTAGGGGCACCTAGATCTAACAGAGTGTCCCATAAGATATTGTGATCTACAAGATCAAAGGCGCTGCTTAGGTCTGCGAAACAGAGGAACAGATTGCCATCCTTAGCAACAGTGTATTTATGTATAAGGAGGTCTAAATTAACACACTGCTCCAGCGTCCCCAGACCTTTCCTGAATCCGTATTGTGCCTTTGAAATGATCGAATTGTCGATGGCCCAAGTCTCAAGTCTTTTTAAAATTATTCTGCTCATAATTTTTATAGATGCGTCTAATAGTGAAATGGGACGATAATTACTTGCCTCAGACCTGGATCCCTTCTTAAAAAGGGGAATGATTATTGACTGGCCCCAGGAAATTGGCATCTGTCCCTCCACTGTTGCATTAAATAACCTGGTTAGAATGGGGGCCCACAAGTGAATCTCGGACTTATATAAATCCAGCGGGACCCCATCTGGGCCAGGAGCCTTGCCACCTTTGCTGTTGCTTAGACCCTCATAGACCTCGTCCAGGCCAATAGTCAGGGGCAGTCTTGGCCAGGTAAACTCATTGCCCTGATGGGAATCTAAAATTAACCTATCCGGGTTAAAAATATTTAAAAAATGATGCATCCATGTTTTACAATCAACGTGAGAAGTTATTTCAGGCACAGTGTCATTTTTTAAGAAAGGACTATTTATAGTGTTCCAGTATAATTTACTATCATTTGTTTCGGCCGCAAGATTGAGATTATTCCAGGCCTCCTCTTGGAGAGCTTTTTTCCTCTTGATGAGTGATATTTTATAGACAGCACGACAATTTTTAATTGCTGTGCTGTTGCGAGGTTTGAAGCTCAACGCTTGTTTTAATGCATGGAGAGCCTGAGTACAACTTGTATCAAACCAACCAGTCTTGATTTCTTTTTTCCCTTTATATGGTTTTGTAAGTAGATTGTCAATGGTTTCATTAATTGTACACAAGTGGTCGAGTACAACATGTGGATGTACCTCATCGCCAATGCAATAATTTACTTCCATGTTGCATTTGCTTAAGACCTCCTCCAGTAATTCGTGTGGAACGACCGTTGTCCATTTAATCCTGAACCCATTAGGTCTTACTGCCTCGATGTTATTTAAACAATTGTTGGCATCCATGTTTTTGTGACCCCAACTATGCAGTGATAAAGAGATACTGTTGTGATCACTTAAAATTTGCTCGTTGACATGCAAGTTGGAGTATGCACAATCATTAGACAGTAAAATATGGTCAATATATGAGTTAGCTCCTCTGCCAGTAAAAGTTGGACAGATTTCGTTATTACTATTTCTCGTACAACTTAACATATCCAAATCCAACTTGGCTAGCATCATATTTAGGGCGGTACCATACGCGCAATGTGGGAAATGTAAACAGTCGTTTTCCTCCGTATTACCAGATTCCCTTCTTAATCCACATAAATTACTCGAGGCAAAAGGACAAGGGCTTATATTAAAATCACCCACCCAAAGGACAATCGACTGATGGCCTGAAACTGCCTGAGTCCTCACAATTTCATTTTCTAGCTGAATCAGAATTTTACCTCTGTCAGCAGTGAATACATTATTATAAAAATTTATCAGCAACAAGTCCTTCCCTGTATCAAACTCTAGACATAATACCTGAGAATAGACATCCACTGAAACACAACTTTTGGTTTTACAGGAGTTTAGTTTGGTTGATATTAAAATCAAGAGACCACCTTTGGCTCTTCCAGCGGTCGAGCTCACTGCATTCAAGCTATATGCTGAGTATCCCTCAATAAAGATAGGTTCCTCGCACCAAGTCTCCTGAAGACATATTATATCGTACCCTTTGTTAATAAAATCCCTCCAAAAAGGGGAATCTAATTTCCTTTTCAAACCTGCAATATTCCACGTAACAACGTGGTAACCTGTGTTGGAATCACAGTTTGACACTATATAATCATTTGCTCGTTCTACAAGGCAGGGTTCTGGAATTAAAAGAGAGTCTGCAACAGAGGGCAAGGTTGCAATCTTTGTCCGTTTAGTTCCTGAGCACACCATGACGGCATCCGCTTGATTGGTTTCAAATGGAGAGTGCAAAAAAGCAGTCGCCACTATATTAGACTGCTCACTGGTGGCCTGTTTATCATTCGACTTCCTGATATTGTTAAACAGTCAGTCGTTTTCCTCCAACGATGACAAGGCAGAAAAACGGTTAAAAAGGGGGAGGGTGTAATCCCTCGGCCTACAGAATGGCTCATTTCCATATATATCCCCTCTATTACAATGCATCGGGACTCTCGGTAGCAAGTTAGGAGGATAACCAACCCCCCCTCTAGTTAGACCAGCTGCATAGTGCTCATCCTGTTGATGCTGTGGTAATTGCTGGCAGTTCAAATAACTATAAAAATAACCCAAAGGTTTAGCAGAGACTGAATTAACTTGGTTGGGTAAGGAGGCGGCTTTTAGGAGGACAGTTGCCACGTGCTGTGGGTATTTAAAATTAACTATAATACAGTCCCCTCTGGTAGTTTTCCTGCCTTCCCCTATCCAGCCAACTCTGCGAGTAGACAAAATATCTTTAGAAAATGCCAGCGGAAAACCACAGTTTTTGTTAAGCCAGGCAAGGGACTTATTTTTTAACGAATCATGAGTTTCCTGCCTGGAATTAAGCATACTGGAGTCGACCTCAGGGACATTAATCAAAACCACTGCATAAGGTGCACACTGTGGTGGGAGATTAACAATATGATTTCTCTTGTGATTAATAAAACCGGCATCTCCATCAGCTACAGGTTTTTGTACATTCTGTGGGCGCGCACATACAGGAAGAGATGTGCTTGATAATGGAACTAATGAGGAAGAGGAAGGTACTGCTGTTGCAGTGGGTGGTACATTTACAGACGGACTTAACTGCCTGCTGTCCCCCAAATTCGCAGAGACTCCCTTACTATAAATACTAGACGTAGGTCCCAAGGCACCATCCATTAAACCAAGAACCCCAGGGGCCGGAACAGGCAATTTGGTGTTTTCCAAAAGTCGATTTTCATAGGAGGCCAAGAGACCCTTTAAACAAGCTACTTCTGCAGAGACTGAATTTAACTTTACCAGCAGGGGGCTAATTAGGGCCTCTAGTTTTGACTCGATGATAGATACCAAATGTCCTATTGAGGCTGTATGAAGAAAAACCCCCTCAGCTTTATCATTAGTCCCCAGTATATCTTTTAACGAGTCAGATGTAGCCACCCTGCTCAGTTGGGTTGTACCCTGCTTTTTAGATTTGTAAGACACCGCCCTCTTCGCTGGGGCTTTCCTACATGCCCGCACTTTCCTCAACAAGGGGGAAGGAGTTGGGGTGATTTTGGAACAAGATGCTGTGGTCTGTGAGGGGGTAGAATCATTTAAAAAGGTAGATTCATCAATGCTTTCAACATTAACCACATCAAGGGGTACATCGACCATTAATTCTACAGTCTCAATGTCAGTATTACCCCTACAACTTTCTAAAGTAGATGTTTCAGTGTTAAGTGCTAATGAATCCGCTGACGGTACTTCTAAGCTTGATCTGCCCAATGAGAGTCTCCGTTCTTTGTTGATCTTATTGACAACTTTTACCATATAATTATCCATGGTCCTCTTTTCTCCTGTACCAGACTGGTTAGTAGACTTAGACTTCGGCATCATTACATTAAGTCCAATAGCCTGTAACACAGGTATACGCGTGGAACAATACACTTACAGGTCCGTGGTGTCTGTAGATGATCAATGGTCCGTGGCCCTGCCCTGCCACTTCCTGCCCCGGACGGCCACAGACGGTCCCGCCCTTGTCCCGGGCTTCTCCCGGCGCTACCCGCGCGCGATCCCGCGACGCGGGAGCAGCGTCGTTGCTTTAAGGGCCTCCTGGCGCGCAATTAGGGCTCAGCTGGTGTGTGCTCGCTGGGGCTGCTGGGGCGTGTAGTCCCGTCTCCCCACCGCGGCCGCGATAGGTATTGACGCGGCGGCGGGAGACCGGGACGGCTTGAGGCAGCGAAGCTACGGGAGCAGGCAACAGAGTCCGCACCGCCAACAAGGGACAAAGTGCAGGTAAGTTCCGCTTCAGGAAATTGAAAATCACATTGTCGCTCTTATATCTTTAGCTGTATTTTCTGATATCGAACATACAGATTACAAACATCAGGTTCTAAAGATTATTAGGCAGGAGTTTCAGAAACAGTAATGGGTGGGCATGGACTCGTCTCTCAATGCCACTACTGATATAGCTAAGAGGCTGATTGGTCAAAGCGTTTTGTGCATGAGATTAGAGCAAATTAGAGCAGCGCTTCTATCAATTTTATAAATAAAGCACAAGAGTTAGAGGATTAAGAAATGTGCTGCTAACAGACCGCCAAAAAGTAATCCGCTTTTTAACGTTAACGGTGTGGCAGTTTTGACGATTCAAGGGCGATCCTGCAATAGATCAGAATTGTATGAAATGGAAAAAGAGGGCTCATTTTGAGAGAGTATGTAGAAGCTTTGGTAAGGCTTGTGCGTTTGGGTGTATGTTCAGGCAGACAGACAAATAGATAGACTATTTTGTGCTTTGTTATCCTGTACATAACTATCATTATGTGTAGTCTTGCTATAGGAGGACTTATTATGTAACTGAATCTGTGCTTTTGTAAACAGCTTGCATCACATAGAAACTCTTTTTTCACTGATACCCTTTGTGTCATGTTAACGATACACAAAACTAAATGTAAATAACTAAATATGGTGATTGAACAAGGGGATATGGCATCCCAGTTCTTGAATCCCACCGATAGTCATAACAAGAGTAAGGGACTGCCAATAGGTACAGTGAACATGGATAGGAAGCATGATTTTTGTGTGTGGTACACAGTGTTGGGGAAACCTCTGGTAGATGTGTTCTGGAAGAATAGAAAATTACACAAAAATGGTGTACAGCCTGGCGGCAACAAGGGTCACGGGGCCAACTTATTAGGATACTTTTAGGCAAAGGTGATCTTTTGGAGCAGACGTACCACTGGTAAGACTCATGTCACGGACAAGGTGAAGCTATTCTGGGATGGCCCCATCAGGATGAGATGAGGATATGGTTAGATCCTAGGGTCGAACTCCCAGTTTATGTAGTGATAGGAAAATACAAGTCTAAAGCTTGTGGTCAAGCGATGGGAGATGTTAAGGAAAATCTGCCTGATGAGTATTCTCGTAATTAGACATACATCCCTTTTAGTAGGAAATTAGGTGAATATAAAAGATGAAACACCACATAAGTTCGAAAGAAAAAACTACTCTTTACAGGCATGTATATTTCTCCAGAGGTAATTACTTTGCAGAGTTCCTCGGAATTAAGGCTTTGCATAGATTGAACAGCCTGAATGAGGCAATTTGGGTTGATTGTCATCCTCTTCCCTTTTGGGACAAAATGGTATCAACACTGGCAGGAGCTAAGGTGTCTTCTATTCTGGACCCAGCCAGGGTCTATCATCATGTAGTTCTATTGTAAAACTCAAAATATTTAACAGCTAAATACTTAACAGCTTTTGCCATTCTAGAGGGGATGTATCAGTATTGCAGGATGCCTTTTGCCTAAGCCAGTGCAGCTACCATGCTCCAATAGCCGATGAAAGAAATTCCCAATGGGATAACTGGTTCTTTGGCTATTCAGGATGATGTTTTAGTCTACCGAACGGACCATGATGAGCACAATGCCAATCCAATGAGAGTATTGGATGTGTTGGAAAAAAGAGGATTGACTCTAAAGTTATCCAAGTGCAAATTTAACAAGGAGGAGAACCATCTTCGATATTGTATTACTAGTAATGGTATCAAGCCCAAGGAGAGCCAGGGAAAGGCCATACTGAGGCACCAACTAATCAAACAAAAGAGCAAGTAATTTCATTCCTGGGTTCAACCATGTTATATGCAAATTAAGTTCAATGTAATGCACAGGAAGTGAAACTATAAAGAAAAAGAAAGTTCATCTGGAGTGAGAGCCAAGCCTTTGAAATGGAGATTATTTGCAATACCCATAATTGAAACCATAAGTCAGGGAAGGAAATACTTCCATGCATTTGGGTGGCCAAGCATTTCAGTATGATTTTATAGGAGACACAATTTGTCCTCATGGCAGGTGTTCTCTGATTGCAAGGTTGGCCAGACTTGCAGTGAAACTGCAAGCTTTTTAGTACAGTGTGAGTATATTCCAGCACGAATAACATCCACAAGGACTATTTTCCCAGACTGCCTTTGTCAGAGGAAGAAGTTGCTAAAAAACATGTGAAGCAGTGCGAGGTAACCTTTACTATGAAGGGTGCTTGTTTGGTACCTCATCGAGTGAAGTTTCAAAAAGTGAAAAGGAGTGGAAAAAAGAACTGGAGAAGGATACCACGAGTGCTGTTGAATAACATATTCCTGGATAACCAGATGAATGGAAATTGAGCCGGTATTTAAAAGTGCAGGGTGAGCTGGTTCTAGAGAATGGAGTTTTTCTGGAGTATAATTAAGAGGAGGCAAGATAATACCCAAATTTATGTTTAGAGAATAAGTTGCTAGCTGTACATGAGGGTCGTTTGGTATGTTGGGCACCAAAAGTACTAGTACTTCTGGTGGCCCTAGATGGATGCCACTCTAAATGGGTTTGTGAATGAGGGCCATGTAGGCATATGATAGTTCATCAAAAGGCATGCATCGTGAATCATTGCCACACTAATCCTGGCGAACATCTGGCATTATAGTGAATGGTCCGTTTTTTCTGTCGTTTGAAGACAGGAGGCCTTTAGGATTGTGCTCATGGACTATTTTACGAAGTGGCCAGAAGTAAAGATGGTCACATCTGAAGCCATAATTGAATTTCTGGATGATGTTTTTATACAGAGGGAATTTTGGAACAAATTTTGTCTGATATTTGACGGCAATTTGTCAGTAAGATAGTGGAAGATTTTATGACCAAGAATGACATGAAACATAAGAGGCCCTCTGTGTTTCATCCTGAATCCAAATAATAGGGGTAAATGTTTAATAGCGTTTTTAAGGAATCTATACAATTGCCAGTGAATGGTGGAAATGAATAGAGTAAAATCTTTTACGCCATACTGCTTACGGCAGGGTTACTGCCAACAAAATTCTGAGTATCATATTTTGAGCTATTGTGGGGACAAAAACATGGGCCCAAGTTGGTCCCAGGGTGGTTAAAGAATAAAGCTGAGAGAACATGGAAGTTGATTTTCAGGAAATAAGGTAGTGCTGTAGAGGTATACAAGAAGGTGGAAGAATACATTTACGACAAGAGAGGGAAATTCAGAAAAACGAGTACTCAAATTGGTGATTTACTGTGTGTTATGTTATAAATTGACACAGGGAAGGTTACCTTCTTGTGATCAGTTACTGTGACAGAAGTGTGAGCAAAGATGTCAGCGTGGTACCTTAAAAGGTTTTGAAGTTACCCAGTGGCACTTTTCAAGGATGCTGCTGCTAGTTTGCAGATGGAATATAGGGGCATTGTCGTTCTTGATGTTGTGGAGGCAGTCACCTGTCCTAGGCAGGGTGTGTGTCGGATTGAGATGGAAGGAATCTGGATTGTAGCCCAAGAGAAGGAGGAGAGCAGGATCTTTGCAAAAAGGAATGGCACTATAAAATCATAGCTTTGTATCCTGCGTGTGGGGGAACGGAGAGGGCAACTGACCCAAAATTACAGGATTATATAATAAATTGAGTGTTTGTTGGCTTGCGATATTTCTACTTTAGTTTTATTTTTTCCTTTTGCTCTGTTTTTCAGCATTCTTAGGGAAGAAAGTCAAAGCGTGTTGTATATTTTCAGTATGGAATGTATTTTAAGTCAGGGTAGCATGAGATGGAAGATCACTGGTTGGTTGGCTGAGGCTGCAGCATGGCTGGTTCAGTTGTTACCCCTTGAACACCCATTTGTGAACCTGTTCTCGGAATAAACCATTGAGACTGCTACTTTCCTCTGTGCCATCTTCATACACCTTCATCCAGATTTTCTGGTAAAGACCTTTCCTAGTTTGCAGTAGCTGGCTGATAGAAGTGTGCTAGAGAGTGGGCTATGGGCCTTCAAATGTGCTTGACCTTTTCAGCCAGCTGTCCAAGTAAGTGTAGATGAAGATACTTTGTTTCTTCTGATGAGTAGGTATCACTGAAATTAACCTGGAGAAAACGGTCTGTGTATACTTTACACCAAAAGGTTCAGTCTTGAATTGGAAAGACTCCATCCCGAACCAAAATCTCAGGAACTGTCCTGCAGGATGGGTGAATTAGAAAGTGGGTATAGAAGTCATGAAAGTCTATGGAAAATCCCTTTCCTACATGCAAGGATATATCTAATACACGTTCAGCACCCAAGAATCTCTTTGTTTATGTATTTACTGGCAGGCAAAACGTGAAGTCTAGAATAATTCGTACAGAGAGATATTTTAAGACTTCCACTGGAGTTATTGGCGGCTTGAAACCCTTGATACAGATTCCTTATAATAGAAACCCGGGTTGTGTGAAGAGTTTCTTGGTAAATGTTTGTTCCTCTACAATTCTTAAGCCTTTAAAGTGTGAAATTCTGCATTCATACAGCTGCTCTCTGTACTTGAGCACCTACAAAATGTTATTAGATAGAGCTTCTGGTCCCATAAATGTCAGGTAAAGATAGGAAAATGTCTTGAGGGAGACACCGTAAAATGAGCTACAAATTGGGCTGCCGCGTGAGCCAGATACACAACACACTGGTGTGGTAACAGCAGGCTTCAGATTCTGAAATGTTATGTATGGAGCGCAATGGATAATGTAAGGATGTTCAGCAGACCTTCCAAATTACATTTGTTAATCTATAAGCCTCCTATTTAGAAGGTATGTTGCTTCTAGGCACCCTTGGAAAAAAATAAAACATTTGTGAATAATGATGCAGCAAATGATGCAGCAAATGTCAGACCTGGAACAAATATGTTTAGCTTTATTCTTGAAATTCAAAGTAGTTACTCCAATTATTTCAGGTTGTAATTAGAGTACAATGTCTCATATATACTGGAAGCAAGTTATGAATTTTAACCAGTATGGGGCGGCTCCTCCGCTGAGGCGGAGGAGCGTCGCCCCACTGCTTTTCAGCATTGCAAAAAGGGAAATATAAAATAATAATAACGCAAGTTTATTAGCATTTTATTTTTCCATGCTGAGGCAGTTTTGCGGGGCAGGGCTGGGCTCGGCAAAGAAGGGAGAAGGAGTGGTGACACTCGAAGAACGCACAACTGTTTGGCTGGTCGTCTTGGGCCGGCCAAACACTCATGCACACTTTGCATCAGCTGCTTTGAACCGCCTGGGTGGAGAACATGCTCAGCGTCCCAGTTTCTGTCTGTGCGCCGAACCAAAGCGCTCAGACCAGTCATGATGCTGCTGTCATGGTGACAGCAGTGTTGTGATTGGCTTAGGGGAGTCTGGGTGTCTCCTGCTCACACAGAAATAAGATGATGGAGGAGAGGTAAGTGATCCTTTTTATTTTGAACCCATCCCCCTCCCCCTCCCACCCCAGTATTATTGCCCAGGAGCAGCTGCCACTTTAAACAGTCTCTGCACCCTTGATCTAAAGGTCCCTGCTGGGGTATAAGGGGACAGTTTCTCCTGCATGTAGACTACCACCATTCTGTGGACACATTTATTAAGTCAGATAAGACAACTTAAATGTTAAAAGATTATCTATTGAAATCCAACAAAAGAACCGGAGACCGAATGACGTTTTCTTACTTCCCAAACCTACAGACCAGGAGCATTTTGCACCTTTTTTAGCAATGCGATCTAATACTGAGGAAGCATACCTAGCAAACAATTAGAGCAGAACAGCCTGGAATCACATCCACAAATAAAAATACATCCTCTGGTAGAAAGTCTTCTGACTCTTTACATGTCTTTATGTGGTAGGGACCTAGGCACTAAGCTGTCAGAGTTCGAAATTGGTGAGAAAGAGTTTTGAGAAATTGTAAGATGAATAGGTCTTATAAAAATAGGACTTGACATGGATTTTCTGCAAGGACCCAGCCTGGCTATCTGCCTGGAAGCCTAGAGTGGCTTTTCACTTCTTGAGTCTTCAAAATACTATTAGAAGGCACCGAAGAAGTGTAGTGAGATGTTGTCTCACTACAGGAAGCTTATAGAGGAGAAGTTACAATGGTCAATGGTGAAACTTTTCCAGAAATGACTGAATGCTGGTGTGACCTAAAATGTGAGGGCTCAAAAGAGACCACTCGGTGAGGCTCCAAAAAGGGGCAGGGGCAACATGGGGTAGAGAAACAACTAGGAAGGTCTAAAAAGTGCTGTGGCCCTCTGTGTCAACATCTCTCACAAGAAAACAGCTGCACAAGACCGCATTTGTAGTGGATGCTTGTTGAAGGTAGGCTACTTGATGTGGCAGAAACCTATGCTGCATTGGTTACAATGGAATAAAAATAAATCTGAGCCATTTCAGCAATTATTTCATTTGAGACATCATCAGTGATGTTATCAATGATGACATTTAACATGTCATTAGTGATGCAATATGTTAGGTCATAAGAAGTTTTTTAAATTATTTTTTTTTTAAATTTAAAAAGGTTTTATATATCACTGTCTCCACCCAGGGGTATCACAGCGCTTTACATAAGTATGAAGATAGTACAGGAATAAAAACAATTGTTCAAAATGAAGCATTCCGACAGGGTAAACTTAGAGAACACATTGAATAATGTAGGTTGCAATGATAAATATGCAAAAAAGGAGCTTTTTACAAACAAAAAGTGGATAAGGTAGTTACAAATGTTATACAGAAAAAGGAGGTAAGCTCAGTAGTCTGCGTATAGCTGGTAGATTAAGCGTGAGGAAGGGGGGGGATGTAAGTATGGGGAGGAAGAAAAGGTGGATAGGGGGTAAGGAAGGGGATGGGTAAGAAAGCTCGAAAAGGGAGGAGAGGGATAGACGGGGAGAAGGGAGAGTGTATAGCAAGTAAGATAAGAGAGGGTTTATGGACACCAATATTTGTTGAGCAGGTGCAGTTTGAGGTCTTTTTTCAAATTGACTTAAGAGGGGTTACATCGCAGATCTTCAGGGAGGGCATTCCAGATGTTAGGGGCCTTACCAGAGAAGGAGCGAGGTTGTGACGCTTTCTTTTTTAACAGAGGGGGGACGAGGAGGAGAGAGTTGGTGCTTCTCATCGGTCGGGCGCAGCCCCCTTTATTGAGTTTGTTTGAGAGGTAAAGTGGGGTCTTTTGATGAAGGGCTTTGTGCGTAATGCAGGCAATTTTGTAGGAGGATCTGCCTTCGACAGGAAGTCATGTGGTAAAAACATTTACAGTCAGTTGTTAGCCTGGCCGCTAGGTTGAGAACAGATTTGAGAGGGGCAAGGCGAACTTTGGGGGTTCCGGAGAGGATAGCGTTACCATAGTCAATTTTCGAGAGGATTAGAGATTGGACAACCGATTTGAAATCTTCAGCTGGAGAGAAAGGTTCAATTTTTTGAGATGTCGGAGCGTGAAGAGTGCTACCTTAGCCGAATTTTTTATATTGGAATTGAGAGTTAGTTTATTGTTAATGGTGATACCAAGAGATTTTACTGATTTGGATAGGGAGAGCGAACAGTTGAGGGCATTAAGGTCAGAGATCCATGCTTGGATGGGGAGTGGGTTGTTTTTAGGAGAGAGAAGAATGATTTCAGTTTTATTAGGGTTGAGTTTGAGATGATTGGAGTAGAACCAGGATTGGATCTTAGTCAGGGCGGTGTTAAGGTGCAGGACATTAGAGTGGGATTTAATTTTATAGTACAGTTGGGTGTCATCGGCATAAAGGTTGTAGTTAATTCCGGCTTGTTTAAGTATGAGGTAAGGGGTTCCATAAAGAGGTTGAAGAGAGCGGGAGAGAAAATAGATCCTTGGGGGACACCAAGGGAGACAGGTGTGGGGTTAGAGAGGAAGTTTTGAATTTTGATTTGCTGAGTTCTGTGTCGGACGTATGAAGCGAACCAATTAAGGACAGGACCATTTAGGCCGAAACGAAATTTGAATGCGTTAAGTAAGGTTGAATGGTTAACTGTATCAAATGCAGCAGTGAGGTCGAGGAGAATGAGTAGGCAGGTCTCGCCATTATCCAGGGTGTGGTGGATGTCATTAACTATATTTAGCAATGCAGTTTCAGTGCTGCAGCCTTTACGGAAGCCGGATTGTAAGGGGTCGAGTAGGTTGAAAGTGTCAATGTCTTTATCCAATTGGAGTATGTCACATTTTTCAAGGGCTTTGGAAAGAAGGGGGAGGTTAGAGATAGTGCTTAGGTTGTTAGGGTCATTAGGGCCAGCATTTGGATTTTTAAGAATGGGAGTGATTTGTCAGAGTTGGAGGGAGATGGGGACACACCCCGAGGTAAGGGAGGAGTTGATGATATTGGTCCAATATGGGACAATGACATGCTTTAGATATTGGACAAGGTTAGAAGGGAGAGGGTCTTTAGTGTGAGAGGCTGGTTTTAATTTAGACAAGATGTTAAAAGGCTTCGAGTTCGGAAACGGGGTGGAAATTACGCCAGGAGGCATTATTTTTAAGCTGTGGGTTGGTGAGGTTGGTTTCAGGAGTGATTGCGGCAAGTAGGTGCGGGGAGGAATCAGGGGGTAGAATCAGAAGGGAGGGTGGTATGGAAGTAGCGTCAGAGGTACTTTGGGGGTTGAGATGGGTTCTGAGTTAAAAGGAACGATTGATCTATTTTGGCAATTTCTTCACATTTGTTAGTGGAGGCCATCAGCTTGAGGGGGGCAGAGGGAGTTTGATTTTTAACAATGTTGAACAGTTCTCTGGGTCTATTTTTGGCACGAGCGAGTTGTGAACGGAAGAAGGATGCCTTTTCATTGAAAATGTGCTTCTTGTTAGTAGATCTAGCGGCTCTGAGGAGGGCGAGATGGGAGGGAGAAGGGTGTTGTCTCAATGTTCTTTCAGTCAGTCTGAGTGCGCGTCTTTCATTGTTGAGATCTGAGTTGAACCATGATTTGGAAGGGATGTTTCTTTTTTTTTAAATTATTATTATTATTATTTTTTTGAGTTTTTAGTTTAGAAGGGGCAAATTGATCTAAGACCTCGGAGACAATTTTAATCAAATGTTCAGTGAGCTCATTGGCATTAAGAGAGAGAGGGGTGAGACCAAATTGAGCTTAGAGTTTGGACTCCAGTTCACCAGGGGGGATAAGATTAAGATTTCTGGCCCATTTCATGACACTGTTGTTTTTAGATGGGGGGGGTCGTGGAGCCGAGGGGGAGATCATGAACAGAATGAGGTGGTGGTCAGATCAGTCGATAGGGATGATGTTGGATAGGGAGGCCAAGTCATTGTTTGCAATGATGGTGTCAAGAATGGCCCCTTTAGAGTGGTTTGGGGAATGGCAAAGATGTTTGAGGTCGCTAATCTCTAGAAGATTAGTGAGAAGGTTGACTGTGGGGTCCTCGGGCTTGTTCCAGTGGAGGTTGAAATTTCCTAGGAAGAGATTTTTAGAATTAGAAAGTAAAGATTGAGTAAGAAGGTAGGATAGTTCCTCAGCGAAGGGAAGAGGATCACCAGGAAGGTGGTAGATATTGTGTAGTCTAATTGGGGGAGAACCTTGAACCTTAAGTTTGGCTCCAAGGTATTCGGAGGTTGAATAGTCTGCGTTCCTAACTAGAGAGAGTTGGAGTTCGCTTTTAGGTCTCGCCTGACCCAGCGCATGCGCTGGTCTGGCGAGACTGATTAAGAGGGCTCCAAAAAGTGCTACCAGGCCAGCCTAGAGCTACAGTGCATGTGCGCGGGCGCGCGCACGACGCCATTACTTTCACTTTCGCGGCCGCTTTGATGTTTGATCGCGATCACTTTCACGGCCGCTTGTAATTAATTGTTGTCTTCTAGCGCCTGTTACTGACTGTCACCTCTTGTGCAAATAACACCCGCCCATTTCATGAATTAGAAAAACAAGGGAGCGCTTTGAAAGCACTGCTTGTCACTGGGAGCCACCCTTGCCGTATTTGTTAGACACTTGGACCACTTCCGCTCCACGAGAGCTTTACGTTCATACATTAAAAGCAGAACTGCATTGCCTTCCTCCTATTGTGCAATTTCCTGGCAAACACAGCGGGCATAACATGACGCGCAATTGTTCGGGACAGACTTCAACGAGTTACAAAGCAGCAGGGAAGCGCAACAGAGCCTCGCAGCTGTTTAACTTGCTCCATGACTTTACCAGGATGTAACTGTGTAACTTCTCGTGCCTGTCAAACAGGCTGAGTCTGTAAAATTCCACAGGCAGCAGCAGGTGTGTTAACACCACAAACTATATCTAGGCCTTCAGCATGTGGCATAGAGCTCTCTGCAGGAGACGCATGGACCCACGCAGCTAGGTTACAGGGACCTCGGCACGCTATTGCAGCATGCGTTTTACCCATTGAGCCCCCTTTGCCGTAGGTGCATTAACCAACCGAGTCAGCTTACTGGGAACTACACACACAGGTCTCTGCAGTTGCAGTAACCGAGTGAACTGTCTTATTCCGATCTGACATGTGCCCCACGTCTCTACAGTTACACCCATCTCCCAGCAGGCTGCTGTGCCCAGCCAACTCTCTTACTCTAAGGTACACTCCGATTTCTGCCACAGGCGCTTTGAGCCTCTGAGCTGTCTCACTACTGGTGAAGCCTGTGACCAAGTGCCTCTTACACACAGATCTGTAGCAGGCGCTACATCCATCGAGGCAGTCTACTTCAATATCTGCCACAGGCGCTTTGAGCCGATGAGCTGTCTCACTACTGGTGAAGCCTGTGACCAAGCGCTTCTCACACCTCCTGTTAAGGGACCTGCTCTCTCCCCCGCAGTTCTGCTGGTGTGCCATTACTTCAGTCGTGACGCTGCCCCGTCTAGCAGGTTTTGAGTCCGCCCTCCGCCAACCCAATTTAGATATCGTGCTCCTGCTTGGGGAGCCTGTATTGTGCCTCTATTTTGTGAATTGTGCCTTGTATTTTGGTAGGCACGGGTGATTAAGTAATTTGCCCAGAAACACAGGATGTTGAGCCGACGCTAAGACTCAAACCTGCATCCTCAGCTCCAAAGTTGGCAGCTCACCATTACGCCACAATCTCTCGCGCAAGAACTAAAGCATTTTCAATATTATAAGCCACGAGGTCATTGCTGTATGTTTGCATGTAGTATGTTTATCTTATCCAACTAACAGCCTTTGACAAAGCCAATAGTCCTCGCTTGTTGTAGGTGTAATGTTACTTGTTGTATTATGTATAGGGAGGCAATAACTAAAGCAGCAAAATACCAGTCGGGTTGAACAATATGCTGAGCACATATTTTTAGCATAAATGTTTTAAGCCACACCCTTAATTATATCATCCCCCCCCCCCGAGTTATCCCCCCAGTTTTTTTCATCCTACTTAAAGCCCTAGACACTCCATTTTCCAGCAAAAAAACACATTCTTTTGATTGTGGCGCTTAAAACTATTGATTGCACTGTAAGACTAACTTCTCTTGATTTGTTTTCTAAATCTCCATTCAAGGCCTACTCAAATGTTTGAATACAGAACCCCCTTGTTATCGCATATATGGGATTGCCTACAAAGTTTCAACTGTACCCTGTTACGGGCATAAACAAACTTCTGCTTGCCAATCAATTAATCAATATTGAAACTTTTATAGTGAAAATGAAATCTATAGCATTTAAGACGATGTAGTAAAGCACATTAAAGAAGATACACTAAAGTTATACCTTTAATGTCAACAACAATGTGAGGTGGAAAATACCGGGTCGCAACCAGTACCAAAGCTTGGGGGGGGGGGGGGAATCTAAAACTCCCAGCTTGTTTTGAGCTCCCTGACTCCTCATGTGTGAGCATGCGTTTTATGGATTATACCCCCCTCCTTCCTTTCTTCCAAAATGAATGGTTTTATTCTTGCACCTTACCGCCCATAACCCCTTGCGTGTTCAGTAATTATAATGCATGCACTGATTAATTGACAATTTGAATTGACTTTGCAAGGATGAAAGACCAAGTCATCCCTATTTGTCTTCCCTAACCTCAATATTAGTAGATTAGTCTTGTGGAGCTGGTGAGGTGTTGGTGACCAATCTTGGATGAATATGTGACGTTACTAAGCAATAAGAATGATCGCGGAACGTTACATCGCAGTTTTTACAACGACTTGCGCTGGACTTAGAAATAGTATGATTTACCATTCCAACACCAGACTGAGTACAGTAGGGAAGGTGTTGGAATTGTAAATCATACTATTCCTAAGGTTAGAGCGCCATCCAGCGAAAGTCGTTGTAACGACTTGCGTTGTATTACCCGCGATGTAAAGGCATTGTATTCGTTTGTCATGCACCCAATTGTTAGCTTTACACACTGTCATAAGTATTCCATAACCCCCTTTTAAAAACAGGCCCCTTTTAATAAATATCTCTTGGCCTGATATTTAGCTTTTCAAGTTTAATTAGTGTGTATCATTTTCCACATAATTTCCATCACATACATCCACTCAAAAACACATAATTAAAAACTTATAAACTACAATGCCAATAGCTCTAACTCTAAAAAAAAAAAAGAAATGCGAGACCTATAGCATTTCAAATGCTTGTTAAAGATTATAGCTTATCCACCCCTTTTCTCTCAGGGCTGCCTTTGCTGATGATAGAGTAACCTGGAAGGGGAGGGGGGGGGTGTAAGTCAAGGATGGGTGTTGAGTGATCGCTGAGCCAGGTTTCCGCGAGGAAGGAGACGTCAATAGCTTCACTAAGGATGGTTTCAGATATTGCGGACGCATGTCGAACAGCCGAACAACGTGACAAAGGGGCAAGTTATTGTTAGTTTACTGAACCTTACCTAGTGAATCAGTGGTTTTTAGTTTTAGTTTTGTAACCCTTACTGTACGTTAACTGCGTTGCCCAGTGAATTTCGGAGGACCACAACTTCAATATAACATTCTTTTTGTGAATTTCTTTTTTTATATCATATATTGCTGTTCACACATTTTGGCTGTGGCTAGTAGGGACCAGCTCCAGTCTCAGTAGAAAACGTTTGTAAATATATTGATAACTATTACAGGCCATGGCTTACACATATGTGCAGCAGGGGCTGACTACATATCCTATTTTTATGGTAAGTCCCGGTATCCTAACTATGCCAGGGACTGTGTCCGTAGAATCTATTCTCAAAGCTACACAAACGGCACAGAGTAGTGGTAGGCTGCAGGCCCGAGGTGAGCTTCACAGACTGAAGGGGACTGTCTGTGCATGATCTTAAGCACCAAAGTCCACAGATAGCCTTTGGCTCTGCACAGCGGAGAGTGGGATGGAGAGTTGTGATCTCTGGCCAGTCTCTGCAATCCATTCTTCGTGGGTGTATAATGCCCACAGTAGACGGCCTTTGATTGTCTGGTTTTGGAGTGAGGCTAGAGGTGTCAAAGTTGAACACTTCATGGACTCCAGCCAGGACCTGTGACCCAACCTCTGTAGCCATTCGACACCCATTGCAGACCATGTACAATGGGAGTAGGCTGCATCACCAGGCATGTGTAGATTCTGCAACAACATCTAATATTTGAAACACACTGCCAGCTTATGTGCACTTTCATTTTTTTTTTCAAGACTCAGGGACCAAGTCCCTGAGTCCTGTAATTGCTGCTGTAATGTTTTCTTTCAATGTTGCGACAGACAATCATATTCTTTCATGGATCTGAAAAGGTTGATGACCAATAGGTTTTACTTAATTTTTGAATTTTAATGTTCGCGGATATCCATAAATCCTCAAATGTCCAGAAATCTCTATCTTTTTCTTAAATTTAACTACTTCATGCTGACGTTGAGCCTCTGTTCATACACTATTTCTCAAAAACTGCGACACAGATTTAAACCAAGCTAAGAAAAGCACAATTCCTGAGTAAAGTTCTAAATTTTTGCCAAGTTTAGTATAATTCCATTCAGCTATTTTACTGTATCGGAGAGCAAAATTTTCTATGAGGATTAAATTAGAAATCACACTTTTGGGAAAACTCATTTTTCTTTGAGCCTGCTAGAGTGAACAGCATGAAACTTTCTATGAAGGAGACAAATTGGATGAACGTTTCGTGCAGATTTGTCAAACATCGCCAAAGGCATTTAAAAAATGCCTTTCTTATGGAAACTCTGTTCTGACCATAACTACACTGGCAGAGAGAAGCATCATTGGTAGCATCACTAGGTATAGCCTTTGGAATCTATTGATTTTGCCAATGCCTTTTAGCCATGTTGCATCAGCTAGATGCTGCGCAACATAGCAAAATAGTAAAACAAGCATATGCAATGCAATAGGTCTCGCATTTGTGAAAGTTAGAGCTATTGGCATTGTAAATGATAATGTAATTTTTTTCCGTATTTTTGTTTGCATCAAAGTACTTGCCTACTGCTATGGTAGTCTGAGGCTCCCAGTAACAGATTATCTGCCTACCAGCATTAAGAAAATGCAATTACAATTCATCACAACACCACTTGGCTTTAGAATGTGATTTTCACAATAAATAAGTCATTCCTACTGTCCTAGTCATGACTTTTTAAAATAGGCATCGCCATAATCAAATTGGTCCCTATGTGTTGAACATAAGCTGCCCCTCAAGTAAAAAAAAAAGTGCAATGCCTGCAATATTATTCAGCAAAAGCACATAACGTCCGGCAAATAATAATCTGTACTCAATGGAATACATTCTGAGCCACTCTCTCAGTGTTGGTTCTTAAGTTCCTTTTCAGTGGCTCACATTTGGTTGGAGGGGAGACAAACTGTGAGGAGGAAGGAATAAGGGTAAAACCAAAAAACGAAAAAGCAGTGAAAGGAAAACAGAACTGGTGAAAGGAAAGAACAAAAGAAAAGAAGAAAAAGAGAAAGGTGGAGAGAATGATGGTAGGAAATGTAAAAGTAAATATTGGAAGGTGACTTAATGGATAGATGAAGGCTAGATAGTTCCAAAAGTCGATGAGTGAATTGAGGATGAAAGGGTGAAAGAAACCCTTCTGGGAAGGTTGAGGTTCTATCGCACCTTGCCGCCTTTAGAGATGTGTTTTAAAGTGAAAGGGTGTTTTATTTTCTGGCTACCCACGTGCAACTGCGGAGTATCAAATTCAGATTATTATTATTATGACATGGGTGTGGCAATCTGGAAAGACCTGATGTTTTAACTTGGAATATTAATAAGCACTAACAAGAGATTATGTGGCACACTTTACACCGTCAAGCCAATAACGTCTGTCAAGCTGCAACCACCAACTACAAGAAAAACAGAAAATAACATACTTTTATCGCAGGGAACAGCCCATTACGATTTTCCTGGTAGGAGGGCACTGCAAACAACAGTACAACAATTATCCCGATCACCTCCTGTAATTAGAGAGCAACTAAAATGTATCCCTTATCCAGGCCCTTCCCATAGCGCAAAACACAGAAAAATATTGTAAAGCACCTACCACGCCTGCAGTGGAGCTTTCCGTAACAGAGGGAGGTGGGAGTGAGTGTACAGAGCCTGCTCCCTCTCTGATTGCTGCTCCCTGTCGGCATCCTGTCTGTGCGAGGAGGGGTAGCAGGGGAATTGCTGTACACCAAACACTATTTTGAGGAAGGTGAGGCATTTTCTTATCATCACTGAAAATCAACGGATCACTGGAAGCCTTGCGCACACAGAGGTATTGTGGTGATTAGTGAATAACACTGGAAAGTCTTGCTGGGTGGATGAGGGGGTGGGGTAGCTCACATTGTGTGAACGGATTAGAGAATTGAAATGTCGTCAGCTGAGCTGAACGTGTTTAGATGGAAAAGCCTAACATCCAGAGCTGCTGAGCCTGAGATTTAAAAAAACAAGAGCGCTGATTCTGGAAAATCAGACACAGGGGGAAAAACCGGTCTGTGCAAGGAGCGCAGTAGTACTACACTGATTTGAAGAGGGTGGGGTATTTGCTTACGATCAATTGAAGCTTCGCGCACACAAAGAGGTGAATAAATAAAAATAGAAATATGTAACACAGGAAAGCCGTGCTATGTGGATGAGGGGGCAAGGTAGCACCCGTTGTGTGAAGGTGTTGAAGAATTTAAATGCCGTCAGCTTACTATGTTTACACTAGAAGCAGTGCCGTGTGCCAGCGAGCGGAGAGGAGAGGGGGGAAAGAAAAAGTAGTGCAGTAAAACAAAACATATGGCTAATAATGAAAGGATCAATGTAGCCGGGGTAGTCCGCAAGGCGGGAACAAAACAGGCACAAGGCAGGACAAATGCACACTGTTCACCAACGAAAGACCACCAACGAAAACACAGTGGGCATGTCAAAGCCACCAGAGGGATTACAGCATGCCTCGCAGAGCAGCACATGCGTACTGCATTTAGGCTCAACCTAAAAAAGAGAGGATGATGTTTGTGGTGGGTGGGTGTTTGGGGCAGAATAGAGAGCAGGAAGGTGGGAGGGGGCAGTTGGGACGGAGCAGCAGGGATGGGACTACAAAGTGTAGTTGAAACAACAGGGAGCGTGCAGGTTAAGAGGTAGCAGGAATGGGTAGTGGGCAGGTGGAATATGAATACAGCACTTAACAAAGAAGAGCGGGCAGGTTGGAGGGGGAAGCAGCACTCAAAGGAGAAGCACACCAGCGAAAAACCAACACAGGGGTTAAAAGCAAGCGTAACGCAGGGGGGCGTGAGAGAAGCACACAGGTGGGAGACAGTAGTAGAGTGGGGAGGAGAAATCCACAAGGGAGACAACTGGAAAACACATGCACTCTTTTGGAATGCTTAACCAAAAACAAAAAGTAGTGCCTGTAAAGTTTGCGGCGTAAGGACACAAGTAATGAGAGTATGCTCCAGGGAAGGGACACATACAGAGAGAGGGAAAAAAGCCCATACAAAAATAAACTTCAGTTGCATGAGCATTATAACATGCACAATGACGTTCTGCAACTTTAAGGACCATCACTATAATGAAGATAGACAAATACTCTCCACGAAATACTCCTGGAAACGGGTCCCACAATTTGCAGGCTGAACCTGACCGAGACAAAGGCATTCTGATTGTTTTATTTCTACTGCACACACTTTGAAAGTAATTGCCTACAGGCGCAATGAGGTGTACCTATTGAGGATAGGGAGAAATGGCAGACCTAGTTGAAGAGATGTGTAAGTGGAGCGTCAGTGAATGTCACAGAACATGCCTCCTTACAGAGACCTGTGGAAGAACGTTTCATTGCTCTGATACAGTCAGATAGACCTCTGCCGGATTTGATACAGCGAATAATGGCATCAGTAGGTTTACGGCTGTGAACAGTCAAATGTCTAAGAGTAAAGGAGGTATCCTGGCATTCAGAGTGCATGGGAAAGATCGAAGAGCAATCTGCCATTGCCAAAAAACATGTGGATCTCTACTGCAAAAACGAGCATCCAGTTACCTCCAAAAACTTGCCAAAGTTGATATTCTGCTGAGATAGCTCCTCTTGTGAACAAATAGGTCCTGAATATTCTCTGTTTCGCACCGTTTCCTACAAATTCATTTTTATCTCATATACGTTGATTTCTTCTATATGCTTACCAAAAATACTGTACGTGGAAGGACAATTTGTTTGCAGTTCAACCATTATGAACAGAAAATACCAAGACACTTTTGCAAGGTTTTGTCTGGTGCAAGCCATCATTACATTTGGAAAGAAGGCTATGTGGCTGCACTCAAACAAATCAGCTTGTTTCTCTTTTTGTAAGTTTGGGCCTCCAGTAAGGATCTGATATACGCTCCTTTCTTATCTAAGCTTACCAGAGAAACACTGTAAGGTAAGTGCAATCTGTTTGCGGTTCAACTAATATGAAGAGCAAGTACTGTGAAGAGAAAAAGACAAAGGTGTGTTTCCCTGGTGCAGGCCACTATCAGATACATCTGGAAAGAAGCTTATGTGGCTGAACAGAAGCAAACCAGCTTGTTTCTCATTTTGTAAGTTTGGGTAAGTACGGGTGTGGCAGAAGGGGACTCTTTTTTATTCAATTTTCACTTAACATTAAATTAATTGGAGTTTGGAAGTTTTCCATTCATTTAGCTACTTTTGGGCATTCCTGACACACCCTTTAGCTACTTTAGGCGCACTAGAACAATATAGGAAATCTAAGTATGCCACCTAATTAGCAGTTTATTTGTCATAAATAGCAATTTCCAGAGTACTTCGACAAGGGAGGGCCTCTGTAGGGTGACCACCAGGAATATAAAAACCTGCCTCTGGCTTGTCCTTTCATTTGATGCTGTAGGAAATACTCTCATCAGTTATGCCAGTTTCACACTGTGAATGGGCTGTTTTGTCAGTCAAAGTTCTTAGTGACCTGGAATTGGCTACTATTCTCTTTAAGCATCAGATTGATGTACAATAAAGTTGTTGTCTCATGTATCAAGAGTTCTTGCTAACCAACGAGTGGTTATTATTGTCTACATGGTCCACAATGACTGGTGGTTGGTTATTATTTTCTCTAGAGTTCCTATTAGAATATAATTTGGATAGTCTCCTTGTTGGCCGCTCTGCACAGTGATCTGTCATCAGAAAGGGATTTTAAATAGAGATACAATGGATCTCAAGTCAGGGTTCACACTGACCTGTAATGGGGCTGTTATTGTCATCTCCAGGAATCCACGTAAGCCGCACACTCCTCTCCGCCAAGTCAGTCATCTCCAAGTCCCGTGGGCGATCAGGTCTATCTACAAACCGAAAGAAGGCATACAGAGACACACAAATATATATGATTGGTAATTATCACAAAACACTTTTTAAAATCTATAAGTGATGGCAATTATGCCATATGTATAAGCCATAATTCAGTAGATCTATATCATTCTGTGAATTTTTAATTTTAATCAACTGGAAGAGTAAAATAAATAAGTACACAACATGTCAAATGTGCATTAAGTCTCACAAATAAACACAGGTTAAAATTAATACAAAGGCCTGTTAAACCAACATTTGACAATCAAAAGAGACACCATACATTCCCATATATATTATCGTTCTACAGGTGACACTAGGATAGAGGTGTTCTCTATGTTGAGGATAAAGTCATGCTACGGTATATGCATGTTGTTCAACTGCATTTCACAGTCATCTCGCCTATAGACAGTCTCAGGCATATTACAATGTCTATAGGTGCCACTCACGAATTGCACGGCACATGGTTGTACAGTTTTACATATGGACATGCATGTCACAGTAAGGTTGTGCAGACACCAGTCAGGAGAATCAGTGTAGCCAGAAAGTATTACCTTTGGGTGGGGCAGTCATGCGACTAGTTGGAGAAGAAGGTACAGCTGAAAGGTAAGACGCAGGTTAAAGGTTACATATTAGTTCACTGTGTAAAAGGTTTGACACGATTAAAAGGAAATCAAAGCAAATTAGTTTCTGATACAACTTAAAAAGATCATTTATTTGAATTAATATATTTCAGTGCAAAATAGATGTTTGTTATTGGGATTAGGAGCAATCAAGGCACCGCTGTTGTGGTTTGAGTAGAATTACAAGTTAAAAAAAAGATAGGGGGGGGGGCGTGGCCAGGCAAGATGGCCGACCGGACGCAGCCCGTCTCAGCTCCCAGTCCGCGCGCTTTTCTGGAGCAGATAACTGCGGCTTTACGGAATCCTGAGTGCTGCAAACCGCTCCTGCACCGAGCGGAAGATGTAGCGCATAAGCAGAGGGACCTTACCTGCTTTTAACGCCACGGTAGCAGTCCCAGTGCGACCCTGCAGGAGACAGCCGGCGCCCGTCAAAATGGGGGCTATCGTGTGGGGTTAAGTGGAAGGCTCCACAGGAGGCTGCAGAGGCTGATGCATGGGAACCCTGACCTCAGGCCTGCTACTTGAGGTAAGGCGCAAGACCATCGTGAACGTTGAGACTCTCACGCTGACACCTCCCGGAGAGCGACCCATGCCGCGACACTCCGCAATCCGCCTGCCTGACTTTAAAATGGCGGCCGACATGTAAAATCAGCTCCGCCGTCTACACACATGGATTCGTGGCCCCATGTCTAACTTTTCCCAGGCACTCCTCTGGAGGATACAATAATCTGCTGCACACTCTTGGCCCTGGGGCGCGTTCGCCAGCCCTCCACGAGCGTCTTCACCTACATTTGTCCAACTCCTGTGTAAGCCCTGCACCCACAAAATGGTGCCCATTCTGCTTTAAGAAGGAAGACTAATGCACGGCGCTGACTGATCATAACGGGACCCGCAGATGCTGTGTGTGACATCGGCTTGCGGCTGGGTGGCTGACATTGATCCCTGAGCGAGGCCTCTGTTGTGCTCTAGTGCCTTGCCGTTCTTCGCCGCATGTAAAGCGAAGAACCACATCAGGCACAGGCCTTGCCTCTACTCCTGACGAGCTGATCGTACTTCTACCCACTGGCGCGAACCGTACAGCAGGCCAACCTGTACAGCATTCAGAGGTCCACGTGCTGACGGTGGTTATACCCGCTCCTCTGGGTTATCAGCAGTCTTGTCTCCGCTAATCCTCAGCATCGAAGGCCCCTCGCATTAGTGCTCGAGCCCTCTTGCCGCCTACATCACTGCAACTGGGGTCCTCCAGGGCCAGCCAGTATGCCGCCAAAGAAGGGGACGAACAGGACATCCAACAAGGTATCAGACTTCTTCGCACCATCAGATTAACGCCAGACGCTACGCGGCGACGTCGAAACCACCACCATGGCCCTCACAAAGGCGGACCTCCTGGCCATATTTAAAGACTTTAAAACAGAGCTGCGAAATGACCTCGGCCAGGACATCAAATCTTCCATGGAGCAACTGAGGACGGATTTTACGGAGAGACTGACCTCCCTCCAACAAGACGTGGACTCTTTGGGCGCTAGAGTATTGGATCTGGAGGCGCAACACCAAGAACAAGAGAAACTTTCCACTGAGCTACGTGAAGACGTCCGCACTCTCTGAGATCAACTACACCAGACGCAGCTCGAGGCGGAAGACCTCAAAAACAGGGCACGGAGGGAGAATATACACGTCAGGGACCTGGAAGAGGGCGCGGAGGGGCCGGACCCGAGGGTCTTCATGGAGGGGCCGGACCTGGGGGTCTTCATGGAGGGGCTCTTCGCAGAGGTCCTGGGTCCCCAACCCCTCAAAATAAAACTGGAAATGGTCCACCGTGTGGTTTGCAGACCGGCGAGAAGAAGAGACCCCACGATATACTGGCGAAAATCCACTCCTATAAAGTTAAAAAGAGGCAGTGCTCAAGGCGGCCAGGATGAAAGGGTCCACTTCCTTCCAAGACCACCCGTGTGCCATATACCAAGATTTGGCGCCGGCTACCCTGGCACGGAGACAGTTGTTCAAACCCATCGCCTCTAAATTGCGAGATGATAAAATCAGATACAGATGGACCTGTCCATTTGGACTCAGTTTCGAATTTAATAACAAACAGCGCCATATCACTGACCTAAAGGAAGGTTTGGACCTTCTGGGTCTCCCCTCAGAGGAAAATGGCTCCACACAGGATAAACAGAGTTTCTTAGAGGTCCATCATCGACGTCTGCATGGTCTGTGGGCTCGCGTAGGGGCCGCAGATGATATCCCAGCGATCGCATCATAGGAACTGTGCTGTCTATAAACTCTGCGACTGGCCTGGGACCCATAGTATCACGTACACTCATTGTTGATGCTGGCGACTTTGGGGGCAGTCCGGGGAAGTTGACAGTAACCTGCTTCTGTCCGCAATCCTACGCTCCGGTTCTCTCTGTGGCCCTGCTCCCCGGGCTCATGACACTCAATCGTGATATGGAAATGCTGTGACTTACTTCACCTCTATAATTAAGAACAGTGACTATCTCTTTTCTAAAGCTAGTTCCGTTTTGATACTTGCGTCATAACCGCATGTTGATATCTTCTTTGTTAACCGGGACAATGCACCATGTTTTACTTTCCAATGCAGGAGTACTGTCTTCTTATTGCTACCAGGTATGGAACTGTCCTACCGGCTATTCCTCAGCTGCACAAAGATGTTTTCCCCTGTTTTGAACTGCTCTGGGATGGGCACGGACGGGGTCCACGGACCTGTTGTCCCCCCTAGTCCCTGAGGGGCTTCCTACTCCCTAAACAGGGACCTGGCAGCGATTTTTCTATCGCATTTTTTGTTCATGTTCGTTTTCATTTTTTTCGGGGGTTGAGGGGAGGGAACGGGAGGGACATGGTGGCGGCTTTTTAACATTTTGTTCTGATAGGTTTTCTGACCTCAATGTATTTACAGATGGCGCTAGATGGTGGTATATTCATTTCTGGGGACACGATAGGGCAGGTGGGGTTTTCAATGAGATAAGGTTTTTCCCTCCAACACGATGACTATCACCATTGAAACCTGGAACGTTAAGGGCCTTAATTCCCCCTCAAAAAAGCCAAAAAATATGGAAGTATATTATTGATCACCATCTTGATGTAGTGGCCCTGCAAGAAACGCACTTAGCCAGAGCTGAGTACACACGCCTCCAACAAACATTACCCACTGATTTATAGATCCTCAGCACCTACGAAACAGAGGAGTAGCGCTTCTATTCCATTCCTCCATAAAATGTCAACCCCTAGACGTCCTAAACGATAAAGATGGCCGTTGGATTATGGTCAAGGGTCGTGTGATGGGGAAAATTTGCACCTTCATAGCGGTATATGCCCTCAACACTGGACAGACGATTTTCTTAAAAACACTAATGGGAAAGCTACTAGACTTTGTGGAGGGGCCGATGGTACTCATGGGCGACTTCAACCCGACCTGGCAGAAAGACCTAGATAGCACGCACCCACATCGCTCGGAAAAGGGCTCCTTTTCCACTGACACTCAACAACACTTCCACGACATGGGCCTCTTGGATGCTTGGCGTACTCTATCCCCACTCCCAAGACTACACCTTTTATTCTCATGTCCATCGTACATTTTCCCGACTCGATTATATTTTTATTAGCCAAACCTTGATGGGCACACTGCAAGAGGCTAAAATATTCCCTCTTTCTGTATCGGATAACAGCCGACTTTCAATATGTTTGTCCTGGAGTGGAAATGTTTCAGCTACTCCCAGGTGGTACTTCCCGACCTCGCTTACGCGGGACAAGGAATCCTGCACTAAGCTAAGAGAAACCATCACTGAATTTTTTGACATTAATAAACCGGAGGATACATCGGAGAATACCACTTGGGACACGTTTAAAGCAGTCTTCCGAGGAAAATGTATCGCCCTTAACTCTGCGCTAAATGCGCAATGCACCAGAGAGAGGGAAATGCTGGAGAAAGAAGTGGCTTCTATTGAACATGCCCACAAATTGAATACCACAAGGCAAACTCTTCGCACTCTGACTGCGCTCAGGGGTAAACTTCAAGCTATTTATAACAATAGGGCAGAATTCACACTTCTCAAACTGCAACGCTTTTCTTATTCCCAGGGCAACAAGATTGGCAAACACCTCGCTAGGCAAATAAAAGACAAACGAGAGAGTACATAGGTGGTATATAGGGACCCAATGGGGAGCTTACACATAGAGATGAGGAAAAAGCAGAGATGTTCGGCTCATTTTACAAAACCCTTTATTCTAGGGATCGATTTGATTCAGACACCCAGCGGGATGATCTTCGGACACTACACTTCCCTCAGGTCTCTCCTGAATGGAACGATTTACTCACCGCCCCCATCACCTCTGACGACGTCAACACTGCTATTAAAGCCCTTAAGCCCCACAAAGCCCCGGGACTGGACGGATATACCGCTCTGTTCTATAAAACTTTTCCTCCTGACATCACTCCACATCTCACGCGGCTCTTTAACAGGATGGCTGAAAAGGGTGAGACCACCGGCTCTATGTCTGAAGCCATGATCTCTGCTATACCCAAACCAGGGAAGGACCCCCATATATGTCCCTCATATCGGCCTATAGCTCTGCTAAATCTTGACGCAAAACTATACTTTTCCATTATAGCTAAACGAATGAATGATCTCATGCCTGATCTTATACACCCATACCAATCGGGATTTATTAAGGGTCAGCAAACGCACGATAACACCCGCCGAATTGTACATCTAATAAAGAAGGCCAACCGACGTCAAATCCCCACTGTATTGGTAGGGCTAGACGCTGAGAAAGCCTTCGACAGGGTAGATTGGACATTCTTATTTCAGACCCTCACGGCCTTCGGATTTGCGCCTATATTTCTTACTATGATCCGAGCTAATTACCTTCAACTCCGCTCTAAAGTTGCGGTCAATGGAGTAGACTCACCATCCTTCTTCCACTCTAGAGGCACCAGAGAGGGGTGTCCCCTCTCACCCCTACTCTTCGCCCTTAGCATTGAACCATTGGCGATTAGAGCTAATCCTGATATCCAGGGGATACCATTCAGTGGAGACTCACACAAAATTTCACTTTTTGCGGATGATGTCCTCTTGTCACTCTCCGACCCTGACACGTCTCTCCCACCTTTACAATCGGAACTTGAGCGATTTGAAGCGGTAGCAGGCTTCAAAATAAATCTAGGCAAATAGTACATCCTTAACCTCACACTCCCGCAAGCAGAACTTAGCAGGATCCAGTATCTTACTCCTCTCCAATAGACCACTTCCTCTGTACAGTACTTGGGAGTCTGCCTAACACCTAAGATAGAGGGGCTCTACACTGCTAACTTCCCTCCCATTCTTACTCGTATCCAAACAGAGCTCACGAAGTGGAAACCTCTTTTTTTGTCGTGGCTGGGCCGAATACACGCTGTGAAAATGACACTCCTTCCTAAACTCCTTTATTTATTTCAGGCCCTACCCATAGAATTGGAGAGAGACTTTTTTTCAGCGAGTTAAGACTATGATTCTGCACTTCATCTGGCAAGGGGGACGCGCCCGCTTCTCTTTCACCCTATTGCGTCGCTCTCGAACCGGGGTGGAGTCGGACTCCCAGATATAACACTATATTATAAAGCTGCGCAATTTAGAGTCATGACTGAGTGGTCAAAACAGGAGTCCGATAAACATTGGTTGTATATGGATCGCAGTGTGACGGGGAGGACTATATGGGATCTGGCGTGGCGCCCCAAAAAGGACAGACCCAAGAATGCTTACATTAGCACCCCCACGCGCACCACCCTGAAGGTGTGGGACTCGGTCGCTGGAGATGATAGGTGGACCTCTTTCCCCTCGCCTTTCACACCACTCCATTTTAACCCCGCATTCCCCCCAGGTTTACAAGAGGGGCCTTTTGACGCTTGGAGGGAGGGAGGATGCCTTGCTCTGACACACCTTTTTCATAACTTTGATCCCCTCACCTTCGACAACTGCAAGCGGGACTATGGCCCAGAGAATACAGAAAGATACCATTATAATCAGTTGATGCACTGGGCCCTTACACCTCAGGTAGGTGAGGCGGCCACCCGTCCTCTCACAAAATTTGAGTCCTTCCTCACCAAGACCACTTCTATGAAAGGGGTGATATCGTTTATATATAACTTCCTACTCACTACCACGCTCTCTTCATGACCACGATATATGTACATGTGGGAAGGAATACTACAGCGCGGTATTTTCGACGACGAATGGGCACATTTATGGACCAACATCACAAGATTCAATCATTCCATAGAACTCCGGGAAGTCCACCTTAAGACCATGATGGACTGGTATCTCCACCCGTCCAGGCTTAAGCAGATCTTTCCCAACACTTCCGATAGATGCTGGAGGGAATGCGGGCTCCTGGGGGACTTCCAACACATTAGGTGGGACTGCCCGACTATTCGCCCCTTTTGGGACGGAATACTCGCACACATAAAAGATATGCTAGGATACCCCATCCCAACGACCATGGCAGGTGTCCTTTTGGGACCACGCGACCCTTACCTTGAGCACCAGACCCGAGCAGATAAGAATCATGTGGCTCTGTATAGGAGCGGCGAAGGTCACCCTGGCAGCCGCCTGGAAGAGGAGGGAAGCTCCAGCAATTTCCCTTTGGCATTCTCGATTATGGAAACTGCTTAGCTTGGAACGAATGTCAGATATTTTTAGGGACAATTATAAGAATTTTGCATTTAAATGGGGCCCATTAGTCACCTTCCTCTCACGTGGACTACCATCGGCTGTCTGTCCTTCCTCCGTCAGAGCCCTTCATCTCTTTCAATATTGAGTTACCGCCGATTAACACAAGTTGAATAAACTGTATTGATGATGCCGCCACCATTGTAGGGGGGGGGAAGGGAGGTGGGGGGGGGTTCTTTTTCTCTTGTTTTCGTTAATCTCTGGTTGGGAGTTGTTTTTATATGACTTTAGTACGTTCTTTGTGGCACCTTCCGTGTGGAAAGATTTGGAAAATTTCCAACACAAAAGAAAGATGGGACACCTACTTAAATCATTTGATTTCACATACAGACTACAAGGAGTTGCCCTAAGCCCCGTTGTTGTCAGAAACTGTACCCTTTATTTCAGCAGTACAATGGGAACGGGATAGGGTCAATACTTAGCATTGTGTAATTATGTACAATTTTCGTCCTGTCGCAACCTGCAACACTCCCTGTGAGGTGTACAATGATGGTAATAACCTATGATGTACTTTGAAAAAATTTCAATAAAAATATGTTTGACAAAAAAAAAAAAAAAAAAAAGATATGCTCTCTACCGAAAACCCATTTCAACCTCCAATCAGGGAGTCGACTCCAGAGGGCAAAGAAGGGAGACCACGTTATTACGCGTTTGATGGTAGCGCAGGGATGTGTTCTTAAGCCAATGGAGCATACAAATGCTTCCAGGGCAAAGTAACGAAAAAAGAGGAAATAATCTGTTTTCTCCTAGACCCTTCCAAAGCATCAAGCAATTCATCTCCCTCCCACCCTCCAAGGTTAACTGATCAGAGTTGAAAAGCAAACACCTCTTTATTCTGGACACATTGAAACTTCATGTGCGATGTGTGATATCTAAAACCTGATAATGAAATACTGCAAACTCATCTTCTGCTTGTCAGAGAATAAGAATTAGGAATTTTACAAAAAGGTGATAATATGACCGTCATGGTGGTAAGCCCAATTAAACAGTGAAACTAAGTCAATGTAGGATAGGACAGGATACAGTGTCAATTGAGGACTCTTGGTTTGAATGCATCACACAATACAGATGAGAAAATTACTTACTTGTAATCCTAATTCTCCACTATAGAAATCTTCACTTAATGTATAAAACCTCAATAGGTGGGATATCGCAACACATTATAAGAGAATTTTATTTTAAGTTTGCCACATGCCTATTCAAAAGCATTTTTATTAAGGACAAAAAATAAACCTCTAAAACACAACTTCAGCAAGAAGAGGTTGAAACTATTCAAATGTCTCTTGTTAACTGGAAAACAGGATAGAATGAACAGGCAGACAGCACAGCTTTATAGACAGAAAAACTGCCCCCTCTGCCAGCCAAACTGACTCTGACTGGCATTGCATTCTAAAGCCTGAATGAGACATTAGGATCATAATAGTTACTATTCAATTCTATTCCCATCATTTCCCTAAGAAGTAGGTGGATTGTACATGATTTCTGAGAACATTTCCATGGTAGAGAACCCAGATCACAATTACCCTTCCCTTCTCTGCCACAGTATATTCACTGATATTTATGAACACTGAACTGAATAATGAGCTCATTCCCCATTAAATTAAGTTAGGAAATGAGGCAAGAGAATGAGAAAAGGCTCATGAAAAGATAATTATGAGCTAACCATAAAGGTCTTAAAGAGAATCTTCACACACTTGAGCGCTTGAGTGTTTACTGTGGAATATAGCCTACGCAGTTGAGTCTTGCAGAGGTATGCACAGAATGCTGGGTATTTCCTTTGCAAATGGCAGCAACAGGTATGTATTAAATCAAAAAGAGGAGCTACAGAGGGAAGACGTGCCAAAACACCCTCCATTCAAATACAATTTCAACAAACAAGAACTGGCACCATGTAGCATAATTTTATGTAGTCTGGAATGAGTGGAGGAAAGAATAATTTATCAAAAACCTCCAGTACCCATTAAATCATATGGTATAACCCCATCCAGTGTGCTACCAATATTTAAAATTTCAAAGACAACAGAAAAGATGGAAACAAGAAAGTGTAAGGTCAGTCCACAGATTGATTAAACAACTTTACTCACTCTACACACACCCTCATTATCAGAAAAGGTAGGTGAAAAAATGTGTAAAGGAAGAGAAAGTATCTCACATGCGCACCACCAGAGGAGCTACTGGTTGGTTCTCACCAGCTTGCCCACGTTTATTTCATCATTGAAAGCTTTCTCATAAGAAAAAAGTGAGGTGTCCAGTGCAAAGAAAGACAAACACAACAAAAGGAATGTGTATTGTGAAAACAGGAACAAAAGATGTACCAACAAAGACAAAGAAGGGGTTAGACTCACAAATCTACTTTTTTTTTTGTTAGGAGTCTATCCCACTGTTTAAAAACACAGCATGTTGAATACCTTGTTAATGACGGCCAACATGTTTCATTGCCAATTAATTTGTGGCAAATTCATCAGGGCAATAGAGGTCAAAGATCACCTCCCTGGACACACAACAATAAAAAGGACTAGTTGGAGCCTTGGGCCCACATACCAGCTTGCAACCAGTCACAGGGGCGTATAACCTGTTTGCTTTTTCCTCCCTGTTCAAAAAAGCACAACCGTTGCTAGTGCCTGCATCGTATACCTTAACACACGGGCGGTAACTCAACAGTTACCGCCCGTGTGTTAAGGTATACGATGCAGGCACTAGCAACGGTTTGCTTTTGCCTCCCTGTTCAAAAAAGCACAACAGGTTATACACCCCTGTGACTGGTTGCGAGCTGGTATGTGGGCCCAAGGCTCCAACTAGTCCTTTTTATTGTTGTGTGTCCAGGGAGGTGATCTTTGACCTCTATTGCCCTGATGAATTTGCCACAAATTAATTGGCAATGAAACATGTTGGCCGTCATTAACAAGGTATTCAACATGCTGTGTTTTTAAACAGTGGGATAGACTCGTAACAAAAATAAAAAGTATGTGCCAAAGGTATGTGCCAAAGGAGAGCGCAGTTGCTTTTGTGCCTTGTAGAATGGTCCTTGTTCAAAATATTTTGTTGATTGTTCTGTCAGATATTATTATATTTGAGGCAATCCTGCAGGTTATGCTAGAAAGCAAAGGATTTCTAAAAAAAAAGATGGTGTTTCGCTCCCAATTAGTGTGGTTTGTTGAAGAGCTATCTAAAATGAAACTATTTGCTGCAGTAGATTCCCTTTAATCATGTTCATGCCCTTTGTCAATCACTGAAACAACTGTAAAGATTCCAGTGATAGTGTCAATTTGCCACACCTGTACCACAAGCACTAACTCTATAGGTCCTGCCGAGATATCACATGAAGTCTTGCTTTCAGGATTATGACGTTGGAAAAGGCCAGTAGGCTGAGTATAGAGGTGATGTGCCAAGAGTTTGAAGGAGGATTAAGACAAACAATATATTTTTCTCGAATAGAAAGTCACCACTCCTTTAAAGGATACACCATTGTTTAATCAGGAAAAAAACTACTTTGAGTTGGAAAAGGTGCTGATTTCTTGAGGTTGATGTGCACACTCAACTTTGTAGGACAGTAGGAATATTTTGTGAAATGTCTGTTGATCAGCATCAACCTCTGAAAAGTCTTGTGATTTGAGGCCATGGGATACCGAAATATATATATATATTTCAATGGTACACATCTAGCTTCAGCTAAGTTTTATGGCACTCTAGCTTCCTGAACTTTTATTTATTCACCGGTTAGTATGGTTTCACATCCAGAATGGTCTTATATAATTTTTAGGACTCTTCTTGTGTACTTACAACTCCCATACAAACCTGCTTTTTTGCTGTGGGACCTAAACAGTAGATGACCGGTTTCTGTTGCAATAGCAAACCTTGACCCAGAGCAGCCTATCCTTATCGAATTGCTTAGACCTCTGGGATGCTATGTTTGGAGGTGGACATTTGAAAATCATTTTAATTCATGAAGCATGACACTTTCACAATATTTATCTGTACCTCTTTAGTGGCGTGGCGTCCAACGAGAGCATAAACCATAAAGTTGATAGCCATGATTTGTAGCTCTGCATCAGTGTATGACTTGCCGACTGAGCCATGATGAATAGCACAAAGAATAACTTATGAAAATAGGTGAAGGCTGACAAACGTGATTGTAATCTCAGGGATGACCTTGCTGGATATCAGTAAGGCTCATTAACTACTTCCATAAAGTCCTGGCTCTAATGTCTTCTCAGAGAATTTCTGTATAATCCTGAGAAAGAGAGGATCTTGCTTCATTAGTCCGTTTTTATTCAATAGGAGAATGATCATCAACTTCATTGTGGCCAGTGGGAGAAAAAGTAACATTTTTGGCTGCATCAGGCCCAGAAGGAAAAAGTTACTTACCTATACTCCTATTTTGCTGTCATGCGTAGTCTATCTAAATCCATAAACAGCAGACTGTCTTCCTGTACATGCAGGATCCCTGGAACACTATTTTTTCAAATGATTTAAAAGCACAAAACATTTCTGTAAGAGACAACCCTTCCTACATATCGTTTTTTGAGATTAAAAACAATTTCAATTAAAAACACAGCGCGTTTGGCTGAAAACACCCCTGAAGGAAACCATTTTTAACAGACCTAAGTAAATGAAAAATGGTGCCTCTAACATGCTGAGCACACATAATACTAATTTGACACTGCACCTGTAAGGAAAGTTTAAGAAAGCCAGCCTTCCCATCATGAAGTCTTAGGTCTATGAGGCAGTGTGCTTTGAGGAGGGAAGGCTGTTTATGGATTCAGAGAGAATAAGACAGATAACTATTAATTTTGATAAGTAACTTTTATTTCCCTGTCAGGATTTTCTTTGATATTCATAGAAAGTAGAATAAATAGCAAGCTACTACAAGCACAGGCCTGGAGGAGGGTTCCAAATATGAACATAAAGAGACAGAAATAGATCTTCTAGACAAATACATTGCTCAAGGAAGACCCACCAGAGTAACAGTCCTGGAGTTAATGCTTGGAGGACGTGTTGCAGACCTCCAGTTTGAATTGGATTTTTTCTCATCGGGGTAGCAGTAGCTGCTTTCCCTCCAAGTACAATGTGCTCTAGGCTTACACGGAAGGTGTCTGTTAGCCTTTGATAATCTGTAACTATGCCAGATACCATCCATCTAGCTACAGATTGCTCAGAAGATGCCACCCCAGAACAGACCGCTCTTTCATTTACAAACAACTGTTTTTTCCCCAAATGTCTTTGGTTCTTTACCAGTAATATTTTAGAGTAATTTTTATGTCTTGGTTATGGGAACCTCATTCTGCTGGAAAGAAATTACCAAGAACGAAGGTTGGGAATGAAACTGTCTGGTTGACATGAATACCTGCTATTACTTTGAGCAACAAAAAAGAAAGAGTTCTACGATACCTTGTGGCAGTGTAAAACCAAATAAGGTTCCCCCGAGCACAGAACTTGAACTCACACACCATTCAGACATAGCTTACAGCCACGAGTAAAGCTACTTTACAGGAAACGTGCTGTCTACTTTGTGCACGGGCTCCAATAGAGGACCTATTAAATTTGAGAAAACAAAGTTAAGCTGCTATGAAGAGGAGGATTTGCTACCAGAAAGGATCACCTGCTTAACGAGTCAAGGAAATCCGTAATCATGGGATATTGGATAGGGAAGAACAAGTTACTTAACCTCAGTAACGCAGCCGCAGCTTCCTTACCCTTAGATTTATCACCAAGTGTCAGACTGGATCTGGACATTTTTCGTGGGCAGTACCCCTGAACACAGGTAGAAACGTTGTTCAGGTCCCCGTGTGTTCGGCAACACTGGAAGTGTTGTGCGCGGTGCCTTTAAAAGGAGCCACCAGAGCACGCTGACGTCCGTTTCTTTTTGTGACTTTCCATGCCAGGAGCGCGGAGCCAATTAGTACACTGACCACTGGTGTGGAAAACTATGGCCCTGAAAGGGGAAAAGACCTTTCCCTACAGATCCGTTCACAAAGCGGGGAGGATGGGTGGGTCGGTAAGGAATCTGCGGCTAGACAGTCTCTCTACTAGATAAGGAATCACCAAAGGTACAGACTTTTAGCCGCAGACTCCTTACCTTAGAATGGATACCCTAGCACCACCTCCCCAGGGGTGGGTCTGCGGAACGATTCACACTATAAAGTCCTGCTGGACCGAACGGGCAAAGTGCCCATGCCAAAGGACCCGACTGTCCAGGCAGTAGTGCTTGGTGACCATGTGCAGAAAAGCCAACATTGCTGCTTGGCAGATGCCCAGGACCAGAATTCCGAGTGGAACACAGTGGTTGTAGCCTTAGGTATGATGTAATGAACACACAAACCATCAGGAGGTTGCTTCTTGGCCAGTGCACAGCGGATTTTAATGCAGAGCAACATGCATTGGAAGCTAGCCTGCTTCAACACAGCCTTCCGCTTCTTGGCTCACACATACCCCACAAAACATTGGTTGTCCGACTGCAACTCTTTAGTGAGGCCAACATAGAAAAACATCTCTCTCTTTGGGTCCAGTTGATGGAGTCACACCTCTTCCTTAGAGGGATGCTGTGGAGCATAAAAGGTAGGCAGGGTAATGGATGAAAGGGAGTGGCAACTTTGGCAGAAAGGAAGCTTTAGTGAGACCAACCAGCTTGTCTGCAAAGATGGTTAGGTATGGAGGCTGAATGACAAGGCCTGGAGCTCACAGAACCTTCGGCACATGTTATCACCACTAGGAAGGTCTTGATAGCAAGAAGCCTGAGAGGACAATTATGTAGTGGCTCAAAGGAAGCTCACATCAGAAATGTGAGTACAAGATTGAGGTCTCACTGAAGCATGATAAAGGGTGAAGGCGGAAACATATGTTGGAGACCTTTCAACAACCCGTCCACAATAGGGGATTTGAACAGGGATGGCTGATCCGGCAACTGCAGAAAAGCTGAGATGGCAATAAGATAGCCCTTTAAGGTGCCCAAAGCAGAGACCTGCTGGGCAAGAGAAAAAATAAGCAGAAGGGCCTGAGGAAGGAGGGCAGAAAGAGGGTCAACTTGCTTTTCTGCCCACCATGCCATAAACTTGCCCTAGTGGCAGGTGTATACCGTCTTGGTGGAGAGCAACCTGGCTAACAAATTAACAATGCAGACTTCGGGCAGAAGGATGAAAGCAGTCAACTGTCACTGCTCAATCCCCACGCATGAAGGCGGAGTGTTGACAGGTTCGGGTGGAATCCCCTTCCATGCTGTTGCGAGAGAAGATCCTCCCAAAGACGCAGCCTGATCGGTGGACCGATGGCCATGCTCAACAGCTCGTGATAACAAACTCTCCAAACTCAGTCCGGAGCCACAAGGATGTCTTGGGCCCGGTTGCTCCCGTTTCTTCTTGAGAAATCTAGGTAAGGTAAGAGTGGGATTGGTGGAAAGGCATACAGGAGACATGAGCTCCACTTGAGATGAAAAGCGTCTCCGAGCAAGAGCCACCTTGGAAACTCCAGTGTGCAGAAGTGCTGACATTGTGTGTTCTCTGCAGTGGCAAATAGATCTAAACCAAGGTTCCCCCCCCCCCCTGCTGAAATAGACTTTGCACCACCATCGGGTGGAGATGCCATTCATGATCCGCTTCATCTGTCCTGGCGTTCACAGGGGAAACATCTATTACAATGCAGGCATTACAACATAGTACCTTTACTATGCAGTCAGTACCATGACTGCGACGTTACCACGAGTTCCATTACAGCGCAAGTCATTACTTGCTCTAGGGAATGCGGTGTTGGACTGTTGCTGGATTTTAAGTCCAACACCTTCCCTACTGATACACAGACTGGAGTTAGAATAGTAATTTAAACTATTTTACAAAGGCCAGTGCTTCCCTAAAGCAAGTGGTTGTAATGACTTGTGATGTAATGGAACTGGTGGTAATGACACAGTCGTGGTATTGACTGTGTTGTTAAGCCACGTGTGGTTTTGGCATGCGTGGTAACAGAAGCTATTCGTTCAGAGAGTCCGTCAGGTGTTGAACCATCAGGGATATGCCATGACATTCCAACCATGTCCAGAGATACAGGGCCTTTTCACAAAGTGCCATGAACCCATCCCACTCTGTTTGTTGCAGTACCACAAGGCGATGGCGTTGTCCGTAAACGTTTGCACTAACCTTCCCTTGATGAAGGGTAGAAAGGCTTTCAATGCCAGCCGGATCATGCTGAGCTTCCATTAGATTGATGTGGAGTCCGGATTCCGCGGGAGACCAGAGGCCACTGATCTCCACCTCTCCCAGATGGTCACCTTATCTCAGGAGTGACGCATCTGTCACCATTGTCAGATCTAGATGGGTAAGCAGTTTGCGGCCAACCCAATCATGGTTCGTTAACCACCACTGCAAATCTTTTGCAGTACCCTCCAAGATCTGGACCATGGCAGAAAGATTCCGCTGATGCTGCGCCCACTGGAACTTCAGGTCCCACTGGGGAGCCCGCATATGCCAGCGGGCATATGTCACAAGCAGAATGCAGGAGGCCATGAGGGCCAGCAGCCTCAGAGTCAGTCTCACCGAAACCCAGGATAGAGGCAGAAACATTGGTATCATTGCCTAATGTCCTGGTCTCGCAGTTCAGGAGGATAAGCCCAAAAGCACCGTGGGCAGACCAGCCCTGATGAAAGGAAGCATCTGAGAGGGAGTCAGGTGTGACTTCGGCACATTTATATTGAACCCCAGCGAGTGCAGGAGGTTCGCTGTAGTCTGGACGTGGGTGTACGACTGCCTGGGGCGAGCCTGCCTTCAACAACCAGTCATTGAGAAAGAGAAAGACTGGTACCCCTTATCTCCGCAGATGAGCGGCAACCACTGCCATCACCTTGGTGAACACCCGAGGGGTGCTGGTAACGCAAAAAGGGAATACCACGAACTGAAAGTGCTTGTGGCCCACTGAGAACCGCAGGTAACGTCTGTGAGATGGCAGGACGGAATGTGGAACTATGCGTCCTGCAAGTCCAACACTACCATCAAATCTCCCGGGACCAGAGCAGACAAGACTGGATGTCCCTGATATCCACGATGATGAATGCCTCAATTTTGCCTGTTGGATTGTCTTTTAATATAGTGTTTCAATGACAAGGGAGATTGCCTCGATGTTGACCGGGAGCGTGAACACCAGCAACTCGAGTAGGGATAAGACCAGGTCACACAGGGGCAGAAGACGACGATAACAGCTTCTCTGGAGCTGATGGACAGTGAAGCTCAATGACGGTTTCATCCTAAAGCAATCTCACTTACTGTCCCTGAGGCACCTGAATGGTGTTTCTAAACATATTTTGCACTACGTATCGGATTGGGACTCCGGAAGCAAACAACACACCCATCGTGTTCATGTTTCCAATACTTCTTCCTCCAATCAATAGTCATTTCTCAAAGAATTGGTGGCCTCGGAAGACATAAGTGAGGAGAAACTCATCAGGAAAAATAGTAAACAAGTAAGACTTTTCAGTGAAGCCAAAAACAAAAAACGTAATAATTAGAAGCCTTAAAAGGCAGCAGTGTTTGGAGAACCTTCTCAGATGAGCCAAAAATTAAATGTCTCACCCACACTGCAGTGCAGAATGGGAAGGCTCGCTGTTTTAGAATTTCTTAAAGGTGCAATGTCAATGTAGTACTATGTCTGCTTAGCTTATTAGAGGCTCCATTTTCCCTTTACTTGTTTTTGACTGTAATTGCCTTTTTTTGGGGGGGGGATATTCTATGTTAATTGATTCAGAAACAATCCCATGACAAAGAATTAAAGGTACAAGAGGCCTCCAGGGGTATCAGTTTTATAAAGTCTCAAATATTAAAGAGAAATCCTCTGTCATTAGGCATCCATCAGTATATTAATGTTTTCAAACACCCACAGACAAACCTTCTATTGTTAAGTTATATAACAGCTACTTTAGTTAGAGAAGTCAAAGCATATCCCATCAAAGACGACTCTTGAGGTTGTGTTCCATTGAAGAATGCTATTTGTTCTCACGGCAGTTACAGGTGCTTGATCACTTGCAATATGTTTTTCTGGCACTCAATGTCTGTCAGGAATTTCTGAAGATTTATTTGATGAGATTTAGGCAAAGGAGAGGTCATATACTTTCTTGGGAGATGTAGACTTGAAGTGCAATCCATGTGAAAACCTCTACAACTTACCCTGTGACTGGAATTAAGCAGTGATGGTCTTTCTCACTTAGCCTCTCAGGGATAGGTGAAAAATAACTTGCAATCAGAATACTCAATGATATATCTCTCAACGTTGGGGTTTCTCAATTAAGGTGTCCATCAATTCCTGTAGATGTAAAATGCACCGCTGTGGTGTGCATGAACACGGAATGCCTTGATGTTGGCTGTATAAGCAATGAATGCCTTGATGATCATCTTGATGGGGAAATCAGAGGGACGTGTACTTTTAGACATTGAGGCCCTTTATATTACACTCCTCGATGGTGGCATGATTTGTGGGAAATCGGTGCTCTAAGTTGGAATTACTTTCTGGTAGGCACAGCATATAATCACAAACAAGGCTATCACAGTGTTTCTAAGAGGTGAGCTATAGGAAAAACAAAATACTTTCAGGGGGGAAAAAAATTAGAGCAGATGGTATATGGTGTGGTCAGAATATCAGCCATAAAAGAGAGAGAATTGTCAAAGGCCAGTGCTCAAAGACACGGATTGAGGACTCTGTGTCTTCTAGTCTTCTTGTAGACCCGACAGACCACAAGTCAACTTCAAGTGTTTTGTGCTTTTACTTGAAAATCATCAGTAGAGCCTAGGTTTACCTATTTTGGTGTACACCTGAAGGGCACCTCAGTAATTGTCGGGGGTGGCTAATGCCCACTTGCATCAACTATTGGGTGACTAGATATTGGCCACAGCTATGAACAGTTGCACATAACTGGAGTCTTCAGCTTTACAAGAGTATGGGTGCTGGTAGATTACACTTTGGGTGGATGGAGGCACAGAAGATTAAGTGAGGGTTCAATGGTAGCAACAGAAGATACAATAAATATGCTTGCACAAGATGATGGTACACTTCAGGATGCCTTGGTCCTCGGTAGACTTGACATCCTGTATGTCCTTGGTGCCAGGCATAAATGCTGTGAAACTATGTTAATTAACTGCATTAACTTTTCTGGGAGTAGCCTGGCTACCAAGGAAGCTTGGCTGAGGTTTTCAGGGCCAAATATACAAAACACCTGGGCAACTGGTGAATCTGTCTATGTATCTACTTGCGTAGGAAGCCCAGGTAAGAAGATATCTAAGAAGGAAGCCACATGAGATCTATAAGCTAACAAGTCCAAAGGGTTGCCCCCCTTCATGTCACACAGAGGTAGGATGGTGGCACACTGCATTGCTCATCTGAGGCCAAGCATAAATGGTTTTCTAACGTAGGACACCTCCGATCATCGGAAAATAATCTGTCTGATTTTATATCTCAAGTGGCCACAGCTGGTGCTTGATATGCCTGGTTGTAGTAATATAACTATAAACATTACTTTGGATTGCACCTGAGCTAGTAATGAAAACAAGTTACTTACCTGTAACTACAGTTATCCAGTATTGGCATCTTTCATAGATTCACATGCCTGAATCATTCCCCATCGCCGAGGCGGGAGTCCCACGGTACATACAAAAGTAGTGCCAAGAGTAAATAATAGTAGTAGGCTAAAAGAAAAAGCCTAAGGCCTAAGTCTTAGTAGCCTATCTACATCATTATAGTAAAAAGAACCAAAGATTGGTGCCAGCCAATCAGCTGCTAGCACCCTGTAGAACCTTCCCAGCAGAGGCAGTTCTCAGATTTTCCTAGCACAAGTGAGAAGTAAGTATTCCAGATATAGAGAACTGACTAGCCGGGGAGGAGGGTGGGTGCATGTGAATCTATGAAAGATACCAAAACTGGATAACTGTAGTTACAGGTAAGTAACTTGTTTTCTTATCCAGTATTGGGGTATCTTTCATAGATTCACATGCCTGAATCAGAGTAGCAAGCAGTATAACCATATATTGTCATTTGCGGATGGTGGGAGACACTGGTTCATAAACTCCCAAATAGCATCCTCAGTGTTTGAAAAACATCTTTCTCTCCTTTTTTTTTTTTTAATGTAGTAGTTTTAAAGAAAGCAAAGCAATATCCAAGAATTATATATATATATATATATATATATATATATATATATATATATATATATATATATATATATATATTATCTACTGGCAGTCGCCAGTAGATAGTTATAGTTAGGACCGTGTTTCCATAGGAAATCCGCAACATTCTATATTTGGAATAACTTTGGCGCCGGTTGACGAATCCTCGCGAAATTTTCAAAATAGGTGGGGCGCTCCGCTCCGCTCCTACCCTGAAAGTCTCGGGGGGATTCGTCAAGCGGGGGTTGAGAAAAAAGGGGGGTCCCAAAACGCGTTTTCCCCATGCAATTTTCCATAAGGACCTTTAGTCCAAGGTACAGCCCGAACGGCTGAACAGAATTACTTGAAATTTGGCAGAGAGGTAGTCCTCAGGTCAGGGATGTGCCTTTTGCAGGTCTGGTGTCAATCTGTTCAGTAGTTCCTGAGAAAATCAAAAGTAAAATCAAATATATATGTGGGAGGAGCCTAACCACACATCTCATCCTGAGATCTGATTGGCTGTCAGCACTTCATCCAAGAAGTGTTGGCAGCCATCTTGGGACCAATATACATGATAGCACCTCATTAAAAAGCATTGCAGTTAATAGAAGGTTTTAAGACTTTAGTTACATTATAAATCATTTGTTGATGGTACCATACTCATTTTAGTAATTGTGGTATGTTCTAAGGTGATTTCACCATGTGAACAAGCCTTCTGCTGGGATATCATGATTGAGAGAAAAATATTTTCTCATGCTTTTCCCACAGAGGTTTGGAAGGTGATCTATAAGCTAAACTGAGAGCTTATTTTCTGTAAATTCACATTATCTTTCTCAGTCATGTGAGAATGAAGTCTTACATTCTCAGTAAAACATGTACATCCAACAAGGGCAGAGACTGTCAGTTGATTCCTTTGTGTTCTACTGCAGCTTCCCAGAGTGTTCCAAAGAACAACTAGAGCGCTAACAGTCCTACTTATGATAAACGTATGGCACACCTGAAGCCATCTTGCTTGGATTAAAGTGGTAACTCTTAAAACATTTAATTTAAAAAGGAACAAAATGAGGGGGTTCATTTTTCCATAAAAAGTATGATTAGTGCTGCAGAAAGAAAAATTAGGGCACATTTTGAGTGACTTCTCAAATCCTCTTCTATTTCATTAAAAAATTCTGACATGCAGACTGAAACATGCACTTTCAATACCAGCAGCAGTTTTCCCTGGTGAGCAGTAGCTTTACTACAGTGATCTAATGAGCAAAAAGAGAGCTAACATTCTGAATTTATGGCAAATGTGTGACACATCTGAACGCCTTTGGAATCAAAGTAAAAAACTGAAAGTATTTCCTACTGAGGAGACTGCAGTAAATGAGGAAATTAGGAAACTTCATAACAAATAAGTCTGCCAAGATGGCCACCAGAGACAAAAGAGCCCAAATGTAGCCCAAATATCACCCAGATGTAGCCCAAGTATAGCCCAATGACAGAATGTCCCAGAGTGTTCTTAAAAACAACTAGAGCGCTTACTGTCTTCATTATGACAAAAGTATGGCACACCTGAAGCCATCTTGATTGGAATAAACTGGTAACACTTAAAACATTTAATTTAAAAAGGAACACAATGAGGGGGTTAATTTTGCCATAGAAATTATGATTAATGCTGAAGAAAGAAAATGAGGGCACATTTTGAGTGACTTCTCAAATCCTCTTCTATTTCATTAAAAAAATTCTGACATGCAGACTGAAATATGCACTTTTAATACCAGGAGCAGACTTCCATGGTGAACAGTAGTTTTACTACAGTGATCTAATGAGCAACTAGAGTGCTAACATTCCGAATTTATGGCAAATGTGTGACATATCTGAATACCTTCATGATGGAATCAAAGTAAAAAAATGAAAGCATTTCCTACTGAGGGGACTGCAGTACATGAGGAAATTAGGAAACTTCATAACAAATAAATCTCCCAAGATGGCCACCGGAGACAAAAGAGCCCAAATGTAGCCCAAAATCACCCAGATGTAGCCCAAATATAGCCCAATGACAGAAGTGTGCAAAACACTTATTATTTTGTGTTTTTGCAGTGTTATATAGTGCAGACTTGTCAGGTATTGGAGTGCTTTACATGACCATTGGTTACATCACACAAGAACAAATTCATTTTGGTTGTAGACATGGGGAGACTAAGTGATTTGACCAGAATCACAGAATGTCGAGCTGAAGCAGAAACTCCAACCTGGTTCCCCAGTTGCAAAGTCTGCAGTTCTGGAAGTAACACCACATCCTCTCCCCTAAGTGCAACATTTAATCAAGTGGTCAACTGGATAACAAAACATAAAGGTAACAAATAATTTAAAAGTGCTTTCTCGCTATTTGAAAACTCAGAAAATATGTCCTTATTTTAGTCTTTTAGAGCACTAACCATAATTTTGATGCCAATAAGACCCTCTCATATATGTAATTTCTAAAGGAAATGCTCTAGGTATTACAGTTTTGATTACATCACGATGACGTCAGGCGTTCCACACTTTTGTAATAAATATAGAATGTTAGCAATCTAGTTGTTCATTAGGATACTGTTGAGAGGCAGAGGCCAGGGGCACGGACTCTGAAAATTGAAGGCAGGTAGGAGGGTGCAAAGGCAACAATTTAACCACACTGAACAGGCAGGAAGGGCCGTGGCAGCACAACAGACTATGGGGGGCAGTGGAAAGGGGGGCAGGGGCAACAAACCAACAATACAGGACTTGCAAGAGAGGCTGTGGTAATGTAATAGACCATTGTCGGCAGAAGGAAGAGGCAATGGTAGTACAACCATACATGCCAACAGACCCGATTCAGCCAGGAAACGTCCAATGTTTTTAAGCTCAAATGGGCTTTATTTTATCTGTCTCCTGTCTACAATCTCCTCTTTTTCAATGTAACTCAAAGGGGAAATCAATACCCCAGTTATTTTTCAAAATCTCCCTCTTACCAAGTTCAAAATGTTCGCAAGTATGGTACATTGGATCATGGAAGGAAATGGGGTAGGGACATGGACTTGGATAACAGAGGACAGGAGGGACGTGGAGAGGTGCACCAAACTGACCCTGCAGGGCAGGCATCAGGGTTTGCAGCAGCACAATACACCACACAGGGCATGCGGGACGGGAGTGCAGCACAACAATCCATAGAAAGCAAGAGGGAGGGGACAGGACCATGCACATGGACAACAGAGAACAGAGGGGCAAGAGGCAGGACCATAATGGACAGACAGGAGAGAAAGCTGCAGCATAACAGACCATAAAGGGCAGGAGGGATTGATCAGGGGAATTACAATGGAACAGACAAGCCAGGAAGGAGGGAGTAGGGGTCTGCACATGTAAACAGAGGGCTGGGGGCAAGGGGGCAGGGCAGGAGCAGCAATATAGCCATGGAGGTCAGGCAGGATGGGCACTAGAAGCAAGACACCATGAAGAGCAACAGTGAGACTGTGATGGCATACACACAGACCATGGAGGGAAGGTGGGAGGGGTTATGGGGCAGCTAACTGACCACACAGGGAAGGTGGGAGGGGCCATGGCAGCACAGAAGACCATGCATGGCAAGTGGGAGGGTTAGTGGTAGCACAATGGCTATGATGGGCAAGAAGGAGGGTGCAGGGGCATGCACAAAGGACGATGGAGGATAGAAGGGAGAGTCAGGACAGGTGCACAGACAAGAAAGTTCAGGGGAAGGGGCCTCACAACAGACCGCACGGGGCAGGCAGGAGGTGCAGTTGCAGCACAACAGACCAGGGAGGGCAGAAGGGTGTGGCAGTACAATGGACCATGTAGGACAGGAGGAAGAGGATAGGGGCATGGCATGTGGACAGGCAGGGTGGAGGTGGCAGGGACAGGTTACAGTCATCTGACAATGCTAGGCAGGTGGGAGGGGAGTGGCAGCTCAACAGAACACTCAAAGTAGATAGGAGTGGCAGGTCCATGGAACATGGTGGGCAAAAAGGATGGAGCAGGGGCATACATAAAGACATCGGAGGGCAGGGGGAAGGAGAATAGGGGCAGCAAGCTAAGCACAGAGTTTATGCAGGAGGTCAATGATGGGGCATAGAATTGGGCAATGGAGGGCAGGAGGAGTGGACTGGTACATCATACTAAATTGAGGGCAGTGGCAGCACATCAGAACATGCATGGCAGGAGGGAGGAGGCTAGTCCATGGATTCACACAACAGAGGATAGGGAGGAGGGGGATGGGGCAGCAAGCTAACTGTTCAGAGAAGGCGGGTATTAGGAACTTTATTGTTTTTAAAACGTGTGTCTGTGCGAACTACTTAAAATATGAACAAGTATGCAGCATAATCTCACTTTTATTCAGGAAGAAGAGGACGTTTGTGACTGACTTCGGGCTCACTTGGCAGAAACACCCCCTGACCCTCCACCCCCTATCGCAAAATGTAATGCCCGTGAAAAGGGTAGGTGAACACAGTGCTATATAGAACATAGTCCTGAGAGCACGATTGAAAATGAAAACTAGATATAGTGTATGGTATAAACTATGCACCAAAAAGTGTGATATAAGATGAACCGGGCGTGAAATATAATATGCAATACATTGTGCGCAATGACAGATTCATTGGAGAGCGCGAGATAGCACAGGCACTAGCGCGTGCTATGCAATATGCGCCTTGGAGTGTAATATGCACAGGGCAGTGTTGTGTAACCTAACTAGTCTCTAAAGTTGTAATATAAAATATGTGCTGGGGAGTGTAACGTTGCATATGCACTGTGACAAAGATATGGATCCCAGATTGTAATATGTATGGCATAGCACTGTGCGTTATAACATAGGCATCGAGGAAGGCACGTTAGATGGGGCAATATAACCCGTGCGAAGACAAGTGTGGCATGACATATTCACGGGGTGGTGTTACAGTGCACATGGGCTAGAGAGTGTCATAGCATATGCACTAGCTAGTGGAATACAACACAGAGGTGTGTGGCACTCAGCAGGCAATGGTGGGTGTAACACAGCATTGGGCTCTGCCAGGAGCGCGCTGTGACTCTCAAGTGATGTTCGTCCCCTTTCCAGAGAGTAAAATAAAAAGTATTACACATCCGGCAGTGGATTTGTGTTTTATTAACCGTGAGGGGGGTTTCTTGCATAGTTTTGGTCGAATTTTTGTCGAATCCCCTTTGAATGGCTTGGTGTGCATGTGTATTAAATGTGCCCGTCAATAGCTACCCATGTTTGTATAAATAAACGACAAGGGTGTCTTCCGGGATTAGGCACGGTAGGGCATCAGACATGTCAGAGCTTCACTAGTGGTGTAAATACATTCCACGTGGATTCATTGTATGCATAGTCGCCTTTTAATGAATATCATGCAAATCGTCATGGTGATAGGTACGTACGGTTTGTCCAGCATGTCCTAGGTGTGTCTATAAATATATATATTTTTTAAATAATAAAAAACAGTGGCCGGCCCTGGGGATTGGGGTCAAAAAAATATAATTAGGAGACAGGCCCTGGGGGATGGGGTCATCAGGGCCAATAAATTAGAATAAGAAGGGGAACCACACAGCCCCCCTTCTTAAAAAATTAAAATAAATAAAAGACTGGCATCGTGCCGGAGGCCACGCCCCCTCCTTGCAGCACTCTGCAAACGCGCCCCCTGGCGAGTTGTAAGTTGGGGAATTAATTCCTCTTCAATACTGAGGGTCCCTGAGGGCCAACTAGCCCAACAGGCATCTCCAGTATGCACCAGGGAGCTGCGCTGCAGACAGGTGTTCTGAGGCCAAGCCCCTTTTTACACCTCTCTGCAACGCAGCTCTGTGGCGCTTACTGGAGGTACCTAGTGGTCTAGTTTGACCCTAGGGACCCTTAGGATTCAAGGGGACTTAATCTCTCAACTTAGAACAGCCACAGGGCGCGTTTACACAGTGGTGAAGGCAGGGGACGGGGCCTGAGGTGACGTGTGCAAACACGCACTATGGCACGTTTTAAATTGGGGATATAATTTTCCTTCAATACTGAGGGCCCCTGGGGGCTAACTAGCCCACCAAGTGCTTCCATTAAGCGCCACTGAGCTGCATTGCAGAGAGGTGGTCCAGGCCGTGCCACTTTTTACACCTCTCTGCAACGCAGCTCTGTGGCACTTACTGGAGGTACCTAGTGGGCTAGTTGGACCCTAGGGACCCTCAGGATTCAAATGAACTTAATCTCCCAACTAAAAACGGACACAGGGCGTGTTTACACAGTGGTGAAGGGAGGGGACGGGGCCTGAGTTAACGTGTGCAAAAACGCCCTGTGGCCTGTTTTAAGAGGTAGTTTTAATCCCCCTGCCCTATTATATACTAGGGGCTTACAGAGGAGGTCATGCTAATCACAGGGGGACCCCAACGCATAATGTTCCCTAGTGTATGTAGGTGTTTTCACTGTATTCTAAGTGTCTTTTAACATAGCACTGGCTCTAGGACTGGTTAGTCAGACTCAGTTACCACCAGTATCCGTCTGAAAAAGTTGAGGGTACAGGATGATTTTGCAACAAGGCTTCTTTCTGCTCTTCTTTTTGTTCTTTCTGCACGTTATCCTTCTTCCTGCACTTTTCTTCGTCTTTGAGGACTTCTGTTGCTTCTTTCTGCACTTCTTTTTTTTCTTTCTGTGCATTTTTTCTTCTTTCTTCACATGTCCTATCTCTGTAGGCATAGTTAGAAATTAGCATTTAAAAAACCTTTGAAATTCACAGAAAAAACCATAGGTTTCAGTCACGTTATAGTTGGGAATTAGCATTTAAAAAACCTCAGAAATTCACTGAAAAAACCATAGGTTTCAGGGGTGTTATAGTTAGCTGGACTTTTCACTTGTACAAAACCATTGAAATTCCCCCGTTATAGTTAGTTCAGCTAACTATAACTCGCGCGCCCGCAATGCACTGCTGATGACGCTATTACATCACTCATGACATGGTCAGTGACATCACTCATGACATCACTGATGACATCTCAAATGACATCACTGATGACATCACTGATGACATCATCCTTGTGATAGAGTGGCAGACCTCCTCTCACCCTAATATAACCTTTGAGACACACATTCAAAAATAGAGACTAAACTTTTCATAACAATGGACATACCAATACCAGTTACAACAACCTCTTCAGTAATTCTAAGATCCACATACACATCCACTCATTCACCAACAGTCCTATACAGTCACTCATACATGTATTCACTCATCATATGTACTCATACACCTATACATCCTGTTACACAATGCCACTCATCCATAGAGTTACTCACACACATAGTCACTCATGCTAATAAAGAATCAAACATACATTTATTTGCATATACAGTTATACACACACCACCACACTTACTTCTACGGAAACTTACACATACTTTGTCTTTTAAACAATCACTTATAGAAACACATACTTATTCATACAGGAACTCTTTCAATATCTCACTCTCACATATACTCACTTATATACACCAATAGTCACATATACTAGTTTAAAACAGATGTAGTTACTCATAAAGACACTATTGAGACAGTCATTCACTCACTAAAACACCCATACACACACTCATCCACCCATACAGTCCTGCAAACATGCTGTCTTCAACACATACAAAGAGTGAGTCACTCATTCATGCACCTATGCACTACGTAATACCCCCCACCGAACCATGCAGACACTCAGACTGATACTCAAAAAACCAACTAATAACCTATATAGACACCCATGTAGCTACTCACCAACCCATGCAGCCACTTTTATACACAAAGTGAGAGACTGATACAGATATTTACATATTTAAATATTACTCACTAAGCCATGTATTCACTATGATACACTTAATCAGTCAGTTACACAATCAATTTTTCAAAAACAAATCATCCATTTAGACACTTATATACCCATTTATTCTTCCATCGACCTTGAGATATACATATATAAAACATATTTAATTTTCAGAAAAACACACATTCACTGGATGATGTCATCAGTGATGTAATTTGAGATGTCATCAGTGATGTCATGAGTGATGTCACTGACCATGTCATGAGTGATGTAATATGTGACGACATCAGCAGTGCATTGCGGGCGCGCGAGTTATAGTTAGCTGAACTAACTATAACGGGGGCATTTGAATGGTTTTGTACAAGTCCAGCTAACTATAACACCCCTGAAACCTATGGTTTTTTCAGTGAATATATATATATATATATTCACTTAAAAAACCATAGGTTTCACACACGTTATAGTTAGGAATTAGCATTTAAAAAACCTTGCAAATTCACTTAAAAAACCATAGGTTTCACACTTGTTATAGTTAGCTGGACATTCCCCTCGTAAAAAACCAATGAAATTCCCCCGTTATAGTTAGTGCAGGCAACTATAACTCACGCGACCGCAATCCTCTGCTGATGACGTCAGATATTACATCACTGTATTTAGACACCTATTTACCCATGTCTTCTTCCATTAATCTTTAGCTATACATATATTACAAATATTTATTTTTCAGAAAGACACATATGTAATCAGTGATGTAATATCTGACGTCATCAGCAGAGGATTGCGGTCGCTTGAGTTATAGTTGCCTGCACTAACTATAACGGGGGAATTTCATTGGTTTTTTACGAGGGAAATGTCCAGCTAACTATAACATGTGTGAAACCTATGGTTTTTTAAGTGAATATATATATAGGCATACCTGAGCAAATGGAGGAGTAGTCTGTCAGCCACCGCCCCCCCGTCTGATGATCCGGGATTGCTTGCAGGCTTCCCGTGTGTAATCGAGCAAGTTGCAGTTTTCTCCGCGTCAGTAGCAGTATTTTTCCGAGTCGGAGGACCCGAGGAACCTGACTACGTCGAAGGGGTAAGCGGACGCCGAATTCAGACGGGAAGGGGGAAAGCCATTGAGTGAAGAATTACTCTTGTTCACTTAGAACAGAGGACTTTGGCGGTTCTTGGTGCCAGGATTTATCCTTGTTGTTTTAATCTATCAAAATGTCAGCTATTGAACTAAAGGAAAGGGAGGAAGCGGCTCTCTCCATATTCGATGACGATACACCCTCCGTTCAGAAAGGGTCTGCACCAATGAATACTACGAAAGTTACAGATGTAACAGTGAGATTGAAGAGATTGGAAAAATTAAAACGTTCAGAACTCTCCAAATGGTGGGAAGCTAAGTCCCTCCAGCGCTATCTAGAAGTCAAAAGGGTCCCCAGAGGCCTTAGGATCATGGTGGCACCGACATATGAAGACCCCAATCCGAATATGCTGAAGGAGTGGGCGGAAAATAATCAAGAAGCGTCAAGCAGAATGTTGCATATTCTTGTAAAGTATGCTGAAATAGATCGTGTCAGAATACTGGAGGAAATTGAACAAATTCTGCTAATCCTTGACAAAGAACCTGATCAAGATATGATCTTGAAATTCAAAACAGACATGCAAGATCGGTTGTCTAAGCTGGAAATCACGATCAAAGAAAGAAAAGCACAAAAGTTCCGGCGTGACAAAATCGATTATGAACGTGGACAAATCTATACGTTCGCTAAAAAATTCGACAATATGCGGAAGCAAAGGCTCAACGTTGCTAGCAGCAGGCCACGTGACCAGCAATCTGATCTGAGCAGTGTACAAAGCTCAGAATTGGATACCGATCTAGAGGAAGGCCCGAGCACCGGAATGTCGATTCCCTCTGTCATTGATGAATTTGATTTTTTACGCGAGGAGAGGCGCTTCAACCTACGCCCGCGCCCTCCAATAAACGCCAGGCCTCCAAGAGGAAGAGGCAGAGGCAGAGGCGGCGCAAAGGGGCAAAGCAACGCAAGCAACAATGGCAAGAAGTCAACGAAATCCAACAAATAGAATGCAACAAGGTAGCAACTGTCATTAACCTTACAGAGATGACGTTATCGGACAAAGAGCAAGATATCCTCAAGTTAGGTTTATCCTACTGTCCCAAAGAGAACATTGACTATGTACAAACTAGAGTTGATATCTTTAAATTTACTAGATCACTCAAGCTGAAGAAATTCTTTGCAATTGCTCCGAATCAACCAGCAGTGGCACAAGGCAGCTCAATATCAAATCAATCTGGCAACCTGGCTGTAGACGACATGAATTTGATGCTAATAATGGCGGACTTACATGATGATTTGAGCCAAGAGGCTCAAGCTAGCCAAGAAGTGCCTGATACTCTACAAAAAGCATTGCATCTGGCTGAGAGTGAGAGTTTGAACATAGAACAGAGGGCACCAACTAAATTTAAACTGAATTCCAAGTTTACGCCCCTGACCAACAAGGACTCTGTAGATGTGTTCAATGATTTGGTGGTGAATGATGTCAAGAAACTGTGCAGCACATTAAAATTTAAGAACCAAGCATACACTCAGCGTGATAAAGATTACTATGCGCTAGTTAAGAAATTGACGAGTAATGACACTTGTATTGTTCGTAATGCGGATAAAGGGGGTAACGTGGTGTTGTGGGGAAGAGAACAGTATCTCAAAGAAGCCTATAAACAGCTGAATAACAAGTCCAACTATGTACGGGTCAGCAAGGAAGTAATGATAGCTAGTCACGAGAAATACAACAGTATGTTATTAGACTGGTACAAACAGGGTCTGATCAGCAATGATGAAATGTTGTTTTTGAAGATCGTTAATCCCGTGACACCAGTTTTTTACTTAATCCCAAAAGTACATAAGAGTATTGAGAACCCCCCAGGAAGGCCGATTATTTCAGCCATTTCCAGTGCACTGGAAAACACCTCGAAGTATGTTGATTCCTTCATTAATCCTTTGGTCAGTAAACTCCCGTCGTATACACAAGATACGGGTGACTTCCTACGGAAGATCTATGACATACCTTGGGAGTGTGACTACGTTTTGATGACTATCGATGCAACAACCCTGTATACGAGCATTAGACACTCTGATGGGCTGAACGCCGTTAAACACTATCTGGGTTGCAGGCCGTTACAGCTTTGGCATCATACTCAGATGTTATTGTCGATGACCAAAACATGTCTTGACAATAATTATTTTCTGTTCAATGGAGAATTGTTTCATCAAGTGTGCGGGACCGCGATGGGCACCTGCTTCGCCCCCAGTTATGCGAATTTGCATATGGGCTGGTGGGAGGAGCAGGTGGTCCAAGTTCGGTTCCCCAAGGAATGGCAAGAAAATGTAGTTTTTTGGAGCCGGTATATAGACGACTTGTTTGTCGTTTGGAAGGGCTCCCAGAACAGTGCACGTGACTTTGTGAATAGGTTACAAGAGAATGATCTCAATTTAAAATTGACGTATGAATTAAGTACAGTAAGTGTCAATTTTTTAGATGTAACTGTCTATATTGCAGGAGAAAAGTTGGAAACAAAGCTTTACCGTAAGGCCACAGATGGGAATACTCTACTACATGCGACTAGCTTTCATCCAAACAATCTAGTAAGAAGTATTCCCTATGGCGAGTGTTTAAGAGCCATGAGGAATTGCAGTAGCAAGGAAGACCTCAGCACAGAATTAAAATGTTTGAAATCTAGGTTTGCAGCTAGAGGTTACCCTAGTAAATGGGTAGACACAGCAATCTGGAAGGCCCGTAAGAAAACGAGAGAACAAATCCTGTTTAGTCACCAAAACAGACATGAGATGCCAGATAATGACAGTGACAGCAAATGCAGGCTGATTACTAACTTCAACATGCAAGAGGGCAGTCTTAGAAAAATCTTGCAAAGACATTGGCATATCATTGCCAATGATCCTGTGCTTAAAAAATATGTGGGACGTAGGCCTTTGATAACTTTCAGGAAGGCCAAGTCACTCAAGCAGTCTCTGGTCAGCAATATGCTCCCTGCAACGAAAGGGAGAACAACTAAAAACTGGCTTAGTAGAAAAGAGGGCTTCATAAAATGTGCTAAATGCAAAGCCTGTGTCCATGGCAAAAACACATCCAACTTTGTGGGAGGCCTATCACCGGTTTTAAATAAAATCAAGGGCCACTACACCTGCAAAACGGATTTTGCTGTATATGTCCTCCGTTGTCCATGCGGCCTACGTTACGTTGGGAGCACAATACTACAAGTACACAAGCGTGTCTTACAACACTTGAGGGCCATCAAAAACGGGGATAAATCCTACCCCGTAGCAAGACATTGTGACCAATTCCACGACAGAAATACCAAAGGACTTGAGTATTATGTAATTGATGCAGTCCCACTGAGTGAGAGAGGTGGGGATCGAGTTAAAAAACTGAGGAGGTTGGAATCTAAATATATTATCAGGCTTAATACTAAGATCCCTGAAGGCCTTAATATAGAAGAAGATTTTCATACACATCTATAAAATAACAGTAAACTTCCTTCCTTCTCCGTTTAGCAAACTTTTTTTAAACAAAAAATTTTTTTAGTATGTATCATTGTAAGTAGAGTTTTGTAGTTTCACGGATATACACATTAATGTTCAACAGACTTAGTTTAAACAATAGCCTTGAAAGAATGAAATTGAGCTTAGTAATATCAGTATATGCCCACTAGGGCTTAATCCACTAGGATCATGTACTGAGTTTAGCTATTTATGAAAACAATTCTGCGGTTTGAATGTTGGCCCACTAGGGCAATAGTGGTTTTGCTTTTGTTTCTATTGATATAAGGCTATTCAAATGATGAGCCTTACTTTTTTTGTGAAATGTATTATGCAAATACAAAAACTATTATCGCGGAATTGTTCCAATGTGTTAAGAATATTTACATTAACATGAATTGTATTCACAATTTAACTTTCTGAGCTCCGTAGTAACTACAAATTGCATGGAACTACGAGTCTGTTGTTACTGTCTATGATTTAGTTTTTTACGCACAACGTATGCACTGAGCACTTAAAATGGCGGCAAAACTTTATGTAAAATGTTGGTGAACAAGCTTGCGGGACAAGCGAAACGCGTTCAACGTTTTAGCTGACTGAATAAAGGAATTATTGAAGCACAAGACACGGCGTCGGCTTTCCTACTTGTGAGGAAGTTCTGTTGAATATATATATATATATATATACATACACATACACACACAAATATTTTAAATCTTTCAGACCTATAAATCTGTACATTTGCATGAATATTAAAGAATGGGATAATATATATTAAAGGGCAAAAAGTACCTGAGTCTGATCTTAATGAAAGAGATGGCGTAGAACAGCCTGTCCAACCGCTGCATCTTCTTGATGCGAAGATTGAAGACAGTAATGCTTCGTGAACATGTGGACATTTTTACATGTCGCAGCACGACATATTTTCCGGAGTTACTCCAGCAAACAAAGCTGTCGACGTTGATACTGTTCTTGTCGAACGAGCTTTAACTCTCCTCTGCAAAGGTTTGTTAGTCTTGTCATGGCAGAAATGAATAGCAGATGCCAGCCATCTGGCTATTGTTGCCTTTGTTACAACATTCCCAAGAGTTGCTTGACCATAAGCCACGGACAGCTGGTTGGATCGTCTGATATCCTTAGTTTTCTATACGTAGAATTTTAAACAGCGTTTAACATCCGGCGACTGTAATGCTCTTTCAGCTGGAGTGGATGGATCCGGAAAGAATGTTTTTAATCTTACCGGTTCGTTCAAGTGAAATTGTGTTGTACCTTAGGAATGAACCTGGGATTTTTTCGAAGGGTTACGTAGTCGCGAGCAAATTGTAAAAAGGGTTCCTTTATAGTGAAAGCTTGGATTTCACTAACCCTTCTTGCAGAGGTAAGAGCCAGTAAATGGGCAACCTTCCAAGTGAGGAATTTGAGATCAGCTTTATGGATAGGCACAAATGGACACTTCATTAACTGCGCTAGCACGGTGTTGAGTTCCCACTCTGGAGGGGTGCTCGCACTGGAGGGAAGGCTCGGAAACGTCCTTTCATAAATTGTTTGATAACTGAAGAAGAGCAGAGAAAAGGGAATTTTGAGCATTTCCTGAATCTAAAAAGAGCAGCAAGATGTACTTTGATCGATGAAAAAGTAAGCCCAGACTTGGCTAGAGAAAGCAGATAATGGAGAACTTGTTCTGCAGGAGCTTGAATTGAGTGAATATTATTTGCCTCACACCAACAGCAAAATCACTTACATTTGAGGTGATAAGTCTTGATTGTGCTTTGGGCACGAGATTTGGCCAATATTTCATGACAGTCTTGTGAAATGTTGAGGTCCTTGAACTCTAAGAAATCAGGAGTCATGCGTGCAAGTGCAGTGACTGTGGGTCTGGATGAACCACTTGGCCTCCGTCCCTTGACAACATAGTAGGCGTCGGCAGTAGGCAAATGGGCTTGTCTTGAGACAATAGTAGAAGTTCCTGGAACCAATAGTGTCTTGGCCAATGGGGTGCAATCAGAATTAGACGGCAACCTTCCAACTTCATCTTGCAGAGCACCTTTGGAATCAATGGTATTGGGGGAAAAGCATACGCACAAATCCCTGACCATCGCATGGACAGGGCATTCCAGGGTGTGGCCATTGGTTACTAGGTCTAGAACCCATTGGTCTGATGTAATTTCCTGCCACTTGTGAACTAAAGCTGAAATCTTCTGGCCCACGGGTAAGGAGGGTAAAATGGTTGGCGCCCTGTGGAGATCACTGCTTCCTGTTAGTGTCTCGGCCTTGATACTGTGATCTCTTTCGAACACCCTGACGGGAGAAACTAGTCGTAGACTATTGACGGTATGATGTCTGGCTGTACTGAGATTGATACTGCCTATTCTGTTGGTTTTGGTATCCTCCTCTTGATGAAAAAACCACGTCCTCTCGCTCCTCTGAAAGATCTACACCTGTATTGAAGGGTGCCTAATCCGTGTTAGGTTTCATAGCTAAGAGGGCCTCATCAATATGTTTACCAAACCAAAAATACTCCATCATAGGCCATGTCTGGACCCCCCTCGGGTCTGAAAGTAGTGGCTTTAAGCCATCCCTGGCGTCTAAGCACTGCAGCCCCTGCTAGCTGACGGAAGTTGGTGTTCACGATGTCCAAGGCGCAATCTATAGTTTCCAATGCGGCACGTTCTCCTTCCAAAGAATCTTTCTTGCTTCTTGCCTTCGGTCCTCAGGAATGAGGTCAATGAGACTCGCCATGTCTGACCACATTTGACGGTCATAACAGGCGATTATGGCTAGAGGATTGGCAGCTCTAATAGAGGCCGCTGCCATGGTAGAGAATTTGTTGCCTATAAGGTCCAGGCGACGTCCTTCCTTGTCAGGCGGTGTGGTGATAGGCGTTGCGGGATTTTTAGATCACTGTTGGGCGGGATTTTTAGATCGCTGTTGGGCGGCCTGTGAAATTACTGAATCTGGCCGAGGGTGACCTATCAGACAGGATGGGCTGTTAGCAGGTGCACAGTATTTCTTTTCTATGCTCGGAAGCACTGCTGGAATAGATGTAGTCTTTTGTAGGTACCACCCTCGTGATCTTCCTGGACTCTTCCTTGAAATCATGAAGGAAACATTCTGTCTGATCGACTAACTGGCAGTTGAAATCTAGCTGCTGCCCGTTGCATTAAATTACGTACAGGATGCAGTCATAGATGAGGCCATCGTAGACGATCTCATCGTAGACTTTGCTGTCGTAGACATGGTTATATAGGCGAGGTTATTGCAGACGAGGCCGTCATAGAGGACAGTCATGAACAACCATCATAGATAAGGCTGTCGTAGACGACCGTCACAGACAATGCCATTATAGATGAGGCAATCATAGGTGAGGCCATCCGTAGAATAGGCAATTATAGATGAGGCAGTCCTATGATGGCAATCCGTGGATAAGGCCATTCATGTATGAGGTCATTCGTGGAGGATGAGGCCATTCGTGGATGATGAGGCCATTCGTGGATGATGAGGCCATTCGTACATGATGAGGCCATTTGTACATGATGAGGCCATTCGTACATGATGAGGCCATTCGTACATGATGAGCTGTCGTAGACAACTGTCATAGACAATCGCATCATAGATGAGGCAATCATAGGTTAGGCCATCCGTAGGTGAGGCAATCATAGATGAGGCAATCGTATGATGGCCACCCGTGGATGAGCCAATTCGTAGATGGGGCCATTTGTGGATGAGGCCATTTGTAGTTGAGGCCATTCGTACATGAGGCCATACATAGATAACCATACGTAGATGAGGCCTCATTGATAAGGCTGTCATAGACGACCGTCGTAGATGATCATTGTAGATGAGGTTGTCTACGAGAGGAGCCTGTCCTAGGCAATGCCATTGTAGATGAGGCCATTCATGGGTGAGACCATCATAGACTAGGCCGTCTTAGACGGACATCATAGATGAGGCCGTCGACGATGACCGTCGTAGATGAGGCCGTCGTCGACGACCATCATAGATGAGGCTGTCATAGACTAGGCCATCGTAGATGAGGTCAATATTGGTGAAGCAGTAATAGTAGACATGAAGTTTTGTTATGGACTCCTTAATGTCAGGTTAAGAGGATTTCCCTGATGTAGTGTCAGGGATGAAAAGGTAGTTGTAGGATCAGCCTCTGAGAAAGTTTTTTCCAATTGCCTCTCTCTGTGAGAAGTGCATTATCAAGACTCAAGGTAAGTCTTTATGGCTTTTTTGCGCGCCCTCTGGAGGCTCCTGGCGCGACCTCTCCCTTTGACCTCTCCTATGAGGTGAAGGAATCCTCGTTGTCCTCATCAGAAGAGACCGATTAAAGTCTCTGTAGTCCCAATAATAGCCTCATCTCTCAGAACATGAGTTATTGAGCAAAAGGTTAGACATATTTCGTAGTCTATTACCTTGTTTTCTGCCACTCTGCCATATTACTGCCTTAATAGGGTCAGAGAAATGAAGTATGACCTTGGATGATCCAAAAAGAAGTAATAGCTGAAGAAACTGAGCAGAGCTCAGGGAGTCTCCCTTGTTATGTTATGTTATTAAGTCATTTGTTAAGCGCGCTAACACTGATTAGTTTCTTGGCGCTAGATTAGTTTCTTGGCGCTAGCTTCATACACGACGTGCGGTGAAAATCTGAGGAGAACTGCCTCTCCTGGGTAGGTTCTACAGGGTGCTAGCAGCTGATTGGCTGGGACCAATCTTTGGTACTTTTTACTATAATGATGTAGATAGGCTACTAAGACTTAGGCCTTAGGCTTTTTCTTTTAGACTGCTACTATTATTTACTCTTGGCACTACTTTTATATTTACCGTGGGACTCCCGCCTCGGCGACGGGGAATGATTCAGGCATGTGAATTTATGAAAGATACCCCAATACTGGATAAAGAAAAATCGGTCTTCAAATGAACACTTTTGATCAACACAAATTCCCTAAATTAAGTGTCCTGGTAGACAGCCCATGCTGCTCTTCCTCTCCCCTGCAAACCCATTTGCATAGTTTCCTCTGCAGTCGTTTAATGGGAACCTCCTAGTTTACTCTAATATCTCGCCATCTACCAATGTAGCAACAGAGCAAGTGGAGGCAGCTACTTAAAGTACACTTTTTGACATGCTGAAGAGCCAGCCCAGAAGGCACAACTCTTATGTCTTACCAGGCCCCTACTGATAGGGAATAATGCCAGCCTACAAGACAAGATATCAGCTGACACATCAAGAAGTGCCAAGATGCAACCTGATCCATCATGATGGTTTCCTGAAATACAAAAGTGCTTGCAGATCCAGCATAGTAATCCCTAGTAGCAAGGGTGGCCAAAGCGATGGTATATGGTCCCAACATGCAAAAGTGCCTACTGACACTGTATTCTATTCACTGAAATGACAGGGTGCCTGTTGACCAGCATGGTGGTCTTTGATATTCCAGGATGCACAGTGATGGTGCACGATAACTGCTGATGCTGTGTGATAACCTCACAACTCAAGTGCTCAATGATACATCACATGCTTCAAACACATTAAGACCTAAAATGATGGTCCAACATGGTAAAGTGCTGAATAAAATGACAAGATGCCTGCTAGCATAACATGATACCCTGAAAATATGATGTGATATCCTATGCTATGCCAGCTAATTCAGCAGGACATGCCAAGCAAGGACACGGTATGCCTGGAATTTCACCATATTTTCTGACTGACATGATGTCACTGGACATGCCAAACGGCCCACTGACTTGGCAAGGTACTGTAAGGCATGCCGATGTGACCACAGACCAGGTCTAGTGCACTGTGATAAGAGAGAGGGTGTCTAACTTTACATGATCCCTCAGGCATGTCTAGTGACCACTAACACAGCATTATACTGGACAGACTGAATGCTCGATGACTAGGTATGAATTCTGATGTCAAAGTACCTGTTAACATGGCAAAATGCCACTTCTTAGCTCTCAACCCCTATCAGCATTCCTAGTCCTGCATGCTAGTTCCAAATATGGCTGCCCAGTTTGCTGAGTATGAAGACAAGTCTATAAATACATCCCCATACCCAACATGCTTCCCTTCCTCTGACCCCTGGTGATGAAAAACAAAAATGCAGGGGGTAAAAGTCACCTTGAACAGTTAGATAGGCTTTGGCGAAGTCCCAGTCCAACTCAGTGCTGGCAATGCAGGTGTAAGCCCCCTGGTCTTTCTCAACAACGCCATAAATGGTCAGAGAGTGATCTGCCCATTTCATTCTGTGGGATAGAAAGAAGAAAGTCATGGAAGCAGAATAATAACAGTATCAAGATCCTCACATAAAAAAAAAAAAACCTGGTATTTGTAAAGCGCAAACTAATCACCGATGGGGGCGGTCGGGTAGATTAAGAGAGCTATTGCCTAGTCTCACATGATGCTGAGCTGATCTACCTCTGACGCTGGGGATCGACCCGCGATCCCCGCGCTTGGGAGTCAGCCGCCCTAGCCGCTGCGCCACACCTCTCCCACTATACAAGTCCTGTGATGAGACCAGTGCAGAGATAAGCCCACAGCAACATTGTCAAGGCCTCCCCAAAAGAACCAGGAAAGTCTGAACAGTCAGCAGAAATGTATAAGGTATTATGTGATAGAGAAAAAGTAAATTACCTGTAAACACAGTTCTCCAATGCTTGTATCATTTATAGATGTGTATGTTGTCAGGCTGAAAATGTAGGCTGTAAAACCTACATACACAATTATAATATTTGCAGTGTTCGTAGAGAGCAAACACTCATCCCCAGAGGGACATCACAGTGCTGAAACAGCCTATCTCCCAATGTACTAGGAGGGAGGGGCAATTCATTAGATTGAGTCAGTTCCTTAGTGAAGAGCTATGTTTTAAGCTTTTTTCTAAATCTGACATAGTCCATACTGAGGTGGAGGTCCAGGGGTAGTAGATTCCACTGGGCCACTGCAAGATGGGGGAGGGAAAGGCCTCCAGCTCTGGCTTTTTTTGACACATTTGGTTTTGGCTAAGGCTAGATTTTCTGATCTCAGGTTTCTTGTAGGTTTGTACAACTCCACTTTAGATCGAAGGATCACAGGGCTGGAGTCATGAACAGCCTTATGTGTATGGCAGAGAAGCTTACATTTTGCTCTTTCGGAAGGGAAGCCAGTGGAGGGTTTTTAGGCAAGTAAATGTAGAGCTGGTTCTATCTTTATTGCAGAAGAGCTTCGCGGCTGTGTTTTGCATCACCAGTAGGTGGGTAAAAAGATAGTCATCCCCATATGTATGGCATTTCGGTAGTCCAACCTACTGACGATTAAGGATTGGATTGTGTACGGTTCTGCGCCACTCAACTGGAATCCAACTGAAAAGATTCCTGAAGAGTTTGATCAAGCCAAAGCATTTACCACAAGTGGCATTGACTTGTTCCTGCATGGATAAAGACTCATTAATGAAGACTCCTAGGTTTTTTGCCCCTTTGTTTGGCTCAGGTGCGGGGACCAGAGATAAAGGCCACCATGATGAATTCCAAATAATATAAAAACATTCACTTTAGTATTCCATCCTCCCCATTTGGGCTGTTCCGTTAGAAACCTTTAGGTGGGTAAGAACTAGCTTTTGGTTCTAGAAAACTGGTAAGTTTATTATAGGCTGGAGTGTGTTTATACTATTATACTCCTATCCAACATGGCTCACCAGGGAGTAACATGGAAATCCATGGAAGATAATGCTAGTGAACTGCAGTTGCAGATAAGTAGCTCTTTCTTCACCAGCACAGGATGCTTCATGAATTCATGCACAATTAAACATAATAGCAAGCAGTGTTTTATTAAGAACAGTTTTTATTATTTTCTCTGCAGCCATAAAAGGCAGTATAGTCAAAGAAAGGTGAACCAAATTATGCAAGCAATATAGTCAATAAAGCAAAACAAATAATATATTAAGCTTTGCAAAATAAAAAAGGGGATTCAATACTTTGTTAAGCAAACAAATAAAATGCTCAATGGCACGGGATACAGAAAGAAGCTGAGGTTATTTATGGTCGACGGAGTCTCTGCTTCCTTCCAGGGCACATTTATTTTGAGGAATTTCTTTGGGCACCCACGATCTTCATATGTCAATCTTTTGCAGGCCTGGGCGTAGTGCGAGGAGTTTTGCTACACGATACTCTGCAACGTTACTAAAACACTTCGCAGAGTTTGCAAAGTAGCGGAGTGCAGTGCAAACTGACGTTCGCACTGGTCTTCCTGCTGATCCGGTAGAAAATCTACCCAAGCGGCAGCTCGCGATCGCGAACGGTAAGTTTGTGAGCTCGAGCAGGGGAAAAACTCCGCTGCACAAGGGCAACAAGTTTTCATGTATATTTTGTCTTTAGGACAAGTAGGCCCAACCCCCAGCAGCACAAACCCTTTGGCTGCCAGTTTGCAGTCCCACATTTTGGATCAGGGAAGGGCACTGTCTGCAGTTAAGGTAATATTTTTGTCCATATGTTAATGCTGTTCAAACTTGTATTTGTGGTTCATTAATTGAAAGCCTTTATTACTAGGGTGAGTGTTCTAAGTAAATGTCGTAAACTTTGACTGCACTACTGACAGTGGTTCCAATATAAAAAGGTGTACACACGTTTTCAACGTTTCTCAACATGAGGTTATGTATAATGCTCCCAGAATGCTCTCTGATTTGATGCAAATATTTGCAGAAGCTTGAAAGCAAGATTGAGGATTCTTTGCTTTCAAAATAAAATGGTTCATAAAAAAATGAAAGCAGGAAACATTTATTTTTGCTAAACTACTGTAAAATCTCAGGTACCATTTCTTTGCAGCATCATTTAGTAACATGTGATGACGCATGCTAGTATTTCCCAAAAATATTCATAATGGAAAAGCAGTGTAACCAGTTTCAATAAGATTATGGGAAACAAAAATAAACAAGCATTGGCAAAGGCAATAGGTCTGAAATTGGTGGTCAGCTTTTTAGTTTTGTCAATGTGTTGCTTGTTTTGGCATGGTTTTTGTAAAACCTTATTGGTGTGGGAGCTGCTGGACCCTCACCATTATAACAAACATTGGCAAAAGCAAAAATAGTTTTTTGGTCTCAAAAAGCACACACTGCCACAGTAGTTACTGGCACCGAACAAAACTACTTTGTGAGCCGATATGCTCCTTGTGAAAGAGCAGAATGCGGTCACTCACAGTGAAGCCAGCCGATACAGAATTTTAATAAATAAAAAGGTCCTGGTCAACGCTAGACCAAATTAGGTGCCCAATTATTAAAGAAAGTCTCAAAAGTGCACCCATGGTATATGTCCTCACATTAAGTGCAGTTATAGGGCTTTTGCGAATTCTCAAGCATTTACAGAAGTAGGACAACAAATAGTACTCCTAGAAAATATTTGTGAACTGCATTTTAGCATGAGCAAGATGCATGTGTAGATTTGCTAATGCGAAAATCTGAATGATTGCAAGTTTACTTTCCCTCCAACAACTTTTTTTTTTCCAACTCTGGAAGATGGTTTATGCCTGCCATTGTCAGGAGTAAATTCCCAACATTTCTCAGTATGGGAAAAGATTACCGAGGTGATGAGCCTAGATGTGGATCATAGGGTTAAATGGATATCAAACGTTAGGAAAACCATTACACTATTGGGCCTCAAAGAATCATGGGATAGTCAAAACCCCCCAAACAAGATAGAGCTCAAACGCATATACTGGGATTGGACAGACAGCCAGTAACTCAGTAAGCCAAACGCAGGGAGGCTAACGGATGAATTGTTTAACCACAAGCAGACCAGAAGCCTCGAGCCTTACCTTGACATAATCCAGGTCCCACGAGATAGGGCATTGTATATCCATTTTAGGCTCGGCACACTCACAGTCCACGCAATAACAAAATGGCGTCCACCCAATCACACAACAGAAGGTTGGCCTTGTTGCAGAGCCTCGCTGGAGTGTGTTGCCCATGTCATGTTTGCCTGCCCAGACTATAACATCGCAAGGACCAAATGGCTGAAACCGTTCTGCAGACACATGGGCACCCGTGACCATCGGGTTGCTCTGCTCATTCTGAAATCCGACTCAAGAGCTCTCTTTGCTTGTGGGGTGGCTAAGTTCTTAAGCCATGCTTGGCAGTTAGACAAAAAGCCTTGCGAGGGGTGCCTTAATCTTACACTCTAGGTCATACTGAGAAGTCATCTCAAACCAAGAAAGCCTTTTTATAATGTAAACGCACTGGCACTGTATACAAGCCCATTGGGTTGCCTTGTCAAGTTTTTATTTTGTTAACTATTCACATCTAAATTATGCATGACTTTAGAAAAGAGTTTGTAGACATTTTTATAGTATAGCTTTGCCGATAACTATTTTATGTCTTGTGGTGCAAAAACATGTTTAAATGTACTGAGTAAGCATATTCTTTAGATCGACCATGTATAAACTGATTACTTGCATTATATCAATTTTCTACCTCTTGTAAAAATGTTGAACGATGCTTTTATGATACAAGTTATCGAAATAAAGCAATTGATTGATTGAAAAGATTAGAGAACAGTTGTTGAAAACCCTTAAAACGTGCAAGTTAGTAAGTTTGCAGACTCAAAAGGGCATTTTAACCCTGGAACTATTTCTTACCACTACCTTTAGCCCCAGTATGTAGATCTGTGAAAATGTGGCAACATAAGGGGATTGCAAGTATTCAAACACTACTATGGTATGAGCCCTGGCATAATCAGAGCGGCTATATCAGAGCTTTTATATGAGATTGCTGCCATAATTTATCGCTGCACTACATGGCACCGAAGGGGCAAGTGGATTTTATTACAGGACAAATAGATTTATGAAGCAACCTGCCCCAGGGACAAGTAGATATTTTATTAAATTCCACACCCCTGATTATGTACGTGTGCATTGCTCAGTCCCATGTCTTAATATTGGCTATTTTATGCCCTCTTCTCCTACATTTCTAAGTAGTGTGACACCTTGCCAATCTTAACCCCAAGGTTCCAGGCTCAGTCCTAGATAAAGCTAAGTTTCAGCACATGTCTAGCACAGCCACAAAGATGTATGGGTTATTTGAAATGCCAGAATAGTACTAAGCTCAGCATTCACATTACCCAGAAGATCTGGACATTAGCATAACGCTATACAAAATGTTAGAATGTTCCCATTTCCTCTCTGTATCAGACAGAATTTCGAACTAACCTCATCTCACAGAGTCTGACATAAGTGTATTATACCCTATAAAGGATTTTGAGCTGGAGAAACCTCAGAGCAGATTGAACATCCATCTCGACAGGATGTGTTTGCATCTCTACCCATTCTGACCTTATAGTGTTCCACGATAGGACACGCATTTAAGTCCAAGTTTAAACAATACTTCTGTTATACTGCAAAAGTGTTTTATAAATTTCAAGAATTGCACTTATGGGTAGTTCCTCAATGTGCTCCCTGGACCTTCACTTGGGAGTGACTCACTGATAGAAGACAATTCATGTTATATATCTTTGAAGCATATTACACAAATACTCCCCGTAGTAAAGTAACTTTAATTTTGAAATTCTACAAAGGTGTTCATATCTTTCCATTCTGTCTATGAGATTGAAGAGACCTGTGCTCTTTCATTGCTTAAAAACTCAAGGTTTGGACCATTCCCTTCAGGTCTTACCCACCCATCCAAAAAGGAGTTTCTTTTGTGAGCAGCCACTCCATCAAATTCTTAGATGTGGCGCCCTTCCAGGCTGCAGTAGCAGTAAACATAACCTTTATCAGGTTTCCCACCACTCATCCACTCGCATAAGGACCATCCCACCAAGATCATTATTTGTACTTAAAGCAAAGGTCCATGTAACAGAGCGCACCCATTCATTAATCACCACCAGGTTCGATAATATTGTCTAACATATGGTGAAGAGATGCCTCCAATAAAGCGCAATGTTTAGCTGTAACGAGGCAAACTGTGGTGCTGCCCCGATGCAAAAAAATCCCCAATGCCCTTTCCTGCATAGATGAGAAAGTGGCTGAGGATCTGGAGGCATGGGGTGCAATGTTGACAACCTTTAATGAATCTGTCATAGCTGACATGGCTTTAGATGAGGGAGTATCCACTGAAAATAGGGGTACCCCAATTTTGATGTAGGGAGAGCAGTAGGGGACAAAACCAATAACGGACACAAAAGTTTTGCTCTACCTGTCTTGATAATAATAGATCGAATGGATCTTGCTGATATATAACCCAGAAAGTCGCTTCCGGCTATACCATTTGAGCGAGAGCACACAAAGAAGTTTGATTAAAGATTATACTTTTTATTTGATAATTCATTGGTACAATTGCAAAACACAGATACTACAAATGTAACTTAAATTGATTTTGAAAAGATATATGCAAAAACCAAAGGAGGCCCCATCAGAGAAGTAAGAGGGGTGTATAAACAATTATATCACATTCATACTCACCAGGCAAAACATTCAACCTTACACAACCAATCAATACACTACATATACATTTTCACCGCGTTAAAAACATTTTTTTACACACAAAGGTATTCTCCTCAAAAACATTAATATGTACTGTTGGAATTGATGGAGACAACAAAGCAATACAAAAAGACACGCCGACGCGCGTTTCGGTGCAATCACCCAACAATGAGGGTGCCACCTTCTTCAGGGCGTAAGTTTTATGCGTTTCTGTTGTCCGAGGGGCCTAAATTAAATCCTAAAGTACATCAGTATCATTGTGAATAAATAGCAGAATCGATACTGGATGAGTCCAAACTGTCAGCGTCCTGGCAAGTTGTGAGGCGAAAAATGTTGAAGGGTAACTCCAAACTCGATGATAGCAGATTGAGAATAGCAACTATTCTGTTTTTGAACCGCGGTTTTTTGCAGCGGTAACTTTTCATCCGAAAGGACGCTATCGACTTGGCGCATCACGAATGCTTATACAAGCAACATCGCTACGTTAAAATTGACATATCCGTGTTAGCGTGTGACTCCGGATACATTGTTTCCATGTACCTTGATATATAGTAACGTGACCAGCCGGCTTTTGATCATCGGACAATAGATCTAAAGTCTGAAATCATTAAAAGAATCGACTTACTTCCAAAAACAGAATAGTTGCTATTCTCAATCTGCTATCATCGAGTTTGGAGTTACCCTTCAACATTTTTCGCCTCACAACTTGCCAGGAAGCTGACAGTTTGGACTCATCCAGTATCGATTCTGCGATTTCTTCACAATGATACTGATGTACTTTAGGCTTTAATTTAGGCCCCTCGGACAACAGAAACGCATAAAACTTACGCCCTGAAGAAGGTGTCACCCTCATTGTTGGGTGATTGCACCGAAACGCGCGTCGGCGTGTCTTTTTGTATTGCTTTGTTGTCTCCATCAATTCCAACAGTACATATTAATGTTTTTGAGGAGAATACCTTTGTGTGTAAAAAAAAAATTTTTAACGCGGTGAAAATGTATATGTAGTGTATTGATTGGTTGTGTAAGGTTGAATGTTTTGCCTGGTGAGTATGAATGTGATATAATTGTTTATACACCCCTCTTACTTCTCTGACGGGGCCTCCTTTGGTTTTTGCATACATCTTTTCAAAAATCAATTTAAGTTACATTTGTAGTGTCTGTGTTTTGCAATTGTACCAATGAATGATCAAATAAAAAGTATAATCTTTAATCAAACTTCTTTGTGTGCTCTCGCTCAAATGGTATAGCCGGAAGCGACTCTCTGGGTTATATATCAGCAAGATCCATTCGATCTATTATTATCAAGACAGGTAGAGCAAAACTTTTGTGTCCGTTTTTAGATGAGGGAGACCAGAGGTGAATGGCATTTTGACGCCCAAGGTGGGTGCATAACTGAAAGCTATAGTGAACCTTGGCTGTGACCTATTGCGCTAAATGGTACATTGTGTATTGGGAATCTGTGGAATTGATCCAATCTGCTTAAGGGATGATTGTATACCTGTATTCAGTGATTATAATAATGGCACCGGTTACATGCACTTTATACTGCGTTAAACTATATAACATGCAAAAATAAAAGTACCCCAAAAAAATCCCAATGTCATCCAGTCTACAATTCTTATTTTAGACCATATTTCAGCACAGAATGTGATGTGAACATTCGGACTACACAGTCCCTAAACACATTTTGACTAAATTACTAAGACTCAAGTTGCATCTCAAGAAAATACAGCAGTGTGTGTAAAATTGCTTCATATTACGTCCCCAAAAGTTAGTATTCCGTTTTATTACCTGAAGAAAAAAATAAACTTGACACTACACTCTTGGGCAAGAAATCTTTTGCTCTTCTTGTAATCTGTGAATTCTCGAATGTAAACCATCAATAATACCCTGGCATCAATCACAGGGGGCTGCAGTGGGTGGGGACGACAACGCCCTGCCTGATTCTTAGTTGCACCCAGTGTGAATCCACAACAAATGTCTTCCTCAGCGTTTTACCCACAGATTCCTTCTTCTGAAGAAGGAAATACAGTCAGAAACAGGAAAATAAGAGATAATGTCCTCACATCTTCTTTCCTATTCTGGTAGTAACTACGATCTGGAATCAATGAGTCTAAACCTGGTCATTTTAGCGTCCCTGCATCATGCAACTCGTAATCGGTCCCTCTGTCTCTAGCACCACGTGTAAATAAGATGGCTCAATCAGCAAACTTATTCCTACACGCTTTTAAGAAAATTAAACACCTTCTTGCATCTAGCCAGTTCAGACTAACGGCACCAACGGCTCAATCATGTCATGTCTGGGCTTTGTAAACGCATATTAGCTGGGATCCTGCAAACATCATTTCTCCAGGGTTCAAATGAAGTGTATGGCCTACTAAGTCCGGCCAGAACAACATTCTAAATCTGTTGTTTGACAAGGTCTCTTGGCATCACTCCTTATGATAGTCAGATGAGAAAGGAGTCTTTGCAGCACAGATAGCTTCCACCGGGAAAACCCTCCAGAACATCTACGGCATCAAAAGAGACCTTTATGATGTCAGCAATCACTGTCTGGAACTACTCCCAGCACTTAATCAGGATACAAATGGACATGCTCACCTTCAGGAAACTTCTGAAAACTCACCTTTTTACCTTAACCTCAACTAATTCTGAATGAATCCTTTCCCTGTTCAGGTGGCTCCTACTTTCCACATGCGGATCTGACTAATTGAGAATTTCTGTAATGTCACTCAAGTATGTCTTTTGTGTTACGTGTAAAGCGCAACAATGCCTTTCAGTGAATAGCAATGCTATATAATTGAAAAAAATAAATAAGACCACCTGTTGCAAATGTGTCTGTTTGTGCACACATTGGTGCTTCAGGAATGTGTACGGTTGTCTGCAGTCTTCCTACAAGTCATTGAAGCTCCTGGTGTGGCTGCTATTAATTACGTCTGCCCCCAGCCTGGTGTGAGTGGTACCTATCAACCCTTGAAGGTAGGATGAGGTACACTTAGTTATGTTATGTTCTAAACATTTATAGAGCGCACGCCTACTCCGAGGAGTGTCCCGGCGCTGGCAGTGGAGGCAACGAGTCGCATGCGGGATACTAATTGTTAAAGAGGTGGATTTTGAGCTTCTTCTTATACAGTTCGAGGCAATCAGCCTCAGGTAGGGTGGGAGCTTGTTCCAGGAGAGTGGTCCAAGATAGGAAAAGGATCTCCCACCCATTCGGAGTCGATTGATTCGAGGTACCCTTGCCATGTGTGCTGAGGAAGAGCGGAGGGTACGTGGGGGATATATGAACTAATTCTCCCTTTGAGATATGATGGCCCAGTCCCATTCAAGGACTTGTGCATGAGGACCAAGGCTTTAAATGTCACCCTTGGTTTCATCAGGAGCCAATAGAGGGCCCTTAGGTGGGGAGTCACGTGGGAACTGGGAGGGATTCTGAGCAACAGCCTTGCTGCAGCGTTCCGTACTACTCGAAGTCTTGCATTCTAATCACCAATAATTTGCATATGGAATGCAGGCTGGAACCAGTTTTATGTTTACCAAGAGGCACAAGTGATGCTGACCAATGGTTAACCAGGTTACGCTGTTTGGACACTTGATTCTTCAGGTCTACGAACACTGATCAGTCAATGCTTACCCGGAGGTCCTCATTACTGTTTTTAGGTCTCGCCTGGTGTTAGCAGCGCATGCGCTGCACTCGCCATGCGAGGGCTTCTTGGAATCAATACGGTTCCAGAAGTCGAGTCGCTGCTCCACCTGCATTTTTGATTTGTGTGTGTCGTCTTGCGTCATGGATTATGCAAAACACAGTGTAATGATTGCCCCGGAGGCAATCATTACACTGAGGGTTGCCACCCTGTCCGCTTTTGGCCCCGCCCACTGGGATTGGATCTTTTAATTGTGAAGGAACACTGCCTCCTTCAATTACTCGGTAAGCACTATTTTTGAGCCCTAAAAGAATTCACTTTGAAATGCATGTTTCACTTCCTCATTGATTTGCCGCTGGCTGGCCGCTTTCAACGCGCTTGTTTGTTCATATAATTAATTTGGAGCGCGTTCCGCTGACTTTAGCGGCCGCGCTTGGTTTATTTAATTTTTTGGGGAGCGCGGTCCTGTGACTTTAGCGGTCGCGCTTGTTTTTTTTTTTTTTTTTTTTTTTTGCGGCTGCAGACCCGGTTACTTTTTATGCTTTTCACAGGTTTTTCCCCACGCCCTGTAATTTATTTTACACACTCGCGGTGGCCATACTCGGTGATTTGCTTTCTTTTTCCTCTTTCCTGAGATTTTCACTAGGCCATGTGATCTGTTTTACACACTTCGTTTGTGATACAGGAAGGAACCCTTTTTGTTATTGTTTTTATGCTTTAGAGAAGTTTTTACTGCATACTTTTTTAAAGACCTGTGATACGTTTGCACACTCACGTTGACGATGTATAGTTTTCTTTGTTTTTTTAGTGTTTTTCGGAAGTTGTTACCGGAATGTCACTAAACTCTACTAACAAGGAAACTTTCTAAACAGAAGTTAGGCCTAATTGTAGCTGAGGTATGCGTTCTGTGATTGGAAAAAGGCTTTTACAGTAAATAGTTACCCTCAACGAATGGCTTGAACTTCCTACCTGCTCAGCTACTTTACCAAGTTACGCGAACCAGGACTTGTCACTACATCATCTTTTTCTGGCTCGGTTTCCATTCTGCTGATGTCGGGAAAGTTTAGAAGTAGGTTGTACCCACACTTTGCCCCGCCACCCCCCAGTCTGTGGGTACCAGTTACAATTGTGCCTCGGACGTTTAACGTGCACGCTACTTTCCGGGTCCGTCCCACCAGGTATGCCTGGTGGCCTGAAGCAAGACCCGGGAGGAGAAGGCGCTAGTTGCAGCTCTTGTAACACCGCAGGAAAACAATTTAGCACTGGTCGCTTTCTGAATATAGGGAATGTTTGCTTAAGGTCAAAAAGGCCCTGCTGGCGGGAGCCTGCCGTGAGACAGGCGCACCTCTGCGGGTCTCTGTGTGGCTCCTACGCTCTCCTTTGTGTGTTAAAAGGTGGCAGTGACACCTTATTTTGGATCCCGGTAAACCAGTAAAAACAAAAGCCCTTGGTCTTTGCTGATATTTACAAGCTCTGTTTTAATTATAATTTGTGGCTCACTCGATCCCCCTCCTTATTGCATTTGCATAATTGCTTTTGCCTGGAGGCGTGAGCTTTAGTATACGACCTTTGTGTTGACACACACTGACGTGAGGGAGCTGCTGCTGATGCCCTGACAGGAGGAGGAGTTTTGCAATTTGACTTTAAGCAAACAGCCAGCGGGGTAGGTTACACTAGTGATGAGTTATACTGCTTCTTCCTGTTTGGCATCAAACGTTTGGAGAGCAGGACCCCTGGACAGTTTAGTCTTACCCAGTACAGTGGGCTTCTGTCCCAGCCCCTTGAGCTCCCTACTTCCGGTCAGACCTCTTCAGCCATTGCTTTGAGATCATATTATGCGCCACAAGTGCCTACACCTAAAACGGGGCACCGTGCATGCCCCTGCTTTCCCTTTCAGATATCTGGACGTGGTGCATAAAGCGGGGTACAGTAGCCATTTCACCCACTATCCAGTGCTTTGAGTTCGGTTTTGTCGATGTATTGTTCCACAGACCTGCACTTTACACTATCCTGCACGCAGCAGTGAGCGTGACATCCCTGCGTGCTTTCGGGTGTAGATGACCCATTAATGGTGCTTTTTGGAACAACTATTGAACGTGCCATCTTGCTATGGTCAGGACGGGCTGCTAGTCCTTTCACACTTGGGTCCATGTGTGGTGGGGGCATTTTGGGTTATACACGTAAGTCAGCACTTGCGGCACAGCAGCTTTTCGTGGATTTTGCTCTGAAAGGTGCATAATAATTGGTCGTGTTTGAGGGTAGGATGGGTCGTTATCCATGTTGAAACTGGATTTTATAATTATCGCAAAGACTTTCTAGGGATCCGGCCCTGTGGAGTTGGCAGTACGAATCAAAGACTATTTAATACCCTGGCAACGTCATACCCCCACCTCTGTTTTTTTATTAGTTTTTTTTTATTCAATTACTGTGCCATTCTGGACACAAGCAGCTCTTATTTCACAGGCTAATTTTCGTTTGGTGTTCAAACTTCCCTAAGCATTGGCCTTTAAAATGACGTTCAGAGGTTACTTTTTCATGCAGTGCTCAGATTGTAAGCAATATACTAATCATGGTATGTTCCTTTAAGAAATGAACAGTTTGGGAATACTGTAGATACCAGCCAGAGTCACTCAAAAGAAGTTTGATTTAATTACTCAGTGCGTTACTAGCGTCCCGTTTTCCTGCAGTATTATGTACTCATTCCATTTGTTTTGGCAACGTTTAGGGACATTTTAAAGATAATAGCTTGCGAAAAGTAGAGAAATGTGATGAAGAACAAGTTACTTACCTTCGGTAACGATGTATCTGTAAGAAACATTAGTTAGTTAGATTCCTCACCTTAGAATATCCCCAGGCGTCAGACTGGATCCGGAAGATTTTTCGTCAGCAATACCCCTTGCGCGTCGCTAGGCGTCGTCTGCGGCTCCGCGTCCGTCGTCGGCGTCGTGCGCCGGAATGACGTCGTCGGAGTACTTAGACGCCGCCCTCGCGCGCTGACGTCAGTTCTTGTACATAGCTTTCCGCGCCAGGAACGCAGAGCCATGCAAAGACCGACACTGGTGCCAAAAACAAAATCTAGGGCCCTGAAAAGGATAACCTTAACCCTAGATGTCAGTTCGCAGAACGGGAGGATGGGTGGGTCGGTGAGGAATCTAACTAACTAATGTTTCTTACAGATACATCGTTACCGAAGGTAAGTAACTTGTTCATCTGAAAGAAACACGTTAGTTAGATTCCTCACCTTAGAATAGATACCCAAGCAATACCATCCCCGGTGGTGGGTCTGCGAACCAAGATCACACCAGAAAGTCCTGGAGGACAGAACGGCCAAAGAATCCATCCCTCCGGACTTGGCTGTCAAGGTAATAATGCCTGGCAAACGTGTGTAGCGAAGCCCACCTCGCCGCCTGACAGATGCCCTGCAAAGGGACACCCCGTCCCAAAGCAGTAGTAGCCGCTGTGGCCCGAGTAGAATGGGCGCGCAGCCCAACAGGAGGGTCCTTTTTTGCCAAGGAATAACAAATTTTGATGCACAAAACGACCCACAGAGAGATGGTCCGTTTGTGCACAGCTTTCCCCTTCTTAGCACCCACGTATCCAACGAAAAGTTGGTCGTCCACCCGGAACTGCTTTGTGCGGTCCAGATAAAAGGAGAGCGCACGTTTTGGGTCCAGACGGTGGAGCCTCTCTTCCTCTTTGGAAGGATGCGGAGGCGGAAAGAAGGTGGGCAAGGTGACAGACTGCCCAAGATGAAAGGGGGTCACCACTTTCGGAAGAAAGGAGGGACGAGGCCGAAGGACAACCTTGTCCGGATGAACAGAGAGAAAAGGAGGCTTTGATGATAAAGCCTGGAGCTCACTCACCCATCTAGCCGAGGTGATGGCTACCAGAAAAGCAGTCTTAAGCATCAGCAGACGAAGAGGACAATTATGAAGAGGCTCAAAGGGAGCGCACATTAGAAATGTGAGAACAAGATTCAAGTCCCACTGAGGCATTACAAAAGGGACAGGAGGGAACGTGTGAGTAATGCCTTTTAGAAAGCGTGTAACCACAGGGGACTTGAAAAGAGAAGGCTGATCAGGAAGCCGCAAGAAGGCAGAGATGGCAGCAAGATAACCTTTCAAGGTGCCCAGGGCAGAGCCCTGTCGGGCCAAAGAAAGAAAAAAGAGGAGAACCTCAGAAAGAGGGGCGGAGAGGGGATCCACAGCCTTTGCTGTGCACCATGCCACAAATTTGTTCCACCGGCAGGCGTATACCGTCTTTGTGGAGGGACGCCTGGCTGCCAGAATGATATCACAGACTTCAGGAGGCAAGTCAAATGGCATCAACTGCCGCCGCTCAATCTCCACGCATGGAGGTGGAGGCTGGACAGGTTCGGGTGGAGGACCGTCCCCTGCTGCTGCGACAGAAGATCCTCCCGAAGGGGCAGACGTATCGGAGGATCGGTCAACATACTGAGTAGCTCGGGATACCAGTACCTTTGTGCCCAATCCGGAGCCACCAAGATGACTTGGGCCCGGTCGTGCCTGATCTTCTTCAGCACTCTGGGCAGAAGTGGTATAGGCGGAAAGGCGTACAACAGACCGCAACTCCACTCGTGACGAAAAGCGTCGCCGAGCGAGTGCCGCCTTGGAAATTCCAACGCGCAGAACTGCTGACATTGCGCGTTCTCTTCGGTGGCGAATAGATCTAACCAAGGCTCTCCCCAATGCTGAAAGAGACCTTGCGCCACTTCGGAGTTCAGACGCCATTCGTGATCCATCATGCACCGTGGGCTGAGTTCGTCTGCTCTGGCGTTCAGAGAGCCCGCCAGATGTTGAACCACTAGGGTGACGCCCTGGTGTTCCAGCCACGTCCAGAGGCGCAGAGCCTCCTGACAAAGGGTCCACGACCCCACCCCGCCCTGTTTGTTGCAATACCACATGGCGGTGGTGTTGTCCGTGAACACCTGCACGACACTTCCCCTGACAGAGGGAAGGAAGGCTTTCAGTGCAAGTCGGATCGCTCTCAACTCCAACAGGTTGATGTGGAGGCGAGACTCCGCCGGAGACCAGAGGCCTCTGATCTCCGCCTCTCCCATATGGCCACCCCATCCCAGGAGGGACGCATCCGTCACTACGACATGCTCCGGTTGGGGAAGGGAGAGGCTCTTGCCCGTGACCCAATCGCGGTCCGTGAGCCACCACTGCAACTGCTGTGCAGTGCCCTCCGAGATCAAGACATGGTCGGACAGGTTGCCGTGATGCTGGGCCCACTGAAACTTCAGGTCCCACTGCAGAGCCCGCATGCGCCGCCTGGCGTGATGCACTAGTAGGATGCAGGAGGCCATCAGCCCCAGAAGCCGCAACACTAGCCTGACCGAAACTCAGGATAGAGGCCAAAAGATGGGAATCAGGGCCTGAATATCCCGGACCCGCTGTTCCGGCGGATAGACCCGGAACTGCGCCGAATCGAGAACCGCTCCGATGAAGAGGAGCTCCTGAGAGGGACTCAGGTGTGACTTCGGCACGTTTATTGAAAAACCCCATCAAATGCAGGAGATCCGCCGTAGTCTGGAGGTGGGAGACGACTGCCTGGGGCGAGCCCGCCTTCAACAACCAGTCATCGAGATAGGGGAAGACTGGAACCCCTGATCTGCGCAGATGAGCTGCGACCACCGCCATCACTTTCGTGAACACCCGAGGGGCACTGGTAAGGCCGAAGGGGAGCACGGTAAACTGAAAGTGCTCTTGACCCACCGTGAACCGCAGGTAACGCCGGTGGGCCGGCAGGACGGGGATGTGGAAATATGCGTCCTGCAAGTCCAACGCTACCATCCAGTCTCCAGGGTCTAGGGCAGCTAGAACCTGAGCCAAAGTTAACATCTTGAACCTCTCCTTCCGGAGGAAGGCATTGACGTTCCGGAGGTCCAAGATAGGGCGTAGGCCCCCTTTGCCCTTCTTGGGAACCAGAAAGTAGTGGGAATAACAACCCTGACCTACTTCTGGGCTCGGAACGCGCTCGACGGCCCCCTTGGCCAAGAGGGCCGAAACTTCCTCGTGGAGAAGATTCAAATGATCCCCCGAGATACGGTGGTGCTGCGGTGGCATGGCTGGAGGGGTCGTCTCGAAGGGGAGGGAGTAGCCCCTTCGGACGATTTGCAGCACCCACCTGTCCGATGTGATGGACCGCCAGTGGAGCAGGTGATGGCGAACTCTGCCGCCCACTGGCGTGGAATGGGCCTGAAAGCTCGGACTAGGAAGGCTTTGAGGCGGATGCTGCCGGGGTGGATGTGGGCTGACCGCGTCGTCCTCCAGAACCGCCTCGGCAGAAACCACGTCCGCGACCGCGCGCAGGTTGGTTCTGCGGCTGGTGGCTAGGCGTACGTGAGGAGGCACCCCTTCCTTGGCCATGAAAGGGGCGAAAGGCGGAAGTTTGCGACCGCGGGGCCGAGAGGCCCAAGGACTTGGCCGTAGCCCGGGAGTCCTTAAAGTGATTCAGCGCACTGTCCGCTTTCTCACCAAAAAGGCGAGTGCCATCAAAGGGCATGTCCATGAGAGTGCTCTGGACATCACCCGAAAAGGACGTGGACCGCAGCCAGGCGTGACGTCTAAGCGCCACCGTGGTAGAAATCGCCCTACCCAGCGAGTCCGTAGTGTCAAGCCCACATCGGATAGCATGTCGTGCTGCATCCCTCCCATCGGCCAGAGCCTGTGTAAGTCGTGTCTGGACCTCCTCCGGACACAGGGGCAGCACGTCCTCCACCGTATCCCACAGAGAGTGGGCATAACGGTCCAAAATACAGGCGGTGTTCAAGGACCGCAGGCCCAAACTAAGGGAGGAGAACAGCTTTTTGCCAAACTGTTCCAGTCTCTTGGAATCCCGGTCCGGCGGAGCGGTCGGGAAGGAGGATTGGGAGGTAGAAGCCTGGATAACCAGGCTCTCGGGGGTAGGGTGTTGGGACAGAAAACTGGGGTCGCCCGGAGCAGGGCGGTGGCGCCTGGCGACGTTCCTGTCCACAGGAGGAACTGTGGAGGGCTTGGACCAGGTGCCCTGCAGAACGTCAATGAGGGCCTCATTGAATTGCAGCAGAGGCTCAGTGGAGCTTGCTGCAGACTGAAGCACCTCAGTGAGGACGTTAGTTCTCACAGCCACGGCAGGTAGCTCGAGCCCAAGGGCTGCGGCCGCCTTGCGCAGCACCACAGAGAAAGCAGCACCCTCCTCCGAAGCCACAGTCGGAGGAAAGATGAATCCAGTGTCTGGAGAGGTATCCAGACCACTGGCCTCCCCCAGTTCATCTGCCCAGTCCTGTGACAGCTGAGCCTGAACGGCCATAGGATCCTCGGACCCCTCCCATTCGCCCCCGTCATCCGATTCCTGGTAAACAGAAGGAAGGATCGGAGCCGGACGATAGACATAATGTGTCTCCAGCGGCGCCGAACGCGGCGTCCATCGACGCCGTAACGGCACCGGGTCCGGAGCGAGGGCTGAACTGGGGCACGACGCCGAGCGGAGCCGGCGTCGGAGGTGGAACCGGTGTCGACGCCGGCAGAGGAGGCGTGACGAGGTCGACCGGCGTCGGCGGGGACTCGGGAACGGGTCCCTCGGGCACTTGCGGCGTCGAGGCCGGAGCCGGCGACGGCGCCGCCGGCATGCAAGGTTGCCCAGTCGGGTGCGCGGGGCCCGAAGGCGCGCCAGTGGGCGTCGACGGCGGAGCCAGGTTCCTCATGGCCGAGAGGAAGGCACTGACTTCCGCCGGCGTCGCGTCAGTCCCAGGGACCGGCGGGTATGGGGACTTGCACGGTGCCTGCGGCTCCGCTGGAGCCGCGGGGGTGGAACCACCCTGACCCTCGGCCGAGTCGCGCGACCGGCGAGGGGAGTCTGAAGAGCGGTGTCGCCTCTTGGACTTCTTGGAGTGCTTCGACTTACCCGAAGACTTGGAGCCAGACGATCGATGAGGACGTCTGCTGCGGCTCCGCGACCGATCCTTGGACCTCCTCCTGGACCGGGATCGAGAGGGGCGCGGAGCCGAGTGGCGAAGCTCGAGAAGCTTACGGGACCGCTCCCGTCTAGCCTTCGAGGTCAGGGCCTTGCAGTCCGAACACGACTCCGCGTCGTGGTCGAGGCCCAAACAGTAAAGGCACCGGCGGTGATGATCCGTAACCGACATCAAGCGGTTGCAGTCAGCACAGGCTTTAAAACCAGGCATCCTACCAGCACCGGAGTCGAGACAAGGATCAAAAAGGATCAAAAAACTTAGTCAAAAAAGACTAAAAGGGGTAGCTCTCCCGGATCTGCGCTTACTGGCGCGGAAAAAAGAAGAACTGACGTCAGCGCGCGAGGGCGGCGTCTAAGTACTCCGACGACGTCATTCCGGCCGACGACGGACACGGAGCCGCAGACGACGCCTAGCGACGCGCAAGGGGTATTGCTGGTGAAAAATCTTCCGGATCCAGTCTGACGCCTGGGGATATTCTAAGGTGAGGAATCTAACTAACGTGTTTCTTTCAGATCATCGCCCTGCCCACCCCATGACCTCCTCCGTCCCAGAGATCAACTGGCATTTAGGTGTAAAGGTAGTTAGCAGGAGCCCGACCAAACTAACTGCCGAGACCCCATGGGATAGGTCAGGCACCTCGCTGACACCAGGCAGACCCAGCAGCATATGGGACTGGAGTGAGGATGGCAGATATATTTTCTTTGACCTCACTTTTCACCACCCCAGCTCTCTGTCTCGTGTTTGCTGTGCTCACAATACATGTTTACCCTCCTACCATGTGTTTTTAACTTTTCCCTGCCAACTCTCTGCAGTTTCCTCCTCCCTGTGAGTATTTTCATACCATCTCTCATGAGTGTGCCTAGAAATGTAATGCTTAACCTGCAGGCACAATTATGCATGCCGACTATTGTGCAAATATAGGTCATGATTTGTGCAATTTTTTTCTCGGGGCATTTTATTAATATTGTGGGACTGAAATAAACTATGTTCAGCCTTTATCCCACAGTTCCTTGCCAGGATTTGTCCACAAATCCTTCGCAGCGGTTCTTACCGGTCGGCCATCGCAACGCGTTATCAAGGCGGCATGGCTTTCTTTAACAATTACATTGATGCGCGATCAATTTGTGCATTTATATTCCAATGTGCACTGCTTACTAAAGGAAGCACATTTGATATATGTTCTGGGCAGGGAGTCCCGTTTAATATATGTTCTGGGCAGGGAGTCACGTTTGATATATGTTCTGGGCAGGGAGTCACGTTTGATATATGTTCTGGGCAGATCCGCTTATTGTTGACTTATGTATTTATGTAGTTATACATTTCCTTAATTGAGTGTTTGTTTCTACAGCTATGTACCTCTGCGATGCAGTTACATTCTTTCTCCTGTTGCCAAAGAAAGCTCGGAATTCAATGACAGCTTATTAACCATTTTAATACTTAACGTCTCTGTAACATAGCTTACAAACATTGGCAAAGCCAACAGATCTACCTAAACACTTATAAGGTCCCAAAGGCGAGACCTATTGGCTATGCCAATGCTTGTTTGTATTGGGATGGCGGGGGCAAAATTTCCGATTCTGAGGACTAGAGGCGGCCAAAGCAGGGTATGGTTAGGCCATAGGGAGCCTTCCATGCCCCTTGCAGTACACCATGGGTCCAGGCTGTGCTCATATCAACAATCCCTGTAGTGGGTACAGCAGGGTTTTGCTTTTTCACCTGGTGAAACCATGCCTAGTGTCTCTAGGCCCTGAATGACCAGGTCCAGAGTTACCGGGCTACATATATAATGGCCCAGTGCTGTGTAACAGTCTAGGAGAGAGATAATGGCAGTCTGCTGTTGAACCACAATTTTGAGCAGGCTCATTCAATGATTCCTTCGTGGACATCATTGGCACTGTGCATACTTCAAAAAAGATGCTGCACATCACATATGGTGGGGAATAAAGCAGAAACCCCATTTATGGGAACTGCATTGAATTTATCGGGGAGTATGTAGGTCCGTCTTCACACTACTGAGAACAGGTTAACATGGCCTGGGTCCCGGCAACAATAAGTTGTCACAAGCTGTGAGTCAACCCATTCCCTAATGTAACGGCCAATATATAAGCTTAAATATTGTTGGGCAAAACATTCGGTACACGCTCCAAATGGAAGAGCTTACTCTCTAGTTTCAAAGTGAAAAGCAAAACATGGAGTATCTCTACTGGATTCACTATCTATCTGTCCGGCCTACACATAAGGTAGGTAAAAAATGGTGGGAATGTTGGCGAAGTGGTTCCTTGGCATTCTAGGGGTCTGCTCCTACAAAAGTTTGGGGAGGAGGTAGATTATGAGGAGGCAGTGCTGAACAAGGTGCCAAGGCAATCTCTTTAGTAAACATAAAACACCTTATCATGTGCTTGGAAGATTCTCCTTAAATAGTCGAAATATTCCCACATCATCAAATAGGCTGTTACTTTTACATCCTTTTTTTATCTCGAGGCTTTCATGAGCATTTTCCCCGTAAGTTTCCTCAAATAGGATCCCTGAAATGCATAACCAAAGGGATAAGGAACTTGACAACAAAGTTGTTGTGGACCAAGTATGTGCCTTGGATTGATGTTTTACTATTACTGGTCTTGATGTTGACACATGGTTTGCTTGTCATCTTTGAAGTTAGTATCAGGGACAAGAGCGGCACACTTATGCAGAATGGAACTGACAAACAGAGAGCCAGCAACATCTGCTCAGACATATGTGGAGTTTGTCTAGCAGAGTCTAGCAGTGAAATCCTAGAAACAGAGTATAGGAGTTGAACATCTTGGGCCTTGCCAGATGTTTTCCATGGTCAGAGTTGAATCTTTTAGTCAGTACCCCTTGGAAGAAGAAAGCTTTCTTTTATGTGCGCAATGCATATTTTGTAAAATGTTTTGAGAAAAAGAAGGACCTATATTGTACCTCCTCACCAAGCGGTGCACGTTTCATTACACAGGAAAAACGATACAAATTGAACCCTACACTTTTTGGTCCTGGATGACAAAAGCCCTCAACAATGTGACAGAGTGTTCTCCCCATATACTGAATGAAGGCAAGTGCCCTGTGAATCATTCCGCAAAAACATTTATTACGAAGAACTTGCTGCCTTTGAAAATACTCTTTCTTTGTCAGTTTAATCAGGTTCAGTTAAATGGCTGATCATTGGAGTACAGTATAGGCCCAAAGAACAATTTGAGCTAGAAGACACAGCAGACTATACCAGCATAAGAAAAAAACATTTTAAATTCTGTGCCGCTAAAAACTTTTAGTTAAAAAATTAAAAAACAAAAATAGAGCAGAAGCTCTAAAGAGGACATCCTGTTTTGACACATGGTAAAATAATGCAACACCTCCAGTGGGGGCAGAGCTTAGTACCAATCCATACACTGACTAAGTGCTAAATGGGGGTAAACTGGCCATTTCCTAATCTTTATTGTATCACCTTTACTTTAATGTAATAAAGATTCCCAGGCTGATACAGAGAACACTCCAAAACATGGTAATCTATGAAAAAATCCAACACAGTGGAATCATGACAAATACGATAAATTGCTTTGGATTCAGAAGGTGACACATAGCATGATACAATCCTTAATAGTAACTAGCATGAAGACCAAATGGATATGCCCAATGATTTGAAGACAGCACCCACCTGTTTCCAATGTACAAGGGGATGTCATCTTTTTGCCAGGTAACTGTGAGTTTCAAAGTTGGATCATACTTGATCTGGCAGTCAAGTTGTGCTGTAGATCCCCTCTTAGCAACCAGGTCTTCAGGTCCGTTCGCTATCCTGGTGGGGTCTGTAAAAAAAACACAAGGTATCCTCTTTGTGTATGCTGCAGAACAGCATTATCTTAATTATTTAAGCACCCCTTGCAATCCACAAATCAAGGCTCATCGAAAATAACCCATTCTAGTGTAGTGAAGACCTCAGCTGTCTAAAACTCAACAGGATCTCAAATCCCACTGACTGCCTCAAAGAAGAAAAAATGAATTATCTGAAACAATATTTTGCCCGGTGGTAATCCTCCCCAAGAAAATAAACTTGAAATAATTCTGGGGATTCAGGTGAGAACTCAGGAAGTTAAAATTATTCAGAAATATCTAATTATTTCTCTTCTCCTTAACTTTTTATTTCTAGGTTTAGTGAAAATCATTTTGGGTCTGATGGCTCCAATTCAAATAATGTTTTATTTATAGTTTAGAGCCACAAATTAACAATGATTCGCGAAGAAAACCTGATTACAGCGAAAACACTACCCCCCACCCCTTAGCTTTAGTTCCAAATCCATATAATATGTGACTATCACCTTAATACTAAGTTGGGCCTCACAACAAATCATAATTTGCTGATGTTTGGCAATCAACGAAGATGTGTTTCAAGTTCTTTTGGGCTCTTACACATAAGTCTGCACTTAGGCTGTTTTGGACAGGTTAGAATTCAATTTCCTCATAGCTTAAAGCGTTTTATTTGGCTAATTCTTAATCTTGTGAAGGGTGTCAGTATCATAGATGCGGTGAGCACATCCAGTTAACTAATCATTCATATATTTGTACAAAATACAATACCAAATATATGAAGATATTTTCCTTACTATTGATGAATTGTACAAAATTAGTTATTCAAAGTCTTTTTGCAACTAACCTTAAAAAGCTAGACTAGGTACTGTTATCTAAAAAGAATTCTCTTAAATTTAACGTTAAAAAATAGTCACTACAAAAAGTAGCATAGTTACTGGCAACTGGGGAACTCAATGTTCATACTGCTTCAAAAATGGACACATGGAGTGCATTAGGAGCTTTTCTACGCAAACTAAGGCAGAGGTTTAGGACACAAGCTAATGCTTTATGGCAACACAACATTAATCCAAGCTCTAATGACATTACCACTATCAGAGGAGAGGAGAATGTCCCAACTCCTCAATACTTGAATCCAGGTGCTAACATCCAGATCTTTTATTAGTTTTTCGTCTGGGAAGATAGATTGAAGAATTTCTACAGGAGAACAGAAATATTCTTTCCAATGATTGCCCTAGTCACAGGGGATACCTGATGGACACCTTAAGATTTGTAAAATTGTAGTAGTGTACTACCTAACATATTTATTGGCTTTACTTCCTTTCTCGTTCTAAATCCTTCTTCATTCTGTTATCAAAAGATATCCCAAGTACTTGTAGCACTTGGTATGCTACAAACTACTAATATTATGACAAAAACAGGATCTTAAGAAGAATAAATAGAGACTCTATGGCACATATCAAATTTAGGGTTCAATACCGATCCGGTGCCGCAAATTAATCCCATCAATGGCCCACGTACTTCTGTATCTTGTAGCATAAAACACACAGTGACTCCTTTAAGTTGATGACTAGGCTATTAGTTGCAGCATAGATGGACAGTACATTCAATGTGTGTTTTAGGCTAATAGGTGTCTGACTGCAGATAAAAATGCCATCTGTGTAACAATATTCAGAGAAAGATTGTGGTCAATCTTCAGAGAAAAAGCAATGTTTTTATAATTTTATGTCAAGCTCACAAAGGCATTGATTAAGGAGGATTGAAGTAAGGAGAGAGCCCTGCTGCACACATCAGCAACATTCAATATTATCATTGAGCTGAAATTTCCTAAATGCCAAGGTTTTACAAATAATTTAGTCACCTGCTTTAATCTTGTTTGCCAAAGAGTATGACCCAGATCACCAAAAGCAGTGCTCTAAACCACATAAGATCAATGCAACGCCTCCTCCATCAGTCTTCATGGCTCGAGATGTCAACAATATGACTGCCTTTACAAAGAGCATTGCAGACATTCGTTTTGAAACCCGTTTGAGTATCAAGACTAACAGTCAGTTACCACACAAGCAAGTAATATTGCGCCACAAAGTTGGCAACGATATTTGAGTCAGGAGACAGCATGGACAGTAGTCAGCAGGTAAGAGAATTTTTCATAGCACTTTTCTCTAAAATCAAAACTAAATAAGATCATCTCCAGTCCAGAAGGTAAATCCCAGATACAACATAACGTGTATTTGTAAAGCGCACGTTCACCCAGAAGGGCATCTTGGCACTGAATAACAAATGTTTATTGTTACCCAACTCAATGGTACTCACTTTATCGACCTCAGAAGGATGAAAGGCTGAGTGGTCCTGCCAGGATTTGAAACTGTGACCATGAGGTCAAACAGGCCAAATTAGTCCACTAAGCCACTAAACCCGGGTATAAGATATAACAAGCATTTGCAATGCAATAGGTCTCGCATTGACACCAGTTTGAGCTATTGACATTGTAAATGACAATGCCTTTTATTTTGGTTTTCATTTTTAAAACATAAATAAATGGCATTGTCATTCATAATGCCAATAGCTTGAACTCTCGTAATGCCTTTTATTTTTGTTTTCATTTTTAAAACATAAATAAATGGCATTGTCATTTATAATGCCAATAGCTTGAACTCTCGTAAATACAAGACAATGCCTTTTATCATAAATGCAATGCAATATGTCTTGTATTTACGAGAGTTTAAGCTATTGCCATTATGAATAAAAATGCCATTTATTGAGGTTTTAAAAATTAAAACAAAAATAAAAGGCAGGGTTTTTATTTCCAAAATGTGCCGTGAAGCAGTTGTGCGGTGTAGTGTCTTAGGTCAAGGATACCAGACACTGAATATTCTTTTATAACAAGCTTTATTACATGCTTCGTACTCGGTCCCTGTCCCTACTCTAACTGACCTTCGACAGCCACGGCAGGTTGTTCTCTTCCTTCACTCCCGGGTTGCCCAAACATCTTCTGGAGCGACTCTCTCATGACTGGAGTGCACTTCTGAAAATGCGACACATTCCTGGTAACCCTCCGGCTGTCGGACTCCGTGGTCACCATGGTACCCTTTTTTTGAGTAATCGTCAGAGGCTCAGCTCGGAATTTACAGTCCGTTTTCCTTTGCTGTTCCTGTTTGACTATGACGCAGTCCCCTTCATGTATGGAGGGTGATCTCGCTCTTCGGGCGTCCGCATATGACTTCATTTTGTCTTTTCCACGGCGGTCAGCTGACATGACCTCTTGATGAATACGAGCGGGTGAGACCGCTCTCAGAGCGCCTTCCCAGGTAGGTATCCGGGTTCTGATGGATCGACCTAGCATTAAGGGGCGGGGCATTTTCCTGTGGTGGCATGCGGTGTTGTTCTATAAGCCCTTAGGACTACATTGAGAGCCACTTGAAGATCCCTTTTTTCGACTGTCGCTTGTTGAAACGTCTTTTTGAGAGTGGCCATGAATCTTTCAATGGTCCCATTGGCCTGCGGCCTTAAGGGCGTGACTTTACGATGCTTGAAATTCAGATTCCTCGCAAATTCACCAAACTCATGTCCATTAAAAGGAGGGCCATTATCCGTCTTAAGTTCTTTGGGAATACCCCACGCCGCAAACACTTCATCCAACACTGCAATGGTGCTTGAGGCGCTGGTGGATGACACAAATTGGGCTAGTGGAAACCTTGAATATTCATCCATAATTGCCAGGACATACTTTCCTGATTGGAGAGGTCCGTAAAAGTCCATGGCAAGTTCTTGCCACACGCCACTGGGCAGTTTTGTCATTTGCAGAGGAGCTGGGGGAGCTCCTTGACTAACGAGTTGGCATTGAGGACAGTCTTTGAGGGTGAGTTCCACCATCTGATCCAACAGCGGGAACCACACCCGCTCTCTAAGAGCTCTCTTAGTTGCAACCACTCCTCGATGACCTTCATGAGCGAGGTTGATGATGCCCTGCAGTAATTGCGTCGGAATGATAATCCTTTGGTCCCTCAGCAGAAGACCTTCCGAGGTGGCAGAGAGCTCTTCACTCACATGACGGAAGGCTTGCATTTCTTGTCTGACTGTGGGATCCTTCCCTTCCTCCTCACTGTTGTGTCTCCACCTATTGGTCTGCAGTCGGCGAAGTACTTTCTGCAGAACGGCATCCTGCGCAGTGGCCTCTTGAATGGCTTCCAGGGGAACCGCTGGTGGTTGAGCATGGCCCACCACAAAGTGGATGTATTCCTCAGCTATCGACGATCGTGATGCCATCGATGATTGAGGGTGTCGTGACATATAATCAGCCGGATTTGCTGATTTTCCCGGCTTGTGCAGTATCGTGTATGTATATTCCTGTAGACGCAAACCCCATCGCTCAATCCGAGGTGGCATCTTCGACCTGGGATTTCCGAAGATGGTGACAAGCGCCTGATAATCAGTCACCATTGTAAAATGTTTGCCATAGATGAAAACATGGAAATGCTCGCAAGCCCAAACAACCGCCAGACTCTCTTTCTCTGGTTGAGAATATGCCTTCTCCGTGTCTGACAGGCTGCGACTCGCATAAGCTACGATATGGCGCTGATCACCGTCATTGTCGTACTGAGCCAAAATCGCACCCAGGCCCACAGGGCTAGCATCTACAGTTATTTCAGTCTTCCTTTTGGGGTTGAAATATGCTAAGTTATCGGCCGACTCAACAGCACGTTTGATGTCTTGGAACGCCCGCTCACACGGAGGGGTCCAGTTAAAAGGCTGTCCTTGCTTTGTAAGCGTTCTGAGGGGATGGCTAAGTGTGGCATAGTCCTTGATGTATCTGGCACAATAACTGGCCATACCCAGAAATGATCGAATGTCACTGACATCCTGGGGACTCTTGGTGTCATTTAGGGCCATCACTTTTTCAGGGTCAGGCTTTATTCCCGCTCCAGAGAACACATGTCCAAAGAATTTGAGAGTGGATTGATGGAATTCGCACTTGTCCTTGTTTAGGGTCAGATTAGCTTCCAGGAGGGCATGACATACCCGATCTAGGGCCTTATCGTGTTCCTGCACGTTTGACCCATACACAAGAATATCATCGCTATAATTCAGCGTGTTGGGTATGTGTTGTATGGTCTGACGGATGGCCTCTTGAAAGATCTCCGCAGCCGAGGAAATGCCAAAACTTAACCGTTTGTATCGAAACAAACCCAGGTGAGTTGCGAATGTTGTTATGTACCTCGATTTTTCATGCAACTCCAGCTGATGGTATCCCTTGTTTAGGTCAAGTTTCGAAAATACCCTGGCACCATTTAATGCAGAGATCATATCACTCAAGTGAGGCCCGGGATGACGTTCCCTTTCAATCGCAGTGTTAGGAAGCCGCATGTCAACACAGACGCACCTTACCAGAGGTGCCTTTCTTCGGCACAATGACTACCGGCGACACCCATGGGGTGGGGCCGTCGGTCCGCTCAATAATTTCGGATGCTAATAATTCTTGGAGTTCATCCTCCACCGCTTGCTGAAGGTGGAATGGCACTCGCCTGGGATGTTGTGCTACAGGCCTTATCTGGTCATTAATGTGAAGTCGAACTTGACATTTGTTCATCTTTCCCAGCCCAGTGAACAGCTTGGGGAATTTGTGTAAAATGTCCTGGTCACCACTAACCCGGTATAGAATCTCAACCAAACGAAGGCGCTCCGCCGTTGGTAAGCTGAGAAGACAATCAGCTTCCGGGCCATCAATTACGTGTATGAATGCTGACACAGACGTGTTCTGGTGCCGGAGGGTGGTTGAGAATTTTCCTAGACAGGGAAGTGGCTTCTTTGACATCCAAGTAAATACCCTGACATACGCTGGACAGAAAGGCGGCTGTGGCTTCATTTTCTTGTATTCCGTTACCGGGATGTAATTCAGTGATGCTCCAGTGTCCAGAACAAACTTCGTGGCGTGATTTCCTACGCTTATGTTCAATCTCGGGTACTTTTTGAGTTGGTCCGGATCTGCGACCATACTGGCGTAATCAATAGTGTATTCAGATTCACATGACTCTGATCGAGAGTCCCTGGACGGCGACCTCCTCAACCATTGAGACCTCCTTGATTCTCTGCTAGAATGTGAGGAGCTAGAAGACGACTGTGGTCGATCTTGTACGGCTTTCACATGGTGTCGTCTAGTGTCAGAACGAGTTGGCCTTGTCCCTTCATTCTGTCTTTCCTTGCGATATTCTCCACACATTGCTTCAAAATGATTTGTTCGTCCACATTTTCGACATTGCTGGCCCATGGCTGGACAGGCCTCTCTGTGCGGGAAGTCATACCCGCACCGATAGCATTTTCGTCCACGGTCTGGTTTCTTGTTACTTCAGCCTGACTCATGCCTTCTACGCTCCGTGCGTTGCTGGCGAGAGGACTGTCGGATGGGTGCCGTCGCTCCTTCGAATACCTGCGACTGCCACTGGCTTGCACTCGGCATACCTGCTCTCGCCTTTCAGGGCGTCCGGTCTCCATGCTCTTAGCTTGTTCCTCCGCTTGATCATACACTCGGGTCATTTCCTCAATCTCCTCCAGATTATGACTCTTCCTTAATAGTCTCCTTCTCAGAGTCTCGGACTGACAGCCATCAATTATTTGTGATCTGATGGCATCATCCGTGGAGAACGCATCAAATTCACAATACCTGGACAATCGACGTAGTCTCGTTATGAAGGTGCTCATCACTTCCTCTTTCCCTTGACGGGCTTGGTGAAAAGCGTATCGTTCATAATCCACATTTCTCTTATGTAAAAACTTCTTGTTTAGAGCATCTCGCACTTTATCATATGTCCCTGTGTCTGCCTTTAGCAGTTCTTTGATTAGCTTGCTGATTTCTTTACCCACCAGGTTGCGCAGTGCGATCACTTTCTCTTCATCCTCTGTCACTTTTGATCCCTTGATGTAATCCTCAAAGTCCTCGAGCCATTCCTGCCATCTGGGACCCATGCTCCCTCCAACCGTCAGCGTTAAAGGTTCTGGTGGGCGCAGATGTGACACTCCTGTCATAATTGGTTTAACTTCATTCCTTTGCGGAGAATTATGGTTCGACATTTTGGCAGCACACTCCTGTTTCCTTCTTGTCTGTGCACGTGCTTGTTTGTTTCTGGTTTGCCTGAACTGGTGTTTGTGTACTTTTAAGACGTTTCACCCTTGTCTTTTTGCTTTTTTTTTTTTCAATGCTTGTTTGCTGGGCCTCGCCTGACTTCAAAATGGCCGCCTAATTGACTTCATAGCGATGTCTTCCAGGAACCGCCTGACTCTAAGATGGCCGCTACATAGAAACTCTCACTCCCATGAGGTCTTTGCTGCAGTCCTTATCAGGCTCACCACACTTCACTCAGCACTCCCGCAGTCACTTCCACAGGTGTCAGCACAACAGCAGTGCTTCACGCACAATTCGGGGTATTTCACCTGGCCAGGCAAGTTCGGAGGGAGCTCCCAACTTCTCCTTCGCGCGCGTGCCGTTTCCCACGCATCGGGGGTGAGCTCTTCGTTTTAGGCGCGCAACGGCGCGCTTTCTTCCGATCACTTCAACAAGGCTTCAGTACGACCTCAGACAACTCCCGATCCCCAGCGCAGCCAGCAGAGTCGGGGTGGGCTCCCGATCTCTCCTAGTCACTCGCGTGTTAGCTCTCATGCATCAGGGGTGACTCACGATTCGGCACGAACCAGCGCTCCAATTCAAACGCGCCTTACTTCGTTCACGCCGTAGAGGGACAGGGACACTCCTCTTGCTTTTTCGGGGACGCTGGGCTGCAGCATCCCACCCTTGTCGCCAGTTGTAGTGTCTTAGGTCAAGGATACCAGACACTGAATACTCTTTATTAACTAGCTTTATTACATGCTTCGTACTCGGTCCCTGTCCCTACTCTAACTGCCGTTTCCTGCGGTTTCTCCTCTTCCCGTTCCCCCTCCTGGCTCCGCCCACTCAACAACTATACTGCTCACATTCTACATGCGGTTCGACTACTTTCATATGTAACTATTCGAAAATCAAAATTCAGATGCCTCCGATCTTCCAAAATACATTCTCCGCTGTTGAAAGTAACATGAAAGCGTAAAAAGAATAACACCAGCAAGCAGGCAGTCATACGGTTAGGAGCTGCAGCATACTTTCGACCTTTTGTCATCAGTTGTGGTCTACTTTATATACCCTCGCTAGGCTGAGAGAATTTAAGTTTGCAGGGGAGGCGAGCGTAAACCAAGTGCAGGAAAGAATCCCTCGGAGCGAGGCTCCGAGAAGCCGTATTTGTGCAAGGAAACCATTTGCATGTGTATGGGTGCGAGTGTGGAGACTCCAGGGCTAGTCTCCAGCCGGGGGGGGAGGGGAGGGGTTCGGAGGAATGCAGGAAATCAGGTTGGGCTGAGGAGGGGGAGGGGATTTGTACTAGCTTGCTGGATATTCTTAGCCAGACACTGGTGGAATGTTAAAGGGGCCCCATCCACTTGGAATCTTTCGTTTTAATAGCATTTTTTCACCACGGTACGGTGTGGTTTATTAGGTCTCGGCTGTCGAAAGCAGCGGATGTGCTGCTCTTGGCATTCGAGAGCATCTTGGAATCAATTCAGATTCCAAAGCTCTCGGAAGTGGAGTTGAAGCCCCGCCCATCTTTCTCATTGGCTGGCTTCATCCTGCATGCAAAACGCAGGCTCACGATTGAAAAGGAGGCTTCTTAGTCCTTCCTAGTTGCACCTTGTCTCCTTTTAGCCCCGCCCATGGGGATTGGATCTCTTACTTGTGGCGTTACACACATTATCTGTGCACTATATTTTTCCCAGCCGACAGCTTGTTTTTGTTAGGCAAGGGTAGATTACGTGATTTGCCTAGAATCACAGGATGTTGGAGCCCACCCCGAGACTCGAATCCCCACATCTCACCTAGAACGCGTGAATGAAGTTTGGATTAAATTGCAAGCTAAAGGGGTTGAGTGTCTCCTCTCAGTCACCCCCCTGCATTGCCCCCGCAAGTGCAGAGATTTAGGCAGCTCAGCGCTTCCGACAGAAGCAAAGAGCTAAAAAGCCAGTCACTCCTGCGTCTACTTATCTTTGAACACAGGGGTCCCATCTGCTCTCACACAAGTTTCCGCTGCGCATATAGCGCCGCGGGTGCATTATCAGAAACATCGGCGCTTCGGATTCGTTTCAAGCACAGAGGTTTCCTGCGATGAGAATCTTCAGTCCCTTGTCTTATCCGGGCGTGTTTGGGGTCTTCAGTGGGTTTAGGCCTCGTGCCACGCTCACAGGCCGTGCTGAGATAAGGCGGGAGCAGCCGCTGGGAGAGGACGGACCTCTCAGAGTGTTGCCCTTATCGTGGGCTCTTAAAATGAGCTGCTGAAACCCCCGGCCTCGAGCAGGGAGTACGGCGTCTGATAGTGTGACAGGTGTCCGTGATGTGGGCCACTCGCGGTAAGTACAGCCCTCAATAACTTCCCATATATGTCCCTCTATAAACGCAACCATGCATATAAACTAGGCCAGAAACAATGGTACTGCACAGCTCTTTGGGTCACACAGGCACTAGCCAGGCACTATAAATGCTATATACCTTGATGCCAACACCTCCGCTGGCACCTGCGACGCCAAAAGATCGGTCTTATTCGCTTGAAAAAATGGAAGCTAATTTTATTTGGTACCGCTCCAGTACATTGTGGTGTAACTAATATCTCATGGCCATTCTTTTAAAGAACAAACCAATGCGTGAAATACACTTAGAGGTACATCTCTTTATTCGATGTCCGATACAACAAGCCTTTGCTTAGACTGAATCAATTCTTTTACCTGATATCAATCGTCTGAGAAGAAAGTAGAATGTGGGACACTCACTCTGCAATGACCTCTGAGTGCACCCTTCAACCACAATGTTGGTCAGCAGCGGTCACTGTTTAAACCACCAGAGAAAACCTAGATAATCGGAGTCAACTACCGCATTGACCGGGGAATAGTTCCCCTTAACTCCTATTAAAAAAACACTTCAAGGTGTGTAATAGGAACAATTACTAAAGTCAAAAGTAATCGTGAAATACGTGTTTTTTTGTGGGACATTCTATGAGCTTTCCTTTCTGTTCCTTCATTGCCCACACATTCTTTCCAGTGGCATCATTGATTCGAGTGAATTTGGCATCATAACTCTTTGGCCACCAATGGCAGTACAGAAAGTAACATCACATGACGTTTGACAACCAATACTGGTTGTGATAGCTGTAGGGTTTGGGCTCTAAATGTGGTCGCTAAGAGAACTCCTATAATCCTAATCTTGAAACCATTAACCTCTGCCTGCACTGTCAGTTACTTTCCACCCAGACCAATTATATAACGTGTGTTTGCTATGGTTTGCAGTCTGCCAAGCGTTTTGGGAGCAGGGATTGAGTCTGCAAGCATGTAAAATAGCTCAGTGGGCTAATCCAAGTGCGCCTGCAGTCTGTGCAAACGGCACATCAATGGTTTAGGAGCACATGAGGTAGATTCCGGGTCGATTAAATGAGTGTCACGTAAGAGTAACAGTAGCACCTACACCTGGTATTCATAGCGCTCTACACACGAAAGACAGGCGCAATGCCCGCATAAACACACCAATTATTGTTATTAGTGCATGTCGTGTCCTCAGTCCCACAAAGCACACATGAGACTAGTAAGGATTTGTCAACGCTTTATTTCTTTCCTCTTCTTCCCTGCCCATGTACACGTCCGTCCCTCTTTCCTCTTCCCTCTGCAATGCCATGCCTCCCCACACCCTGACCGGATGTGGTGTCTGGTTCCCTTGATCCCCACGGTCCACTGCAGGGTCCTAGTGCCCTTCCCCAGGTCACTACATCTCCCCCTTTTGTCACAAAGAAATTATGAGAAATTTGAAACACAGATATGTAGATAGAGATAAGAACATAGAATGCAAGTCTGCCAGGGCACATCATTAAATTTCTTCTATTAGTCTTTTTGGCCATCTGCCTACTCTTCTTGGGCAGGCCTCTGTCTGTTGCTCTTCTGCTGGTCCCTCACCATTGTGTGTTTCCTTTCTGTTGTGCTCCGACCCTTCTCTTTCTGCTGTTTCCTTATCTTGGTCTTCTTCATTCCTCTCCTTCAGTCCTTTGAAGTATGAGCTGTTCCGTGTTATCCTTTGATGTTCTGACTCCGCCATAATCGTTGGGCCCTTCACTTTTGTTACTGTTAGCGGGTCTTTTGAGAACATGCTGTCAGATTTCCTTTGTTGTCGTTGACGCACTACCACTGTGTCCCCTTCTTTTAGGTGCGACAAGATGGCATGTTGCCTGACGTCTGCATATCTTTTCATTTTCTCTTTAGCCTCCTTGTCTTTTGCTGCAATGCTGCTGTGTTCTGGTGCCATAGTTGTTTCTACTTGCGGTAGCCTCGTCCTGCTTGTTCTTCCCAGTACTAGCTCTGCAGGGCATCTTCCTGTGGAGTTATGGGGCGTGTTTCTATAGTCACGTAGCACCTGACACAGTGCTTGGCCAACTGATATCTGCGCCAGCTTCGCCCTTTGAACCGCCTTTTTGATGTTCCCCATGAACCTCTCCACCATGCCATTCGCTTGAGGCCACAGCGGAGTTATCTTCCTGTGGATTATTCCTAGGTAGGCCATGAATCTGCGGAATTCTTCTCCTGAGAATGGAGGACCATTGTCTATTTTTAATGTTTCGGGTGAGCCCCAGGCTGCAAATATGTCATCTAGTATCGGTAAGGTTATTTTTGCTGATGTAGATGAGACATGTCGCACTATAGGGAATCGCGAATATTCATCAATGACCACAAGCAGATAGTTGCCTGTGTCCAGCGGCCCGAAGAAATCAGCTGCTAATGTTGTCCACACCGCTCTTGGAAGTTCTGACCTTTGTAGTGGTTCATGCTTGGCTGGTGGTCCTGTCGTTTGACAGAGGTGGCATGTTGTGATTGTGTCTTTCACCATGTGGTCTAGGCCAGGAAACCATACTTTCTCCCTTAGCAGTTTCTTTGTTGCTACTATGCCTCGGTACGACTCATGAGCCAGATTGACCAGTTGTCGCCTTGGTGAGCTTGGTATCACTATCCTTGTTCCTCGCATCATTACTCCTGTTTCTGTCTCTGACAGTTCTTCATTTATCTTCTTTAGGGCATGCATTTCTTCTTTGCGTACTCCCTCTCCCCAGGTGCAGTTATTATTGATGTGTCTCCATCTCTGCCCTCTCATTGTCTCTATGGCCATTTGCAACGTGGCATCTTCCTTAGTCTCCCTTTCTAGCTCCGCTAGTGTTAATCGATGCCGGGGTGTTTTGCTTTAGCACGCAGTCGAGGTACTCTTCTGCCATCGATGTAGTCTCTTGTGCCTACGGTAACGGGTGTCTTTCCCTGGCTTGTGCACAATCGTGAAATCCTAGTCCATCAGCCTTATGCCCCAGCGCTCAATCCTGGGTGGCATTTTGGCTGACGGGCTGCCATAGATCGTTACCAGCGCCTGGTGGTCAGTTATGATGGTGAATGACTTCCCGTAGATGAACATGTGATAGTGTTCACACGCCCATACCACTGCTAGGCTTTCCTTTTCCGGTTGCGAGTATGCCTTCTCAATGTCGGTTATGCTTTTGCTTGCTGTTGGAAACGGGTAGCGTGGTGCAGAGCGGGTGGGCCAAACTCTGGAGGAAATGTGCAAAGCATCCACGCAGTACACACAGGCGACACTACAAAAAGAGACACTACACCGGTTTAGGTAAAAATAACTTTTGTATTGTCCAAACACAGTATGTCAGGTAATCTCTACACTGCGCCAACTGGCGCTCGGTTCAAATTTACTGGGGGGAATTATATACAGGGCAGGGTCAATCGGGCCCCTGCCGAAATCATGGCGACATAGAAGACAATAACAATAAGTCCATCAGCCTCAATCCTGCAATAGAATACCTCAGGGCATAACATTAGGCGAAGGTCCGGAACACCTGTAATAAAAACATCCTGACATTCCCTTATGCTTCACCAATATGAGTGACCCCTGGGCCTGAGGCAGAAATTAAGGTAGGCAGTGCATCAACACATCAAACCCTGGCATCTCAACACAGCGCTGCACATAGCAAGTAAACAGCGCTTACAATCCAGGGCATGTGAACATAGCGCTGCACATAACAATTGACTGGCGCTTCAAATCATGGCCTTTAACATAGCGCTGCACATAGCAATGCAATAGCGCGTTAAAACAGTACATTTACCATAGCGCTGCACAAAGCAAGGCATTAGCGCTCAGAGCATGCCAAATAAACATAGCTTTAAAAGAGCGCATGTGACTTATCACGGCACATATCAAGGCAATAGCGCTTTAAAACATGGCACGTAACATAGCGCTGCACATAGCAATTCAATCGCAGTAAATTACAGCCCTAGACATGGCATATCATGGCCCCGCTAGACATAAAGGCCGGAGTATGGGGCAGCTGAGCCACGTTTTAGGCGTCACATTAAGGCGTAAATAGCCTATCCTGCGTTAGGCATGTAAATAGTACCTCTTAACAGGCATACACCTTACAAACGTCCCCACCAGGGTAGCAGGACAGAACTGCTCTTCCCGGAACCGTAGCAGGGCCCCGTTTCTTTACCACTTCACCGGGACCAACACTGTCCGGGGGCGAGTCCCTCGTCTGGCAATTTTAAGTCCGAAAATCCCCTTTAGGTGCAGCAACCCGCCGCGGCGGTGTTGCTGTATAGCCCCTGGGGCCCGGTGGCCCTGTCCGTGGGGGAGCCTGCCCTCCAGGGGCTTTAAAGCAATTCTGGGTGCCCGATGCAGCTGCCCGCTGTCAAGTGGGGCAGCTGAGGAACACCCGAACTCGGGCGGTCCCGGGGGGAAGGCGAGCACCGATATTATGCCCCGATGCCTCCCCCAGCAAGCGCGGAGCAAGGCCCCACTCACTGGCACTCTTCTGGCTTCACGCGGATGTCGTGGGTGGCGGCTTCCCTGTTCTTCAGCCGGGCCCTCACTCACCGGGGATCTCGCGGGTGTCCTCCGCCTCTTCCGGCCTCCTCTCGACGTCGCACTTCACCCGGGTCCCTCCCCTGGGGCCCGGGACTTCGTCATGGAGCTGGCGGGGCTCTCCTCCGCCTCCGGAGTGCCCCCACCACGGAGCGAAGTCTCCGTCGACTTTGGCCAGCGCGGGGTAGGCTCCCGCCTGGCTCCTCTGCAGCCGCGGCCCTCACCGCAAGGCGGGACTTCCAGGTGGCGCTCTAGCCGGTGCCAATCACAGCGCGGCTCCCCCAACGTCACGGGGAAGCCCGCGCGGCGCGGAATCCCGGCTGGTGCCGAAGTGCGGAGTAGGCTCCCGCTCTGGGTACAAGAACCGCGGGGTAGGCTCCCGCCGGTTTCAAAAAGGGCAAAAGGGCGGCAATCCACGGGGTGGGCTCCAGCGGTGTTAAATGAACATGCTGAGCGCCGCCATTACGCGGGGTGGGCTCCCGCGGCGCTTGTACATAAACCGTTCCTCCTGGCCACACAGCGCCCCTGGGTCACAGAGTATAGCGCTTCCTCGGCGCTAGGTAGTCCCACCAGCTTTAGGGGCAGTGCACAGTCAATTCAAAGATAGCGCTCACCAAATATAGCGTACTCCTTCCAGGGGCAGCTTGGATATAGCGCTCTCCTTCCAGGGGCAGCTTGGATATAGCGCCCTCTCTCTGCAAGCAGCTTGTAAATAGCGCTCCCTGGTTCCTGCCCCTTGGTTGAGGGTTTCTGGAGGGGGGGGGGGGGAAGTTGCGTTGGGGGCTGACGGTAGACTAACTAGTCTCTGCCGGTCGCCCCTGGGTTCTCCTCTCGCCGGGCCAGATCAGTGGGCAGTTCAGGATCCCTCACTCACTTGAAAGGCAGCACCTAAGCCCTGTCACTTTCAGAGGCAAAGGTCTCTGACTAACCCTACCACCTAAAACTCCTGCGAAGGCTTCTCCAGGACGGCGTTGCCCCCACTATAGCTTTCCCTCGCCCTGGGGACAGTAGAGGGGGGGGTAGGTAGGGTCACGGCCCAGCACACAGGCCCATGTGGCGGTAACCCCTGGCAGCAGGTCCCCTCTCTCTCAGGTCCACCCTCTGACTGAGCACATGGCAGCCCAGCTCCGCCCTTTATACGCCCCTCACCCCACCTTCCAGACAGTGCCAGAAGCTTCTAGAAGCGTCTGGGGAGACTGGCTCTAACTGGCCTAGGGGGAGGGGTAGAGCACCCTGGGTGCCAGGCTTCCCTCCAAAAGCTGGGGTTGCTGGGAAATAACCACTAGACTGTCAACCTAGCTCAGTCAAACGGCGCAACCACACAGCTTTGGCATCCATCTTAAGTTACATTTTTAAAATGGGGAAACTCAGTCTGCACACATTCAATCTTTGCATTTACACACGTGGTTTCCCAGAAAAGCGAAAAATTTCTGGGAAAAGGGCCAAGTCCATCACTTGCGTACGCAACAATTTTCCTAGGTGAATCTCTGCTCTAGTATCGCTCCTAGTCTATTGGGCTGGCATCTACAGTCAGCTCAGTGCAGAGCAGGGGGTCAATATAAGCAAGATGTTCCAGTCATCACCGCTTGTCTGATTTCCTCGAACGCCTTGTTGCATTCCTGTGACCAGATAAACTTCTGTCCTTGTTTGGTGAGTTCTCTTAGTGGTGTGCTCACCGTGGCAAAGTCCTGTATGTATCGAGCACAGTAGCTGGCAAGTCCTAGAAATGATCTTACTTCTGCGACATCCGTCGGAGGATTTGTGTTCTTCAGTGTCTCTACTTTGCTGGGATCTGGCCTCATTCCTTGTTTGGAGAAAATGTGTCCTAAGAACACCAGTTCCCCTCTCCCCAGCTCACATTTGTCTCCATTCAATGTTAGTCCCGCTTGTTCTAGTTGTGTGCACACTTCACGCTAAGCTGTGTCATGTTCTTTATATGTTTTTCCAAACACTAAGATGTCATCACTATAATTTAAGCTGTTCTGTACCGGCCTTATCCCCTGCCTTATAGTCTCCTGGAATATCTCCGCGGCCGATGAGATTCCGAAGCTCAGTCGCTTGTATCTAAACAGGCCCAGGTGTGTGGAGAATGTTATATACCTGGACTGATGGTCTAGTTCTAGTTGATGGTACCCTTTGCACAAGTCCAGCTTCGAGAATCGGCATGCCCCAGTGAGACAGCTGATCATGTCGTTTAGGTGTGGTCCCGGGTGACGCTCCCTTGCAATTGCTATATTTGGGATCCTCATGTCTACACAGATGCAGATCTTTGAGGTGTTCTTCTTTGGAACTGCCACTATTGGAGACACCCAAGGCGTTGGCCCTTCAGCAGGTTCAATTATGTCCTGCGCCAGTAGGTTGGTGATTTCCTCTTCAACTTGTGGTTGTAGGTGGATGGGTACTCGTCTATGATGTTGGGCCACTGGTTTGATTGCTTCATTGATATGCAGTGTTTTCTGTTTTCCTTTAAATTTGCCGAGACCTTTCAGTATGGCTGGGTATTCTTGTAGAATGTTCTCCTTTTCAGACATGTGGCACGTCATGGCTAGCAACCCCATCACCTGCGCCGTTACATTGCTTAGCAGGCATGGTCCTGGGATGTCACCCTTTAGCACATGTATTTCTTCTTGGTAGGACCTGCCCTTGTATGTTAAAGTCTCTGTAAATTGTCCCATGTTTTCTACTGGGCTTTTGGAGCACCACGTGAACACATCCATGGTCGACGGTGATAGCGGTGGTTTCACTTTCATTTTCCTGTATTCTGACATGCACATGATGTTGCATGTGGCTCCACTGTCAAGCACGAACTTAGCTTGGTGGTTCCCTACGTCGATGTCCACGTTGGCGGTTTTCTTTATTTGCTACTTCTCCACGAGATGAATGTGCTCTGACCTTTTAGCTACTTTGGGCGCGTCTGACATTAGATATAGTCTCGCCTCCCTCACGGGTGCTGCCATCTCTTCTGACTCATCGGAGGAGCTACGATTAGCCGTTTCCATGTGTTGTGCGTACCTGTTGCTGGTCATCCGTGGTCTCGTTGCTCTGCCTCTCTCACTTCTGAATTGTCTGCTCATGCACGTGCTTGCAGAATGATTGTCCCTGTTGCACTTCCTGCACTTCTGGCCCATTGCTGGGTAGGCACCGACGTGTGGGAATTCGAGGCCACATCGATAGCATGTTTGCTCGCTCTTCTTTGGTGGGAATGGCGTCTGGTATTCTTTTTTTTTTTAATTCCCAGTGACGCGATGTGCTAGCGCCACTCTTTTCTTTTACCATCTCTATCTGCTTGGCATGTGCTGTGGCCCGTGCTTCCGGGCGAGCCATCGTCAATATCTTTTCCAGCGTCGTTGGTTCCTTCAGAATCCGTGCTCGGAACTCCACTGATTGACAACCTTCGATAATGCGCAATCTTATCGCTTGCTCATTGTCAAATTGGTCAAACGCACAGTATGTGACCAGTTTTCTCAGCCTTGTTGCAAAATCGTCCAGGCTCTCTTCTCCTTGCTGGCATGCAGTGTTGAATGTACACCTCTCAAAGTCAACGTTTCGTTGAGGGTCAAATTTCTCTGTGAGACACTGTATCACTCCTTTGTAGTCCGCTGTTCGATCACTGGGGAATGTTACGAGCAGATCTTCTATTTCATCCCCTGCGAGATTCAGAAACCGGTATAGTTGTTTGCTATCCGCGACGTCCGTGGCATGCAAGTAGCGTTCAAATTGCCTAATTCATCTCTCCCACCTGATGCCTGCTTGCGGTTCAGATAGGCTGAATTGTAAAGGCCAGCGGAATATTACTTGTGTACTCTGTTTCTCAGTGTCGCTCATTTTCCTTCTTTGGCACTTTCCTGACCCCTTTTTCTTTTTGTTCATTTAATCCTTTATTTGTCCCTTTGTTTTCCTCCTTATTTTTGCTGTATTTCCAACGTCTTTCTCTATTTTCCTATGTGTTTCACTGTATTTCTTTATTTTCCTATGTATTTCAATGGCTGCCTGACTTAAAAATGGCCGCCGAGCTGTCCTCTGCTCCTAATGGCTTAGTTGCCTAACCTCAATATGGCCGAGATTTCTGCCCCTCGTGCTTTGCCTGACCTCCTAAGATGGCCGCCGCTTGTTCCTGGCTGCTGATTGCTCTGGCCTGCCTGTCCTTAAAATGGCCGCCAAGCTCTCGCGATAGTTCGTTTGAACTTTTGCGCGTCGTGGCGATGTGGCAAGTTGCTGGGATGCAGGCACGATCGTGTGCCGCTTGGCGCCTATTTTTTCGCGCACCGGCAGGTGCTTGGCTTGCAGGTAGTCAGTGTCCTCTTACCGCTTTCTTCCTGCGGTCGGGGTGGGCTCCCGTGTCGTTGCTCCTTTGGCCACTCGGACCAGGGTGGGCTCCTGGATCCATTTCTTCTCCCCGTCGGCTGCTCCCGACATCACAGCGATTCTTCCTTTGTTTGCCAGCGGACCAGGGTGGGCTCCTGGCTCCGTCACTCTGCTTCTCCTGGGGGGACTCCGATGCACACGTCAGCTTCTTCTTTGGGTGATGATGAGGAGGATGATCCCACCCTTGTCGCCAGTTGTCGTGTCCTCGGTCCCACAAAGCACACACGACACGGGTTAGGATTTGTCAACGCTTAATTTCTTTCCTCTTCTTCCCTGCCCACATACAGGTCCGTCCCTCTTTCCTCTTCCCTCTGCAATGCCATGCCTCCCCACACCGTGACCGGATGTGGTGTCCGGGTCCCTTGATCCCCACGGTCCACTGCAGGGTCCTAGTGCCCTTCCCCAGGTCACTACAGTGCCTGGAAGCTGCCACGTCCCCTCTGACACAACTGGCGCCCTCAGCAGTTAGGCCGTTTAAGGAAAGCAGAAAGAAGAGTCCAAAAATAATAAGAACCTTTGTTTCTCTAAATTAGCACATAACTGGAGCGGATGGCATAGCTTGGTCTGCGCCCCATTGGTAGTTAACTTCCAACCAATCATTTGCCACCCGCCTTGGCCAATAATAACAGGGAGCGCGGACCAAGACACCATGGGCGTCGTGATGGAAAGCCGCGAGGCCTAGTTATCACTTCCACAAAGATCCTCTGACCGAAAATTATCCTGTCTATTTCAGGCCTCTCCAAATAGCTCCGCACTGCTTTCATCCTCTGCGACGAGCGGGGCTGAAATCCGCACCAAGCACAAAAAACACATAAGAGGAAAATGTCACAATAAATGTATTCATAGGTTTTTGAAAGGGGAAAAAGAGCCAGTTATTTCCATTTCTATTAAAGTGTAATTTGAATCCCAGGACAAGGAGACCGAGCTAAATGCAGAATAAATCTTCTTTTCTGTTGTATCTTTGTTCTGCTTTTTATTCTGTTTTTAAAAGATCGTGTCCTTCAGTGAGGCACATGGCATGGTTAATTATATTACGCGGCATGGAGGTTGGTAGTTTTCATATTTCTATTACTCACCATATATTGTAAGTTTTTTGTTTATTGTTCAACCTTAAGCTTCTTCAGTCTCAAAGCACATCAGCTACAGCACACTGAGCAACCCCAAAGAGGGAAAAACCTGTCTCTAATTATTGCAGGAGTTTGAGAAAAGATTTGCCCTTGCCTGATAGCTTGTGATGTCCCACAATCAAAGGCAACGTACACCCGCCGGACATGGTTCACGTCCACTAGTGCTACGCTGTGTGAGCATGAACCGGGATTAGTTGGCCCAATATAAAATCAATTCCTTTTCTGCACTTGGAGTCTCATCCCTGCATCCCTTCTGAAAAGGCCCTCTGGTAAGTGTATACAAGGGTTTTGTTAGGGGAAATGTCCTGAGTCCACTCGATTTAGTGTCAGGGACGCCTTTAGTACTGGTGGCACCTGCAAGACAATCTTTTTTGGCACCCTGACTACTACCTCGCAAAAGTGCCCCTCGCCCCTCTCACAGATACATTTAATTTGTTTTAAAGCGCTGGTAAAGGCTGGCTTTACTAATCCACTCTGCTATCCACATAAAATACAGATCTGTACTTTGCAGCAGGCATGTTAACCCTCTGCGCTACTTTACAGTGAGTCGAAACGGTGAGTCTGATCTCTCTATCTAGCAGGAACATTAATCACAAAAGTTATCTTGACATTTTTATCGCTGCAGCAGGTGTTTTTAAATGGTAAGTATTTGCTAAACACAACCCCCCCCCCCCCCCTGAGGTCAGTGCCCCCCCCCCTCCAGGTCAGCGCCCACTGGTCGCACTGCCCTAAAGCTGGCCCTGTTTAGTAGTTTGCAAATGTAACCGTTAATCTGCCTGGTGATAATGAGTTTGATCATGTTTGCACCCGAGATTGAAGAATTAACAGCTTTTTGATCTAGGTGTTCACCGGCTGTCCAGGTTTGGGTTGAGAGGTGACACGCCAGTCAGTGAGTGGACTGTCAAGTGAAATCACATGAAAATGTAAAGTCAAAGTTTCCTCAGAGGCACATGGGAGGAATCCCCTGGAGAGGTTCTGTGAACTTTATTTTGAAAGATGCTGCAAGTTCCTTGATGTGTTTCAAGGGGTTGATATTTTAGGGAGGGGGCTGTTGTGGTGGGTGGGAGAAATATGAGAACTTCTACTGGCTCACAATTCACACTTTGTGCACCCGTCCAATGCAGGTTCTGTGCATTCGCAGAAGCACAGCGTGACAAAAGTTTACAAAAATCTACTTCCTGCCCAAGATGGATGGCAGGAATATTCCTGCAGGTTCCACAGGAGTGACATAAGGCGATACACACCTGTTCTTCCTGATAGAAAATTCTGATCTTATATGTTATGTTAAAATGTTATGTTATCCCAGGTGCCTTTTTAATGTACAGCAAGTAAGGAAGGTCAACTGGCCCCTTTAGTTGGCAATGTTCCCAGCTGTTCTAGCAACCCGACTCCCAACGTGGTCTCCGGTGTTACCCTCGTGTCTCCAAATCTCAGCGTCCTTTGAAGTAGCAGTTCTGCGGTAACAAATAGCCCTTGAAGATGGTGGCCCCCTCTCTCGGGGGTCTGGCTAAAGTTGACCATAGAGACAAGAGGTTGTGAGGGAAGTCTCTTGGGAGGAGGAAGGACCTTCAGCCTATGTTTGTGGTACATATGTTATTGCAGAGTTCTTTCCTCCTTCCAAATAACCACTTATTCGTCCCCCATGCCACCACAACCCTCACCGTCACCACCCGTCCAAAACCAGCCCCCAAAACTCAACCGGTTCCCTCCCACGCTTCTTTTCAGAGTGCCTTTCCTTCGTGAACGTTATAGGCAGGACTACTTGAATTATGCAATTCTGCAGCCACAACCTGTTCACCATAATTATGGATTTACCTCATTTGCCACATAATCCACCGCCTGCTTCTTTATTTGCAGATCTGAGCAATAATTGTGTTTCTATCTCAAATAAATAAAGAGCCACACATTGTACCTGCAAGTATACCCTTTGTAAATATTAAATGGTAACCGTTCGGGGTGCTGCATTTGGGTGCTGAACTATTATTGGTGATGTAAAACTTTTGACCATGAAGTATAAATGACAAAATAGATCAATTATATTGGTACACAGTGTGACATATTATACCGCATATGTTTCATTTAAGCATTAAAAAATGCAATAGGTCTCGCCTTTCATTAAGTTAAAGCCATTTGTTTTGCTATGCAATACCATTAGCAAAGCAAATGGCTTTAACCTAATTAAAGGCGACACCTATTGCATTTTCAATACTTGTTATCTTTAGTCTTTGAAACATCGTCGATCAAAACTCTCAAACAGGAGTAGATACAAAGAGACAGGTTAAACAACATGGGACGATGAGTGAGTGATTCCGTGCAGCCTCCCAGATTAACACGGGCTCTCACACTCGTGTGCACCCAAGGCTCATTTCAGAAGGCACTTCTTCTGACACGGAGACACAGCCACACTCACTACTAATGGTGCGAGGTGCACTAGACTCAAAACTGCACTGATGCCACACCAGCGACAGATTGTGTGCCATACAAATGCCCGTCGTGTTACCTCAATCCTGCACGCGCAGAGCTGCCACGCCATATTTGACACTGCTGGGGCAAGGACGTCACGAGCCATGATGTCAGCAGGCAAAAATGGAACCCCCTGATCCCAAGATGGTCATTAAAAGACAATCATAGCCGGGGTGGCAGTGATCACGCCTCACCTCTGGACCCTGGTGCCACTGCACCTGCTGCACTAACGGTGGCTACTCACCTGATATAATACTTTATACGGAGGCAGTGGCATAGCGTTCATAAAGTAACAATTTAGCACTTGCCTCTTTCCCTCTTGAAGTGTGCCATAGCACGCCTGCCCAGTGGTAACTTTCAGTGGCTTTTAAACTTTCAGCTGTTACAGTTGGCTAAAAGTGGCAGAGTTAGCACTGGAAAAAATAAAATGACTGTGTGATGCCGGGATTAGATGCAAACACATAACCACAACGCGAAGTTCATACTAGTGTGCACACAAACCCTCTCACACAACAGCTTTCAACGTATCTACAGTACACACAGTCCGTATACACCGCCACGTGCCATAAATAAACTCACACCGTGCTCTACACACATTCCTCAGTCGCTGGCCCTGACAGTCCTTCCCAAATCCCTGCATGGTCAGTCACTGACCCTCGGAGAACGTTCTACAGTGTTGCTTGCCCTGAGAGAGAGTAGCTTCCACAGCCCTGCTTGCTCAGTCGCTGCCCCTTAGAGTACTTTATGCACGCTTCCATCTCTCTCCTGAAGCCCCAAGCCCTGCGTGCTCCCTCGTGGGCCTTCAGAGCACCACGACCCTGCCTCCTCACGCTCGCTGGCACAGACACACACGCTCACTAGCGCCAAGACTCTGCCCGCCGGCAGCCATGCTGCAGAGTGACACACTCAGCGGGGCCCTGACAGGTGCGGCTCCCTCTATAAATAGGGTTTAATCAGCGGTAGAGCACGGAGTGGGGTGGAGAGATGGGAGGCTGTCAGCAGAGGGGGCCGGGGAGGGGTACATATGACCGAAAGATCCGGAAGGCTGAACGGCAGTCGGAGCAGCCCAGACATAGATAGCTCTTTCTTGAAGCAAAAATACAAACGGCCGTACAGTGGCATAACACAAATTGATGGGCCCCCATATAAAATGTAAGGAGGGGCCCCTGCTTCTCACATATAGTCATTGGCATTTGGCTAAACGGGGGCCCACAGAAGGGTTGGGGGTCCCCTGAAGGGTTGCGGCTCTCCTGCGCCGCAGCGGGTGCAGGGGCCTGTGTTACCCCCCTGGGCCGGCCCGGCCTGTATTGAAGTGGGAGTTTTGTGCAAAGAGTTTGTTTCTAAAGGTGGTGGGGCGTTTAGCGCTTCTGCAAGCAGAATGAACCCCTTCGGTGTAGCCTGGGTGTATCCACCAACGAGGCAACGTAGGAGCAAACCAAGCACACACGGACACCCGGAGACAGAAAGACGTGCACATACAAAATCATAGGCGAGTGCGCGCACAGACACATGCGCGCGTACACACATCCCAGTTGTGTCATAAGTACACAATTTCCAACCGAGTATAAAATGAAGGCTCACGATTTATTACAGTAACGCTAAGAACTCAAAATGTACACGAATGAAGAGTTAACGCTGTTAACACGGTCACCTCAGCCCTAGTGTGATCCCTTCCGCTCTCTCTGTAGGCCATCTGTCACAGTGCAAGGATGTGGAGGGCTTCACTATGGCTGCTTATAGCAGAAGAAAGCACTAATTAGAAACAGATGGCCCCCTACGACAGCCGTGAAGCAGAAAGGACAGTGGCCCAAAAGCATCCTTTTCAATGGGAAGCCAGCGTTTAGCATAAATGCTGACGCGACCCAATGATAATGATGGGTGGGGCTTCATGTCCCCTTCTGAAATCTCTCTCACTTTAGGTCTCGACGAGCGAGCAATGCATGCGCTGCATCGCTAGGCGAGACCTAAAAAACGTCATGAAATTGGGCCACAAGGATTATAGGTCACCTGCTTTCAATGTCTGATTACTCAACCTGTCAGGCCCTATGGCCCATGAAGAATTACGTTTCATTATTTTCAACAAGTTTATTGAAGTTCATTTTTCAGCACACAGTTTCCAGCCTATTCTTATTCAAGTGTCCAGCATAAAGGGACTGGCTGTGGGCAAGACACTTTTCTCAGCTGACACCTACAATTTTGCTTAAACCTGCTGATGCCAATTACCACAAAGATCTGCTTTTGTTATTTCAAGTGACCTTTTGCATTACATTTAAGTACTCCTTTACAGTAAAGGAGTTTTTATACCATATTACTTTACATATATCCCCGTTGTAGTTTATGAAGTTCCGTCACCAAGAGGCCTTTCGTTTGTTTTGGTGCATAATGTAAATATTTTACTACTTTATTCAACCTATTTGATATATTATAACTTCAAGCGATACCACTCATTGAGTTCTTAATTGGTCTTTCACAAGTACTTAATTACAACATCTGCAACAGAGGAGCAAATGGTGGGAGCAGGTAGAGGCAAGGGAGGAAAAAGAATCGCATAACTTAGGGGTAGGTGGAGAAGCACACATGGAGAAAAGAAAGCAGAGAACAGAGGCACAGGGAAGAGAAGAACACAGAGTGTGGGGCAAAAGGAAAAGCACTAGAGGGCAAGAAGTACATGAAAGTGACAGTAACACAGGGATTGGTGTCGAATCACAAGAGAGCGAGAAGAACACAGAGCAAGAGGTATTGGGGAGAAGTACACCACAAAAAAATATAGAGCATGGGAGGTGGCATTTCAGAGGAGAACATGGGGGAGATAAAGAGAGCGATGGAAAACACAGCACTAAGGAGTGCTTACCTAAAAAGATTAAAAACATATTGCCTAAAAGTAAGCAGTAAACTAGCCAATCAGAGATGGTAAAGAGGTTATGCTCCAGGATAGGGACAAACACAAGGCAGACAAGCTGGCCCAAGAAAAGTCATCGAATAAGAATCAAGCAAATGAGTGACTATAAAGCCAACCAATGGTATGCAATGGGAGGGCTGAAGGCCCTTGTTTTTGTTAACCTTACAATAGGTCTTTTGCAACCAGACAGCTTATCCTACTTGGTAGGCTCAACCTAAAAAAGGAAGTGAAAAGACAAAAAAAAATGTATACTCCGTTATCAAGTAATGATTCCCACACATCATTTTTGTGCAGCAGAATTATTGGAAGAAAACGACCAAACAGACGTTGCAGGCCAGACATGTCTCACAATTCAATTAACATTTGATGTGATGTAGCCTGAAAATAACCAATAAGGGTATCAATAACTCAACATGAGTTTGTTCCTATTTTTTTTTTTTTTAACCTCTTTATTTCTTTTCTCCAACAGGACAAAGAGAAGTGCAGTACAAAAATGGTAGAGCTCAAGATACGCAATACACAGGCCTCAACCAACAACTCTCCTTACATCTGGAACAGAACATCCTACTTGAATTTTCACAATCCGGATTCTGCAGCAACCACAGCACTGAGACAGCCCTCATTGCGGTTACCGACGACATCCGAGCTCTACTCGACCAAGGATAGACTGCGGCTCTGATCCTCCTAGACCTCTCATCAGCCTTCGATATGGTCTACCACTACACACTCATCACAAGGCTGCACAATATAGGAACCCAAGGAGCCGTTCTCGGATGGATCGTATCCTTCATCACCGGAAGAAAGCAGAAAGTCCACCTTCCTCCCATCACCTCCTAATCCAAGGAAATACTCTGTGGAGTACCCAAAGAATCCTCACTCAGCCCCACCCTCTTCAACACTTATATGACACCTCTGGCCAGCATTTCCAAAAGCCATGGACTCAACATCATATCCTACACCGATGACACAAGTCACCCTCTCTGAAGAGGCCACTAAGACCAACGTACACAACTGCATGACAGTCATCGTCAACTGGATGAAGGACAACTGCCTGAAGCTCAACACGGGCAAGACAGAGCTACTGATTTTCAGAAACAAAAGCTCCCTATGGGTCGCATCCTGGTGGCCCTCAGAACTCGGACCTAATCCTACCCCCACTGACCAGGTTAGGAACCTAGGCATCATTCTTGACAACAATCTAACCATGACGACTCAGGTCAACTCCATCTCCTCCTCTTCATCCTCCACATGCTTTGTAAGATATTATCCAGGCTCTCATTTCCAGCCAACTGCACTATGGCAAGGCTCTCTAGGAAGGGATCGCAGCTCACCTACTCCGACAACTACATATACCATACAGAATGCTGCAGCCAAACTTGTTTTGGACCTCCCTGGATGAACCCACATCACCCCCTACCTCAGGGAATTCCACTGGCACCCTGTACAGAAAAGATGCCCGTTCAAGCACCTGACCCACGCATACACGGCCCTACACAATTGCAGCCCCCACCTACTCAAATCACCCCTGTACTTCCATCAGCCCCCCCAGACACCTCCACTCGGCGTCCCTTCTCTAATCCTCACCCCCCCCCTCCAACGTAGCAGATGCGGAGGTCCCTCCTTCTCCTACCTAGCAGTGAATACATGGAACGAGTTACCCTTTCATCTATGGGCCTCCCCATCTCTTCCAGAGTTTCGAAAGTTCCTGACAACCTGGCTTTTCGTCTAATCAACTGGACCCTGCCAGCAGCTGGATACCCTCTCGGGTGACAAGAGGTGCTCTACAAATCTATTGATTGATTAATACAATAAATGTTGCCCATACATGACCAAGAGGTATGTATAGGCACGACTGAAGCGACAGGAATGGAGGTAACTATCTAATGATCATAAGAGGGTAGTTGCACCACAGAAATGGCCTCACCATTTTCCCCATATTCTATTATATTTTTGAGGACACCACCGGTTTCAATACTGAACCTCTGTTATTGGGCAGTGGTCTTCGCCAGTTATCCATTCTCTAATGGAGGGGGCTTCTGGTGCTCACCAATGTCAGACAATCTCTCTTTTGGCGACCAAACAACCAATAGCCAGTATCATACCGTCTCCCTGTGGCCGTCTGTAAGACCAGGGGTCACCGGGCCCTAAGGGGGTAACGTGACTCGAGCGGGTGGGCACCCGAGGGCTTAAGTGTAAAGCGACCATACAACACACACATCCCCTGAAGCAGGAAACGCACGCAATAACGGACACCACGCAGTAGGTTCAATGGAAATCAATCAGTTTTATCTAATTATGTTAGATGCAAACGCAGTTCATTAGGTTGCAATAGGTATTTCTGGAATACATTAGCGTCAGATTCACTAGCAATTCATTATGGTTCAATTGGCAATACCTCAATACATTAGCGTCAGATTCACCAGCAACTCATGGTTCAATTGGCAATACCTCAATACATTAGCGTCAGATTCACCAGCAACTCATTATGGTTCAATTGGCAAAACCTGAATACCTTAGCGCCAGATTCAAAAGCACTTCAGTATGGGTCCATTGGCAATACCTGGTGATCCTCGGCGAGCGTTAAACACAGCGGTTTACCATAGCGCTGCGCACCTCCCACAACTAGCGCTTCACAATCTGACTTGGGCACCTAGCGCTGCATCTAGAACATAGCGCAACACATGGCAACCTAATACCACTTCAACGTAGGACTTAAGAACATAGCGCTACAAATAACAAACTACTAGCGCTTCAGAGTAGGACTTGAGAACACAGCACTACATATGACAAACTACTAGCGCTTCAGGGTAGGACTTGAGAACACAGCGCTACACATGACAAACTACTAGCGCTTCAGGGTAGGACTTGAGAACACAGCGCTACACATGACAAACTACTAGCGCTTCAGGGCCTGTTCAGGGTTCTCGACATCAAGGTATTAAACAAACGGTCCCCTTTCCCAGGACGGGTCTCTTCCCTGGATGTGAGGGGTACTCGGCAGTCTAGAAGGACGAGGGAACGATCCCGCGTAGGGAGGCCAGAGCCTCGGCTGGGCGGCCGCCAGTTGGTGCGGTGCCGCTTCTGAGCGTCAGGGGGCACACCGGATCCTCCACGGGCCTCCCGGGGGAAAAGGGGTGAGTCCCAGGCCTCAGCACGGCCGTCCACCTCCCAACCCCGGGGGTTACCTTGATCACGACGTCCTCAGTTGCCGGCAAATGCTCCGGGGTTCCCGGTCGGGCCAGACGTAGCCGGGGAGCTCCGCGAGAACTCCTGGGTGACTTCAGCGCCCGCAGCCGCCAATGGCAGTGCGGCCTGCGGGGGCGCGGCCCAGCAGACAGAGCGCTCAGCGGCGGGGGCGGCGACGCGCAGTCCGCCCCCGTCACGTGGGGGCAGAAGGCGACTTCACGGCCGTCCCAGGCCTTCCGCGACTCCGGCACCAGGCTGCGATGGCAGCGGCGGGGCCCCAGGCTTCTCCGCAGGCCCCGGTTCGATGGAGGCAGGCTTCTTGGCCCTGGGCCGTGGCGGTGAGTGTGCCTCTGGTCCCCGCGCCGGGGGGGTAGAAATTAAGGGGGGATGACAGTGGGCCCAGCGCCCGGTGTAGGACTGACTCGGAGGATCCCAGGCAAGGTCGGGGAGCGCAGGGGTCTCAGCGCTAGTACCTGGTCGATCCCCCAGCAGTCCAGCAGTAATTTTCAGCTTTAAGTTTCAGCATTCAGTTTCAGCAGTAAGCTTCAGCAATAGGTTTCAGCAGTAAGCTTCAGCAATAGGTTTCAGCAGTAAGCTTCAGCAATAGGTTTCAGCAGTAAGCTTCAGCAATAGGTTTCAGCAGTCTTAATGGCGCAGATGACTCTGGCGCCCTTAGGGGTTCTGTTCCTTGGGGGGGGGGGGGGGGGTTGAGTTGGTGACTAGTTCCCTCCTAGTCAAGCTTGGCAGATGTCCCCTGGGTTCCCCTACCGCTGGGCTAGATCAGTGGGCTAGTACAGGATCCCTCACTCACTTAAAAGGCAGCACCTAAGCCCTGTCACTTTCAGAGGCATAAGTCCCTGACTAGACCCTATCGCCTAAAACTCCTGCGTGGGTTCCCCAGGTCTGCGTTACTCCAACTGACTAGAAAAAGTTCCCTCCCTTTCTTAAGTAGCCCTAGGTCAGGTGACCACCTTCTAAGGCGGCAAAAGTAAAACCCCATCGTCCTTCTAGAAGGTTCCAGCACATTCCAGGAGCTTCCCCATTCTATCTATAGGACAAAAAAGGCGGGCTGGTGTTGCAACTTTGTTGTGGGGTTCCATCCAGCTCCTGGCAGCTAGGGTGCTACTAGAAAGGCCACTCTGCAGTAGCAGGGGCCTGTGGCAGCCATCTTAGGGGAAGGGAGCACCTGCACCTTAACACTGGTTATTTGCATCTAACATGCATTAAAAAACGAAAAAAATTCAGGGAAAAGGGCCAAGTCCAACACCGTCCCAGTCAGCTTGCATCCTTAGATGAATGCATTTAGGGTTTGAGTCAAAAGGGATGCCCATTAGTTTTTGCAAGAGATTGCAAATGCAGTTCCAGTATTCTGCTATCACTGGGCATGCCCAAATCACAAGTGTAAAACAAGCCTGAGCTCTCCTGGCAGCATATACAAGCCGGAGACGCGCTCTTCTGCATGTGAAAGAGTCTGTCCAGGGTATAATACATCCCATGATAGTTCTAAAATTGAATTACTCTCCGCTTTGAAGAGAAAGCTCCATTATTAAAGCAAAGAGTAGTGGGTACAGAGGACATCTCTGCTGGGTCCCCTGTTTAATGGAAAAGGGGCATGACAATGTGCAGTTTATTCAGACAGGTGCCATGGGGCGGAGTAGAGCAGCTTCACATATGCTCTAAATATTGGGTCAAAGTTAATTTTTCCAAGCACCCAATGGAGAAACGGCCATGAGACAGAATCAAAAGCTTTCTCAAAGTCTACTAATATCAGGGCCATGGGTTCTTTCAGATTATCAAGGTTAGCTATAGAGGCGTGCAGTCTCCTGAAACAGTGTCTGGCTACCTGATAGGGCATTTTGGTTCCAGCCTATCAAGGCGAATATTATGTTGGAGACTATACTCCTAAGATCCTTGGCTACTCTGTTTGTCGTGGACACCCTTCTCCATCTGTGCCTTGGTCTTGTCCCTGGACCCGCATTACTACCTGGCAGCCTTCTTTGTCCCCCTGCCGCCGCCGCAGCCACACTCCATCGCGGCCGCAGTGTGCAGGTGGGACTACAGTCCCCACGAACCTTTGCGGCGGAAGCCCGCCAACGTCACCAGCATTGCACACAGAGGCGCATAAATTGCCAGTCAGCCTCCGCGACGCGGGACCGCGCGCGGGCGTCGCCGGGCTAAGCCCGGGCAAAGGGCGGGCCCTCTGTGGCCCTCAGAGGCACAAGGAGGCCGGGCAGGGCCATATTTCTTGTCAGAAGACTTGAGGTACTGTAAACTGACCATGTTATAAGTCAACAGTTGCCTATTGTCAGGCTGGAGGGTGGACTAACGTTATAATATCTATAAGTTGGACATTGCCTTTGTTTAATACCTGGATATCGATATGGATATATCTGTTGTGCCCTGACCATTCGGGAACGTAAATCATTATTCTGTGACTATTATTTCCCTACCTTGTTTGGTTTTGGTCTATGGGCGACAGAGGCCGGGCGGGGTCATTACTTTCTGTGAATCACTGCCTGTGAAATATCTAAGCAAGACTTGTCCGTAGCGCGTTGATATCTGTTTTTGTTGTATCGCCTAATAACGCTACATTGTCCCGTACATTACTGATATATTATGACTACCCGCGTAAGCCAAACTAGGAAATCTGTGGTGGGGGGGATCAGTTAGGGGGACCTTAGACCATTTTATCACCAGGGCTGCTACTGTTTTAGAGCAGGAGATAGCCATAACCGAACGTCGTCTGTCTTTGGATCCTCTTTTCCAGAAACGTTCGTCTTTAGGCCATATTGTGAATGTTTCCTCACCCCCTACGACTTCCATCTCAGCTACGGACTCTGCACCTGATATGAATTCCATCTCTCAGGCCCATGGCGCTATAGATACATCATTTGTGGCCAATACTAACATTAGGCATACTTCTGATATTCTACACGTAACAGATAATTCAATCACGGAACAGATTCCAACTAAAACCGCAAGGAAGATTAAGAAAATAGCCCCCAGGAATAAACCTACCGTTACCAAAACAACAAAACGGAGGGAAAATGTTACTACATCTCCTCCCAAAATCATTCCTCAAACCGAGTTGACCCCAATACTTGTAGAATCTGTGCAAGACCACACCCAGACATGCTTACCATACCCCCCTAACTTGTTACATGATATTGAGCACCTGGTGAAATCACTACTCTCGCCATTAGTGGAGAGAATGGAAAATCTTGCCACCCAGCTTACGTCCCTGGAAACATCTATTATTTTACTTACTGCACCCACTAGGGACCCTAACCCCAGCCTCCTAAAAAATCCTATTCATTCCTTAAATACTGGGCATATTTCCCCAGACCAAAAATCAACTCAGCCAATACCATTACCTAGAATGGCAACTTTATCTCCCGCAAAGCGCACACTGGAGAATAGTGCCCCTGGTAAAAAACTCTCCATAGCTATGCAAAAGCACAAATTTGCAGATTCCCATTATGATAACGCCAACATACAGCCATCTCACTTAGGCTTGGAAGGAATGACTGACCACATTGACCTGCCCCCAGAAGCAGCTCCATATGTGGTGATTCTTACCGGTGTCCCTGAATTGGCTAGGGATAAATCAGAGGGTTATCAGGAGCTTAAAAATAATAATAAACGACATCAATGGGGAAATACTTCATGTAAGAAGACTGGGATGGGTGGGTTTTAGACCAAAGGACATTAAGGGAGACGCATTTATTATAAACTTTAGAGACCGCGGGGTACTGCGCCATATCATAGATTGGTACACCCCATCTAGTGGCGTTGGTATTTCGACACATGCCCTAAGCTACTTCTATCCGCGCTCCCTCTTGTTAAACCCCCTAAAATCACATTCATTATTTAGGGCCAACACAGAATCTCTTTATTCACCTCTTCCTACTTCAAACAGATTTGCTATTCTTTCCGGCCTGGATGATCTAGATTGACTCCCAAAGGTGGAAAATGAGACGAGTAAAACCACCAACCGGAGTCCCTTTCAATTCATTTCAGAGGTAGACCCTATACACTATAGGACCAACCTCATGAGTCCCTGTAATTCTGAAATAAAGATAATAATACCCATTGATTCCCATTCTTCAAATTTTGAGCATAGCCCTCCAAGTGACGGCTTAATTTCTAATCCATCCCTGAATCAACATCAGACTGATGATATGGTTTGTTCTTCAGTCTCCTCTGTTTCCTGCCAGTTAAAGGATACCTTTCGGTACCCCAAGGGTGCTATGAGTGGCAATATCGGCATTAATAAAAAACCACTGGCCGAAAGTCTATTGTCTTGGAATGTGGCAGGTCTCCTCGATAAATTGACGAACCCCTTATGGATCCAAACTGCTTCCACTTTTAGTATCATCTGTTTACAGGAAACATGGAATATTAATGAACTCCATCTCCTAGGATATAAGACCTTACATACCCCATCACTTCCCAGTCCACACAGCAGGAATAGGGGTGGACTAGTGACTTATATATCTGTAGAATCTGGAATATTACCTATCAACTTCATTGGGACTGAAAACTACCAGATTATCTCTTTAAAAGGTAATCGTTGTAATAACATTACGCTGGTTAATTTTTACAACAACATCTCTAGCTCCCGCTATGACATGGTCCTTAATGGCTTAAAGGCCGACCTAATTAAAGTTGAGTCTCACCTTCAAACTGATATGCTGCTCATCTGGGTAGGGGACTTTAACTGCTATTTGTGTCCATTGAGTAATGGAGGTACCTGTGGTCTGGATTCTATCAGAGGTGACCCCACTTCCCATTTTTTGCATACCAAATTAGGCGACCTTTTAAATGGGTTAATATCGCATTTCAATTTATCGTATGTGAATGAATTGTGCAATCCTTCGAAGTGCTTTAAACCTACATTTAATGGGAGAGGTTGCCACTCTATAATTGACTATACCTTGATATCCACTAGGTACTCAGATTATCACAAACTGGGAGACACTAGACTGTGCTATCAGTGACCACTATCCATTAACGGTGACCATAAAAATAGTTGTAACCCCTGATGATGATTTAAGGGTAAATCCGTCTTACACCCCGCCCCTTACCCTGGGATGTACGATGGGACTTTACCTTAAATGGGATAAAGTGGTTCCCCCAGCGTTTCTTAATTCTCTGATTAACAATACATACAAGCACATACAGATATGCTTGTCTACCCTAGAAAGCCCACAGGCAATTAGAAATGCCTTCTCCGTTATTTCGACGGAGATTAAGAACTTACTCTCTAGAGCACCAAAGAAAACTTTACAAGGTAGTATAGGCTGGTTTGATAGGTCCTGTTCAAAGGCTTTGAAACACCTAAAAATTAGCCTGAAAAACAAACCCCGAAACCAGACGCAAATCAGGGATGCCAGACAAAAATACCGTGCAGCACGGGAGGCAAGAACGAAACAGTTAAAAGCAGAGGCCTGGCAAGCCTTACAGGAAGCTTCTAATAATAGGGATAATACCGCTTTTTGGAAAGCTGTCAACGCACCCTTCCTGCAGTGCACACGGGTTACGAAGATTGAGATGGCTATACCCGCCGAAACTTGGGCTGGCCATTTCAGCATACTATATGATCTAAAAGATCTTACAGCCCCCACAGTTAGCTTGGATCCCTATTATAACCATGATAATGAGTTGAATGCCCCTACCCTTTTTCCTTTAGACCTCACTTTTGACTGCGCCGAGGTGCTCATGGCACTGACAGAAAGCCCCTCTGGGAAGGCTCCCGGTCCTGACTGTGTACCTATTGACGTTTTTAAATCACAGCTGGACTTATGGGCCCCCTTTCTTACAAATGTTCTAAATTCCTTGAATAAAATAGGTTTTATTGACACATGGCCTGAAGCGGTCGTTGTGCCGATTTTTAAGAAAGGTGATAGGAACAACCCTTTTAATTATCGCCCTATTTCATTGCTCGACTCTCTTATGAAAGTCGCAGGGCGAATTATTTTAAATCGGATTCATGATTGGCTGGGCGAACAAGATATAATTTCAAATTTTCAATATGGTTTTAGACAAGGCAGAGGCACTATTGAGCAAGGTTTGAATTTGACCCTTATTATTGCCAAATACACTCAGGCAAAAAAGGGGAACCTTTTTGTGACCTTTGTAGATCTTAGTTCTGCATTTGACTGCGTCAACCACAAGCTCCTTTGGGAATCCCTTGTTGAGATCGGCATTGAGCCCCCCATCCTCGCATTTATTAAAGAGCTTTACAGGGGAGCATCAGCCCGTGTCAGATATGGCAGACAGGGAGAGTGCCCGGACAGGTTTTATATTAAAAGAGGTGTAAGGCAGGGCTGTATTTTAGCCCCCTTGCTCTTCACTCTCTATATAAATTCTGTTGGTCAGTATCTCAATAGAAACTATTACGATTATCCCACTATAAACGGGAAACCCATACCCATATTACTCTACGCGGACAACGCAGCAATTATGTCACAGACCCGCATGGGCCTCCAAAGAGCAGTAAATGATTTTACTGAATTTATGTCACAGCGAGGTTTAAATATCAACGCGTCAAAAACTTTTACTATGTCTTGTGGCCTTGGAATAGGGAAAAGAAAATGCTCCATTTTCATAAATGGTAGCAAGCTTGAAAACGTTGATAGGTTTCCCTACTTGGGCATTACCTTTGAGAAGAAGGGCTCCTGGCGGGCTGCCGCCCAAGCTAGAGGAGCTGCCTTTTCTAAAGCTATAGGAGCACTGATTAATTTCTCGAAAAAACTCGGGGGACGCCCGATCATCCCCTTATCACAGATCTATCGTGCCAAGTGTGTTTCTACTGGTATATATGGATCTGGGATTTGGGGAATAGATCAGGCAGTTCATATACAGCGCTCCGAGAATTCATTCCTACGTTATCTTTTGGCCACTCCACCTGGTACTTCTGTTTTTGTAATGCACAACGAACTTGGTTTCACATATATTACGGACATGATAAAATCTGCTCCCATTATCTTATGGCATAAAGTCTGGACCACTCCCGAAACACATTTTAATAGGGAAATCATCATGGATTGTCTCAGCCTGAGCGAGGCGGATCGCTTTAAATGGTTGAATTACATTAGAAACTTGTCACGTGATATAGGGCACCCAGAATTTTTTACTGATCCTTCCACATTAAATAACATACCTAGAGTCACCTTAAAACGATTAGTCGCTAGCCATCTGGCTAATCGACGTTGGGTCATTGAAAATTCCAAGCATACTGTGCTGGAGTATCAACTCTCCACTACTGTTGAAGGGATGCAACATTATCTTTCTTTAATTCCTTCTCCATTTTCACGTATGCTTGTGACTCGTTTCCGCACCGATACCTTTTTTAGACTGTTGACATTCCCTAACCAGAATTGTTGGTCTAGAAACCTGGAGAATTGCCCATGTGATGGTCTGTCATCACAGTCTAATATTCATTGCATTTTATTTTGCAAGTTCTATCAATTGCCAAGTGTTACTCATTTGAAACCATTGCTCAAATCCTGGGGATTACGTTCCTGCAGGGCAGCCTATCTTAAAATGAAAGCATTAGATAGCCCACTAGCTGTCGCAGTGGTATCCTTTTATCTGAAAAAGATTGTAATAACCAGGGCTTCCATGCAGCCATAAAAGATTAAAACGCCCTTTTTCATCCCATATATTCTCTCTTTCCAATAAATGAATCTGATAAGGACTGTTTTTTTTTTCTTTTTTTTTTAAACTATGTTCACTGTCACTCTTTTTAAACTTTTATGTCGTTCATGATGTTTTTATATGATTTTATTGTACTTTTATGATAATGTTTTACATATCGAATACAGGAATTTTGAATTGAATTGAATTGGCTAGGATCGTCACCTCCGTGTTTATTTAGGCAATGGGCCTATACGAGGTGCAATCTGTGGCGGGCGTCCCTGGTTTGGGGATCACTACAGTTGTGGATTTGCAGAGATCCTCTGGCCATAACCTAGTTCCAAGGGCTTCCAGAAACATGGCACCTATTGTACTCATCAGCTTCCTGGCATTCTTTTTGATAAAATTCCACTGGGAATCCATTCAGTCCTGGAGTCTTCCCAGAGGATATCAAAGCGACAGCTCCCAAGATCTTTTCTGTTATTGGGTGATCAAGAACCCATCTGTCTTTATCCTGGAGCACTGCCACTGGCAAATCTTGGAGGATAGGGTCCTACCTTTCTGTCTTTGTTGCGAAGTCCCCAGCACTGTCCACAGCTGCCTTAAGCGTACCACGAGTGGGATCTCTAATCTCAGCTATTATTTAAAGTTCGGTATCATGGTAAATCAGCTCACTGTTTTTCTTACCCTGTTTGTACAGTCTGTGATGCTCTGCAGACAGCTGGATAGGTGTGCTTCCAACAGTTTCTCTTTCAGATAGGAGAACGCTACCTCAAGCCTTCTGCAAGCCCTGCGTTATCTCTCTCCTCCAGTTGAGAAGTCAGTTCTTGGATCAAGGAATCAAGGTCCTTGACTTCTTTCTCCCTGTCTCTACGGCAACCCACCATGTGGGCAATTATTTTCCCTCGTATAGTTGGCATAAGTGCTTCCCACAGCATTATGGGGGAGGCAATTAAGGGTGAGTTAAACTTTAGGTACACCTAAATGTACTTCTCCACCTTATCTTCAAAGTCACCATCATGCAACCACCAGGGACTCAGTCGCAGTTGCTTCTGCGGGCCACCCCAAATGATTGAGGCGGTTACAAAAATGAGTCTCACCTACAGCGAGAGTGATGTGCACCGAGTAATAAGTAAAGGCCGCCTCTTGAGGGTGGAGGGTACACCAAACATAGTTTGGACAGGGTAATCAGCCCAACCCGGCAGAAGGATCTGTCAAGTAGAGGGCTGGAGTTCTAGACATCTAGAATAGGTTCCATGATTGAGTTGTAGTCTCCACCCACCACCAGCTTCTTGATGGTGAGATGGATGTGTTGCAATAAGGCCTGTAGGGTACATTCAAATAGTGCAGGGGGAATACAAACACTCACAAATGACCATAGGACCCCCTCTAATGTGCCCGTCACTGCAATATAACAACCCAGGGTGAGATGTTGAATGTCTGTCACGGTGAATGGAAAGGATCTGTGTAAAAGGATGGTGGTTAGTGGCACGCACGCTGTCCGTGGGAAACTAGAATCGCTCTGTAAAAATCGCTGGATGGCTACAGCTAACCGGGCTGACAACAGACGAGGGGGTGGACTGGCAGTGATTTTGAGGAAAGAATGGGAAATCTCGTCTAGAAAAATTAATTTTGTAGGGTCTATAGAGGCGATGTCTTTCTGCATCAGAATGTCTCCAACCTCTTCTTATGCAGGTTTACTGGTCTACCGACCCCCAGACTCCCTGCCTTCTCATTGGCAGGAGCTGTTCGACATTATTGCAGACTTATCCCTAAAATATTCCAACTTTCTAGTTCTTGGTGATTTCAATGTCCATATGGACAAAGAGAATTGCCCTTCGGCCCTACAACTGGCTGATAATCTCTTAGGACTAAACATGATTCAGAGGGTGTCTGCACCCACTCATGTAGCCGGTCATACACTATGTTATGTTATGTTATAATAGTTTATAGAGCGCACGATTACCTTGCGGTGTCCTGGCGCTAAACATTGAAAAGCCTGCGCTGACGTGAAGAATTAGAACTCGGAAAAGAACCAGGTTTTGAGAGTCTTCCTAAAGGAGGTGAGATCTGATGCATTTCTCAGTGTGAACGGCAATCCATTCCAGACTTTAGCGGCTGCATAGGTAAAGCTCCTTCCTCCCCAATTTACCTTTTTTATGTAAGGAACTTTTACCCGCTTGGCTCCAGATGATCTGAGCGTTCTACCTGGTCTATACCAGGAGAACTTATTTTTGAGAAATTCGGGAGCTGTCCCGTTCAAGGCTCTGAACACAATACACGAGGCCTTGAACCTGGCTCTAAGATGGATGGGGAGCCAGTGCAGTTTTTTCAACTCGTCTTTAACTGATACCCATCTAGGGGTTCGAGTCAAGAGTCTGGCTGCAGCGTTTTGGATGACCTGCAGCCTGTTTTGATATTGTAACTGCATATTCAAATAAAGACTATTACAATAGTCAAGTCGGGATAGTATGAGTGCGGTCACTACAGTACGAAGGCATCCCTCAGTCAGATAGGGCCTGATTTTCCTAATCATTCTAAGTACAAAGGAACAGCCTGAAGTGACACTGCTCACCTGGTCGCCCATGTTGAGTTTATCGTCAATCACCACTCCCAGGTTTTGCCTTCCTACAGGGAATGGGGCAGAGGCCTAGTGAGTCAGGCCACCAGTCAGGAGTCCACATCCGGAGGTTGTTGCCAAACCTCACCACCTCTGTTTTAGCCGAGTTCAGCTTAAGACAGTTAGCTGACATCCACCTGGAAATGGATAGCATACAATTCGAAAAGCGATTGCCTGTTTCGTTCTCAGCCCCCTCCCTTACCGATAGCACAATTTGCGTGTCATCGGCGTAGGAGGTAAGCTGGAACCCGAATGACCTGATGATACCAGCTAAGGGGGCCACATAAACATTAAAGAGGGTGGGGCTTAGTGAGGAGCCTTGCGGCACCCCACATGGCAAAGAAAAAGCTTCAGATGTGGTGTCATTTAATTCGACTGTTTGAAGCCTGTCTTTTAGGAAGGACTCCAGGAGCTTCCAGGCTTGTCCTGTTATCCCGGTCTTTGACAACCGATTTAACAAAATTTCGTGATGCACGGTGTCAAAAGCCGCGGATAAATCTAAAAGGATTAGCATAGCACTTCCTCCTTTGTCCAAGGTTTCTCTAATCTCCTCTGTCGTTTTAATAAGCGCCAGCTCCGTGCTATGATATGGTCTGAAACCATATTGTGAGTGATCGAGAGAATCATTCAACTGAAGAAAATTGCTGAGTTGTCTGTTCATAGCTCTTTCAAGCATTTTCGCTGGTAGAGGGAGTCTGGAAATGGGGCGATAGTTAGAGGGATGTTTAGGGTCCAGGGATTGTTTCTTTAGAAGAGGAAGTACTGAGGCCTTTTTTCATAGGGTAGGAAAAGTGGCCGTTTGAAATATATTATTGAAGAGGGGTGTGAGGGCCCTGCAAGAGATATCTGCCACCTGTTTGATCATCCAGGTGGGGCAGGGATCGCTGGGCGTACCTGATTTGATATTATTCATAAGATCCTTAGTTTCCTCTAAATTCAGAGGAATAAAGTGATCTAATGTGTTAACCAGGGGAGGGGGGGTGTTGGTCTCTAAAACCTCATCATTTTTATTAATCATGTCTGATAGAGAGGAAAAAATGATTTCCACTTTAGATTTAAAAAATGCCGCCACCGTATTACAGAAATTGGGTGCAATTGGACCATTGGACTTCCTAGGGTTAGAGAGTATAATGACAGTTTTAAAAAGCTCCTTTGAGTCAGATTTGGCATTAGAAATTTGGCGCGAAAAGAAATCTCTCTTGGCTTCCAAGAGAGATTGTTTGTATGTTGCAATGGTTACTTTAAGTTCCAATTTATCGGCTATTATATAGTTTTTTCGCCACAGTCTTTCAGCCCGTTTACATAAAAGTTTTTTCCCCCGGAGCTCTTCTGAGTACCAAGGAGCCGTAGGTATGGCCCTTCTCGGTATCCATTTTCTGGGGGGGGCTGCTTGTAGACATGCCTCTTCCAACCAGTTATTATACTGTCGGCTTGCTACCTCAGGGTCAGGTGAAATTATGGGTAGTTTTTCCTGAAGGGAGGATTCTAGATGTAAAACATCTACTTTTCCCCAAGCTCTAGTTGTGTTCTCCTTTTTAACTTTTAAACATGTAGAATCCCTCGTAACATGTTTAAGTTCAAAGGTGATTGCAACATGGTCCGACCAGGTTATGGGAAGAGCAGCAATGTTACCCAGATCACAATTATTCGAGAAAATCCCATCTAGGGTATGTCCCTTTATGTGGGTGGGGAAGGAGACCAGTTGTTCTAGGCTTCCCAAGGCCATTGTGCTTTGGAGATTAGCCGTATCAGGGTCTTCCAGTTTTTCCAAGTGGAAATTAAAATCACCCAGAACAACAAAGGATTGTTGAGTCAGACCATCTTCTAGTAATGTATTAAGAGAGTTAAGAAAATTGGTCTTACTTCCAGGAGGACGATAGATGAGGATACCTTTAAAAGGTCTGCAATGTTCAGACGTAATATTGAAGGAGAGGGCTTCACAACCTTGATCGTACACCGGTTGGAAATACGGGGTGAGTGAGTCGTGGTAAATCACTGCAAGCCCTCCTCCCCTTTTATGAGTTCGATCTAAAGAGTAGCAGCAAAAACCTGTGGGGGTAGCCTTCACCAGGTCAGGGCCAGAGGTGTTGTCTAACCAAGACTCAGTGATAAATGCGAGTTTAACATTGTGATTTTCTAACAAAAGAGCGCATTCTACTGAGTGTTTAACAAGCGATCTTGCGTTAAATAAAACACATTTGAGGTGGTTATCCTTACCTAAAGCTTTGTCCATGGCATGCCCAGATTTAGTATCTTGGATAGGATGGTTAAGTGGGATCGGGAGTGGAGCCAGACACACCGTACATACTGTAGGCCCGACCTTTCTTTCAGAGGCCACATTAACATCGGGAATGGAGTCCAAAGAAAGCTTGTGACATTGGAGCCCTTTATCACTAAGGTTCAGCTGCTGCAGCTCCTTACCCGTGTAAGTGTGCCTTCCTGCTGGGGGAACGAGACCAGGGGTCGTGGGCCTGTGCCCGGCCCGAGCGCGGACGGGCGCAGACGGGCTTGCCTTAGGCGCGCCTTCGGCGTGCCAGCGGCGCGCCCGCTGCGCGCGTCCGCTGCGCGGGAGCGACAGCGACTTCCTGAAGTACTCCCCCATGAGCCACTAGACCGCTAACCGGCGGAAGTGGTGTTTTTCTGGCCGGAAGCAGGTAGATAAAGTGCAGTGCATACGAGCAGCAATCAACTCCACATCCCAAGCCCCACAGAACCAGTAAAAACGAATGAATGCAGGTAATGGGCAGCAGAATACAATGATGATACAGTTTAAAAAAGAATTAAAAAGATAAAATTAGACCAACAAAGATTCTGGCAATTCGTAATTCAGAGCGCTACAGCGAGCATAACACACAGCTTCGCTTAGGCTGTCAACACTAGACTTGATCTTTTCCAATGATCATACCCTTAAGGTGATGGATCCTCTGCCACTGACCTGGACGGATCATCGCCTGGTTCCCTTCACACTAACAGGCCTGACAGGTACCAGTCAGCCCAGTTTAGAGTCTGAAGTTAGAAGAAATTGGAGGAAGGTTCTACCCAAGTGTATGGGTCCAGAACTACAGGAAACGCTCCCCCTACTCACGGGAGACCCCAATCAGGATGCGTTGGCCTTTGACAACTGGATTTGCGCAGCTCTAGATAAAATTGCCCCCATGAAAACCGTGAAACCGGCTAGAAACAAACCGACAGCTCCTTGGTTTTCGTCGGAACTCCACCAGGAGAAAAGCCTCTGCAAATGACTCGAGCGGCTATGGCGGAAAAAGTATGACGCAGAGGCCAAATGTACATATAAAATAGCATTAAAAAGATTCCACAAACTAAAACGTAACACCATGAAGGAATATTTCACGCATCAAATAAAAGCTTCTGATAACTCTTCAAGAGAAGTGTTTAAGATTGTGAAGGGTTTTTTGAAGCCACAAGTCCTAAAAAGCATGATTGCCCCTTCAGCTAGTTTATGTGAAGATCTATCTAGTTTTTTTTCAGACGAAAATCCAAACTATCTATGTCTCCTTCCCCAAGATAATTACACCAAGGCCATTAGTTAAGACCTCTCCGACGATCAGCAAGTGGAGTGCTGGTCAGTGTTCCGCCCTTTTAGTCTAGATATTTCTATGTTGGAGCTGTGCAAAGTTAAGTCTGGCTCCCCAGCCGACCCGTGTCCACCTAAGTTCTAAGTTGGCCCCTTGGCTGAACTCCTTACTTAACTCTATCTGGAACTCCTCTTTGAAAACAGGCACCTATCCAACTAAGTGGAAAACAGCGTTTGTCCAGCCAATCCTGAAGAAAGAAGATGCAGATCCAGTAGACCTAAAGAATTTTAGGCCGATCTCGCTTCTCCCAGTGCCAGCTAAGGTACTTGAGAAAGAAGTCCAAATACAACTGGCCGAATTCTTGGAGTCACACAAACTTCATGATTCTCAGTCGGGTTTCAGATCGGGCTATAGTACCGAGACGGCCTTGTTGGAAGTGGCAGAAACTGTGAGGGAGACTGTGGATCAAGGTAACTGTGCGATGCTAGTGCTGCTGGATTTATCCGCAGCATTCGATACGGTGTCGCACCAGATCCTCATAGAAAGACTAGCAGCCCTGGGAGTGACCGGAACTACCTTAAGATGGTTCCGTTCCTTTCTGGAGGGACGATCTCAGAAAGTGTTCCTCCGCCCGTATGTCTCCTCTTCTAGCCCCTTGGCATCTGGAGTTCCGCAGGGCTCAGCCTTGAGTCCCTCCGTTTTTTCAATGTTTATTTGGCCCCTCTGGCCCCTATAATTGAACAACTGGGGGTAAAGGTTATCTCCTACGCTGATGATACTCAGCTTGTGTTCTCCTTTAGGGAGCACTCAGAGGCGGCATTCACCAACTTCAAGCGGTGTCTACTGAAAGTGGCATCTTGGATGACTGACTGCATGAAGCTAAATGCAGAAAAAACGGAGGTACTCTTTTTTAATCAATCATCTCCCCCAGGCCAAAACTCTGGTGGCCCTCAGAACTGAATCCCCCCCCCCCCCGTGCCGGCAACTTCAGCCAGAAACTTGGGATTTAAGTTTGACTCTAATTTATCAGGCAAATCCCAGATTGGCCAGGTTTCCTCCACATGTTTTTGGAAGTTGAAAGCCTTGAGAAGATTTTTAAATCTAATACCGATGGACTGTAGAAAGTCCGTGGTCCATGCATCAGTCACCTCACAGCTGGACTATGCAAACAGTCTATATCTAGGTCTGCCAGAGTATCTTATTAGAAAATTGCAGATCATACAAAATGCGGCAGCAAGGCTCATTAGGAATGTGCCTTATCGCCATCACATCACCCCGCATCTCCGGAGCCTACATTGGCTGCCGGTCAAAAGGCGTATCGAGTTTAAGGCACTGACCCTGGCCTGTAGAGCAACTCGAGGCTCTGGCCCAGTATACCTCAAGCAAAGACTTCAGAAATACCATCAAACCAGGGCGCTTCGGTCAAATCATCAGGAGCTACTTGCAATTCCACACTTTAGGAAAGCTAGGATTGGTGGCCAAGCTTTTTCAGCAAGAACAACCGTGTTATGGAATTCTATGCCGGAACATCTACGGAAGTCCGAATCAGAACGCATTTTCAGGAAAGCCCTGAAAACGTGGCTGTTCGACCTGACCTAGCAATCTTACTGCCCCGGATACATCACTGCTCAGACTGCTAGCGCCGGGACACCTCCGTTGGAGGTAGCCGTGCGCTCTACAAATAGCATTAATAATACCCAATGGATCCCCTGGTGACCCCAGAGTGATAAACCCTAGCGTATCCGTAGCGGCCTAAAAGGTTACACTGTGTGCACAATGAGTGGGTTTCTTGCAAGAAAGCAGATGTGCAGCCCGCTTCTTAGCATACTGAAGTACGGTCCCCCGCGTCTTCAACTTGTTATTCAAGCCTTTCACATTCCATATGGGAATCCTTACTTCTTCAAGTGCGCCCACGGTGCTGGCAGTGTTGATCACCTAGTGCAAGCTCGACCATGTTACCAAATCTGTGACTGCGCTGAAGAAAATCAACAACTAATCAATCAATCAGACATTTGTAAAGCGCACTACTTACCCGTGAGGGTCTCAAGGTGCTGGGGGGGTGGGGGGATGCTGCTACTGCTTGAATAGCCAGGCCTTGAGGAGTTTTCTGAAGGTTAGCAGGTCCTGGGTCTGCCATAGGAGGATGGGGAGAGTGTTCCAGGTCTTGGCGGCGAGGTGGGCGAATGATCTGCCACCGGAGGTCGCTCTTCAGACTGTGTCGAGGGCGAGGTCGGTGGAGCGGAGCTGGCGGTTGGGGTGTAGAAGCGGAGTCGTCTGTTGAGGTATGTTGGACTGGTGTTGTGGAGTGCCTTGTGTGCGTGGGTGAGGAGCTTAAAAGTGATCCTCTTGTTGACGGGTAGCCAGTGCAGTTCTCTAGTTCTCTCAGGTGGGGTGTGATGTGGCTGTGGCGAGGGATGTCGAGGATCAGGCGTGCAGAGGCGTTTTGTATGCGTTGCAGTCGTTTCAGGAGTTTGGCCGAGGCTTCTGCGTAGAGGGCGTTTCCGTAGTCCAGCCTGCTGCTGATGAGGGCCTGGGTGACCGTTCTTGTTTCGGTGGGGAACCACCTGTAGATCTTGCGGAGCATGCGGAGGGAGTTGAAGCAGGACGACGAGACAGCATTGACCTGCTTTGTCATGGAGAGAGTGGAGTCTAGGATGAACCCTACGTTGCGTGCGTGGTCGGTGGGTGTTGGAGCTGTTCCCAATGCGGTCGGCCACCAGGAGTCGTCCCAGGCCGAGGGGGTGGAGCTGAGGATGAGGACTTCCATCTTGTCAGAGTTTAGCTTCAGTGGGCTGTTCTTCGTCTACTCGGCGACGTCTTTCATTCCTTCGTGAAGGTTGGTTTTGGATGTGAGGGGGTCCTTGGTGAGGGAGAGGATCAGCTGGGTGTCGTCGGCGTATGAGATGATGTTGAGGTCATGCATTTGGGCGACGTGGGCGAGCGGTGCCATGTAGATGTTGAACGTTGGGCTGAGGGATGAGCCCTGGAGTACGCCGCAGATGATCTCGGTGGCTTCGGAGCGGAAAGGGGGAAGGCGGATGCTCTGGGTTCTGCCGGAGAGGAAGGAGGTGGTCCAGTCCAGAGCCTTGTCTCGGATTCCAGCATCGTGGGGGCATGTGCGCAGGGTGCGGTGGCAGACGGTGTCGAAGGTGGTTGACAGGTCCAGGAGGATGAGGGCCACGGTTTCTCTGCTGTCCAGCAGGGCTCTAATGTCATCGGTGGCAGCAATGAGGGCAGTTTCGGTGCTGTGGTTGCTGCGGAACCCGGACTGGGATGGGTCCAGGATGCTGTTCTCCTCGAGGTAGCGGGTCAGTTGTCTGTTGACGGTCTTCTCGATGACTTTCGCCAGGAACGGGAGCAGGGAGATGGGACGGAAGTTCTTGAGGTCCTTGGGGTCAGCCTTGGGTTTTTTGTGTTAGGCGTTGATCTCGGCGTGCTTCCAGCTCACCAGGAAGTTTGTTGTCTCGAACGAGATGTTGATGGCTTTCCGGAGATGGGGTGCGATGGCGGTGCTGGCTTTGTTGAAGATGTGGTATGGGCATGGGTCTGACGGAGATCCAGAGTGGATGGTGTTCATGATTTTGACAGTGACATAAACCCACCCTCCAACTCCCCCAACCCTATACTTTCCAACATGAAGCATCTTTCATCCTTGGCCCAGAACATAGGTACTTCAAAGTGGGTCAGTGACCAACCAAACCATGAAAATGCATTATACCATGCCACGGCCTATGTCTTATTATAGATATTTATAGGTGGAAGAGATCAGGGCCCAGCAGGGGGTTTTTTGTCCTTGGGAGGAAGGCCACATTAGGGCCACAAAGTCGCATTCCAGAGAAAAGTGGCCCAATGGCGTAGCCCAGGTTCACTCAGTCATGCGCCCTAGCAGGAGAGTCAAAGAAGATCACCTTGCCTTAGTGTAAAACTTTGTAGGAAGTAGCAGCATGTATCAAAGTTGCACTGCTCTCTTTTGGTTTACCTCCTGAATGAATTTGCGTTGCTGCTGCACCTTTGCTGTGTAGTCAGGGGATATCAGCACTTTGGAGAATTCACACAATACTTCCACCTGCTGCTGGGCTACTCTGAGGATCAAGTCAGGCTCGGCCTAATTCAGGAATTTGATTATCAGCAGTCTAGGCGATGCCCTGGGAAGAAGCCCGAGGAGCCAGAGAGCAGTGGGTTATCTCCAGGAAGAAACAAGAAGACAATTCATTCTCTGGTAGCCAAGATTTTAACCAGCCAGAAAGAAACAAGGTGGGGGCTGGCACTCACTCTGCTCTAAGGGATGCCCACCAGGTGGACATTGTTCCTGTAGGATCTGTTTTCAGTGTCCTCGACACCCTGCTCCAGAAGTTTGGCGATGTTCTGGATCTTTCTGAAGTTTTTGGAGAGTTGGCAGATTTCATCCTCAGCAGTTTATGTTGAGGTTTCTGCCTCATTAGTGAAGGCAGCTAAATTGTGGACATCCTGACGTAGTAAGGATATCTCAATTCCAACTCCACCAATTTGGACCTTCTAATATAGAAACACAAGGATCAGTGGGTAGAAAGCACCAGTCTAATGTGTTCCCCATTCGTGCCATTTTCATCATGATGAAAGGCAATTGTGGTCGGGTTGGGGGTTGTTTAATTTGGGCCTGCCAACTTGCTCCACCGACCCAGATGTGTCTGCTCCAATCTTATATCAGATTTACTTCTATTCATAGATGCTCTGGCATTTAAGTAAACAGATACAATACTAAGGGCCTCAGAATACCGTCCTATTACTATTTCTAGTATAGAATCAAGAATTGTCTAAGCTAAGTATCATGGTTATTACCAGAAGGGAGATAGCAATTCCAAAGCACCATCTTAAATGCCCCACAGCCTTCATCTATCTGCAACCAAGAGTGCAGAGCCAGCATGTTAGGACAGGCAGTCACAAATTACCCAATTTCACAATATATATGTCTAGGTATAACAAATACTAACAGACCCTGGGTCAACCCTCCAACCTTTAGAGCATGATTAACCATTGTTTAAACAATTAGAGTTCAAAGCCTAGCTATTGCCAAAACAAAGTTACTTAGATATTCAAGTCCAACATCATGATGGTTGCACAGCAATGCCACAACATTTCATGAGATAACAGAGGGGCAACTAAATCATTGCTTCTAAACTATTTGTACAGCCGATGCAGGGTCACAAATACTTGAAGGATCTGCATTTATGATTCCCCATTATCATTCACTGAACACATTCTGTGAATAGCCCTTCAAAGATGCCTCTTCACCATGCTAGGAGTCAGGGACAGGATATTCCACCTTTATTGTCTCCGATTAAATTGAAAAGCAATCAAGTAGTTTATTGTCCACTGCTGTTGAGCCTGAAGACTCAAATCATCAGACCATGTTGCGGGGATTTTGCTCATGCACAGAACTATGCACAGGAGACCAGGACCTCAGTGAATTGTGGTGTACCAAAAAACTCACCTCAGTACCCAGAACCCCTATCTGACTAGCATCAGTGTCTCATTCGTTCTCCGTATCATCTTGAAGCTACCAATGATTAGACAACCCAGAACAAGCGACTTAGAGTACTCTCAGGAATGGTGGGAATCAGAAACACCTTTTCGTTATTATTCTCCTATCAGTCCACAACAAGAGTAATCAGAGACACGGAAAAGTTTAAAATGTTTATTTTTAACTACGTGCTCTAAGGTGCAGTACTTTGGCTAATACAAGCAGGCAAGTGATTAAAAACAAAACCATCAGCATTGTTACAATACCATAAACAATGAAGGGAGAAATCATTTTAAAAATGATAGTGGAAAACAAGTCCTATAATACTTTGTGAACCACCCTCTCTTGGCTAGTAAACGAGTTTTATAAACTAATAGAAGGTCTCTAGGTTTGAATGGGGAACCCCATACCTCAAAGATCAGCTTAGGTGAATCACATCACAGGATCACTGTGTCTGGAAAGGTTTTCTCCAAGTGCCTGAATCATGCATGCAAATGCAATATTAAAGGCACCCGAGTTTCAGATATTTGCAGCTGTGTGCGTGTTGTGTCTAGAGCGCGGGCCGATCAACCTGAATTCAACAGCATACATTGTTATTTGACCTTGACGGCTTCTGCACACAGTGTTCAGACTAAGGTCACGGTGCACGTCTAGGGATGTGAACAACAGACCATTCACATGTGAAGAAAAAGCAAGCAAGCAGTTTTACTTGTAATAACAGCTACCTGTAGTGTCGTGTGCAAAAGCAGCAAAGTGGCAAGATGGCGTTTAGTTTCTAAAACGCTTATGCTAACATAGCAATGTGTGTACATAAAACCCCGTCCTCGTTACAACCAGTGTTCTAACTATTCGAATGTTACTTTCTTTTACTTTCTTTTAATTACCCTCTCTAGGCATTTGGGGATTAACTTGGAGGTTTTTTTTTTTTACTGCTCTCTGGAAGTAAAGTTTCATCACAGCACATGCAGTCTTCAACATAGAGCATAACATAGCCAATGAACTGCTTTCATTACAAATGTACCTTATTATATTACTATTTTAGGCAATCAGTTAGGCAGCCAGCCTCCGATAAGGGAAAATAGGGTGGGTCAGTTATCAATTTGTAAAGTATACTCTCACTAAAGAATATTGTAACAGTTAAGTAAGTTTTCCTCCACCGATAAGGTATACTCTCAAGGTTTACAACCTTTCCTCCACCCACAAGGGATGTGGCGATTGGGGATTTCTAGCCAAAAAGATTGCTATTATATGCCTTACCAATCGTATCAAAGTCAATAATAGTGGAAAAATAGGAGAACTGAAGTGGTGTATTTACATTTCTTGCTCTGAACAGCCTCTAGAAAAATTGTGAGTGAGCTCTACTTGCTGTCTAACATACATTTTTATAGACCAAACATTCCATTTGGAGGTCATTCCACCATTAAAAGATTGTTCATCATTATTAATGGTCCATTTTGTTTGGTGTTTGCTGCACATCTTTGCCTTTCCACTAACTCCTCTCTCTTTCTCTCTGAACCAAAGGCCAGATGTACGACCGTTTTTTGCGGTCGCAAACGGAAAATTGGCCCGTTTACGACCACAAAATAGGTCTGCCCTATTTACAAACCCTATTTTGTGAGTCGGTAACCTATTACCAACTCGCAAAGCAGGGTTTGTGACTCGCTATTAGGAAGGGGTGTGCCAAGGGTGTCTGTTCTTAAAAGCGACTCGCACCTCGATGTAAGATGTTTTGCAGCCGCAAAAACACTCACAGTTTACCACCCATTTCAAATAGGGTGGTAAGACACTTGCAAACTGGGGACTCCTTCCCCTTTGTAAGTGGTGCTGAAAATATTTTTTTAAGGGCAGGCAGTGATGCCATGTACCACTGCCTACTCTTAAAAAATTAAACAGTAAAGTTTCATTTTTCTTTTTTTAAATGCATCGCGTTTTCCTTTAAGGAAAACAGTATGCATTTTTTTTTAAAACTGCTTTATTGAAAAAGCAGTCAGAGACATGGTGATCTGCTGACCCCAGCAGGCTACCAACCCTGGGAGTGATAGCCTTTCCCAATGGGGTCGCAAATTGCACCTGCCTCATGAATATTAATGAGGCAGGCAATATGCAACCCTATTAGGAATGGCAAACAGTGTCTGAGACACTGTTGTACATTCCAATTTGCGAGTCGCAAATTGTGAGTCACAAAATGATGCAATTTGGAACTCGCAAATTGGAAGGGTCGTACATCTGGTCCAAAGTCACTTACCATCATAAAGTCTGAGACCAACAGATCAAATATTTTTATCTTCATTGATGAGCGGACGGCATTCCATGGTGCTGACCAAGACATTTGAAAAACAGTAATGCAACCAGTCACCAGCCCATGCTGAAACATTTCTATAGCACTTTTATTCAAACCTGCTCTCTGAACTTTTTCTTCCCTCCACCCACCTACTAATCTCTAAAGACTTCAATGTCTAACTAGATGAAGATTCATTTGTCTTGATCCAAATGTAATGTCCAAGAGCCCCTCAGAAAAAAATGTCTACAGTGTAGATACCACCCTCCACTAAATTTGAAAGTGAGTAATGTAACTCCCACCCCAGTCACAGGCTCAGGTCACAAGCCCCTACCTTTTGCCAAGCACTTTCCAGCATCCTAACATCAATTAAAACAGTCAAAAAGTGACCAAAGCCATTCCTTACCCTATTCCTGAGCATTACTCTACCTACCTCAGGCAGAAAACTAATTTCAAAACACCATGATTTGGAACTGCCTTGAAATCTTCCCCCATAAACTTACAATTAAACCAATATCTTTATTAAAACGCAACTCAAGTTCTTCTTGTGCCCTCCTTTCCCACTTAAACAACTTTAGTTCTTATCTTCCTTCCACTATCCTATAGCATCTTTCTTCCATTTATCTCATAAAATCAGCACCCTTTTGAAGCTTCCTCTGGATACTGTAAAGCTATATGTGAACATCACATCAGATGAAGAATCTAGGCCACCTCGGGAGTGCATTAGTGAAGTTTACTTTATCTTGTAATATGAATTATAAATGAATGACTAGAGCCCACTACCTTATGTAAGCTCACCTTTCACCTCTAAGGTGACCTGATTCTCTGCTTTGCCCAGGGTGTTAGTGGCCACACACGTGTAGACACCCTGGTCATCCTTTCGGGTGATGATGATCTCCAAGCTTCCATTCTCATACACTCGATAATTGCCACCATCCAGTTTACTGGTCCGGCCGTTCTTAAACCTAGGAACAGAGAATAGGAACATGTGAGACAGAGGTAATTTGTGGGATGTAGAAGATTGCAACTCCTTACAGGAAAGTAGCTGATGGCGAGAACTTGAGGGAGATGTGCTTGAAGGTGGGCGAAAGTGGCATAAAAGGACAAGGTTGACACTAAATCAGCTCTGTTAATATCAGTTCTTACCAGCGCAGAACAGGAACGGGTGAACCGAAGAAAGGGCAGTCTAGTCGAGTCCGATTGTATTCAATTACTTTGATAATTTGATTGCGAGGATTAAGCATTCGAGAGGGCACATCTAGGAAAAATAGAAAACAAGAGAACGATCAGTGTGGGCTTAGCTCCGACAGCAACCAGGTTTAAAGCAGAAATGATCACCTGCTTACTCTCACACAAATGAAAGTAGACCACAACATTATTTATTTCATCTTCAAATGTCACTTCAAAGATCTTAGGTATGCCATTGTTTTAGCTCACAGGGAATTTTAAAGAATTCCTTTCAGCACAGACAACAAAGCAACTTGCCTTTAACTTTGGCTGTCTGGCATGAGTATATTCTTTGGAGCATCAGAATGTTAGAAAATACCAGCAGGCATACAATCACAAACACACACGCATTTAGCTTCTCAATGAGAACAGAGCCTGGAATCACATAAGACATGAATGAATATTTTAAAGCGAGGAGCTAACAAACGTCAGATGGATTCCAGAAAAGATAGCCTTATGTTTTTAGATAGTGGCCAGGCAATGTCTTGAAAGTGATTCTTAAAGAATGTTGAGGACTATCTCCATGTGACTGCTTTGCAGATTTCGGTGAGGTGACTTTTGTGATATTATTGGCAGGTGGTATCGGCAAGAGAAGAAGGCAAGTGCTTTTTTATAAAATCTAGATAAAAGGTTTTATTTCAGATATTGTTGAAATGTCCAGGTCTGAATAATTTAAGAACCTGCTCTTTGAACAAAATTTTCAATATGAGGTGTACATGAACAGGTAATGAAGCGGTCTAATTCTGTTCTTTTGGAGAAACAAACATTAAATGCTATAGTAAGGTCTTAAGCGTTGCTACGTTAGCCTTAACAGGAGCTTTGGAAGCAATATGTATGTATTCAGTCCAAACTTCTAATCAAAAACTCGATCAGTGAGGGGAATGTTTCTTTAGAGTGCTGGACTTTCACTTCATGTGAAATCAGTGCAAGAACTCAAAGGAGCAATATGTGTGCTGATATTATTAAATGGCAAAAATTATCTACATAGCTTTTTTTGTGATTCCTTGTTTTGTGAAACAATTTCTGCTTGCTGAAGGACACTTAGTGGCAAACAACACTGTGTCAATCTCAAATTGTTTGTTCTATTAAAATAAATCATGCTTTTGGAATAGGGGTGATTGCTTTTGCAGTTGACAGGGAAGATCAGTGAACTGATTGGTAATGAGATGAAATTTTACAATGAAATTCAAAAACAACCATAGGACGAAAATCTAAATGGTCTGAAGACCAGCATAATCCCTTTAAAAAAACCTTTGAACTGGTTTACAAAAGACGGACATGAAATTTATCAACTTACATTTAGTTCAAGTTCAACTCCAAGACAGCATCAAGATTCCATCAATGTTAACCATCTCCTTACATATCGAAGAGATGTCCTACTTACCACAGATAAAGATGACCTCTATCTCCCGATATTGCTGGACCTCTCAGATGCCTGACACAGTCAACATCCCACCCTCATCCACACCTTGGAGCTTCACATAGGATTCACTAGCAATTTATTTCACTGGTTTTCTTCCTACCTTTCCAAATGACAACAGTTTGTTAATATAGGCACCTCAAGCCCTGAAACGATTTCTAACACCAGTGGGGTCCTCAGGGCTCCATACTGTACCCCACCATCCTCAACCTGAACATGGAGCCTCTTGGGGCTCAATTCTCAGACAACAGTATAAAAATTCACCAATATGAAAACGATACTCAACTCTACTTGAAAGTCTCTTGTGCTCCAGATATCTCATGTCTCAAATACTGCCTGCATATCATTCAGTCCTGAGAGCACCTACTTGAAGCACAACCCCACCAAGACAGAATACCTTTTATATACCAAGAAAAGCAAGCGAGAAATAGTACAAATCTGGCTCAATGACAAGAATCTTGACAGCGTCAAACCCAAATTTGCACTGAATGTCAAGCCATTTTGATTTGTAATGGACACCAACCTCACCCTCAAGGAACACACTGCCAAAAAGACGAAGACAGCCTGCCTGGTACCAGTTCTCTCTTATACAGAAACTTTAAGTGTTTCTCCCAGAAGGAGAATTCAAACTGCTGTTCAAACTCTCATACACTAGCATCTGGATGATGGTAACCCTCTTGCTCCATGGCCTTCCATCCAGACTGTACATTGCTTCTCCCCCCTTAAAGGCATACTACACACCACAGCATCTCTCATCCAGAGCCTGAAGAAATATGATCACATCACCCCCCTCCTGCTGGAGCTCCACTGGCTCTCAGGCCGGCCTGCATCATCTTCAAATCCAACTGCATAATTTACAAAGACTTATAGAAAGTTATTTCAGATTTTCACATTAATTAGACCTTTTCTTTGCCTACTTTCTTTCAGAACCCTTCTACACCAGCTGAAAACACTCTCCATACTCTAGATGTCAGGCAAGTCTTAAAATTGTATCTTAACAAAACAAAAGATATCCACAAATCGGATTAATTGTTTGTAAACTATGAGCCAGTCGGTAGAGGTTTAGCCACGACCATACAGTCAATATCCCAATGGAAAAGGTCTTGCTTTCTGTTATGCTACCAGAAGGAACATAAGGTACTGTCCGGTAGACCTACAGATCATTCCACTAGAGGGAAAGAGGCAACAGCTGCTTTAGTGAGAAATATACCAATCGCTGAGATATGTAAAGCGGCTACATGGGGATCTGTTCACACTATTGTTTGGACTCAGATGCTAGAGTTTTCTCTTCACCTTGAGGGAAATGTGCACTGGAGAAAAAGCCTTAGGAATTGTTATACTTGAATATATCAAAGAGGATCATTCCTCTTCAAGCTCAAATACCCTGCGTTTTCTTGCAAGATTATTTGCACAATTTGGTTTTACTTCGTTTGTACTGTCTGCAACTCTGCCATGATTTGTTCCATAGAAGGAAGAAATTATTTCAGGTCCATTCGACTGCCTATTATTCGAAGAATCATCTTTTTAGAGAGCTCTGAAAATGGCCCTGGCACCGGAGTAGCCACCAACACGTGGATACCAATTCTAATAATTCAGTTAAGAAAGTGTTCCTCTTTTGTATCCGTTTCTGGTGAGTTTAAATTTATCATCAATTTACTTGAACAAAATCTGTATACTGATTGTGAGGAATCATCGTGATGTGTAACGTACGCATTTTAATCAGCCCATTCACTGCCTGGGACAACTAGATCTAGCATGGCCTATTTGAGTTCTGGCACTCATATGTTCAAAGATCACAGCATGGCTTGCTTACTTGAAATTTCTATGCATATGTCCAACTCTGAAAGTCCTTTGGCATGAGGCAGTCACAAGGTTGTTTGGCATTAAATACATGCTTGCAGGGTTTGAAACTACTGGATATAGAAATTGACACACATATCAGAAACAAGAATGCTGAATTGTCAAAATTGGTAACTAAAGAGGTTGAAGGAGTAAATTGTGGGCCAAATGACTCGCGACAGGAATGAGTCGCTGTAGGAACGTGGGCTTCTGTTGCCCCCCTAATTTTTGCTAGATTTCTGATGCACTTTGACTGAGTGTGCCCTGGGTCCCTGCCAATCAGGTTCCCAGGGCCTGTGTTCTTTCCCAAAACTGTACTACTGTTTCCACAATTTGGCACACCTCTGGTCCACATACAAGTCTCTTATAAAAGGTACCACAGGTACCAAGGGCCTTGTGACCAGAGAAGGACTCTGAGGACTGCAGCATGTATTGTGCCACCCACAGAGACTCCTCAACTAACACATACACACTGCCATTGCAGACCGTGTGTTTTAGTGAGACAAAACTTAAAGTCGACATGGCGCACATCCCTGTGTGCCATGCCTACTTACCACTGACAGTGGCATAGGTCAGTCACCCCTCTAGCAGGCCTCCCAGCAATAAATCAGGGTGCACTATGCCACAGGTGGGGGCATAGTTGTATGATTAATATGCCCCCAGAGTGTCTGTGCATTCCCAGACATTGTAAGTGTAGTAAAGCCATATTGAGTACATGGGCTGGGAGTTTGTCATTAGGAACTCCACAGCTCCATGATGGCTTTACTGAATGCTAAGGAGTTTGGTATCAAACTCGTCAGCATAATGAACCCATCAGCCAGTGCTGGATTTATTATAAAATGTACTCAGAGGGTATCTTAGAGATGCCCCTTGAAAAACGATCAACTTCTAGTGTATTGGCTGACTGGTGCCCGCCAGCCAGCCACAACCGGAGAGGTTGCTTCACACCTCCCCCTGGAAGGAACAGCAACATTTGGCGGTGAGTCTCAAAGGCTCTCACCTTGTGATATGCTGATTTGGGCAGATCCAACTAGTGGAGATGCCCAGCTCCTGTCTCAGACCCACTTTTTGTGGCAGGACAGGTGGGAAAATTAGTAAGCAGAGTAGGAGTGTGAACCTTGGCTTGTCAAGTCCCTAGGGCAGCCAGGAGCTGAGGTGAAACCCTTTCTTAGAAATTCTACATCTTGAATGGGAGAATTAGGCCCAATAGGAACAGGGATGTGCCCCTCTCCTCAAAGGAAGGGGGCACCCAAAGAGTGTATTCACCCTAGGGGACAGGAGCCATTGGCTACTGTCCCCGAACTCAGTAACGCGCTTACGTTTAGTATTTAAGGGCTCCCCTGAACCTTGTTTCTCAGATTCGGCAACCTAAGAAGAAGGACTGAAGAGCCATGCTACAGAGAAAAGTAAGATAAGTGCTTTGCTACCAGCCCTATCGGCCTGTCTCCTGCTTCAGAGACCCTGCGAGCTGAACCCGGCGAGTCCTGCAGCCAGCAGCCTCCAAGAACCCCGGAGACCTGCCAAGTCTGTCAGAAAGACTTGTCTCCCAAGGACGTGAATTTGCCAACAAAGAATCTCCAAGTTTAAGGACTCCGGGTCCAGGCAGATCTGCATCCCCAGCATACTCTGCACCCGATGCCTCGTACAGAGTTCTAGAGGCTTACCTAACCTGTGAAGTTTCCCTGGCAATCCTGACCACATCTGCATCGGTGGCTGAACTCTCCAAACCCCCCACCCCCTTCAACACCTGCAGCCTCTGTTGAATGGTCCCCCCGGCCGCGAACCGGACACCAAAAGGTACCCCTGCATCCTCTGCCCACTGACTTTGGGGAGCCCAGCTGTTGGTACCCAGGTGTCCCCCAGCTATCCAACTTGCCTGCCGAGCTGTTGGTCACCTTCGTCCAGCCTCCTGGTCCCAGTTTGCGGCCTCTTCCCAAAACCAATAACCTCCATTGGAAAGCATTGGGCTTCTGATGCTGATTTGCACCTTGCAACTGGCCACCCCTGTACTGCTGGTGGTGTAGCTGTGGTCCTGCTTTGTGGCCCCCACTGTGCTCATTTCAACCCTTGGGGTTCTTTACCTAAGTCAGCAGGTACCTACCTGCTAAGCTGTGCCTCTTTGAAGTACCCCCTGACTCACTTAGATAATGCTGGGTCCAGTGACCTCTGCACCCAGCCGGCTCAGTGACGCTGGTGGTACAGTACCTACCTGATCTTGAACTTTGCCATGTGTTGCCCTAAACCCTCAAAGCCTGGGGAAGTAAGTCGAGTACTTGCATTCAAACTGTTTAACATTGTTTTCCTCAATAGGATTGCATAGTAGTTTTTTCCATTGCATTACATTATCTAATCTTATCACTACAAAAGCATACAACTGTACTTGGTTGACAAATATAGAAAAAAATTCTTCATACGGTGAAGTATATAACTGCATTTACAAAACATTACTGCATTCTTGAACAGTATTGCTACTTCTTAAAACACTATGAAACGTACCTACACTAAGATATTCTTGGTTCAAATAATAAAACAACAAAGTAACACTTTAATTTACAAACCAATTGGTCTGGATTCAGTCTTTGAGTGTGTGCCATCATTTCTTGCCTGAGTGTGTGCAATAAATGCTTAACACTACCCTCTGATAAGCCTAACTCTTCAGCCCAGCTACCACTAAATTGAGAGTAAGGTATGATCTACTTTATCCTCTGCTATACCTCTGGGGACTCACTGGACTCTGTGCACACTATACCTCTTTTTGGTATAATATATACACTGTGGGTGTGGGCACCGCTTACGCACCTTGTTTCCTCAATTAGTCTTTCCCTGTAGAAGCAATGAACTTTTGATTCTCCCCCTTTTTACCCTACAGAATGCAACTATAACCAACCCCCCACGGTTTCCATTGGGCGAAACCACTAATTGGTTTCCGTGAGTTGCTTTTAAAATACCTTGGTTCCTCCCTTTGTCGTTGTTTCATTGTTTAAAAAAAATTCACTGGCACTACTAGCTGATGCATGACCAGAGACACACACAGTCACTATGCTGCACGCTCTTGAATCAAGGGAGCTACATGACACCCACTTATAACTATCAATGTATATGGGTATGTAATGACAAGATAGGAGCTATTTTCAGACTCCTAATTAAGACGCATCAGAAAGCCAGGGCATGTTAATTATGTCAAATGCGAAATGTGCGTGCTTCAAGAATACATAAACTTGTACAATGGAGAAATGTAAAGAAGATTGAGTAACATTTATGGCTGCAATGCGAATAACGTGCAAAAAATGTTGTGCTCTCTCTCTTTCAGATGATTTTTTACCCTACACAGAATGCTGTAAGGTTGCCTCACCGTAAGTACACGGTCTGGCTATTTGCTGAACCAGTGACGGATGCGCCTTAGCGTGCACAGACCTCCCGGTTCTAACATTTGGTCCTGACGAAAACCTTGTACTATCACATATAGGGTGAAACATGTTGACCAACAACCTTTTCAGTTAAACACTGATACTTCTTGGTCAATTTAGCCATTTTAAGTATCTCACTTGGTTTTAACCTAGTCTTGTTGCTCCAAATAAAAATTTAGGGAGTACAACAAAGACATTTTTAATCCACTCACGTACACCATCTTTTTTCACACAAACCCCCCAAAAAACCAGCTACGCTGTAGTCCAGGCGTTGAAGCACACCCAAGTAGCACTCGGTACTTGGGTGGACCCCAATGAAGCATGTCACCAACTAGGTTGGTGAGTGAGGGGTTTCTTAAAAAAAGGAAATACTTTTTTCCTTTGATATCACTCTCCATTTCTCTAAACCACGAGGACGTCTTCGTTCTTGGGATACTCTCCCTTCTTGTTTTGATATAATATATACAGAGCCAGCTTCCTCTAGAGGCCCACTGGTACTTCTTGCACCAAACAGTCCCTGATTATGGTTGAGGGGTATTCTTTCTGTGTGACACAAAAATAAGATCCGTTTTAGTTTTGACTTAGTGGCACTTCAGGAACAAGAGGACCAAACTACTGAACCGGCATTAATGGAGCAGTGGTGTGGTGGGAGGACGCAGTACATTTCTGTCTCAACAAAAGAACGTGTCCATTGCTGTTCATCATACTCTAAAGCACATTGGTGTATAGCACGCTGATCATGTATTATGCAAATCAATGCTGTACAAGCAAGCATTGATAAAGCCAGAGGTTACTGATTTTGTGTTTTAAAAAACCGTCTTCTAAAACTACACTGTTAAATATAGAGAGGTGCATTATGGACAGCAGCAGCGTACCATTACTTGAACACCGAACAGGAGGTTCAAGAGAAGCAATAATGCATGCTATGTTTTTACACATACACAGAGAATAACCACGGCATGTGCAGCTGCTGCACAAGCTTCCATGCACACACTGAAGAGGTATTTGTGCAGCTGCAATACAACCATCTATTGCAATCAGAACAGGTACAACCTGAACAACAAGTTACTTACCTTTGGTAATGCTCTTTATGGAAGATATTTTATCTAACTGCATATTCCTCTACTTTTGAATAGTCTGCATGTATTTAACTGGATCAGGAACATTTTGAGCAGTACCCCTGTGCACCACCAGATGGAGCCATAGGGCTGCGCTGTAGCGGCATTCTGCTCCAAAAGGGACATGGAGAGCCCTATATAGGTGCCACCCATATGCGCTACCATCACTTGCTTTCCTGACTCGCTGAGTCTGCAGACGCACAGCCCAATATTCAGATCGCTACTGAGCAGAACTCTATGTTAGGATGTTTTTAGGCGAAGGAGTCCGGTTCTCAGAACAGGGAGTGTGGGAGGGTCGGTGAGGAATCTGCAGTTTAGAGTCTCTACCAGAAAGAGTGTAACCGAAGCTAAGTAACTTATTCTTCCAATAGAGACTTCTAACCGCAGACTCCTCAACCTTTTGAACAGATACCAAAGCAATACTCCTCAGGAGGTGGGTCTGTGTACTGGATCAGGCCAAAAAGTCCTGTAGGACAGAGGGGGCAAAGCGCCCCTCTTAACATACTTGGCTGACTAGAAAATAGTGCTTTGTGAATGTATGGAAGGACAGCCACGTAGCTGCATGGAAAATGTCTAGGACAGACACCCCTCATGTCAACGTAGTGGTAACACCCTTGGCTCTGGTGGAGTGAGCCCGTTACCCTTCAGCAAGCTGCTTTTTGGCCATTCCATAGCATATCTTAATGCACAGTACGATCCAGCGAGAGACGGTACTTTTCTAAACTGCCTCCGGTAATTTCAATAAAGAGCTGATCATCCACCTGATGTTCTCTGTTAAGATCAATATAGAAACTAAGAGTCCTCTTCAGATCCAACCTAACAAGTCTCTCCTCCGCCACAGAGGGGTGAGGTAGACCAAGAAATGCCGAAAGAGTGATGTTGTGACCGACACAAAAGGGAGTCACTACGTTCAGAAGGAAGCAGGTTCGAGTTCGCAGATCCAGCTTGTCTGAGTACAAAGTGGCCTGAGTGACAGGGCCTGAAATTCGATTACTTACAGGGCCATGTTATGGTATCAAGAAAGACTGTTGAATGCCTAAGAGGACGTCTCTGTAAAGGCTCAATGAGTGCACACATGGGGAATGTAAGGAGTAAATTCAAGTCTCATTGGGGCATAATAACCAGAGAAGGAGAAAACATGCATCTGTAACCCTTTGAGGAAAGCCATCACAACCAGTGACTTAATAACACAGTCTGGTCCGACAACTGTAAGAAAGCAGCTAGAGCCAACAGATACCCTTTCACAGTACCCAAAACAAGGCCTTATTTGGCTACAGACAACACAAACACCACATCAGGCAGAGCTTAGCATGAAATGGGTGAATCTGCTGAGAGCTGTTGAAAACTTGTTTCAATGGCAGGCATGTACAGAATGGTGGAGGGATGCCTGGCAGCGAGAATGACAAACAACCTCAGGAGAAAAGTCAAAGAATGTGGAAATAAGCATTGTGCAGTTGAAGCAGTACCATCCAGTCTCCAGGGTCGATACGCGACAAGACCTGGGAGAGGGTGAACATCTTGAATTTGTTCTTCCACAGTAAAGTATTTAGAGGGCGTAGATCTATGAAGGGGGTGCCAGGAAGCACCAGAATTAAGAACCACAATTAACTTTTGGCGCAGACTCCCTCTCCATGGCTCCTTTGGCCTGAAGAGCATGCACTTCCTGCTGTAACAGGGACAAGTGGTCCTCCGTCAGCCAGTCTGTGGATGGTGGAATGGGAAATGGGGTATCGAGGAACGGTAAGGGGAGAACCCGCTGAACAACTTGCAGGACTCACTTGTCTAAAGTTATTGCCTGACATCATGGCAAAAAAATTTGGATTCTGTCTCCGACAGGATGGCTGTGTGATGTCACAGGCACGTTAATGAGTCTTGGGGGCGACATGGTTACAGCGGCTATGCTAAGGAGATTGCTGAACTGGCTGGTGATATTGAAACCTACCATCATAGCCACAGAGGGGGTGAACTTGTTGATGCGGCTGGCACAGAGGTGGGGAAATGGCCAAGGTGAGCGCTGTGGCCTTGTTATCTTTAAAACACTTCAGGGGTGATTCAGCTTTTTCATCAAGAAGACAGAAACCATCGAATGGGATGTTCCCTAGACTGTACTAGATCACTGTACTGGATGTCATCTGAAAATCTAGTGGCTCACATCCAGGGATGTCTGCAAAGGGCCACACTGGTGTCTATGGCTCTATTAAGAGAGTGTATGGCATCCAGGCTGCAGCGAATACTGAACTCAGCCGCATCATGAGTGTCCTTCCTAGCCTGAGAAAAGGGTTTCCTCTCTGAAACCATAGGCAAGATCGGATCTACTTAGTCCCACAGGATGTGATAAGAGCAGCCTAAAAGCAGCTGGCATTCACTGAACAAAGGTCTAAACTTTTTTATGAAAAGACCCTTTGTCTGAAGGTCTCTATCCTCTTCAATTCCCAGTCATGTGTAGTAGTAAAGAACCTTGCACCACAAGGCTCTCAGAAGTGGGGTGCTTGGTAGGAAAATCTAGGTCAACTCAGGGTGGGCAATGGCACCTGGCAGGCAATCTGCCCATTAACAGAGGGACCTGAACAGGCCTTAGCTCAGGTCCCCAAAAGTGTATCCTCAAGGGCCTCATTAAAGGGAAGCAGGGGCTTAAAACTTGTTTGACCAGGCTGAAGCACTTTGGTTAAGACATTGTTCTTTACTTCCTGAGTGGGGAGCTGAAGATCAAGAACCTTTGCCGCCCTCCGCACCACCATTGCAAAGGAAAAACGTTCTTTTATAGTAGGGTCCGGACGTGAAACAATTGAAATACCTGGGAAAGAATCCAAACCACTGGCATCCTGGAGATTTTCATGCCAAGTATTCCTGTGTGATAAGGAAGGACAAACTCTCCCCCAGTATAATAGCCACCATTGTCAGAATCTCTGCCAAATATTTAATGGAGAATATAAGCTCTTCCTGAGGGCAAGGACACTGTTTTGGAATCAGGGGAATGGCTAAATGGCTGCGGTTCAGTCAAGGAAGTGCACAGCCTCGAGGTTGGGGTGTCCCAGTCTGGGAAGTGGGCAGCACTCTGGGTTGCCCATTGGCATAGATTCCGCTGAAGTGTCATGTTCAGGCATGGGTTGTGATGGAGAGGGAACTAGTGCCAAGGTCGGTCAAGAGCACGGAGCAGATTGAGATTGTCTAAATAGCACCTAAGGTGGACCCCCAACAGAAGTAACATTGGGAGCCCACTTGGCTACTTAGGGCCTGTAGGTGCACGAGAGAGCCAGTAACATGGCAAAAATCAGCAGCATGGCTTCACAGAACTCCTCAACTTGCCACGGCTTCTCTGTCATCCCTGGGAATTAAGGCTGCCGCGGAACAAGGGTCGGAATCGACTCTGAAGATTAAGAATGGCAGGATGTGACCAAGACTATCTTGGACTTCTTGCGTTTCTTCTTCGACTTACCAGAGAATTTGGATCTCAATGATGATCTGTGGGAACAAGTTCAGGAATAGGATCTCGACCGGTCACGACGTGGAGTCTTGCGGTGCTTTATCACAAACTGCTTTGGTTCCGAATCCCAAACGGCCGTGGGATGCATCAGAGGCAGTCACTACTGGCCTTGAAGTCGTGGTCCAAGCCCAGGCACCACAGGCAAATCATGCGGGGATCTGTTGCAGACACCTGTTTGCAAATTTCCCCACAAGGTTTAAGCCCACAGTAATTTGATCATCCTTCACACACACAACAACAAAAGCTGTAAATTTCACACACGCATTCGGCACTGGCAGTAGCTGCACAAGCTTCCTTCACAATCATAGAAATAGTTCACCATAAACGCAGCAGTGCAAACCTCTATTACACACACAATCTCCACAGAATCAGAAAAATCAATGGCTGTGCATTCTTTCCTGCCATACACAAACAGCCGACACAACCAGGCATCAGAATTGAAAACTCTCCACACACACAAACATTCATGTACACACTATAGGAAAAACGCAGGCAACATCATTACAATCTTTCTCCATATTCACAGCATAGGTATAGGACAAAAGACTGCAACACTCCTGTAGGACACATGCGTCTATGGAGAAGATGGCAGGAGTTTCCCATGACCCTCCCTGTTTCTTCATCATTACATATTGCTTCCTCCTTTTCACTCATGCCAGCCCACCTACATTCTGGACCACCTATACCCTGTGACCCCACAAATTTCCAACAGTATCACACCACTATTCTAACTGCATATTACACAATGAGTTTCATCCTGCACATATACTACCTACAATAAACCCCCCAAGCCTTACATACATGCAATCCAACACAGATTGCCTCACTTACACACTAAAGTACTCCATATAATACCACTTTAACCCTAAATCAACCCCTTGTATCTCCTACACATATGCATACACCACCACATACTGTAACGCATCATGCATTACAATGCTCCACAATGTACACATACAAATTTACTTACAGCACCACACCTATCTAGTCTTTTTGTGAAAGTGGTTGTTTCATTTGAATGCTAAAATCCTACATTTAAATAAATAGTAACCTTGGTTTCAAAAACGTTTACTTGACTGAGCATCGATACGATTGTTCCAAAAGGACTAACTGATAATTGCCATTAAGTTGAGAGGAAATAAAAAACTTTTACATAGTACATCTCTGCCAATGTAAGACATACTAGAATACTATTTTAAAGGTAAACGTGTTTCTAATCTGACTTTCAAGAAAATTAAAATTACATTCTGGGAGCAGTCCAGCCAATCAATCATCTCGAAAAAGTTTCTCTCTACTTCCGACAGCACCTCCTTTGCTTCTTTCTTCTTATCCTCGGGAAGAAACTCCAGCAAGGCAGAGATGTCAGACCACATCTGGCGGTCATACTTCCTGAGGATAGCCATGGCCCTGATGGCAGTGGCCGCCAAAGCGGAGAACCTTTTGCCGATGTTGTCCAATGGGCACCCTTCCTTGTCAAGTGAAGCCACACACGGAGAGGAAGAGTTCTTCAATATCCTTTTAGCCGCTTGCATAATGACTGAACGAGGTCGAGGGTGACCAATCAGGCACGTAGGCGAATCCTCTGGCACTCAGTACTTTTTGTCCAATTTCGTCACCACTGCAGGTATAGAAGCTGGCGTCTTCATCAACTTCAGGCCCACTTGCCATAAGAAGTCTACAATAGGAATGGAACGAGAGGGGTGCTGCATTGTAGGCTTAAAATCGTATAAAAAGCACTCCGTCTGCTTGGCAGGCATAGGAAGATCAAAGCGCTTAGAAGCGCGTTCCAGTCAATCATGGAACCCATCAATATCTGCAGACGGCGAGTTGGCTAGAGGCGGAGAAAGAGAAGGTGGAGTAGGAGTCACAGTCAACTCACTCATAATGGACATCCTGGTTCCCCTTCCTCTAGTTGCTGGTCATCGTCATCCTGACTTTGCACAGGAATTTCCACAGGTGGTGGAATGGTCTTTCTCTTCAAAATAAGTAGACGGATCATCCATTGCCTCTTCTTCCTCCGCGTCCTGCCACTTAACCCGGAGTTGTGAAGGACTGTATACAGGACCATAAGGACCATCATCTTCAGACTCCTGGAAATCCAGGAGATGAGTAGGTGTTAATGGAAAAATCTTTAAAAAGTCATGCAGAAGGGAAGGCATCAGCTTCAGAAGCAGACTGACTTTTTCCCTCGTCGACCTGGTCGTTGACGGCACAACCGACTGCGACGGTTGAAGAGTCACAGACAGGGAACGAACCTGCTGAACCATCGACGGAGAAGCCCTCGCTGATGGAGACGGGCTAACCGCAGCCGACAACAGTGACACTACTACTACGGTCATCGACGCAGCTGCCGTAGTAGTCTTGACCGTCGGCGTAGTAACCGTCGCTGACGAAACCGTAGACAGACCGCCAGTTCCAGTAAATACAGATTTCTTCGTCGGCGGGAACGTCAACGAGCGGGTTTTGTCAGCTGAAGAATCTCTGGAAGGAGTATCGGGTGTCAACGGTGGAGAAGAACCAGATCTTTGGTGAAATGAAGAAGGACCGGGCTAGTCTTTCTTGGCTCTTTTCTCCTCAATACTCGCGAAGAAGACGACCCTTTTTCTTTTCTCTTCCTGGAGGAGGTATGAGGCTTCTCTTCCACCTCAGAGTCAGAGCCTTTTGCTGCTTTTTGCCTTTACAGCCAGAGAAGCAGCCTACCCTCATGGTCTTTGAGAGTTTTTGTAGAAAACGTACGACAGTACTTGCATTCTCTAGGCTTGTGGTCTGGATACAGGCAGTAAAGATACTCTTTGTGTGGGTCCTCAGAATATAGTCTGGACGTTCCACAAATCTTACAGGGCCTAAACAACCCTTTTTTGGCTCTGACATTACCAACGAAAAGTAGGTACTCACACTCCTGGCCTGTACCTCAGAAGAAATATGAAGTGAAGATATGAACAGCTAGCTGTAAGTTCCCAAGGGAAACAGTAGAAACACTATGACTGAGCAGAGCTCAGGGGGACACGAACACACAACGTGCAGTAAGAAATCTGAGGTATGGTGGCCCTGCAGGGGAAGGAGGCTCTATGGTCTACGCTCTGATTGGCTGGAGTTTGGATGTTTTATAACAATGGTAATAAGTTGCTAAAAGACAGTGAATTCCTATGTGCATTTTAATGTTGGAGTTTTGATACTGCTATTTTACTTTTACCGTGGGACTCCCACCATGACGACGGGGAAGATTCAACCATGTGAATCTATAAAAGATACAATACTGGAGAATTTCGGTTTTATCAGCATTAAGCTCCAATGAGTTTTCCTTCATCCGCTTACTGATTGCCAACATGCGCTGGTTAAAGTTTTGAGCCAAAGAGATGGTATCTTTGGTGATTGTAACAATAATCTGGGTATCATCAGCATAGGATAAAACTTTAAGTCCAAAAGATTGAATGAGCTTGGCAAAAGGAGTGACATACAGATTAAATAAGGTGGGGTTAAGGGATGAGCCCGCAGGCACCCCTCAGAGTAGCAAAAAAGAGTTGGAGGTGAACTGTCTGCATGTAACCATCTGAGTTTTTTCAGAAAGGGAAGAGCTAATCAATTTCAGGGCTCTGCTCCTGATCCCCATCTGAGTAAGACAATATATCAGAAGTCATAGACAAATTGGACATAATGATCACAGCAGCCTCTCCGGTGTTCAAAAGATCTCTGATCTTATTGATCGCTGCCACTAATGCAGATTCACTGCTGTGTCCTCTCCTAAATCCTATTTGGGACTGGCCTAGGAGATCAAAGTGATCATAGTGTTCAAGGATGGCCATAACTGTCTGATTGATATGTTTTTCTAAAGGCAAAAGCGACATAGGGCAACAATTCTTCATAACTTTCACATACGGATTGGACTTTTTAAGCAGAGAAATTACTGTTGATTCCTTCCATGCTTTGGGGAAGCAACCAGAAGTAATTGTAGCATTAAGAAGGGGGTATGTGCTGGGAAGCTACTGCCTCAGAAACTGAATGTTTGATCCTTGGTGGACAAGGGTCTAGAGGGGATCCTGACTTAATTTTTAGCATAAGAGCCTCAAATTGAGAGCAAGCCTGGTTGGAGTTCGCGGAGTTCCACTATGCTATGCAGAACTCCGCGAAGTGCAAATAAATATCTCATCCGCACTACAACCGGCAGTGTGTTAGATAAATGACCCTATACACAGCGCAAGCGGGCGCTGATTTCTTTCTGCCGCTCAAGTAGATTTTTTACTCGAGCGGCAGCTTTCTCAACGTGAATGGATGGTTTCTCAACATGAGCGGTTACGAGCATACACGACCAATTGCAATGAGAAATCTGACTGCCCGCATTGAGAAATGTTGCCGGGAGGTTGATTTTCCATGCTCGTGGTTGCCAACTTGACGTTGCCAATCGCGAGCGAGGAAAAAACATAGCGGGGTTCACCGCCCAGACTTACTTGAGAAACAGACAGCAGTGAAATGAAAGACCGAAAGACTATCATTTGACTTACAGGGAGCAGTAGAGACTGGACTAGCTACAGATTCCAAGATAGTTGGCTAAAGAGTGAGAGTATTCCAATTGCCTGCCCCTGAGTGAGTATGGGAGACATCCATTTGTATGCTAATTAGAGAATTTGAAATTTCAGAGATGATTTTACTGATTTTGCTACGAAAGAAAATGGCAAAATTGTTACTAAAACATTGTGATAATTTGGTGGCTGTTGGTTCCTTAAAATCAGAAAACAGATTCACAACTTTAAATAATTATTTTGGGGATTTTGGACATTCGTAATTTTAGATGTACAAAATGTAGATTTTTCCTAAAACATTTCCAGGGGGTCATATGCAAGGCACCATTTGGCATTCTTGCCTACGACACCTTTGTCTGAGTAATGTCAGACTGTCAGAACACAAAGGGGAAGAAGATTTCTCCCTACACTGTATAAAAGTTTTAAGTGGAGCTACACTGTCACAAGTCCACAGGCCAATTCTGATATTGAACAGCAGCCAACTCAGGATCTGAATGAGTCACAAACCCAATGTACTTCAGAACATAATTGAGCTTATCCACATCCATCTCTTTCCAATCCCTGAGCACCTTAACCAAACGGAAATGCCAATGTTTTTCGATCCAGGCACTTTGACTGAAAAACTAACTGCACAATGGTCAGCCCAAAGTAAAGGGAGTACTGTATCAACCTTAAGCAAGGGATTATTAATGAAAATCCCATCCAACATGTCTCCAGCTGAATGAGTACTCTTTCTATTTCTACAGTTTCCTATGGAGTACCTTGTCTGCCAAGCTTTACATCAGATCCTTAGTCCAGTTTTCCATGTTCCTTTTCTGAAGCCTCAAAGAAAGGTCACTGCCCACTTCCCTACTGACCCCAGTCGTCTTGAACTATTGGAATAGCCTCTACGAGGACTTCCCTAAGCACCTAATTCTCCAGATACAGAGTCTAGAGTATGCTGCAACCAGTAAGACACAGCTTATATACGTACCATTAGTTTTGATTCTTTATTTGGTTACATAAGGCCCTTTATGATATGCGTCCATGTTTTCTATTCATTTTGGCCAGAGATTGTGAAAAATTTGAAAAGGATACTGGTGTTTTTTTCTTTTCACTTCAGGCCACGATGCTCTGGAATTTCTGGAGCTGTTTCAACTACGGCAAGACTAGGGGTCAGATGTACAAAATTCTTATTTTGCATTTCCTAAATAGCGATTCCTACAGAGTAAAAATTGCTATTAGGAAATCGTAAATAGGAAATGCATTCCCACCTAAGGGCTAAATAGGAAATGGTTTGCATTTTCTAAGTAGCCATTTCCTAATAGAAAATCACAATTTAGGAAATCCAAACCCAAGGGTGCCTCTGGGCTTAAGGCCACCCTGGAGGACCTCAAAATTTGTGGCGCACACATGCCCTATGGGCATATATGCGCTTCATGTCACATTAAAAAATTCATCTTTAAATGCATTTTTTAAATTTGCACATGGTTACCATTGACTTTGAGTCGATGGTAATAGCATTTCCTAAATTGGCAATTCGCATTTATGAAATGCTTTGGACATGTGCTTTAGGAATCGCAAATAGGTAATCCCTATTTGCATTTCCTAAATCACAGTCACAATTTGCGGTTTCTATAGGGTACAAATCTAAAATTGCAACTGGTTTTTGGCCTTTGTACGTATGAAAAGGCTGTTTTGCATTTGCAAAAAGCTTTCGTACATCTGACCCCTGGTTCTTTTCCAAATAAGCAAGTTTTCCGGCTATCTGGTGCAATCAGTCCAGCAGCAAGACACCTTTTTGGGTGTTCTAGTGTGTTATAATATGAGAATATATAAAATAATCTAATATACAAGGAGAATAGAATAAAAAGTCACTTATTTGTTGTTCTAGTTCTGCATTGTGGGGTTTATCTCCAAATTCATATGTGGTCCAATATTTTGGTGAATGTACAGCATCCAAGAAGGCATCTTCAAATGAACAAGCTACTAACCTTCTGTAACGCTCTATTTTGCTGCAATTTCCATACCTTACAATATCCCCCAGGCATCAGACTGGATCTGGCAATTTTTGAGTAAACCCTTTGCGCGCCGGTAGGTTGGTGCTGATCAGCTCCACACTGGAAGTGACCAGCGCGGGGTCTATATATAGGCACCACCCCAGTGCACTGACCTCAGTTCTGGACTAATTTTACGCACCAGAAGCACAGAGCCAAGCTGAGTGAATTGACTAATGTTCCTAAGTAAGATCCAAAAGGATATTTTCAAGTGTATAAGATCTACAGTTCGCAGAACTGGGAGGATGGAAAGTCGGTAAGGAGTCTGCGGTTAGACAGAGTCTCTACCAGAAATGGAGTTACCAAAGTAAGTTACCCGTAGAGATAGAGACTTCTAGTCGTAGTTTCCTTACCTTAGAATAAATACCAAAGCAGTTTCTTCCTGGAGATGGGTCTGCGGACTGCATTACACTGAAAAGTCCTGGAGGACGGAACAGGGCGAAATGTCCGTCACAGCAGGCCTGACTGTCTAGGCAGCAGTGTTCGGTAAATGTGCAGTGATGCCCACATGGCTGCCTGAAAGATATCCAGCACTGTGACACCTCTCGCCAATGTGGGGTTTGCAGCTTTATCTCTGGTAGGAGGGGCTTTTTTTTTTAGCCATTGTGATGTGTATTGTAATACAAAGGATAATCTATCGGGTAATGGGTGTTTTTGAACTGCTTTACCTTTCTTTGTACCCACAAAACCAATAATGAGTGGTTGTGTGATGGTACAAAGCATGCCTGTACCACACGGTCTCTACCACGACCGCGTCTTTACTACACATGCCTTTACCACGCAATTTTGTGGTAAAGACAAGATGGATAAAGGGACATGCATGCTAGAGAACATACCCCAGCCCTGTAAACTGTCCCTTTCCCCTCTGTCCTGAGCCCCAAAAATTACACCCATGCCCCAAAAACTACCCCGACCCCAGGCTCCCCAGCCCTGAGCCCTAAAAACTGTCCCCTACATCCCTAAACTACCACGACCCTGCCCCTCCTGCCCCAAGGTCTAAAACAGCGCCTTGCCCTTTAAACTGTCGATTTTCCCCTGCCCTGAGCCCTAAAAATTAACCCAACACCCCAAAAACCTACCCCGACCGCAGTCCCCCCCTGCCCTGAGCCCTAAATACTTCCCCAACATCCCTGAACTACACCGGCCCAGCCACTCCTACCCTGAGGCCTAATACTGCCCCCTGCCCTGGAAACTGTCCCTTTTCCCCTGCCCCACCCTTAGCCCTAAAACTGCCCCCCACCCTAAAACGAACTTGACCCCAGCCGCCCAACCTGAGCCCTAAAAACTGTCCCCTACAGCTGGTAACTACCCCGACTCCGCCCCCCCCCCTGCCCTGAGCCCTAAAACTGCTCTCTGCCCTACGAACACCCTCAAACCCCTCCTGAGTCCGAAAACCTACCCCCACCCCGAAAAACTATCCCCCCCCCCCAAGACCCAGCCGCAGCCCCACTTACCTCACCACGTCCTCTCCAGATTCCCGATCGTCCTTCCGCTTCCTCTTCCACCCATCTGCTCAACAACCAGATCGTGCATTGCCTTAACCATGCATATGCGTTGTTAAGGCATATGCGTGGTAAAGGAAAGCGTGGTTACGATTGCGTTGGTCGGACACGTGTGGCTGAGCCCACATTGTTTCAACCGTTTCTCATAATGAGTTGATCATCCTCCTGGAATTCTTTGGTGCAATCGCTATAAAGAGACAAACGTATTTTTGGGTCCAGATGGTGGAGTCTCTCTTCTTCCTTGGTAGGATGAGGGGAAGGGTTTGGGGTTGGGGGATGTGAAGAGAGTCTGCATAGTCATATTCTGCCCGATGTGAAAAGGTGTCACTACCTTAGGCCAAAAAGATGCTCCAGCTTGGCTGAGTAGAAAGAACTGTTATGGGGTTAACAGAAATTACTTGCAATTCGTTAATCCTCCTGGCAGATGTGATTGCCACAAGGAAGAGAATTTTGATGGTTAACCGTCTTAAAAGACAATTGTGCATCGGCTCAAAAGAACCCACGAGAAAGGTTAAAACTAAATTTAGGTCCCGTTGGGGCATAATGAAAGGCGTAGGAGGAAACGTGTTGTAAACCTTTAAGAAAGCGAGTCACAACAGGTGACTTGAACAGGTAAAATTGGTCTTGGCAACTGCAGAAATTGTGGAAAGGTTCCCAAAGCAAAGCCTTGCCGGGGTGGGGACAGAACAAACTGCAGAATTTCAGACGAGGGTGCAGACAAAGGATCACACACATCAAGCCACAGACTTGTCCGATCAGCAGGCATAATTCATTTCATGGGAGGGTTAGCTTGGCTTCCAAGATGACATCACACACCTAAGACAGGAGATAAAACATCCTTAACTGTCGCCGCTCAATCTCCAAGCATTTAGGTGGAGTGTGTGCAGGTTCGGGTGCATTACTGTTGCTGCAACGAAGAACCTCCCGAGGGGGCAGCCTAAACGGAGAACAGATGCTCATGTTCTTGATACCAGACTCTCCTTGCCCAATCAAAAGACACTAAGATGACTTGGGCGCCGGTCGTTCTTGATCTTCTTGCGAACTGGACAGGAGCGGAATCGGCAGAAAGGCATACAGGAGTCCTGAGCTCCACTCGAGATGAAACGAGTCTCAGAGTGAGATCCACCTTGGAAACTGCAGTATACAAAAGTGCAGACAGTGCGCGTTTTCGGCAGTAGGGATTAGATCTAACCAAGGTTCTCCCTAATCTCTGTAGAGACCTTGTACTACTTCTGTATGGAGACACTATTTGTGATAAGAAAGGCATCGATGGCTGAGTTCATCTACTCTGGTGTTCAAAGAGCCCACCAGATGTTGAACCACCAAGATTATGCCAAGACATTCCAGCCATGTCCAGATATGTAGGGCCTCTTGACACAGGGTCCACAACCCCACTCCGCCCTGCTTGTTCCAATACCACATGGAGGTGGTGTTGTCTGTGTACACCTGAACTGGCATTCCCCTGATGGAAGGAAGAAAGGCTTTCAATGCCAATCAGAGCATTCTCAGTTCCAACAGGTTTATGTGGAGCTGAGACTCTGCTGGAGACCAGTGTCCTCCGATATCCACCTCTCCAGGTGGCTGCTCCAACCCAGAAGTGACACATCTGTCATCTCTGGGCAGGGATGGGAGAGAGGTCTGCAGCTGACCAAATCGAGGTCCGTGAGCCACCACTGCAAAGCTTGTTCAGTCCCTCTTGAGTTCTGGACGAGTTCGGAGAGATTCCACTGATACTATGCTCCCTGCGTCTTCAAATTCCACTGCATTGTCAACATATGCCAACAGGCATGTTTCCAACGGGATGCAAGAGGTGATGAGGTCCAGCAGCCTCAGAGTTAGACTCACCAAGATCCAGGGTTGCAGCTGAAACATCAGAATCATACACGAGTAGCCTGGACTCGCTCCTCCAGAGGATAAACCCGAAACTGCACTGTATCCAGAACAGCTCAGATGAACTGAAGCGTCTGAGAAGGAGTCAGATGTGATTTCGGCATGTTTATAGTGAACCCCAGTGAATGAAGTAGGTTTTCCGTAGTCTGGAGGTGAGAGACTACTGCCTGGGGCAATCCTGCTTTCCACAGCCAGTAGTTGAGGTAGGAGAAGACTAGAACCCCTGACCCCCGCAGATGTGATGCAACCACCGCTATCACCTTGGTGTACACCTGAGGGGTGCTGGTAGGGCCAAATCGGAGCACAGAGAACTGACAATGCTTTTGGTACACTGTGAATCGCAGGTAACGCCTGTGGGAGGCAGGGCAGGAACATGAAAGTAAGTGTACTGCAAGTCCAACACTACCATCCAGTCTCTCTGGTTGAGGGCAAATAAGACCCGAGCTAATGGGAGCATCTTCAATTTAGGATCAACATGGGGCAGAGGCCTTCGTCTTTCTTTGGCACCAGAAAGTAACAGGAATAGCAACCACTACCTACTTCTGATGCTAGTAACCTCTTAATGCTCCTTTAGCCAGAAGATCCCATACTTCCTGTCGCAATAGCGAGAGGTGGTACTCCGGCAGCCAATCAAGGGACGGTGGTAAGGGTGTGGGGGTCAGTAGGAATAGGAGAGCATAGCCCCTCTGGACAATCTGGCGTACCCATTTGTCTGAAGTTATTTCCTGCCACTGGTGAAGATGGTACCGAACGCTGCCACCAACTGATTGCCCATGTTGGAAGTAAGGCACACTAAAGAGGCTTCTGGGTTGTGGTGTGGGTAGGGCAGGGTGAGGGACGGATTGGATCAGCTACTGGCTCTAGTTCCCACGAAGCCTGTAGGAGCCTCATCTGCGGTGACAAAAGGACTGCAATGCCTGTTGGCCGTGGTGGCTTGAGAGACATGGATGCGGCTGATAGGCCCTACTGCAGCCATCAGAGAGGTGGAAGGTGGCTGTTGTTGGGCATGGCGAGTCCCAATGACCTAGAGCTGTCCCTGCTGACTTTGAAACGTTCAAACGCTGAATCTGCATTGTCGCTAAAGAGGCGAGTACCATCAAAGGGCATGTCCATAAGGGAGGTTTGGACATCACACGAAAATCCAATATTCCTCTCCCAAGCATCACCATTGAAACTGACAAATCCAATCTGTATCATATTGTGAACTTCACCATATCTCTCCTGTCAGCAGTAGCTTGGGAGAGTATGGCATGGGCCTCATCTGGGACCATAGGCAGGACTTGCGCAACCATATCTCAAACTGCGTGGGAATAATGTGCCATAAAGCATGTGGTGTTCACAGACCGCAGTGCCAGGCTGGATGAAGGTATTCAGCCTCTTGGATTCCCTATCCAGTGGTGTGGAAGGAAACACACCTGGATTTATCCGGGAGGTTAAGGCCTGGACCGCCAGGCTTTTAGAGATGGAGTACTGTTGGAGAACGGCTGGGTCCCAGGGAATGGGGCGATGTCTGCGAGTATGGTCCTGCACACAGGAGTGCCTGTGCAGGGCTTGGCCCAGGCCCTGAGCAGGACATCTCTTAGGGCTTCATTAAATGGCAGTAAGGGTTCTAAGGAAGTTATCCCAAGCTGAAGCTCCTCTGTCAAGAGATTAGTCTTGACATCAACAGTGGGCAGCGTCCTGTCCAGGATCTCAGCTGGCCTCTGGACCACCATCGCGAAAGAGACCCCTTCCTCCGTATCCACTGTGGGAGGAGAGAGGAGGCCGGTGTCTGGTGAGGTATCCAGACCACTGGGGTCATCCAGATACTCGCTGTGAGAAGTTGGCCTGGTATATGATGCTCACTAGTTAAAGTGATCACCTTGTACCATGCCAAGCAACCCTTATGGTGTGGTTGTAAGTCAACCTTTTCGGACTAGCTGCCCTAGTGGTAGCGTAGGCTAAGCAGTCTTTGAGGCTAAACTCGTGAAGCGTGTTAAGCCAGCTGTTTTACCAAATGTAACCCCCTTTTATACCAATGAAAGGACACCACACAGATATATATTCAAAATATATATGTATTTATTTCTCAAAGTAACCCCTAGTCTCTTTATGAGCACAGGAGCACAAATCGTCAAACAAGATTACAGTAGAATACACAGAAGTTGCACTTTATATGGATAGGCCCTGGTGGCCGCTCAAACCATATACTAAAATAGTAGTATAAGTACCACGAACAGAAAAGGGAAAAGGCCTAGGGCCTCTAGAATCGCTGGGCCTACAAGGAGCTAACGTCAGTTAGTGACCAGGAGGTCCAAGGGTGGCGTGTGCAGAGCAAATAGTCACACGCGTGCTCCCATAGGTTTCAATGGGTGCGTAAAAAGTACAAAGTTACTGCAAAGAGGATCTTCCGGATGGACTGGGAACTCAAGATTTGGAACACAGGCACTAGAGATGCAATACTACACTTGGGCACAGGTGTGCCAGCTTTACCTCACCCACAGGAAGCGGGTGCATAGGCCTCGAAGTGCGTCGGGTTTCTTCTATCTGTTCCGTGGAGCCTGAAGACAAAGATGCTGCAGGCGGTCGGTCCGGGAGAGATGCAGTGGATCCAAGAGTGGATCGGAGATGTTGAAGACCTGTAAGCAGAGGGGACAGTGTTCACAGTCACTAGCCAGTGACCAGCGTGGCACCAGGTGGGTACCAGGCGATGTCGGGTGCAAACAGGAAGAAAGATGTAGCTTGTCTCTGCAGCCACGTGGTCCCTGGAGGTCGACGACGTCCAGGAGTCGGTTCACGAGCTGTCCCACGCAGGCTCTCGCTGTCGGCGGTGTCGGCGACTTGATTGAAGCAAACAAGCCTTGGCAAAAGCAATTGTTGTAGGAGATGAAATAAGCTGATGGTTCTGACCAGCAAGGTCAGAAGGACTGCTCCTTTGGAGGGGAGCAAGGGCCAGTCTGGAGCAACCAGACCAGCGGTGTATTTCGTAGAGTTCGTCGCCAAGATGGCTACTAGCCAGCGGGCCAGCAACCGGTTAGGCGCGTCGAGTGGCAAAATGCAGAAGGGCCCCACGCAGATCGTGGAGATGCTGGAGGGCTCACCTTTGGTGCAGATGCTGCTCGGGTGTTGGGCTTCTCAGATCCCAAAGCACAACTTGGAGGGAGCCTCGGTTGTTGCACTTGTCAGCTTGTCGTAGTCGTTCCAAGATGGCTGGCTCCACGTGTCTCGGTGCCTCCACGGGTCTCCTCTTTTCAGGGACTGTGGATCGGGCGGTGAGAGGTCTGGAGGTCCAGGTCTTGTCAGTCTCTGGGCTCGGGCTCCGGCGGCGGCAAAGCAGACGTTGATTCGCTGGATGGTGCTTGCGTTAGCAAGGTGGTCACTCCCTGACCACAGGGGAGATTGGCTTCAGTCCTCTGTGCAGCAGAGCGTCGAAGTTCCCGTCTTCTTCTTAGTGTTAAGTTGATTCCAGGATGTCTGAAGTCTTAGGACACAGCTCCTACCTTTAAGCGGATTCTAGGGGCCGGACTACCTGCTAGGTCCCTCCCTATGGGTGGGACCAGGAAGGGGGGTGGTTACACCCCCAATCCTTTGTCTAGCTCGCCCCAGGCCCGGGACTGGTGTGCCCCAGGACCGGTTTGAACTGGCATATGCACCGAGGCTCCTTGTGAGCCACAGGCATGTCTGGTTTCTTTCAAGCCCTACCTGACCAATACACAAAATCCTGTCTGGGGTGGTGCACGCACCTCCCCTGGCAGGAAACCCTTTGTCCACACCTCCCAAGCTGGAAGGACTCCCAGCAGCAGGAGGGCAGACTTGTGTCTGTGGTGGCAGCATCCATTTTGTGGAGCTGAGGCTATGTCTGATTTTACCCGGGTTTCAGGTACTGTACATGTCGTGTCCCTCTAGAAGGGTGGAATGCTAACCCCGTCGCCAGAATTGGCGAGGGGTTAGTATCCCAATTCGCATGACACCTTACTCGACATGTTTTGATAAAGCCAAACCAAAGATAGCATTTAACCGCGAGGTTCACAATGCACTTAAGAGTATATGGTATGACGATATCTGGAAACAGTAGAAGGAAGTTGTTCCGACCACTGCAGACAGGCTCAGCTCATGCCAGAGCACCATCTCACATGGAACCAAGCACTCTGCCTTCAGGATTGTTAAGGCCTGCCATAGGAGTGACTTATAGGTTACCAGGTGTCCCATTTAAGGTTAGGTATAGGTATACTACACCTAAGTAAGAGGTGATTACACCAACTTACCCCAGCTGAGTGATCAGCCAGTTGTGTCAAATTGTTAGGCCAAACCTGGGGTGGCATAATACATGCTTCAGCCCCTGGCAGGCCTTGGGTACACCAATGCCCTGGGTTCCTAGTGTACACTGGTACAGGGGCTGACAGGGTGATCCACTTCCAATTGGTTATGCACCTAGGGTGCATAGGTTTAATTTAGCAGAGAGAACAGCAGGCTGGGGGTCTGATTGGCAGGCCCACAGCCTCAATATGTCAAAAACCAGTGAAGCAAAAAGCAAAAATTTGGGGTGACCATAGGATAGCAGACCCTACTCTCCTACACAACCCCCCCCCCCCCAAACGCTGGGACATTAAACTAGCCTTGACCAGTCTCGTCTTCATGTCCTAAGTGGAAGTACCTGGAGAGACCATCTGCATTCCCATGGTCAGTACCTGGCCGGTGCTCCACTGTAAAGTCCATCCCCTGTAGGGAAATGGACCACCTAAGCAGTTTGGGGTTTTCACCCTTCATCTGATTTAGCCACAAGAGGGGCTTATGGTCGGTCTGAATCTTGAAGTGAGTGCCAAACAAGTATGGCCTCAGCTTCTTCAGGGCCCACACCACAGCAAAGGCCTCCCTCTCAATAGCTGACCAATTCTTCTCTCTGGGGGTCAACCTTCTGCTAATAAAAGCAATGGGTTGGTCTTGACCATCTACATTAAGTTGTGACAGCACAGCTCCCACACCCAACTCAGAAGCATCTGTTTGGACAATAAACTCTTTGGAGTAGTCAGGACTTTTCAGGATAGGTGCAGAGCACATGGCCTCCTTCAGGTCATCAAATGCCTTTTGACAGCTTACTGTCCACTGAACCTTTTTGGGCATCTTCTTGGATGTCAGATCATTAAGAGGAGTCACAATGGACCCATAGTTCTTAACAAACTTCCTGTAGTACCCAGTCAAGCCCAAGAAAGCTCGAACTTGAGTCTGGGTGGTTGGAGGGGACCAGTCCTTGATGGATTGTATCTTACTCTCCAGTGGTTGAACTTGGCCTCCACCTACAAGGTGGCCCAAATATACAACCTTACTCTGCCCTATCTGGCACTTAGTAGACTTGATAGTGAGGTCTGCCCTTTGCAGAGCCTCAAGAGCCTTCTTCAGGTGGATCAGGTGATCCTCCCAGGTGGAGCTAAAGACAGCAATGTCATCAAGATATGCTGCGCAAAAGTCATCCAACCCAGTAAGGACTTGGTTCACCAGCCTTTGGAAGGTGGCAGGTGCATTCTTCAGACCAAAGGGCATCACCACAAACTGGTAGTGCCCACCTGGGGTTGAGAATGCTGTTTTGGCCTTAGACTCCTCAGCTAATCTGATTTGCCAATAGCCAGCTGTTAAGTCAAATGTGCTCAAAAACTTTGCAGAAGCTAGTTTGTCTGAGCTCATCTGCCCTTGGAATAGGGTGTGCATCTGTCCTGGTGACAGCATTGAGTCCTCTGTAGTCCACACAGAACCTCATCTCTCTCTTGCCATCTTTGGTGTGAGGTTTGGGGACCAGAACCACTGGGCTAGCCCAGGGGCTCTCTGAGGGTTCAATGACACCTAATTCCAGCATTTTATGTACCTCAGCCTTTATACAGTCCCTGACGTGGTCAGGTTGTCTGTAAAGCTTGTTCTTTACAGGCAGACTGTCACCAGTGTCCACCACATGGGTACACCAGTCAGTTTGACTAGGTATCAAGGAAAACATATGTGAAAATGATTGTAGAACCCGTCTACATTCAGTCTGCTGATGGGCAGTGAGGTTGCCTCCAAGGGTCACTCCTTCAACTGAGCCATCTTCAGGGTTCTGAGACAACAGGTCTGGGAGAGGGTCACTCTCTTCCTCCTGTCCCTCATCTGTAGCCATGAGCAAGCCCATGTCTGCCCTGTCAACATATGCTTTAAGCCTGTTAACATGGAGTACCCTGTGGGGACTCCTGGGAGTTCCTAGGTCGACCAAGTAGGTGACCTCTCCCTTCTTTTCCAGGATTGTATGGGGTCCAGACCATTTGTCTTGGAGTGCTGCTGGGGCCACTGGCTCCAACACCCATACCTTCTGTCCTGGCTGAAACTCAACCAAGACAGCCTTTTGGTCATGCCAAGCTTTCTGTAAGGCCTGGCTTGCCTCAAGGTTTTTGGATGCCTTCTCCATATACTCAGCCATCCTGGAGCGGAGACCAAGTACATAGTCCACTATGTCTAGCTTAGGCTTTTTGAGAGGTAACTCCCATCCTTCCTTCACCAAACACAGTGGGCCTCTTACAGGGTGCCCAAACAACAATTCAAAGGGGCTGTAGCCAACTCCTTTTTGTGGGACCTCTCTGTAAGCAAACAGAAGGCAGGGTAGAAGGATGTCCCATCTTCGCCTGAGCTTTTCAGGTAATCCTTTGATCATACCCTTTAGGGTCTTGTTGAATCTCTCAACAAGCCCATTGCATTGTGGGTGATAAGGGGTGGTGAACTTGTAGTTGACACCACATTCCTTCCACATAGCTGTCAAGTAACCTGACATAAAGTTGGTACCTCTGTCAGATACTACCTCCTTAGGAAACCCCACTCTGGAGAATACTCCCAGCAGGGCCCTGGCCACAACAGGAGCTGTAGTGGTCCTAAGGGGAATTGCCTCTGGATACCTGGTGGCATGATCCACTACCACCAGTATAAATCTGTGCCCAGATGCAGAGGGAGGATCCATGGGACCCACTATGTCTATTCCCACTCTTTCAAAGGGGACCCCCACCACAGGTAGTGGTATTAGGGGGGCCTTTGTTGTGCCACCTGATTTGCCACTGGCTTGGCAGGTCACACAGGAGCGACAAAACTCCTTTGTATCTTCATTCATATGAGGCCAGTGAAAGTGAGGGACAAGCCTGTCCCAAGTCTTGTTCTGGCCTAAGTGTCTTGCTAAAGGAATATCATGGGCCAAGGTAAGAAGGAAGCCCCTAAATTGCAGAGGTATAACCAACCTCCTGGTAGCACCAGGCTTGGGGTCTCTAGCCTCTGAATAAAGGAGCCCTTCATCCCAATACACTTTATGGGTACCTTGAGCATTCCCAGCAGCCTCAGCAGCAGCCATCTGTCTGAGGGGTTCAAGAGAGGGACAGGATAACTGAGCCTGCCTCAAGTCAGCCCTTGAAGGTCCCCCTGTCCCCAGAAACTCAACCTGATCAGGTTCAAGCTCTTCAGGGACAGTTCCTTCAGGGTCCTCTAGATCAGCTTCCTGGGAAGGCTGATCATCACTCTGAGGCAGGGGGGAAGGCACAGCCTTGACCCTCCTGTTCTTCTTCTTGGTAGGTGCTTGGTCCATTGTTCCAGGATCCAAGACCTGAGGTTCAGTGAGGCACTTTTTGGCCTGTGACCTAGTCACAGCAAGGACATGTGATGATATACCTAACATCTCTGCATGAGTCCTGTACTCCACTTCTGACCATAGAGAACTCTCTAGGTCATTGCCCAACAAACATTCTACTGGGAGGTCTGCACTAACCACAACCCTTTTGAGGCCAGTTACCCCTCCCCATGAGAAGTTAACAACTGCCACACTATGTGAAGTAGTGGCATTGCTGGCATTGGTCACCAGGTAGTTCTCACCTGGTATGTACTGTCCAGGGTCCACAAAGCCTGGTGTCACCATAGTGACACTGGCACATGTGTCCCTGTAGGCTTGAGCCACTTTGTCATTAATTAAAGGAGTCTGTCTGTACTTGCCCAGGTTACTGGGGCTCACAGTCAGGGACAAATCAATGTCCCCATCACAGATCAAGACTGCCTGTGTCAGGGTTCTGTCTAAGTCAGAATCTCCTTCAGTTCCCATAGTGATTCCCACTACACCCTTTGTCTGGGGACCAACACTGCTAACAGTAGTACTGGGAGCAGGTGCCTTAGGGGCAACAGTGTTGGGGGCTCCACCCTTTTTGCAATCACTAGTCCAGTGAGTTGTATTCTTGCAATGATTGCACCAGGGTTTCTTTTGACCTTCTTTCTTCTTTTTGGACTGTTGTTGGGACCCACCCTCCTTAGCAGTAGTTTGGGGCCCTGTTGAAGACTTCTGGTCTTTAGATTTCTGATCTCCACCCTTTTGGTCTGTTTTCTTCTGATCACCCCCTTGGCCCTAGTTCTGGTTCTTTTGCTTAACCCTGGTTCTGACCCATTTGTCTGCCTTCTTTCCCAATTCTTGGGGAGAGGTCAGATCAGAGTCAACCAAGTGTTGATGCAGTTGCTGGTTTTGACAGTTATTTAAAATCTGTTCTCTCATCATCAAATTATACAATCCTGTAAAATCAGATACCTTACTTCCCAGCAACCAACCCTCCAAAGCCTTAGTGGCACATTCAACATATTCAGACCAGTCCTGAGTCTGTGTCTTTTGGGTGTCTCTGAACATTAACCTGTACTGTTCAGTGGTTAAGCCTAACCCATCTACCAGAACACTCTTCAGGACTCTGTAATTTCTGACATCCTCTTCTCTAACAGTGAGGAGTCTGTCTCTGCCTCTTCCTTCAAAGGAGAGCCAGAGGATTGCTGCCCACTGGTCTTCAGGAACCTGCTGTACTTTGCAGGCTCTCTCAAGAGCAGTTATCCATTTGTGGATGTCATCCCCACTTTTGTAGGGGGGCACAACCTTAGACAGGTTCCTATTATCAAAGACCCTATCTTTGTCCTTAGGGACAATGCTGCCACCAGTGGGTATAGACCCACTCTCTCTAGGTTGCCTAGCCTTGTTCAGTTTTTCTTCCATCAGGGCTACTTCTAGCTCCTGCTTCCTGATCCTCAGCTGGGCTTCCTGCATTCTGGCCTCATGTTCCCTCCTCTGAGGGGTGGTCATCCTTTTCCTGGAGTGACCTTGAGAGCCTCTAGAGCCATGGGAAGCATTGGAGTCACCCGAGCGATTCATTTGCCTCCCAAGCCCTGTGTTAAGTCCACTGGGGAGATCCAATGGGGTAAACCCACTGTCAATCCCCAATAGCCTTAGTTTAGCTGGGCCAAGTATAACACTTGGCACTGGGCTAGTTCTCCCTTCATCATCACTACTTTCTGTATCCTCACCACTTTCCTCCCCTGTAGTATGATTCTCATCTAAGGGATGGCTATTGGAACTGGGTACCTCTGTAGCATCTTCAGAAGGGGGGCCTCCTGTTCCTGACCCTAAGGGGGGCTAACTGGGAAGCTTTCCTGAGTTCTCTCTGATTCTCATCATTTTGTAAGAGTTCTCTGAGCTCAGCAGAGGTAGGGTTCTTGGGCTGTTTAAGGCCTCTAAGAGTTGCCAAATGCCTGAGCTCATTCTGGTTAAGGGTAGCAAAGCTGGATGGTGCCCTCTGGGGGTCACTCTCAACAGAGATGGGTATAGTGGACCCCTCTGCCCCGGCCATTGCTCTTAAGTGTGGGTGGATGTGTTGCAATCTACCTACACTTGGGTTTACCTACTAAACCTATCTAGTAGTTGTAGTCAGGGTGTGCTACTCCCTTTGCTCTACAACAACTAAGTTTAGTAGAACTTATGTATATCTAATCTTGTTTTATATGTACCTACAGGTACCTATGTGATCTTTCAATTGGTAACCAAGAGATTACAATGGTAAAACACAGCAAGCTCAAATCCAACCGCTGCTCACCAATGTGAGAAGTTGGCCTGGTATATGATGCTCACTAGTTAAAGTGATCACCTTGTACCATGCCAAGCAACCCTTATGGTGTGGTTGTAAGTCAACCTTTTCGGACTAGCTGCCCTAGTGGTAGCGTAGGCTAAGCAGTCTTTGAGGCTAAACTCGTGAAGCGTGTCAAGCCAGCTGTTTTACCAAATGCAACCCCCTTTTATACCAATGAAAGGACACCACACAGATATATATTCAAAATATATATGTATTTATTTCTCAAAGTAACCCCTAGTCTCTTTATGAGCACAGGAGCACAAATCGTCAAACAAGATTACAGTAGAATACACAGAAGTTGCACTTTATATGGATAGGCCCTGGTGGCCGCTCAAACCATATACTAAAATAGTGGTATAAGTACCACGAACAGAAAAGGGAAAAGGCCTAGGGCCTCTAGAATCGCTGGGCCTACAAGGAGCTAACGTCAGTTAGTGACCAGGAGGTCCACGGGTGGCGTGTGCAGAGCAAATAGTCACACGCGTGCTCCCATAGGTTTCAATGGGTGCGTAAAAAGTACAAAGTTACTGCAAAGAGGATCTTCCGGATGGACTAGGAACTCAAGATTTGGAACACAGGCACTAGAGATGTAATACTACACTTGGGCACAGGTGTGCCAGCTTTACCTCACCCACAGGAAGCGGGTGCATAGAACTCGAAGTGCGTCGGGTTTCTTCTATCTGTTCCGTGGAGCCTGAAGACAAAGATGCTGCAGGCGGTCGACCCGGGAGAGATGCAGTGGATCCAAGAGTGGATCGGAGATGTTGAAGACCTGTAAGCAGAGGGGACAGTGTTCACAGTCACTAGCCAGTGACCAGCGTGGCACCAGGTGGGTACCAGGCGATGTCGGGTGCAAACAGGAAGAAAGATGTAGCTTGTCTCTGCAGCCACGTGGTCCCTGGAGGTCGACGACGTCCAGGAGTCGGTTCACGAGCTGTCCCACGCAGGCTCTCGCTGTCGGCGGTGTCGGCGACTTGATTGAAGCAAACAAGCCTTGGCAAAAGCAATTGTTGTAGGAGATGAAATAAGCTGATGGTTCTGACCAGCAAGGTCAGAAGGACTGCTCCTTTGGAGGGGAGCAAGGGCCAGTCTGGAGCAACCAGACCAGCGGTGTATTTCGTAGAGTTCGTCGCCAAGATGGCTACTAGCCAGCGGGCCAGCAACCGGTTAGGCGCGTCGAGTTGCAAAATGCAGAAGGGCCCCACGCAGATCGTGGAGATGCTGGAGGGCTCACCTTTGGTGCAGATGCTGCTCGGGTGTTGGGCTTCTCAGATCCCAAAGCACAACTTGGAGGGAGCCTCGGTTGTTGCACTTGTCAGCTTGTCGTAGTCGTTCCAAGATGGCTGGCTCCACGTGTCTCGGTGCCTCCACGGGTCTCCTCTTTTCAGGGACTGTGGATCGGGCGGTGAGAGGTCTGGAGGTCCAGGTCTTGTCAGTCTCTGGGCTCGGGCTCCGGCGGGAGGCGGCGGCAAAGCAGACGTTGATTCGCTGGATGGTGCTTGCGTTAGCAAGGTGGTCACTCCCTGACCACAGGGGAGATTGGCTTCAGTCCTCTGTGCAGCAGAGCGTCGAAGTTCCCGTCTTCTTCTTAGTGTTAAGTTGATTCAAGGATGTCTGAAGTCTTAGGACACAGCTCCTACCTTTAAGCGGATTCTAGGGGCCGGACTACCTGCTAGGTCCCTCCCTATGGGTGGGACCAGGAAGGGGGGTGGTTACACCCCCAATCCTTTGTCTAGCTCGCCCCAGGCCCGGGACTGGTGTGCCCCAGGACCGGTTTGAACTGGCATATGCACCGAGGCTTCTTGTGAGCCACAGGCATGTCTGGTTTCTTTCAAGCCCTACCTGACCAATACACAAAATCCTGTCTGGGGTGGTGCACGCACCTCCCCTGGCAGGAAACCCTTTGTCCACACCTCCCAAGCTGGAAGGACTCCCAGCAGCAGGAGGGCAGACTTGTGTCTGTGGTGGCAGCATCCATTTTGTGGAGCTGAGGCTATGTCTGATTTTACCCGGGTTTCAGGTACTGTACATGTCGTGTCCCTCTAGAAGGGTGGAATGCTAACCCCGTCGCCAGAATTGGCGAGGGGTTAGTATCCCAATTCGTATGACACCTTACTCGACATGTTTTGATAAAGCCAAACCAAAGATAGCATTTAACCGCGAGGTTCACAATGCACTTAAGAGTATATGGTATGACGATATCTGGAAACAGTAGAAGGAAGTTGTTCCGACCACTGCAGACAGGCTCAGCTCATGCCAGAGCACCATCTCACATGGAACCAAGCACTCTGCCTTCAGGATTGTTAAGGCCTGCCATAGGAGTGACTTATAGGTTACCAGGTGTCCCATTTAAGGTTAGGTATAGGTATACTACACCTAAGTAAGAGGTGATTACACCAACTTACCCCAGCTGAGTGATCAGCCAGTTGTGTCAAATTGTTAGGCCAAACCTGGGGTGGCATAATACATGCTTCAGCCCCTGGCAGGCCTTGGGTACACCAATGCCCTGGGTACCTAGTGTACACTGGTACAGGGGCTGACAGGGTGATCCACTTCCAATTGGTTATGCACCTAGGGTGCATAGGTTTAATTTAGTAGAGATAACAGCAGGCTGGGGGTCTGATTGGCAGGCCCACAGCCTCAATATGTCAAAAACCAGTGAAGCAAAAAGCAAAAATTTGGGGTGACCATAGGATAGCAGACCCTACTCTCCTACACACGCACCAGGTGTCATAGGCCATGGACTCTGCTAGGGGGTTGAAGTAGTCCTAGAGATTCTCAGATTCCCTCCATTCGTGTTCCTCAGGTAAATAAGTCTCCATTTCCGATTCAGGTTGGGTGGGTCTGGCCAGCGTCAGAGTTGACATCGCACGGTGTATTGGAGTTGGGAATCACAATGGATTCGGCACGTCCGGGTCTGATCTGGATCTATCAAAGGAGCCTGAGGGTCTGACTGGTGCTAAGGACAAACCCACTTGAATAACCTCAGTCGAAGACCCGTCTAAACCCATGGGGGCTCCAGAGTTCAAAATTAGTCTTGCAGCCTTGTAGAATTCACAAAGTTGGGCAGGGTGACTCCAGGAAATTCAAGGAAGTGTGGCGCAGACCCAGTGTCAGATGCTGGCTGCACAGAAACCACAGGTGAGTAGGGTCTTGATCTGTGCATCGTCCCCCATGTCATCCAAAAAGTGGGAGTGACGCTGAGAAGTCAAAGATAGCTACATCTTCTTTGATTTTTTATGTAACTTTATAGAAGAAGTCCTGGAGCACGGCGAGGATCAAAACTAGAAACTCTGGGAGCAGTCTGGTGACCTCTGTCGCAATAGGGAACTGGAGCAGCATGGAGTCGCATGGGAAGAAGCCAAAATGTTCATAGCGCGCTTGCATACAGCTATGGGGTACATAGTCTTGCACTTTATGCATGATGTGGAGTTGTGATCCCTCTCCATGCACCACAGACACACCAAGTGAGGGTGTCATCGACATCTGTCAATGGCTGGTGCCACATGGCTTGAACCCAGTGGGTTTTTTGGGGGCCATCTCAGAAAAATAGGTATGGTAAAAAGGCACACGGTACCCGAAAAAGTAAAAAAAATCCTGTTTTCAAATACAACTGAACAACCACTCTGTGCCGATCGAGGTCACCGAGCTTCACACAAAGTGACTGCTTGAAAATTCGGGCATACAGTCTGACGCCTGGGGAATATTTTAAGGTAAGGAATCAGCAGATAGAAGTCTCTATCATAAATACAAGTTAAAACATAAAAGTAAATTAAGCAAAAAATACCTACTAGAAGGTATATTTTGTGCTGTTATTTTCTTAAAATTAATACAGTTAGTCAAATTAATCACAGTAAACTACATTTAACTGAAAAAAACACTTGTGATTTCTAAAGAAAAAGCACAGTAGGGAACAGCACTTTTTTTTGAAGAAAATACACCTGCTACTTTAATAGCCAGTGTAGCTAACCTATCACATCATACACATTAGGCAGTCAGTCAGTAGGTTAGTTTTAGTGGGCCAGGCTAAGAGGGGATCTAACAAAACTCAATCCAAAATTAGGATCGTAACCACGGGGAGGACTGGCAGTTTATCATTTCACTGCTACAAAGCAGCTTCCTAGGCTTTTGAAGCCCAAACATTAAACTCCTCAGCTCTGTCAAGTGGTCTGCATGTTTCTCAAAGTTGCTCACTATGGAGGTTATAACGGGACATAAAATACGTAGTCGTCATTTGTCAGAAGGAAAGAGAAGCATTCTGATCAACTTTTCTGCTGTGATTCTACCACACCTCAGGCTCCATGTCAAAATTAAAAGAGTGGGGTAGAGCTGGGCCTTAAGCTTGTTCATAGTCTTTCAGGGAACAACTATAATCCCACTTTTCACAAATAGTCTTAAATTCACACGATTCTTATTGAATCCTAAGCCTATACAGCCATCTATGCTTAACCTTATATTATCAATTATGTATCTAGGTTCCTCTTTCTCCAATTTATTGTGAAAGGTAAAGGTTTATTGTAAACGAATCTAATATTTTATGGTGCAAGACTGCTATATAAGACACTTAAATGAATCAGAAAAATTATGCCTCTGTAACAAGAACTGAATGAGGGAGCATCTTCCCATCACTATAAAATATCATGCATAAAAGTGCAGTATTTTGTATCCGAAATGTTTGAAACTTGCAGCTCTAGGTGCAATAATGCCCATGTGGATGAGGATTCTTTAATAATGTACAGTGCTTTGGCTAGAATAGGCTTAGACAAATCTGAATGTGCATGCTTAGGAAATAATCCAGAAACAACAGGCTAACAATTTGTACCAAATCCAGAGAATATATGGCTTTTGGTCTGCAGCATGAAACTGATTGGATGAAAGGGTCCTGGTACTCTCTAATTTCAAATCCAATACAGAATTTCTGTTCCCTTTGAATTTTATATGTGGAGCTGTGTGGCATAAAGAGCTGCTCTGCTGGTTAGAATGGTTATGATAGGATTACAAAGAATGGATTTTAAGACTCAGTAATTTATCTCTTGTGACATGTTCATTACACAGTTATTTAGGCACTATTGAGGATGCTGCTGAGTACCTCACTGATACTGTTAGTAAAGAGGGAAAAACATGACCTGTATTTATAGTGTTCTTGTGCATGCCTACCACAATGTGTCTAAGAGCACATGGGTCAAGCATGCTGGCTAAAAAGGTGGTAGATTAGTAGGAGGAGTAGATGTATACTCTAGAAAGCCTACATCATCAGGTGAAAAAAATAAAATGGTATTGGAGGAATTGCTAGAGAAGATGAAAGCAATTCCTCTGGGAACAGAAAAAATTCTAATTCAAATCTTAAACGATTATAGGGTCAAAAACCGCAGAGCGCTGGGTGGGTTGACAATTAACCCTTGGACACCTGATTGGAGGTAGAATACAACGGCACCTGTGCATAAAACATTATTGAACTGTGGTAGTTTCTTCTAGTCCTTTGCCTTCATTTTATCCTTTTACTTGCTTTTATTGTTGAGGTTTTTGGATCGCAGAAAAACACTGAAAAAGGACCTGGTGGAGTAAACTACACCAAGGACTGCAAGGCTCTTCTTTCAGTCGCATTTCTGGATATAACTAAGGAGCCTGGACTTTTTCCAGACAACCCAATGCAAACGCAATGGGCCTGGGCAATACTGGTACAATGTCGTTCTCACTTGAAAAGCTCATATGATTGAAGTGAATACTAAAAAGTCAACATTGTGTAGTGGAGGCGGAACTACAGGTACACACATTGCTATGTTAGCATAAGAGTCTTCGAAATTAAAACGCCATTTTGCCACTTTTGCACAGAACACTGTAGATAGATGTTGTTATATGAAAACTGCTTGCTTGCCTTTTCTTCACATGAGAACGGTCTGTTGTTCACATCCCTAGACGTGCACCGTGACCTTGGTCTGAACATTGTGTGCAGAAGCAGTCAGGGCCAACAAACAATGTATGCTTTTGAGTTCAGGTTGATCGGCCCACGCTCTAGACATAACACGCACACAGCTACAAATATCTGAAACTCGAGCGCCTTTAATTTTGCAGTTTGCATGCATGAGAGACACACTTTGGAGAAGACCTTTTCCAGACACAGAGCAAAGCTGACCCTGTGATGCGATTCACCTAAGCTGATTTTTACTGTATGGGGTTCTCCATTCAAGCCTAGAGACCTGCTATAAGTTTAATAATAGTCGCATGTTCTGGGTTGTCTAATCATTGGTAGCTTCGAGATGATACGGAGAACGAATGAGACACTGACGCTAGTCGGATAGGGGTTCCGTGTACTGAGGTGAGTTTTTGGTACACCGCAATTCACTGAGGTCCTGGTTTCCTGCGCATAGTTCTGTGCATGAGCAGAATCCCTGCAACAATTGTTGGTTAGAGAACTTCTGGAATTAGAAGCACAAGAGGTCTTGCTGAAGCCTTGAACTTTTGAATCTTCAAAATGATGAGGTCTCAATTGGTTTTGAGATTTATCTTTCATGTGTTCCTACTGGAAACTTACTAAAGAGAACTATTTCCCTCACTGGAGAGAGGCCCACAGAATTGTTGGCGCAGAATGCAGACCCAACCGGACCAGTGAGTAAAGGGGTGAATAGAGGCAGATAGGACTAATTATATGAGGCATATTCCTGCTAGCTGGAGCATCTACAATACATTTTGGCAGATTTAGAGTATCTGCTGGATACTGAGCTTTTGTATGCAATCCTTGAGAATAATTTATGACCAGGTTCTCATCTGTTCTTCAAGTGCCTCATCAACCACTACACAAACAAAACACTCCGTTTCGGAGAATCATTGCCACTAAACACAGACCCTGACTCCAGGCAAGCCATGTATTCATGAATGCATGTGTATGTTTTTGTGGTCCTCGACCTAACACTGATAGGTTGCTTCTTCTAGATCTGCTTATAAGACATTCTCTAAATCCTCATAAAACAAGGGAACGTATTACACATTCGGCCCTCTATTGTAACCTTAATGTGTTTCACCGCATCTATAACCCTCTCTCTCCACTTCTTGAATCTGAAAGTAAATGATTAGTGAAAGAGAGCAGGGAGGCAGGTCTGTCCCTGTTGTCCCCCTTGTCAGAGCTCCAGAGACACTGAGCTCTAGAAACATACTAGCAGTGGGGCAAAAAATAGCCTGTAAAAGAAAAGAACAGGCAAACAAAAAAACTGACAACGTGTGTACAGACTGACTCAAGGATGCAGGGATAATTGACTCAATAATAGCAGAAAGAGTGTTAGGTAGGGACATATCTGTCTCAGCTACATGGAGACTGACAAACAAGAATCCATTCAAATATAGATTAGCAACAATGCACCCAGAAAAGAAACAAATGATCTCAAACACTGCACTAAGAAGACTAACAAGCAACGACAAGCAAAGATCCATTGTTCCTACTCAACAACAACTACATGGCTGACACAGAACAAATGAAGAGCAGTAAAACCAAAACCTCCACCTGAAGAAGGGTATGCAGGGGCAGCCCATGACATAACTCTCACTTCCAAAGGTTAGCCTGAAGGGTCTCAAGCTCTATCACCCCCCAAGAGAAAACATGTAAGGAAAACTCATATCTTACAATGCACATCACCTGCTCACACTGAGGTAAGCAATAGGATGAATGTCTGATTCCCCCCACAAAGGCATTGCATAAGGGCAACCCACAACTACAGAAGTCAGTCTGCCTACAAGAACATAAAGGAAGAAAAGTCCAAGGAACTGTAATATAATACACCTTGGCTTTTGTTCTTCAGGAGTGTGAGGAAAAAGATCAAGTACAAAATTAGCTGATTTTGTATGCTTGGATCCACCACGGCTTGCAACTTTTCAAAGTTTCAAGGTAAACAGCCTCTAAACTCCAAATCACAACAGTCAAACAAGGGTCTATCCCCGAGAAAACGCTGATGTATTCACAGTTCCTAATCACAGGAGCTCCTTGTGAAGACAGAGAGCCTAGGTGAGAAGCCTCATGGAACTCTACTCACAAAGCTCCTAATAATCCTTTCCTTCATAGAGGTCCCAAAAGTCTTATTATGGATGGAGGCCTACAGTGTCCTTTCTTTAGCTGATCCCTTCAATTTCCTTTCTTATCAAGAGTTCTTTCCTAATGAGAACCCCAATTATCCTCTCCACCTCTGAAACGTAGAATGCAATATCCTTACCCAGGATGCTGACAAAGGCGTTGGCAAGTAGGTAGCCATGCTCATTGGAGGCGTTGCATTGATACACGGCACTGTTTCCACTTAGCACATCCCGGAAGATGATGGTGTCATCAGAGACTATGTGGTTATGACTGGGGGAGGCAGCTGCACAAGAAAAAAAGAAAAGGTGAGCTGCTTCTCTGCTCAGTCCTGAACATCCTTCTGAAAGCTCACTCCAGTCACTCAAGTACTGATCTGAAAATGAGGAGTAATTTCACCCAAAGTATGTAAGAAAAGATCAACAGGAATGTATAGGCTGCTTTCAAACTATGGAGGCCTGTCTTAAATAGATACAATCAGCTGATTGGTTTGTTTACCAGATGTGTAGTGCAGGTAATGTGAGTGCCAAAGAACGGTAATTAGTTATTGTAGTGTAGACCTGACTTCTGCAAAATTCATCCCTCATGGGAAGAACCACGTGTTTAAAGTATGTATATTCATTACAACTGGTTACCCTACATCCTTTCTCAAACACACTTTAGTAGGAATCCATACTCACACTCAATAGGCTCTCCGTTCATCAGCCATTGAACAGTGGGCTTAGGGTTTCCAAGAGCATGGCACACCAGCCTCCCGTTGTCACCCGGAGATAAGACCAGGTTCTTGGGCTCATCCAGCCAGTAAGGGGCAGCTTCAACAATATGCAAGAAGATACATATGGCAACAATTAGGAATCACATCTGACCCAAGCTAACCTAAGGCTGAAGATAGCACAGGAGGGCATTAGATAATCGTCAGACCAGGGTGTGATTGGTGTACTTTTCTAAATGTGTCAGAGTTGTGAGTTATGATAACTCGCCTAACAGTAGGTGGGATTTTCTTGTCCACTGCAAGTGGACCAGAATGATGGTGCGTAAAATAATGCTTTGCATGACTGCTTCAGCCTCAATATGAGGAGCAAAAGCACAGACCAAAGGTATGCAGTGATGTTTTAATCAAGAAGGAGATAGGCCACGGAGGCAGAGATAGTATCTTATTTATAGACTGGGGTGCAAAGCAGAGCACCAGGGACCTATAGTTTAATGAGTATAACTAATTTATCTGCAGTGAACAGAATCCCTATGCAAGCGTACCACATTGCACAGGATCATTATGTCCAGCCCCCGCTGTGGTACAGGAACCATTATTATAGAAATCAATTAGTACCCAAATGACCATTGCGTGCGAGGACGCAAGAGCTATCACAATAGGAATACACCTGTACCCCACATATTGCAACTCCCTGCTTCATGGTAGTATTCACTGCTGTAGTACAGGAAGGAGACGTTATTTCTCCAGCATGGGTATAGTCTTTGAATTCATGAACGTGGGAGTAAGTCCAACAGACTGCTCAGTCCTGGCACATCTTTAACTACATAAAGGAATATGCTACTTACCAGTATGCATCTGTTCTTGGCATGTAGAGCTGCAGAGTTGTACACTTAGCATAGATCGCCATCTGGTGTTGGGCCCGGATGTTTGCAGTTTGTTTTTCTTCTTGGACAGTCTTTGGAAGTCACGAGTTCGGTGACTCCTCCTTCGGTCCGTACTGCGCATGGGCTTCGGCTCCATCCTCAGATTGTTTTTCGCCAACAGGGAAATGATGGAGCGTAGTAATAACAGTGAGAAACCCATGTGTGTTGTATCTAAATAAGATGGACTGGAACGGATACAGGTAGCCGGGGAGGCGGGTGGGCGTGTACAACTCTGCAGCTCTACATGCCAAGAACAGATGCATACTGGTAAGTAGCATATTCCGTTCGAGGCATATGAGCTGCAGATTGTACACTTAGCATAGATTATATAGCAGTACCCAACCTTAGCGGCGACCACCGGTATCCGTTGCAGTGGTTTGAAAAAGTGTCTTTAGTACAGCCTGGCCCACACTAGCTTGCTGCTTGGAATGCACATCTACACAGTAATGTTTTGTGAAGGTGTGCGGTGTTGACCATGTGGCTGCCTTGCAGATGTCATCTAAGGGTATGTTCCCTAGAAAAGCCATAGAAGCCCCTAACTTTCTAGTAGAGTGGGCTTTAGGTGGAACAGATAATGTTCTTTTTGCCTTTTGATAGCAAATTTGTATGCACTTTACAATCCACCTAGCTATCCCTGATTTAGAGATGGGGTTGCCTTTATGTGGTGGAGAGAAGGAGACGAACAATTGTTTAGTCTTCCTGAAAGGTTGCGTTCTTTGTATGTAGTACAGAAAAGCCCTCTTAACATCAAGTGTGTGTAAGGCCCTTTCTGCAACAGATTGAGGTTGCGAGAAAAAGACAGGTAATTCCACCGATTGATTGAGATGGAAGGGGGAAATGACCTTGGGCAGAAACTTTGGATTTGTACGAAGTATGACCTTGCCGTGATGTATTTGTAGGAAGGGTTCCTGTATAGTGAACGCTTGTATTTCACCAACCCTTCTAAGGGAAGTGATAGCTACGAGGAAAGCTGTTTTCCAGGTGAGGAACTGTAGCTCACATTTATGCATTGGTTCGAAGGGTGGACCCATTAGCCGTGTAAGAACTACATTTAGATTCCACACAGGGGAAGGTGGTGCCCTGGGAGGAATTACTCGTTTAAGGCCTTCCATAAAGGCTTTAACAGCAGGCACTCTGAACAGTGATAAATGCTGTCTGTTTTGTAGATAAGCAGCAATCGCTGCTAGGTGTAGGCGTATGGATGAATATGCCAGGTTACACCTGTGAAGATGGAGCAGATAGCATATGATGTGCTGTATGGATGCATCTAAAGGGTTGATTGTATTGTTACGGCAGTAAATTACAAATCTTTTCCACTTTGCGGCATAGCATGCTCTAGTGGTAGGACGTCTGGCTTCCATGATGATGTTCATGCAATCGGGGGGAAGGTTAAGGTATCCAAATTCTAAGATTTCAGGAGCCAGATCACCAGGTTGAGCTGAGCTGGGTCCGGGTGCCTGATTTCTCCATGGTTCTGGGTTAGGAGGCATGGGGACAGGTGCAGTTTTTGATGTGGTACCACTGATAGTTGTAGTAGTGTGGTGTACCACGGCTGCCTGGCCCATGTTGGAACTACTAGAATGAGTGTGAGGGAGTGCTGTTGTAGCTTCCTTACCACTAATGGAATTAGTGGGAGAGGTGGAAAGGCGTATGCAAATCTGCCTGACCAGTTCATCCATATCGCATTGCCCTTGGACAATGGGTGTGGGTATCTGGCGGCGAAGCTTGGGCATTTTTTGTTTTCGTGGGTGGCGAAGAGGTCTATCTGAGGATGCCCCCACTGTTGGAAGAATGGGTGAAGAACTTGTGGATGCAGTTCCCATTCGTGTAGTTGTTGCGTTTGTCTGCTGAGCAGATCTGCCATGGTGTTTTGCACGCCTGGAACGTGCTGTGCCAGGAGAAAGATGTTTTGGGGAATTGCCCATCTCCATATGCTCTGGGCTAAGCGGGAGAGCTGGGGAGAGTGTCCCCCCCCCCCTGTTTTTGGATATAATACATTGCAGTCATGTTGTCTGTGCGAATGAGGACTGCTTTGCCCGAAATCTGTTTTTGGAAAGATTTTAGGGCTAGAAAGATCGCCAAGAGCTCCAGATGGTTGATGTGGAGCGATTTTTGCTGTGGCGTCCATAGACCTTGCATTGTGAGGTGTAGGAGGTGCGCTCCCCAGCCGGAGAGCGATGCGTCCGCTGTTAGAATCACCTGAGGAACCGGGTCCAGGAACGGCCGCCCTTTGGAAAGGTTTGTGGTGTTCCACCACTGCAGAGAGTGATGGGTGCGGCCGTCCACCAACACCAGATCCGTCAGCTGACCCTGGGCCTGGTTCCACTGTCGTGCTAGGCACTCCTGAAGTGGACGCATGTGGAGTCTTGCATGGGGCACTATGAAAATGCAATACGCCATCATTCCTATGAGCTTCATAAACACTCTTGCTGGAAGAGAGTGTTGAGGAAGGAATGTTTTGCGCAAGGCTTGTATGCTTGCGATCCTGGCTGAGTTTGGATAGGCAATACCTTTGGAGATGTGTATAGTGGCCCCGAGATATTACTTTGTGTGAGATGGTACAAGGTGGGACTTTTGGTAGTTCACCGTGAAGCCTAGTTGGTGGAGCAGCTGGATGGTGCTGTTTGTATGTTGCACACATTGGTGGTAGGACGCGGCTTTTATCAGCCAGTCGTCTAAGTAAGGGAAGACGTGAACATGTTGACGTCTGAGGTGTGCTGCTTCTACCGCTAGGCATTTGGTAAACACCCGTGGTGCGGTGGTGACCCCAAAGGGGAGAACTGTGAACTGGTAATGTTGACCGTCCACCACAAACCTGAGGTACTTTCTGTGAGAAGGGTGTATTGGAATGTGAAAGTATGCGTCTTTCAGATCCAAGGTAGTAAGAAAGTCTCCCTGACAAAGGAGCGGGAGGACTTGTTGTAGGGTGACCATGTGGAAATGGTCTGAATGTATGTATGCATTTAGAGGCCGGAGGTCCAGAATGGGCCTCAGGGTCCCGTCTTTTTTCGGTATTAGGAAATACAGAGAGTAGACCCCTAGATTCTGCTGATTGACGGGGACCTGCTCTATAGCGTGTTTTTGGAGGAGGGAGAGCACCTCCTGTTTGAGTAGTGTTGAATGTTCTTGAGACATTGGACGGTGCCTTGGTGGGATATTGGGTGGGGTAGATGTTAGCTCGAGACAGTACCCTGACCGAATAATTTGGGTCACCCATTTGTCCGATGTTATGGACTCCCATGCGTGTATAAAGTTTTGTAGTCTGCCCCCGACTGGAGTGGAATGGTCTTGGGGGAGCGAAGGGAAGTCATTGTGCGGGCGGGGTGGCAGAACGGGTGGTGTTAGTTTTGCCCCTGCCCTTATTGTTGTTGCCTCTGTAACCACCCCTTTGGTTGCCCTTTGAAAAGGTATTTTGAGGAGGGGACTTGTAGGAGGTAGAGGCGCTATCGGTGGAGTAGCCTCTGTCTGTGCTACGAAAGGATGAGCGTCGAAAGGAGCGTTTGGGGGCTAGTGATTGTAGTGCCCCCATAGACTTTGCTGTGTCTGTGTCCTTTTTCATCTTTTCTAATGCTTCGTCCACCTTTGGCCCAAAGAGAGTTTGTTGGTCAAAGGGGTGATTTAGTATGGACGCCTGGACTTCAGGCTTGAACCCTGAGATCCTGAGCCAGGCATGACGACGAAGCAGGACACTAGTGTTTATGGCTCTAGAAGCAGTGTCAGCTGCATCGAGGGCACACTTAATAGAGGTGTTAGTAATTAGTTTACCCTCCTGTATTAGGTCATGAGCCTTGCGTTTGTGTTTTTCGGGGAGGTGCTGCATAAGAGCCTCAAGCTCGTCGTAGTGTGCTCTGTCATAGCGCGCAAGTAGCGCTTGTGCATTTGCAATGCGCCACATGTTTGCAGCTTGGGAGGCGGTGCGTTTGCCAGACGCGTCTAGAAGTTTGGATTCTTTATCTGGCGGTGGGGCTTCTCCTGAGGACTGGGAGTTAGCCCGCTTTCTAGCTGTGGACACAACTAGGGAATCTAAGGGAGCAGGGCCCTTGATGTATGCAGGGTCTGTGGGTGCCGCCTTGTACTTTTTTTCTATTCTAGGGTTCAATACCCTGGCCCTGACAGGGTCTTTGAACACCTCTGCAGCATGCTTGGTGACACCTTTAAGCATGGGCAAGATAGACGTGGACTTGTCCTGAATGTCAAATGTGTCCAGTAGGAAGTCGTCTTCCACTAGTTCACTATGCATTTGCACCCCATGGTAGTGTGCTGCTCTCTGCAGTAAGTGGTGAAAACCTAAGGAGTCCTCTGGAGGAGACGGCCTGGATGGGTATAGGTCATCCTGAGGCATATCAGGTATGTCAGGGTTATGGTAGTCTTCCCATGGGTCTGGGGTCCCCGGTGGAGTGGGGTCCATTGGGGCGTCCGCTGGGTCATAATGTGGATCCCCGAAATCCAGATCTGGGGACGGGGTCGGGGAGTGATAAGGTAAGGGTGGCGGAGACCTGGGTGGGGGAGGGGGTGGAGGAGGTGGAGGAGGCAGAGGAGGAGGTAATGGGGAGGGTACTCTGAGAGGAGAAGTAGCAGAGTCCTTCCGCTTGGGTGGTGGAGGAGGAGCCGGTGTGTCATGACGTCTTTTTTTGACAATTAAAGTCAGTAGCCCAGTCTTTGGATCTTTAGATAGAGTCTTTTGCAAAGGGTCTGGTGTAAAGAGGTCCAGTGGCGCCGAATCGTCCGCTGGCGCCGATGGTTTCGGAGCCGAGGGCTTCGATGGTTTCTGTGCGCCATGCTTTTTGGGAGCCTCCGGTTTTTTCGGCGTCGAAGGAGTTTTCAGCGTCGGTGCCGACAGGTTTGTGTTTGGTCGGCACCGAGAGTCCAGGCTTCGGCACCGGTGGCTTCGGAGTCGAGCTGGGTATCACTTTCTTCGGTGCCGGATGGTGTTTTTCGGCACCAGGCGTCGGCTGGCTCGAGCCCGAGCTGCCGTGAGACTTTTGAGGCTTTGACACCGGGCCCGAAGGTGGGGTGATAGAAGCTGTGTGCTTGGTTTTGCCCAGGCCTGCAGGCGAGGGTGTAACCGGAGTCTCTTTGGTTTTGGGCGCGGGGATGGGAGGGGGTACAGTACTCACGACCCGCTGCGCCGGTGTGATGTCCTCCACGTCGGAGTCGTCGGCCTCGGAAGCGCTGACGATGTCGTCCTCCTGCTCGGTGTGTAGTTGCCCCGAAGCTTCGGCGTCGTCTCCGAAGATGTCCGGTGGAGCTGCGGACGATGAGTGCGCCATGGTGCGTCGAGCTCTTCGATCCCGGTGCCGATGTACGGGATGGAGAAAAGTGCCGCTTCGAGGGATGTAGATGATGATGAAGAAACTCGAAGAAACGAGGATTTTCCGTCGAGGCTGGAACCGTAGAAGTTCGAAGCCGGAGCACGAAGTATCACATCCGAGCCCGATGGCGGAAAAAAACAATCTGAGGATGGAGCCGAAGCCCATGCGCAGCACGGACCGAAGGAGGAGTCACCGAACTCGTGACTTCCAAAGACTGTCCAAAGAACAAAAACAAACTGCAAACATCCGGGCCCAACACCAGATGGCGATCTATGCTAAGTGTACAATCTGCAGCTCATATGCCTCGAACATATATTTTTGGAAACTTATCGCATTGAAAAACTGACTACAAGCAGAAACACTTTCTATTGTTTAAAAACCAGTAACAGAGCTAAACATTTTCAAAACAAATACATTTAGGTGAAACCCTAGTTTTAATTCTTCCTCTAAAATCACAAAACAAATCATGAAAAGGTGGCTGCAGCAATCACCCTGAACAAATAAAACTATGCCACTCCTTTTGAAATTCAGGTGCTTCTGTGTTCCAGAATGCAGGGCGGTGTCAGTGAGGAAAGTTTATTTTGACAGAAATATTAGAGTAAGGACAACAGGTTGTTCATATATTCAAAGTATACAGCCAAGACTGAGAAGTTTCATACTAGATTATGATTTGTTCTGTCATATACATTAGAACAGGTCTGTGTATCTCTGCGTGAATATTCCAGTTCTGTTGGGCAATTACTGACCCTCCATAATGACTTTGTACACTACAACAAATACAGTGGCTTACTTAAAGAGCCAGCACACCATATCCTGTCGTTTTGTATTGAGCAAATATCAATCAATCAATCAAATCAATCATTTGTAAAGCGCACTACATACCCGCGAGGGTCTCAAGGTGCTGTGGGGGGGGGGGGGGGGCGCGCTACTGATCGAACAGCCAGGTCTTGAGTATCCTCTTGAAGGTCAGCAGGTCTTGGGTCTGACGTAGACTCAGTGGGAGGGTGTTCCATGTCTTGGCGGCTAGGTGGGAGAAGGATCTCCCGCCGGTGGTTGTTCTTCGGATGCGCGGGACGGTGGTGAGTGATGTAGGCTGGGCCGGTCTTGTGGAGTGCTTTGTGTGCGTGGATGAGGAGCTTGAAGGATATCCTCTTGTTGACGGGGAGCCAGTGCAGGTTTCTCTAGTGGGGAGTGATGTGGCAGTGTCGTGGTACGTCGTGGTATTGCCCCCCTTCCATGTTTGGAATATTCACACTGAGCACTGTCACTCCAGAATTTTCCACTGTATCTGACATAAAGACCAGGCCTGTCTGGCATGCCTTGGCCTGAAGAGACCCACAGATTTGTTGTCAAATAGGGTTGAAACGTCGACAATCAACAACAGGACTCAATATTTCCATACAACTTGCTGAGTCTCTATGACCTACTGGACAGTACTCATTTTATATTCATCCTGCTGTCCACTTGTGTTGCACTTTTTCTACTTACTCAATCACTTTTTTTCACAATGAATTGAGCCATCAGCACCACTAATTACTGTATGTGTGTATTTTGCATCTACAACTGAATATAATTTACAAAGTTTGCAAGACTATGTTTTCGTTGTCTGAACCTCTTGATACTTGGTGCTTATTGTATCATCGTCTGCATTGACTGCTTATAGTCATAATTGATTATGCATTCCTGTAAGGACATCAATATCTGGGTTTTGCACTGTACATAACAGATAAGCCTTTGCTTGTTTGTGTAAATGATTCCCTGGGGATTATTGTCCATATATTTCGTCCTTGTAGCCAAGTTCTCTTTGGAAAAATAAGGTTGCCCTGTTTTATACAGAATAGAGCAGCAAGTCCAACTTTCACCTCTGGAGGTGTGTAAATAAGGAAGAAGTAGTCAGAATTCAATCAAGTAAACACGTTGCTAAGAGGGGCTTGGCCCACCAAGAGTTAGATTTTAAGCCAACCAGGCTATACCAGAGTATTGAAATGCAGCGGGAAACATCTATTACAACACAGTCATTACATTGCACTGCTTTTACAACGCAACTGTTATAACGCAATTGCCTTTACATCGCATTCCATTACAACGCATGCCATTACAACACACGTCACTACAACGCATACCATTATAACGAATACCATTACAACGCATGCCAAGGTGAGTAATGGTGATGTTTAAGTTTTAGGGTGGGTATGGGTTTTGGGGTAATAGGGAATAGTAATTTTTACTCCTACGCTATCCAACACTTTCCCTACTGTTGCACTCACTGGAGTGGGAATAGTAATGTTTACCCCTACACTATACAACACTTACCCTACTGTTGCCCTACTGTTGCACTAAAAGTATTATGTGTTGTAATGGTATGCGTAGTAATGGCATGCGTTGTAATGGAATGTGTTGTAATGGTAGTTCTTAAAAATGCGTTGTAATGGCATGCGTTGTAAAAGCATGCATTGTAATTGCGTTGTGACGCAATATATTCAATGCAGCATCAGTTAGTTTTAGTTTAGGTAATTATTAAGGCCATAAGTAAGTATATTAATATTTCTCCATATCTATTCTTGTGGTTCTACTATGAAATGTAATGACGATTCCAACGACATATAACTATATTTACAAATATATAACCCTTTCTCCTAGCTGATCAGCTTAATTAATATTTATTAACTCTGAAATGTATAGCAAACTCATCCCCGAAGAAAAGTAAAGTGAGATGAAATAGGGAGAAAAGCAGTCAACATTAATTTAAAGTACACAGAGAAGACGGGTCAATGTAAGTCAATGATTTGGAGTTAAAATCTACACTGTACTGTCTGGCAAACGTATGGCCTGACCCCTAAGCCGACAATCTTCGAATCTCTGTAGCATCTGCTTCTACCCTGATTTAATGGGTTCTATGTTCACGGTGAATGGTTTGCTGGGACTTTGCATGTATTTTAGTGGTAATATTTTACAAGATTTGATCCACAGGCCTATGGACTTGATGTTGATATACCCTTAAGAAAGGAATCTTAACTGAGCAATATTTGCTACTCAACAGAAGGGAGACAGAATGTGTGGGAACCTTGCTATCTATAACCTGAATTCACAAATGAAAAGTACATTAAGACCAGTACTGGTAATGGAAAAAGTTACTCTGAGAACCCACCATTTGGTGAACTGGTGAAATGGATGGTGTCGGTTTTGGAGAGGGTGGACACTTCAAGGGCTACAGTGGATTGAATGGCAGTAAAAGAAAATCTGCCACTTGTGTTGCACATTTACATCAGGCTGAAACATTTGACAGCAAGTGACCCCACATAACACAGAATCTAAAGATTCAAGTATGTGAAAGCAAGGCTCTCTCTCATGTAATGTAGATTTTACAATGCAAGCAATGACAGCAAATCTATCCATCGGGTAACATAGGCTCTAGGTTTTGACATCAAAGCGTATCTCTCAAGATACACACACTTATTCAGATCTTATTGCATGTGCATACCACACCAATGATCCCTATGCAGGGCCGCCTAATCACAATGCATGATCCAGCAAAACACTTTAGCTTCCTCCAGTCAGCCCTACCTATGCCTTATTGTTATATTTTAGTATTTTACCTGCTAGGTGGTATGATCCGAGTGTGGGATGCTTCTCAAGCACAACAATTTGTTAATTAAAACGTTCCTTTCCCATGTGAATAGAAATGGATGGAAATACAAGACCCTGTCACCCACCTACACCCTAGCCTAAAACCTCAGCTACTAACATAAACCAGTAATGAATATTCATTTAGATGAAATGAAGAGCCAGACCACTGTGAGTACGATCTCCGACACTGTGGAGTACCTTTTGAGTCCCTCCATAAGTGTTGAACTCAATCACCAGTGCTTCAAGAAAATCCCGAAATCGAAACTACTGTCTCGTTTTCTAAACTGACACTATAGATAGATTGTCAGGGAATAACATCCCTGGCTAGAATGTTCTCACCCTAAAACACTTTTTTTCAAACTGGACACTTCTCCTATCTCCTCTCCTCTCTCAAGTAATTGAAAGATTATCCAGAGTACATTTTAAAACTCCTAAAAAACACAAATTAATGGTTCTGTTTTTGATTTTCTTCTTGTCGCACAATGGGTGCCTTAAAAACAGTGCAGGCATGGTGCATTCTAGAAGAGAGAGCTGCTGAATGGATCCGTTTTTGATTTTTTTCTTGCCACGCAAGGGGTGCCTTGGAAGCAGTGCAGGCATGGTGTATTCTAGAAGAAGGAGCTGCAAAAAATGAATACTAACATTGACTATGACAGCAATAGAAAACCTAAAAATATCAATCGGACCATAATTAGCAGAGTATTAAACAAAAAGGCCAAAAGGAGGAAAGAACTTGTGTGCATGAAATAAAGTGTCATAAAGCTGTGCCCTGAAGGAGTTCACCCTAAAAACTGTGCTGCTTAAGTTTGTTACTCTCTTGTTAAAGTTAGACACATCTGCCTCAGGTATGTCAATGCAGACATCCATGTAAGAGGAGAAAAATAAGAGAATAATTGCGCCTGTAAATTGTTTTGGGATGTTGTATGGAGGTGGAGCTATTCAGAGTTCATACATTTCACTAAATATTCCAAGGTGTAGATTCCTGCATTACCTTGTCCAACTCTGTGCTGTATGGACCATCACTAAAGTAATTTTCTGAGACCACCTTAAATAATTACTTATAACTCTGTGTGTTGCTGAGTAAAGCTTGAGAGCCCCAATATTGTGTCCAACCAAATGCTGCTGTGCAGAAGCCATAAATCGTTACGCTAATGAAGTATGGACCTATTTATCTATAACTGTCCTGCGGTTGTGCAGTAACCCTCGCTGTCCTGAAGAGTTGTAATGATTTCATTGAAAAAAGATTTCCGAGAACACCATTAGTGAGAAACTATTGGGTCTAAACTATTTAACAGAATTTTTTTAGCAGAACTATTGCATAGAAACCAATTCATAGAATGCCTTTCTTTCAAAGTGCATTTTGCATGCTTATTTTGTTTTAGGTATAAATGCCTCAAATCTTTTTTATTTTTATAGTTTTTTTCTATAAAGTTTGCATTCATCTCGTATCCCTACACTATATATATATTTAAAAAATTCAGGGTACACACACACATTGGTACTTACCAAGTACCTATATATTCGAAGCCTGTAGTACTGTAGATTCACATGCTTCAACACGCCTTCTATCAAGATACCTCGGGGCTTCTCTCTTAGCCTACAGTGCACCAAGACAAAGACACCTCAGATATTTTTTTCCTGTCCTCACTGCCAAGTTTTCCCTTTCGTAATGGACAGGAAAACAAAGCATTATACCGTCCACCCTAAATAGTAGTGTAATGCCTTTCAAACAGCCCCTACTCCACTGCAGGAAGTATTCTGAGCCAAAGAGGGCTCCATCAACAGAATACTTAAGAACCACCGGTCTTTAACTGAGGCTGAGCATTTAGCAGACAGGATACTCCTTCGGGGGTAGCAAAGAAGTTTCCTGCACGGAAAACTCTAAATAGGCCCCTTAGTCCTTTCAATGTATAGTACATTAGTGCTCTCTTAACCTCAAGTGTTTGTAAAGACCTTTCAGCAACAGACTCTGTGTGTGGGAAGAAAATAGTCAATCAATTGTTTGATTCACAAAATGGATTTGGAAGAAATTTCAGGTTTGTCCTCAAAACCACTCTATTACTATGCACCTGAATAAAAGGTTCTTCTGCAGTTAGAGTTTGCAACTCACTGACTCTCCAGAAAGAGGTTATCGCAACAAAGAAGGCCACCATCTAGAACAAAAATAGCATTTAACAAGAGTATAGTGACTCAAAAGGGGATCAGTCACGTTTGTTTCGAATACTTTCCAATTCCAGGCTAGTGTTGGAGGAGTTCTTAGAGGAATCACCCATTTAAGGCCCTCCATGAATGCCTTAACTACGGGTATTCTACAGAGAGACAAATATTCCATGTTTTGCATGTAGACTGCCACTGCGGCTAAAAGCAAATAATGTATATGTATACCAACACGCCTTTTGCAGATATAAAAATAAAGCAGGGAATGTGTTGTACAGATACATTAAGGGGGTGTATTTAATTATTAAAACAATAGTGGACAATAGTTTTCCAGTTTGACCAAGCCTGGTAGGTTTATGTGCCTCCCAAGCCTGGTAGGTTTATGTGCCTCACACAGGACTTACACATTCCTCTAGAAGTTTGAGACCTCAGGTGTCAGGCCGCTAGACTGAGTTGCCTGGTTGAGGTCTGAGACAGAGCTTGGCCTGGTGTGGAGTCAGTAGATTTGGTCCTGAGCAGAATTTTTTTGTGGGGATGAATCAACATGTCCAAGGCTGTCTCGCCCAAGTCTGTTCCACCAGAATGACAGTCATGGATACTTGCCTCATTTTCCTCACAATGTATGTTATCTGGAGCAGTGGAAGAAAAGCCTTAACAAATATCCTTGACCAGTTCATCAATGTCTTCTTGCACCAGGACTTTCGGAGTGAGTACCAGGAGTACCTTTCAAAATATTTGGGAATTCATCTCCCATCCGTAGTGTTGTTGATGTGTCCTGTTTAGTAGGTCTGCAATGTTTTTGTTCCATTCCAGCAGATGCTCGCAAGGAGCTGAGTATAATTCCAAATGGCCCAATGGCAAATGCTTTCGGCTAGAACTAATAACTGTGAATGAGTCCTCTTTTGCTTTTGGATGTGGTATATTGCAGTCATGTCCATTTTTATGAGGACTGTTGAGCCTCAGATGAGCCTGTTAAAGGCTATAAGTGTTAGCTTGATTGCCACGAGTTCTAGATAATTGCGAGGGAACTCTGCTGTTGTGGGGTCCTGGCAGTCCTGAACAGTCATGTGGTTGAGATGTGCATCCTAACCTATAAGTGAGAAGTCCATGGTAATGGTCACTTGTGGTATGGGTACAGAAAGGTCCTGATAAGCATAACGTTCTTGTCATTCCACCATAGAAGAGTGTACTGGGCTGTACCAATACTATGAAGGAAAGCACCGGAGTATACACTCTCCTGGTTCCGTAAGATCCTTGATGAGTTAATATATGTAGTCCATACAGGTAAGTAAAAATTCTCCGTTTATTTGTTGCAAATTTCTGAACATGACATGAACAATTTCATCATGAAGGCAGCAGACATGTGTCATCTGCCGGACTTTTTCAAGGCTAAAGAAATGTCCAACTACCACAAGTCGTGGACTAAGACCAAAAGCATATCCGCCACACTTAATTAGTACTTTATCACCGTAAAGCACAGTACAATGCAAGCAAATCGTAGCACCAGAGAAATAGTCAACCTAGCCAGTGCAGGCACGTCATAAGGGGGTTGTTGCAAAAGTGAGCCATCTCGCAAAATGTAATGAACGATAGGACTATGATAATCTTGGCGTGGTAAGCAAGGGCTTGGCGTTTCTGGACCATTACGAATGTTGCCAGCCTTATCACAGTTCTAACATTCATTACATTTAACAAGCTGGCTGACTTTATCTACATTTCTGTGTCTTTTGTAGATAAATGATTAAGACGAACTGTTGGAAAAATGTGTGGTAAATACTGCAACAGATGATCGTGGTGGGGCAAGGCAAGCTTTAAATGAGAAAGCATGGAAATAACGTTCGTCGGAAGACACGGACATGTGTCAGATTAGTAAAGTCAACAGAGAAGGCTTGCCAAAGGAGAAAAAGCTACTTCCAGAATTGCAGGTATTTTGATTCCTAAAGGCAAAACTGACATGTGAAGGTGAGTTTATCATGCATGAAGATACATTTGCTCATCCTAGAACTGTAAGGGAGAACATCATTAAGACTCGATATAGGGGTCACATAGAAGAAACGAGTACCAAAAATGTTTGATTACACTTCTGGTGACATTGTAATGATGAATGTATTGTTAATTTTGTAGAACAAAAAATGTAGATTCTGTAGGAAGAAGACTGATAAGATACTGATAAACTGTAAATGTAAGCAGGAGTAAGTCAAATAACAAGAATGACCTTGGTAGGAAGTGGTAATGGATTTTCAGATCTATTTGAAGTGTCAGGTGCAAGGAAGTTTTACAACGTAGCAGTCAGGGCCTGTTTTTCTAAGTGGGTTGAGTATCTTGGTGAATAGACTATAATTAGTCCAACAGACTTTTTGTTTTGAAAAAGGTGCCCTTCACAGAGGGGGGCTTCACTGTTAGGCGCTATTGACAATGGTGTTAAATTTACATCCATTAGAACAAGGATGTTTTACGTGACACATACATCTAACCTCTATTTATAGGCCTTTACTGCTATGCCTTAAAAATACGATTTTACCATTCCAAGTGTAAGAAGGGTTTTATTTGGAATCCTTGGTACCAAAGCACACGTTTCAGATACTCCAATGCCAATGTAATGATAGCAGGACCATTGCGGGAGACTGGCTCAACCTGTGAAGTGGGGGATTTGGCCAAAGTCCATCAGCTGCTTAACGGGGGAACAAGCCTTTACAATGCGGCATTTACCACGCAATGCCTAACACTATAAACTACGATTTTCACCTTGCTGATCCTACTAATGCCCAAGATGATCAATTTTTTCCATAACATTTAAAGCGTTTGTCATTGCCTTCATGTTAGAACTGGGATTTCTGGTTGGCTGAGGCTTGCGCCAAAGCCAGGCAGAAACCACCACTCTAGTCAGGGCTGGGGAGTTACACGCCAAAGATAACCCCTGCTCACCCCCTTGGTAGCTTGGCACGAGCAGTCAGGCTTATCTCTGAGGCAATGTGTAAAGCGTTTGCACGCGCACCCAGCAACAACATCCAAGGCCCACCACAAAGGAAACTCCACACAAGGTATTTTATAAAAATAGCCTTTGTATTATAGTAAAACACATTAGATAATAAATACACACTTTACAATGTGCCAACAGGCACGGGCAGAATTTACAAGGGATTATATGTACAGGGGACAGGGCCACATGGACCACTGTCAGGAATCAGCACTTTTAGAATATAAAATTACTATAGCACAAAATACACATATAACACACAACCAGTAACTACTGGTAACAAGTAAGTACCACCTACGCAACCCTAACCACCTTAGGAACCTATCGCGCAGGGACTCAGAACCTCCCTAGTAACACCGGTACCAGGGGAACACAACCACCTACGTATCACAATACCTGTAGGGGTAAACACACATTACACAGGATGCCTAAAACATTCAGAGGTGTAGAACATGGCACATGACGCATAAACTCATTCAGAGGTGCCGGGCAGGTGAACACATGATGCATAGAACATTCAGCGGTATCCGGAAAGAAAACACATGACGCAGAAACTACATTCAGCGGTGTCATAAAAGAATACACATGATGCATAAAACATTCAGAGGTGCTAGAAAAGAAAACACATGATGCATAAAAACACATTCAGAGGTGTAAAGCAAGGCACATGACGCATCGAAATACATTCAGAGGTGCAGTTAAGGGAAACACACATAAGCCACCACCTGTGGCAGGCCCTAGGCCAACTGGCCTTGTCGGGGTTAGGACGCTCTGTCCCAGTAAAGCTGCGCCAGCCAAAATGTAAATTATCCCCAACCTAAACGTGGCAGCTGCCCACTAAGTGCTGGGCAGCTGTGGAACGAAATTCAGGCACCGGCGTGCCTCTGGAGCCCTCTCTGGGCTCTGACCATTCAAAATGCCCCCTAGAGCCTTCGTGGCCCTAAACGAACAATGCCCCGTCGTTGGAGTCCCTCTGGACTCTGCGCCAATACTGCCCCCGATGTTGGAGCCACGGGGCTCTAGAACCAATGCCCCAACCGTTGGAGTCCCACTCGGGGGAATCGCGAGCCTCAGACAATGCGCCCTCTGGTGGAGCCTCACGGGGCTCGACAACACTGCCCCCGCACCCCCCAGCACATGCGCGGAGTCCCCCAGCCCTTTGTACTCACCGGGCTGCTCTGGGGACTCCTGTGTCGGCTTTTCTCTCTCCGCTCCGGGGGGAAGGCTCCGAGGCTTCTTTACACCGCGGAAGGGGCAAGCACCGACAACGTGCCTCGCGCCCCCTCCGCACAAGCTCCGGCCGTGCTCCTCTCACGGTCCAGCGCGGGGTGGGCTCCCGCCTGGATCTTCACTCCTTCCGGGCACTTCTACTCACTGCACAGGAGCGCGGGGTAGGCTCCCGTCGCTTCCTGCTTCCGGCCCAGGCTTCCGTCCTACGGCACGCCCCCAGGGGACGCCTGACTTCCTGTTTCGCCGGGGTAGGCTCCCGCAACTTTAAACCGGCAATAAGCGGGGTGGGCACCCGCCAACGATCACACAATGCGGGGTGGGCACCCGCGGTCGTCCTCACGGCCAGAGGCACGAAAATAAGCGGGGTAGGCACCCGTAATGGCGACAACAATGCCGGGTGGGCACCGGCTTCCAGAATCAAAGCGCTCACAGCGCTATGAAGGCCAACGAGCGCTCCCAGATGCTACAGTCAACAAGGTCCAGCAAAGAAGTCTCCAAAAAGGCAGGGGGCAAAGACTGGGCCCAGGGGCCAGCTCACAGGGCCCTCCAGCAGGGAGGCAGTCCCTAGTGGCGGTCTCTCCTGGCGCCCAGCAGCAGCAGGCCCCCCTCAAATCGATCCTGCAAGAGAACAACATGTAAGGGGACACAGCCCCTTTTTATACAGAAAAAGTCTTTGTCTTCAATGTGCAGGGAAGGGGCGAACCAGTTACAACAGGTTCCTGAGCACTTTGTTTTGCTCAGCCCCTCTCCCTATTCACTGGCAGGGCTAGGGTCATTAGACGCACCACAGGGGCCGGAGCCAGCATTGTGTGGAGAAAAGCCCTGTCCTATTCAAGACCCAGGTGTACTCCTCCCCAGCCATCAGGATGCTAAACTCCCATTCACCACTGGGTGACTCCTCCTGACCCCGGGGGAATCCTCAGCCCGTCACATGACCTCCACCAGCCAATCACCAGACAAGCCACACATTTCATACTGCACACTGAAGTGCCCACTTCTAGAAGTGGCACTTCCACACTAGGTACATGCACGCCGCACACATCATCGCGCAGCACTCAACCACACGAGTCCGCACATACCAAACTCGGGCCTGCACACCCCACGCATCAGGAACTACCAGGACACATACATTCCCCCATGCATTCCTATGGGAGGGCAGGCCAACCTCACAACATGCATGCACTTTACCCTGGGACACAGTGGTAAAGTGTGCCGAAGTCCAAAAATCACTAAACCAAGTCACCAACAAAAAGCAAATAGTTTCGGGGTGAACCTGCCAGAAGGGCCGGGTCCAACACTTCATATTTGAGATTCTCTCCAAATCGGTTTGCATTTACAAAGGGAACTCTCAATGAACGTGTATGCATATTCAAAGGATTTTATTTTAGGAGACAGTCTACCATAATAAGGCCCAGGACCTACACTAGGCTGCTATATATCGCACATATTTTATTCTATTTCTATTGCATTTGTAATACTCAAAGTGTGAACCAGACCCACAGTTAAAATGAGCTGTACAAGTTTAAATCCAACAACATAAACAAACCTAGACCAGCAGATAAGAATGTTTAACTATTAGGCAAGGGCAGAAAGATCGTTTTGCAAGCAAAATTTTCAGACTTTTTTCCTGGTTTATATGGATAGCTGAACATTTCTCAATCTGCTGCATGCAAAAGCCCCCAAAAAAGATTCTCCTCCCTGCTTGTAACACATAAGCAAGGGGTACAAAGTCTCTTGGATTATAGAATTAAAGGACCCCGGTGAAATTCTGCTCAGGGTGGCAGCAGTTAGATGTAATTTGGACAACTGTTATCTATTTCGTTGAAAACATAGAATCCCAGCTGTGTCTGGGGCTTATAAGCCCACACCCCTTTCTTTACCAAGTTTTTTTTTTTTTTTTTTAAAGTAAAAGCGAGAATGGAAAGCACCACCTATTTGGGATCCCATCTCGCTAGGCTCCTGATCGGGCACCGTGTCTGTGATGGTTGCCGCCATCCCTGTGTCTTCGGAGGACTGCAAAGGTGCATTAATAATTAACCTCGTACCCTTCACTCTAACTGAGACGGCGTGGCGGATACTGCCCACTTTATTGGATGCCAGGCACAAGTACTCCCCCGAGTCCTCCTCTGAGACGCCGGCAATACATAGAGTTTTGTTGAAGTTTTCAAACTTCACTTTTCCAGATGGCAGTTCACCCCCTTTCTTAAACCACATGATGTCTGGTGCTGGCCTGAAAAGAGAAGAGAAATAGTCAGTTTGGGACTGCCCCTGCTCAAGAGAAATGTATCTTTCTACAAGGCATCAACTCCGGTTGTGGTACACCTCATCGTTCTAGTATGTGTCCTTCCAAACGTAACAGCATAGAGTGTTTTGTCACATATCAATTGCATCTGGTGTGTTTCACATACACCGAGGACATACAATTTGGAAAGAGTTCTTCACCCGTAAAAAAGAAGTGGATTCTCCAAACCTGCATTTTCTAGTAATTCTAATATGTTTAATTTTGCACTTTCGAACAACTATAAAACTACAATCAAATGAAAAAGAAAGTAACGATAAAAACATGACTGGGCAAGCCACAAATGGTTGATATGGTATGGTAATTTAGGTGCATTAGCAGTTTCCCAATTGTAGGATATGGAGGAAACAAGCTTGGCTCAAGGCTTTGAAATAGTCTTTGTTATATCCTGAGTATTACATCATGTAAAGAGCACAACAGTCTTCCTCTTGAGCTGAGGAAACTTGCTCACCACCTGGCTTTCATCAAGGACCTTAAGTCATTTGCTAAACCCACAGGTAAGGTCTCTGCTTGACACACATCTATTTGTGTTTGCTACCCTTATCAGTGTTATAGTGCCATGAAGCTATTTCAGTATCCAAGCTCTTTCTAAATAAGGAAGAGAAGAGAAGGGAGAAGAGAAGAATAGTGAAAATATAATTGAATACAATGACCAACCTAGAATACAAAACCTGTTTTCCTTATAGGATCACTTGTGATGTGAAAGAAAGAGCTGGAGTTTGAAATACCTTGATCCTGTGAAAACCCTTTTGATAGTCTAGTGACCTTACAGTTCTCTGCAGGTAAACATACAAAAGGGAACAAAGATGGCCCTTCTATCATGCTGTCTATTTGGGGAGATATTTTGGATTTGTCTGCAAAACTACTGTACCCATGTTATCGCTAGAATACGAGATATTGAAATTTAAGAACTACTCAATAATGTGATTGCAAATAAAATTCCACCTTAGTTGTCAAGTGTTTCAATTTGGACTGGTGTATCACTTCAAATGGAGGCGTCGTAGTTGTAGGTTTAATGAGCATAAAGCAGAAACTGCATGTGGTGGTGGTCTGCAGAGTGGAAAAAGCAGCCTAAAGCTCTCCATAAAAGTGAGAATGCCTAGAGATTTGAAAAGAGATGAGCTAGCGGTCGTTTGTGAATAGGCCTTTAGGACACCTAAATGCACCAGGATAAAAGAATAGCTGACATGTAACCAGTAAATATGACAGTGTTAGGATGCGAATGGTGTTTTCCATCGATGCACACTACTACTACAAAAAAAAAAAAAAAAGATTTCATTTAGGTCCTGATTTAAATTTCGGAAGACGGGTTGCACCCTTCACAACTGTGACAGATATCCTGTCCGCCGAAATATAAATCCCATAATATGCAATGGGATTTAAATTTCGGCAGTCGGGATATCCATCACCGTAGCGATGGAGTAATCCATCCGCCAAAATCTAAATCAGGCACTTAATTCTGATAGCTGACTCTGCTTTCCTCATTCCCATTTTCCATGCATTTTTGTTGGCGATTCAGATAGCCACCTTGAGCCAATGATCCATGCTAACATGTTGCTTGCTGTAAAGTCTGGAAGGTAATTCTGACCCTGGCCTGTTGTGTTCTGGCAACATAAAGTATGGTTACTGTGACATGTTTATCAAGTGTCAAAACTATGGCTGCCTGGCCACATTTGGCAATGTGAGTCTCATGTGATAGCAAGGTATAATAAAAAGGGTGAGGTGTACATACACTCCAGAGGCAATACACCCCAGCATCAGGTCCTCTCCTCTTAGCACCGTTTTACTGCTCGAGGTCCCTGAGGGAACCATGAAGGTAGGTGTTCTCTCTGTAACCCCTCGAGCTGGAAAAAAAGAAAGACAAGTGGCCAGGCTAAAACACAAGCACCCAGCTGGTATATGGTGAAAGGTATCTCTGTCCACGTCCTGATCACCCCACATAAGCTAAAAACAGAGAAGCCCCACTCAGATCCATGACAGCATATTCCGCACCTTGTCGGACACATAAATGGCTCTGTCACTGCCGTTATATAGAAACACTTACAAAATATGCATGGCAAAACATAACATTGTGGTTACAGTGCATACTGCCAAAATAACATAGGACAGAACAGGGAATTGATAACTAAATGTAATAATTTCTTAGACCGTTTTCACTCTGGCAACCTCCCCAAACCTGAGCTAGGTTTGGTTAATTTGAAGGGTTGATTTTTCTTTGATGACGTTAAGCCTCCGTTAATGGTAGTAGACAAGTTTCCCACTGAGAGAACTATTTTACAATGCACACAATTAATGTTTGTATCGAAGGGAAGAAAAGGAGAACACAGCAGTTATAAACTGGAAAAGTTATGAACCAAGCTTCCCATGTTTTTTTTATGCAAAACTATGTTTACTCTCCTACAGCATATGTCATATGAGGAACTTATTTTCTCCCTCACATCACAAGTCAGTGTTTGTAAGTGTGTTAGTCAATGTTAGGAGAATAAGTGTAATATTAAGTTAACACTATAGGCCACAAATTAAAGGCGATCTCTTTGAAGCAAACAATTTAAGCTTAGGAATCTTAATTTGTAGTCCACTTCAACTCCCGTTCCTCACCTGATTGGGCACACTTATCTAGACATTTTCGCTGATCACCCCAAACCGGACTCCTGAGCCAGAATCACTTTTTAGGTCTCACCTACGGACAGCTTTTAGCTGTTTGTCGTTGAACATTTAGTGCAATACCCATTCTTACAGTGGGATTTGTGTCAGACCACTGGTTGACTTTCTTGCCGTTCTCATTTTCTTGTTCTTATTCAATGATTTTCCTTTTTCTTTTGTTTATAGCTTCCCTGGAGCATAGCTTCTTTGGTATCTTTTTTACTGGATGATTTGTGTTCTTCCACACACACCTCAAATCAGGGAACTCCTTTTTTCTTGTTCTTTGAGCTCTCCAAGGGAATATGTGGTTTTTCTTGGTCTCTCCCAGGTGCTGTTTCCTTCCCAACATGCCTACTCTTTGCTCTCTCAGTGTTGTTCCCCACCCCTCCTAGCTCATCTGCGAAAGTGCAGCACCAGGTATATTTTTGCAGGAGTTCAACTAAAGAACCAACTGCATACAGTTGGTTTTATCTCCTGTATTGTACATGTTGCATGAAAGTCCACACTGAAGCATTTGTTCCCATTCAGAGTCCAATGGTAAATAAACAACTTAATAAGGGCTTGAGAACTGTTTTTCTTTAATTTCATTAAAAACAGTTTCCTGCAGGAAAGGATTTTAAAAATAAACCAAGTTGTTAATTAATACTGAAAATATTAAATTCAGTATACAGTTTCGAGATACCTCAAGATCTATTTGCTTTTCCCTCAATATTTTTAAATGAGTTTTATTTTTTTTAATCAATGCTTTAAAAGCAAACATTGGCAAAGTAATTGATTAGCATTTGCATTATAAAGACGAGATCTACTAGCTTTGCCCATTCTTGTTTCACTTTAGAATTTCAACTGTTTATTACTGTTTTGACTGATTAGTTTGCCGGCAGGCCTTATAGGTGGGAGGTTGTGTCTCTACTAAGATCATTAAACACATTCACCCTTCCTTAAAAGGTAGGGCTAGTTACCACACAGAAAACACTCATGAGGACATATTAAATACAACTCAATAAATCACTGTACATTATCATTCACACACCAAAGGGCGAGATGTCAAATTCTGTCACTTTACCAAACATATGTATAGAATAACTAGCCAAGAAAAAAGGTCATCCTTGACGGACACACTTCTTAAAATAGCCTCCTGGCGAGTGCTTGACAGCCACCTATCAATGTCTGTGCAAACTCTAGAATCCTTGAGAACACCACAAGTACAGAGGTTTGTCACAATAACGCGGTCATGTTAACAGTGAACATAACAAAGTGGGGGCTTGTAAAGTAACTGGTAAAGGGGTGAATTTGAATATCCCTTGAAAAAGATATATTCCAGAATACTTCTGTCTCCTTATGAAGAGAAGGCAGTGTCTGGAAAAATTCTCTTTTAAGTGTCACACATGCATCACTAGTAAATAATCTGAGACAGATAGTAAACAATATTAAGTGCCTTCACTTATTTCAAGCTGTGATGTAACACAGCCTCTTCATGGCTCTGACACAAAGATAAACACACAAATCTATCCACCTTTCTATAAGTAGCTATCTATCCATCCAGGCTTCCCCATGCATCCAAACAACCACCGACATCACCAGCTACCTTTGAAACTCTTTCTGCCAATCTTCCTCTCACAAAGAACTATAGCCTCTTTCCCAATCTACCAATCTCACCATTTCTCAGGTTGTTATTTATTCATCAGTCTATAATTGCAATCACTGTAACTGGTTGTCTAGATAGTATCTGAACTACCCAGAAGAGGGATGAAACGTGGATTTGAATGTGGCAAGAGGATAGCTCTTATAACTCACCCCCACTGAGTTGACTGGCCAACTCTCACCACATTTAACTACTAACCTGACTTTACGCTTTCTCCTTTTATTAATTTATCAACTAGCAGGCCATGCACCCACCCATCTCACCCTTCTCCTCTTCCTTTTATCAACTCAGTTATCTGCCCTCTGATTCTAGCAATTATCCAGTCATCTCTTGCAGAGCATCGTTATGGGTTATATCTAAGTACTCCCCAAAATACTCTTGTAGTAAGAATATTGCTAATCCAAACTGCACTTCGAGAGTCTCTTTCATATTTTGTGTGCTGAGCTATGCTACAAAAGAGTTGGTGGTGGGGTACTGACCAACAAACAATATTTCTTAAATTGAGGATAGTTTAAGTCTATCTATATCAATACTTGAGCCTAGGTACATGTAGCAGGAAATCTATGCTAAATATGCCGAAACCGCTATTAAAAAAGAGAAATATTTTGCTGATCTTTTTTAGATGGGTTATTCGGGATTTAGCTCTTGAATCTGAAACCCATAAATTGAAGATGTTATCGGGTAGTTGATGAATAGACAAGCAATAAGCAGAAGTGCGAACACAAGTCTGTTAGCGCACAGAGAGTTGATAAGCACCTTAATATTAAAGACAATAGGATAGTCACTATAAAAAGACAAAAGACCCGATTCAGAGTTTAGCTCACAGGACATTCTGCCACAAGCATGGCAAAGAAAACAACCCACCAAACAGACTGTTCGCCAACTGTATTGAGAATCGGAAGGACTGTCATATTTCAGATGGTGGTGTCCCTGCTGGCTCTTTTGTTGGAAATACTTCCCCAACGGAGCTGAGGCCATTGGTGTAGGACCAGCAGACCATCTGTAGGAGAGTAGGATCTGCTTTACATGTTTACCCCCACTTTTTGCTGGTGTTTCACTGTTTTTCGACCTTAGTCTGGCTGTGGCCCTGCTAATCAGGACCACAGTCTAGCTGCTTCCTCTCTAAAATGGTTTCCATGTACATTAGGTACATATCTAATTGGATTCTGGAGTGCCTTATAAGCTAGTTTATGGTATACTATGTACCTAGTGCATAGGTATCTCAGAGGCCTACCAGGGGCTGAAGCATGTATTATGCCACCCCTCGGAAGCACTCCAAAATGGCAACACAGGTCTGCTACTGCAGCCTGGGTAAGGGTGTGCTTGCACCCCTTACAGTGGTATAGGCTACCTATATCACCACCATTGCACACACATATAAAACCTATAAGTCACTCCGATGGCAGGCCTTAACAATCCTGAAGGCAGAGTGCTTGGTTTTTATGTTAGACGGTGCCCCTGCATAAGCAGAGCCCCTCTGCAGCGTTAGGAGTACCTCCTCTAATGCGGTTTGTGGTGCAGCCTGACCATATACTCTTAAGTGCATTATAACCTCGTGGTAAATGCTAACTTTAGGATGGCTGCACGGGAACATGTCGTGTTTGGTGTCAAACGCTTTGGAATACTACCCCCCCCTCCCCCCGCCATTTCTGGCGGCGGGGGTAGCATTCCACCCTTCTAGAGGGAGAGACATGTTCACACTGGTCTAACCCGGTAGGACTTTCTACATCCCTGACATCACAAAATGGATGCCTCTGCCACAGACACGGGTCTGGCCTCCTGCTGCTGACCGAAACTCCGGCAGGGGAGGTCTGGACCATAGGTTTCCTGTCGCAGGGAGGTGTAACCACCTCCCCAGACAGGCAGATGTGTATTGGGGCTGGGCGGGAGCACTCTCTGGTGCTTTGAAGTCCTGCACTGGGGGCACACTTGGTGTCCCTGTGCATAGTCCAGTTCAAACCGGTTGCAATGGCTACCTGCCCCTGCTCTGGCGCGGAACTGGACAAACGAAATGGGTGTAACCACCCCCCTTTCCAAACCTTCCCATAGGTGGGTCCCTAGAGTATGTCCAACCCCCAAACTTTGTATAAGTATGGAAACCCAGTCCTTGAGACTAGATTACCCTGGACGAAACTCTGCACATATATCCTGGACCTTCGACGTTCTATCCTGACTAGAAGACTGAAGAAATCTCCCTTGGAGTCAAGGAGTGACTCCCCTGCTTGGCAGGCACCAAAGAAGCAACTGTCCGGTCTGCAATTCCGAAGCTCCTGTTGGACGCCGAAGTCTCTGCATCACCAGAGGTGGATTTCCTGACTTCCCCGAGCCTACCCTGAGTCCACAGCAAAGCTGAGGCCCGTGGCTATCGTGGGTGATGAGGAACCGTGACCCCTGGACACCGCGTACTATTGCTGGTACATCGACTTCCTGTTTATCCTTGAAGTTCAGTTTTGGGCTCCAAGTAGCCCCAGCCTTGAGCACTGACTGCACCGAAGATCTCTGGCCTCCACTCCACGAGTGACCCATGGGCCGGGTTTCAGTGCAACCGCTCGAGGCTCCTTCGCGATCGCTAGCCCGTTGGCTAGGGGTCCCCAGGAAGGCAACTCCTCTTCTGCTTGGGCTTTCCTGGTTGCTCCAGACGTGCCCAGACTTACCCTCACTGGGTGAGTCCCTCAGACCTTGCTGGTCTGCACCGACGTCCTCCTTCTCTTTCCACGAGACTTGCCGTTGCCAAGGCTTGTTGGGTCCAATCTGGTCGCCGACACCGCAGCACTCGACAGACTTCGTGGGCCAGCTTGAATCCGGCTCGTGGACTTCGTCGACGCCCCCTGGACCTCGTGGCTGAAGAGTCAAGACACCCGTCGACTCACCTGTAGCACCCGACATCTGTGGGCATTGGTCCATCCTGCCCTCGGTCACTGGCAAGTGACCCAGACTCTGTCCCCTCTGCTGTCAGGTTCCTTCCATCCTAGATCCAGGCTTGGATCGCTTCGGACACTTCTCTTCACGGCAGCAGCACTTCTTCGCCAGCTTCCATTGAAATCGATGACGCGACCCGACCCCAAAAGACACCTATGCACCCGGCTTCCCTGGGTGAGGGAACACGAGTATTCCGGTGCTCCCGTGGGTGCTAGCCCTAGGACTGCCCAAGTCCAAAAGGGTTTGGTCCTAACTCGATTCTAAGTGTCCCTAATCTTTAATTTTCCAACCGCGACATTGCCCATAGAAGCTAACGGGAACCCGCGGTTGTGTTTACGCACTGCACACGGCCCTCGTGGGTCCCCTGTGTCACTACCTTGGGTGGTTCCTTGGGGTCCCAGCGATTCTACAGGCTCTAGACCTTGTGTCTAGTTCAATCGTGGTTTTTATATCGCTTTATTGGTATATGGTTTGGTACGCCCTAGGGCCCAAACGTGTATTTGTGCTATTACTGTTGATTGCTAACTTGTAAATTAAGTACTTCGAACTCCAGTCTCATAAAGAGACTAGAGAGGTGTGTTTTATCCTAAATAAATATATTTTAAATATATACCTGGTGTGGTTGTCCCTTCATTTGGTCATTCAAGAGATTATAGACTGGTAAAACAAGCTGCTTTACATTCCTTCAAGACTTAGCCTGAAGGCTGCTCTCCATAGCTACCCCTAGGATAGCTTTCAATAAAGGATGTCTTTAACCAATTCACCAAAAGGGGTTGTTTGGACTGATACCAGGTGCCTACTATAATTAGTGGACAGCATATATCAGGCCACCTTCTCACATTGGTGGCAGCGTTTGGGATTTCAGCTTGCTATTGTTTTACCAGATAATCTCAATTGAATTGCTCAATTGAAAACCACTAAAGGTACCTAAGGTACATATAATATCAAGTTTAGCTACAGTAAGTTCTACTGAACGTAGAGTTGTGTGTTAAGGGATAGCACACCCTTTCTACAACTCAAGAGAGTTTAGTAGGCCACACTAGTGTAGGTAGTGCAATACACCACACCACATTAGTAATGCCTAATCAGCCAGGAACCAGTGGGTTCCTGCCAGAAGCCACTGGGATTCTCCTCTATAAATATGAGGATCTCTCCTTTGCGCAGCTTAGGGCCTTATGTTCCATTAGGAAGCTGAAGACAGGCAAAGCCCAACCACCCAGCATCTCATAAAGATACTTAAGCTGGATGATATCTCAGGGCCTAGTGGGTCTGATGGGGTAGGCAGTGTGGGTGGGGCAGCAGGTGAGGGTGGGCCTAGGGGTAGAAATTCCCTTGACCCTACCTCTAACACTGACCAGACTGATGACAATGATCAGAATCTGGTGAACACAGCTCTCCTGGATGAGGATGAAGAGGATGACAACAATGCTCCCTCCTTTATTCCTCCAAGAAGAGTTGGAAGTAGGGCTAGAAGGGATAGATCTCTGTCAAGGGGATCTGTACAGTCTAACTCCTCTATAGGGACCTCTGTCTCTTCTCACAGAGGGAGAGAAACCTCCCAGGAGAGGAGAGAGAGACTGCTGAAGTATGAGCAAAACAAGTTCAACCTCAGAAAGCAGCAGATGGCCCTAGATAGGGAAGCCCTAGAGCTCTACAGAACTAGTAAAAAGGAGGGACTAGAGTCCCTTGGTGGCAGCAATTTTCCTAGAGATAGGGAGAGGTCTTATGACAATAGAAATCTAGTAACATTGTGCCTCCCTACCAGAGTTGGGATGACATCCACAAATTGATAACTGCCTTGGAGACGGCCTGTAAAGTACAGAAGGTCCCTCAAGGTCAGTGGGCAGCAATCTTATGGCTCTCCTTTGCAGACAAAGGTAGAGATAAGATCCTCACTGTAAGAGAAGAGGATGCCGATGATTACCAGGTCTTGAAAAGTGCACTGATAGATAGGTTTGGCCTAACCACTGAACAATACAGGTTAAAGTTCAGAGACACCCAAAAAGCACAAAAATCAAGACTGGCTTGACTTTGTTGACTGTGCTGCTAAGGCTCTGGAAGGTTGGTTACTGGGCAGTAAAGTGTGTGACTTCATTGGATTGTACAATCTGATAATGAGGGAGCAGATTCTAAATAACTGTCAAAATCAGCTGTTGCATCAGTACCTGGTACACTCTGATCTGACCTCTCCCCAAGAATTGGGAAAGAAGGCAGACAAATGGGTCAGAACCAGGGTGAGGCAGAAGGTACAGAACCAAGGTGGTGACCCAAAGAAGCAGGATTCTAAGAACTCTGACAAGGGTGGGGACAAGGGTAAAGACCAGAAGTCTTCTCAAGGGCCCCAAAAATCTTCTTCTAATGGGGAGTCACAGTCAAGTAAAGGCCAAAAGAAACCTTGGTGCAAAATCTGTAACTAGAAATCTCACTGGACCAGTGACTGCACCAAGTCTAAAAAATCTACTCCAGCCACCATTGCCCCTAAGTCAACTGTTCCCCCTAGTTCAGCTACAATAGGTGGTGGCAAAGTTCAGAATACGGGTGTAGTAGGGTTGACCCTGGGTTCTGAGATGTACTCTAGCCTAGTCGGAGTTCCAACTCAGGCTGTGCTTGTCTGTGATGGGGGCATGGATATGTCCCCCTGTGTGAGTCCCAGTAATCTGGGCAAATACAGACAACAGCCTTTGATAAATGGAGTAGAAGCTTGGGCATTCAAGGACACGGGAGCAAGTGTCACAATGGTGACAAAAGATCTTGTGGATCCTGGGCAGATTATACTTGGTGAAATGTACCAAGTGACAAATGCTAGCAATGTCAGAACAGACCATTCTCTGGCAGTTGTTAACTTCTCCTGGGAGGGGTAACTGGCCTTAAGAAGGTTGTGGTAAGTGCAGACCTACCAGTACAGTGCTTGCTTGGCAATGATCTAGAGACTTCAGCTTGGGCTGAAGTGGAGCTCAGGACACATGCAAAAATGTTAGGGATCCCTGCTCATGTCTTTGCTGTGACTAGGTCACAGGCCAAAATGTCTAAAGCTGAACAGGCCCTGGATTCTGGAAAAATGGACAAGGTGCCTCACAAGAGGAGGAGCAGAAGGGTTAAGGCAGAGCCTTCCCACCTGACTCAGAATACTGATCAGTCTCCCCAGGGAGATGATCTTGAGCCTGAAGAAGGAACTGTCCAAAAGGAGCTTGAACCTGACCAGGTTGAGTTCTTGGGGACAGGGGGGCCTTTCAGGTCTGATCTGAGCCAGGAGCAGAACACCTGCTCCTCTCTTGAACCCCTCAGAAAGCAAGCTGCTGATGAGGTTGCTGGGAATGCTAGTGGCACCCATAAAGTTTATTGGGATGAACTCAGATGAACTTTACTCAGAGTAGAGACCCCATGCCTGGTGCATCCAGGAGGTTGGTTATACCTCTGAAGTTTAGGGACTTCCTATTGACACTGGCCCGTGATATTCCCCTAACAGGACACCTGGCCCAGAACAAGACTTGGGACAGAATTGTCCCTCACTTTCACTGGCCCCACATGTCTGAAGACACAAAGGAGTTTTGTCGCTCCTGTGTAACCTGCCAAGCCAGTGGCAAAGCAGGTGGCACTACAAAGGCCCCCTGATACCACTACCTGTGGTGGGGGTGCCATTTGAAAGGGTAGGGATTGACATTGTTGGTCCCATGGATCCCCAAACAGCATCTGGGCACATATTTATACTGGTGGTGGTGGATCATGCCACCAGGTACCCAGAGGCAATTCCCCTAAGGACCACTACAGCACCTGTGGTGGCAAGAGCTCTCTTGAGTGTGTTCTCAAGAGTAGGCTTTCCTAAGGAGGTAGTATCTGACAGGGATGCAAACTTCATGTCTAGTTACTTGACTGCTATGTGGAAGGAGTGTGGAGTGAACTACAAATTCATCACCCTCTATCACCCACAATGCAATGGTTTAGTTGAGAGATTCAACAAAACCTTAAAGGGCATGATTAAAGGACTCCCAGAGAAGCTTAAGCAAAAATGGGACCTACTCTTGCCCTGCCTTTTATTTGCATACAGGGAGGTGCCTCAAAAGGGGGTTGGTTATAGCCCTTTTGAACTTTTGTTTGAACACCCTGTCAGGGGTCCATTGTGTTTGGTGAAGGAAGGAGGTGAGTTACCTCTCAAGACCCCAAAGCAAGACATAGTGGACTATGTACTTGGTCTCCGCTCCAGGATGGCTGAGTACATGAAAAAGGCAAACAAAAACCTTGAGGCTAGCCAGGAACTGCAAAAAGCCTGGCATGACCAAAAGGCTGTACTGACTGTTTACCAGCCAGGACAGAAAGTGTGGGTGTTGGAGCCTGTGGCCCCAGCAGCCCCCCAAGACAAATGGAGTGGCACCCAAACAATAGTTGAACAGAAAGGGGAGGTTACCTACTTCGTAGACCTTGGAACCCCCAACAGATTTAAACCATATGTTGACAGGGCAGACATGGGCTTGCTCGTGGCTACTGATGAAGGACAGGAGGAAGAGAGTGACCCAGTCCTTTACCTGCTTTCTCAGAACCCTGATGATGGGTCAGTTGATGGTGTAGCCTTGGCAGGCAGCCTCACTGACCAGCAACAAACTGACTGCAGAAACCTTCTCAGCCAGTTTAGACATATGTTTTCTCTGACTCCAAGTCAGACCACCTGGTGCAATCATGAAGTGGACAGACACTGGGGACAGTCTACCTGTGAAGAATAAGATCTACAGGCAACCTGACCATGTCAGGGACTGTATAAGGACAGAAGTCCAAAAGATGTTGGGTTTGGGTGTGATTGAACCCTCAGTCAGTCCTTGGGCTAGTCCAGTAGTCCTGGTACCTAAACCTCACACCACAGATGGCAAGAGAGAAATGAGGTTTTGTGTAGACTACAGGGGGTATCAATGCACTCACTAGGACTGATGCCCATCCCATCCCCAGGGCAGATGAGCTAATAGATACTTTGGCCTCAGCCAAGTTTCTAAGCACATTTCACCTGACAGCTGACTACTGGCAGATCAGACTAGTTGATGATGTAAAGCCAAAGACAGCATTTTCTACCCCTAGAGGGCACTATCAATTGTAGTAATGCCCTTTGGTTTGAAGAACGCACCTGCCACTTTCCAAAGGTTGGTTAATCAAGTCCTTACAGGCCTGGACGACTTTAGTGCAGCATATCTAGATGACATTGCTGTCTTTAGCTCTACCTGGGAGGATCACGTGGTCCACCTGAGGAATGTTTTGGAGGTCCTGCAAAAAGCAGGCCTACCTATCAAGGCTACTAAGTGCCAGATAGGGCAGTCAGGTTGTGTACCTGAGCCACCTTGTAGGTGGAGGCCAGGTTCAACCATTACAGAGAAAAATCCACACCATAATGGAATGGATTGCTTCAACTACCCAGACTCAGGTGAGAGCCTTCTTAGGCCTGACTGGGTACTACAGGAGATTTGTCAAGGGGTATGGATCAACAGTGACAGCCCTGAATGACTTAACTTCTAAAAAAAAATGCCCAAAAAGGTTCAGTGGAAAGCTAGCTGTCAAAAGGCATTTGATTACCTGAAGCAGGCCATGTGCACTGCTCCCATTCTGCAGAGTCCTGACTACTCCAAGAAGTTCATCGTCCAAACAGATGCATCTGAATTGGGGGTAGGGGCTGTACTGTCACAATTGAATAATGAAGGTCAGGATCAGCCAGTAGCTTTCATAAGCAGAAGGCTGACCCCTAGAGAGAAACGTTGGTCAGCCATTGAGAGGGAGGCCTTTGCTGTGGTTTGGGCTCTGAAGAAGTTGAGGCCATACTTGTTTGGTACTCACTTCATTGTTCAGACAGACCATAAGCCCCTCTTATGGCTAAAACAAATAAGGGTGAAAACCCCAAATTGCTTAGGTGGTCCATTTCCCTACAGGGGATGGACTTTACAGTGGAACATAGACCTGCCAAGGCAGATGGACTCTCTAGGTATTTCCACCTAGAACATGAAGACTCAACTGGTCAAGGTTAGTTTAATGTCCCTGCGTTGGGGGGGAGGGGGGTTGTGTAGGAAAGTAGGATCTGCTTCACATGGGTACCCCCACTTTTTGCTCGTGTTTCACTGTTTATCGACCTTAGTCTGGCTGTGGCCCTGCTAATCAGGACCACAGCCTAGCTGCTTCCTCTCTAAAATGGTTTCCATGTACATTAGGTACATATCTAATTGGAGTGCCTTATAAGCCCCTAGTATATGGTATACAATGTACCTAGGGCATAGGTACCTCAGAGGCCTACCAGGGGCATAAGCATGTATTATGCCACCACTGGGAAACACTCCAAAATGGCACACAGGTCTGCTACTGTAGCCTGGGTAAGGGTGTACTTGCACCCCTTACAGTGGTATAGGCTACCTATATCACTACCATTGCACACACATATAAAACCTATAAGTCACTCCTATGGCAGGCCTTGACAATCCTGAAGGCAGAGTGCTTGGTTTTTATGTGAGAGGGTGCCCCTGCATGAGCAGAGCCCCTCTGCAGCGTTCAGAGTACCTCCTCTGATGCTGTTTGTGGTGCAGCCTGACCATATACTCTTAAGTGCATTATAACCTCGCGGTAAATGCTAACTTTGGGATGGCTGCACGGAAAGAAGTCGTGTTTGGTGTCAAACGCTTTGGAATACTACCCCCCCCCCCCCCCCAGTTCTGGCGGCAGGGGTAGCATTCCACCCTTCTAGAGGGAAAGACATGTTCACACTGGTCTAACCCGGTAGGACTTTCTACAGCCCTGGCATCACAAAATGGATGCCTCTGCCACAGACACGGGTCAGGCCTCCTGCTGCTGACCGAAACTCCGGCAGTGGAGGCCTGGACAATAGGTTTCCTGTCGCAGGGAGGTGTAACCACCTCCCCAGACAGGCAGATGTGTATTGGGGCTGGGCGGGAGCACTCTCTGGTGCTTTGAAGTCCTGCACTGGGGGCACACTTGGTGTCCCTGTGCATAGTGCAGTTCAAACCGGTTGCAGGGGCTACCTGCCCCTGCTCTGGCGCGAAACTGGACAATGGAAATGGGTGTGACCACCCCTCTTTCCAAACCCTCTCATAGGTGGGTCCCTAGAGTATGTCCAACCCCCAAACTTTGTATAAGTATGGGAACCCAGCCCTTGAGATTTTAGATTACCCTGGATGAAGCTCTGCAACGTATATCCTGGACCTTCGACGTTCTATCCGGACTAGAAGACTGAAAAAATCTCCCTTGGAGTCAAGGAGTGACTCCCCTGCTTGGCAGGCACCAAAGAAGCAACTGTCCGGTCTGCAATTCCGAGGCTCCTGTTGGACGCCGAAGTCTCTGCATCACCAGAGGGGGATTTCCTGATTTCCCCGAGCCTACCCTGAGTCCACAGCAAAGCGGAGGCCCGTGGCTATCATGGGTGATGAGGAACCGTGACCCCTGGGCACCGCGTACTATTGCTGGTACATCGACTTCCTGTTTATCCTTGAAGTTCTGCTTTGGGCTCCGAGTAGCCCCAGCCTGGAGCACTGACTGCACCGAAGATCTCTGGCCTCCACTAAACGAGTGACCCCTGGGCCAGGTTCCAGTGCAACCGCTCGAGGCTCGTTCGCGATCGCTAGCCTGTTGACCCTGTTGGGTCCCCACGAAGGCAACCCCTCTTCTGCATGGGCTTTCCTGGTTGCTCCAGACGTCCCCCGACTTACCCTCGCTGGGTGAGTCCCTCAGACCTTGCTGGTCTGCACCGACGTCCTTCTCTTTCCACAAGACTTGCCGTTGCCAAGGCTTGTTGGGTCCAATCTGGTCGCCGACACCGCAGCACTCGACAGACTTCGTGGGACATCTCGAATCCGGCTCGTGGACTTCGTCGACGCCTCCTGGACCTCGTGGCTGAAGAGTCAAGACACCCGTCAACTCACCTGAAGCACCCAACATCTGTGGGCATTGGTCCATCCTGCCCTCGGTCACTGGCAAGTGACCCAAACTCTGTGCCCCCTGCTTTCAGGTTCCTTCCATCCTAGATCCAGGCTTGGATCGCTTCGGACACTTCTCCTCTTCATGGCAGCAGCACTTCTTCGCCAGCTTCTACTGAAATAGGCGATGCGACCCAACACCAAAAGACACCTATGCACCCGGCTTCCCTGGGTGAGGTAACACGAGTACTCCGGTGCTCCCGTGGGTGCTAGCCCTAGAACTGCCTAAGTCCAAAAGGGTTTTGTCCTAACTCGATTGTAAGTGTCCCTAATCTTTAATTTTCCAACTGCAACATTGCCCATAAAAGCTAACGGGATCCCGCGGTTGTGTTTACGCACTGCACTCGGCCCACGTGGGTCCCCTGTGTCACTACCTTGGGTGGTTCCTTGGGGTCCCAGCGATTCTACAGGCTCTAGGCCTTGTGTCTAGTTCAGTCGAGGCTCTTATACCACTTTATTGGTATATGGTTTGGTACGCCCCTAGGGCCCAAACGTGTATTTGTGCTATTACTGTTGATTGCTAACTTGTAAATTAAGTACTTCGAACTCCAGTCTCATAAATAGACTAGAGGGGTGTGTTTTATCCTAAATACATATATTTTAAATATATACCTGGTGTGGTTGTCCTTTCGTTTGGTCATTCAAGAGATTATAGACTGGTAAAACAAGCTGCTTTACATTCCTTCAAGACTTAGCCTGAAGGCTGCTCTCCATAGCTACCCCTTGGATAGCTTTCAATAAAGGTTGCCGTTAACCAATCCACCATAAGGGGCTGTTTGGACTGATACAAGGTGCCCACTAGAATTAGTGGACAGCATATATCAGGCAAACTTTTCACACCATCTGCTCTATTTAAAGCAGGCAGTTTGATGAACTTTTTGTTTTGTTTAGGGGTAACCCTGGTGCTCCTGTAACCCTGGTGGTCCTGAACAGAAAATGTTAAAAATAACCCCCCACACCCAGGGGGAAATCTCCCTGGGTGTCACAGCCATTAGTTTTTCAATTTGGGGTGTTTGTTTTTTAAAACAAAAAATGTTGCAGAGTCACTGCCTGAAACAAGATGGCCACCTGAAACAAGGCCGCCGATTACTAAACTTTCAAAAATGCACACACACCAACAGGTGCTACTTTGGTTCAATAACATGAACTACACCCTACAATCTGGTGGATGATTTTGTTTTCTGCATCTTCAATTAGAAAAACCATGCCCACATCATTTTAGATAGTTTATATTTTGAATATGAAGGCTACCCTATGACCTACAAATAAATTGAAAATCTTTGCTTTGTAAAAGGAAAATTACACATATTGGGCCCTCTCTCTCCACCAACATTAAATTAGGCTATGCTAGAAAAACACAATCTCTAATTAAACAGTAGTGGGAGGAGCAAAGACCAAAACAATCTAAAAAGAAAGGGACATGTTAAGCAAAAGAACGCTAAAATCTTTCTACAATAAGTTTTGGCATGTAGGTTTGTGGAGGTGGCAGGAGAATATCACCAACACTATTACTAACAAAAGGAAAGGAGATTATTATCAGACATACTTACGAACAACACAATAGGTAAGGGGGTCCAGTCTCAAGGCAACTGGCCTCACAAAACCTATTCAATGCCTGCCCCATTCTAAAAGTGCAAAAGAACTAAGGAATTGATGTACAAAACACCAATTTGCACATTCTTTGGTTAGCAAATGGGTTTGAAATTTATGATGTGACCTATGTATTAATAGGTCCCATTGCAAATTGTTCATTCGAAGGAGAATCGCAAAGCAACCTGCCTAATGAAAATTGATTAGGCATGTGATTGGCTGCGATTACAGGTAAGGAGGCCTGGAAGGGACAGTAGACCTTCCGTTACTGCATTTGTATTTCCAAACTGTTAACATTATTTATTTAATAAATGCAGCCAGTGTCCTGCTAGCCAGGTGCTGCTTTAAAAACAAAATATATTTCCTGTTTGAGAAGACTTTGTGGAGGTGGGAGCAGTCAAGAGGACTTTTAGTACACCTACACCATTCTCAAAAGGGAGGGTGTCTCACAGGGAAAGCTTCCTCTGAAAGTAAGTTACAACCTCAAGTCAGAGGTCAGTTACTGCAGGTATAAACCATGGATACACACCTTTCTGACTTGTAAACAGGAGGGGGAGCCCCTTTCACACATCCTCCTATTTGCAATTCGCAAAGGGTTGCAAATGTGCTTTACGAGTTCAAAATACTTTTTTTTACATAAAAAGGCCTTTAGATATTGCAAAAAGACCTTTTGATATTGTAAACCGTGTAATCCTGTTAATCTCAATGTCTACGACCAAAAAACCTATTTTTATATCAGCCCCTTAGTTTCTCTATAGTGGTTAATCAATCAATCAATCAGTACATTTATATAGCGCGCTACTCACCCGCCAGGGTCTCAAGGCGCTGGGGTGGGGGGTGCTGCTACTGCTCGAATAGCCAGGTCTTGAGGTGTTTCCTGAAGGTGAGATGGTCCTGTGTCAGTCGTAGGTGTGCGGGGAGGGAGTTCCATGCTTTGGCTGCCAGGTAGGAGAACGATCTTCCTCCGGTGGTGGTTCTGCGTATCCGTGGGACGGTGGCGAGGTTGGCGGAGCGGAGCTGGTGGGTGGGGGTGTAGAACGAGCGGCGGCTGTTGAGGTATTCGGGGCCCATGTCGTGGAGCGCTTTGTGTGCGTGGGTGAGGAGCCTGAACGTGATCCTCTTGCTGACGGGGAGCCAGTGCAGGTTTCTCAGGTGGGCGGATATGTGGCTGTGGCGAGGGATGTCGAGGATGAGTCGTGCGGAGGCGTTCTGTATGCGTTGGAGTCGTTTCTGAAGTTTGGCAGTGGTTCCTGCTTATAGCGCATTTCCGTAGTCCAGTCGGCTAGTAACGATGGCCTGGGTGACTGTCTTTCTGGTTTCGGTGGGGATCCACCTGAAGATGTTTCGGAGCATGCGCAGGGTGTTGAAGCAAGAGGATGAGACGGCGTTGACTTGCTTGGTCATCGTGAGGGAGGAGTCCAGGATGAATCCCAGGTTGCGTGCGTGGTTCGTGGGTGTCGGTGCGGTGCCCAGCGCTGTGCGTGGGTGTCGGTGCGGTGCCCAGCGCTGTGGGCCACCAGGAGTCGCCCCAGGCGGATGGGGATTGTCCGAGGATGAGGACTTCCGTCTTGTCTGAGTTCAGCTTCAGGCGACTGAGCTTCATCCATTCTGCGACGTCTTTCATCCCTTCCTGGAGGTTGGTTTTGGCGGTGGCTGGGTGTTTGGTGAGGGAGAGTATCAGCTGGGTGTCGTCGGCGTAGGAGATGATGTTGAGGTTGTGTCTGTGTGCGATGGCGGCGAAGGGGCTCATGTAGATATTGAAGAGGGTTGAGCTGAGCGAGGAGCCTTGGGGTACGCCGCAGATGATCTTGGTGGCCTCTGAGCAGAAGGGAGGGAGGCGGACTCTCTGGGTTCTATCGGAGAGGAACGAGGTGATCCAGTCCAGGGCCTTTCCTTGGATTCCAGTGTTGAAGAGGCGGGTTATTAGGGTGCGATGGCATACAGTGTCAAAGGCTGCCGAGAGGTCTAGGAGGATGAGAGCGGTTGTTTCTCCGTTGTCCATCAGGGTCTTGATGTCGTCGGTGGCTGCGATGAGGGCGGTCTCGGTGCTGTGGTTAGCTCGAAATCCGGACTGGGATGGGTCGAGCGAGTTGTTTGCCTCGAGGAATGCTGACAGCTGTTTATTGACGGTCTTCTCGATGACTTTAGCCGAGAAGGGCAGAACAGATATGGGGTGGAAGTTCTTGAGGTCTTTGGGGTCCGCTGTGGGTTTCTTCAGAAGGGCGTTGATTTCTGCGTGCTTCCAGCTCTCTGGGAAGGTGGCTGACGTGAAGGAGTTGTTTATGACGTTCCGGAGGCGGGGTGCGATGATGATGTCGGCTTTGTTGAAGATATGATGTGGGCATGGGTCAGAGGGGGAGCCAGAGTGGATGGTGTTCATGACGTAGGTGGTGTCTTCAGTGCTGATGGGGGTCCAGGCGCTGAGGGTGGTGGTGGGCGTCGTTGGTTCGGTGACTGGAGGCGAAGTCTGGGGTCCGAAGCTGTCGTGTATGTCTGTGATCTTGCGGTGGAAGTACGTGGCGAGGGAGTTGCAGAGGTCTTGTGACGGTGTGATGTCGTCGTTGTTGTTGGCGCTGGGGTTGGAGAGCTCTTTGACGATGATGAAGAGTTCCTTGCTGTTGTGGGTGTTGCTGTCGAGCCGCTCTTTGGACGATGACCTTTTGGTGGTGCGGATGATAGAGGATGAGATTAGAGTTCAACCTCTATGCCCACAGTTTCATATCTCTGCAAAGATGGTCTCTAGGCAGAGTATTTTCTCAACAGAAGGGTTGTTTGTTTTGTTGTTCATTTAATACTTCACATTTGAAGGGGCCACATCTGCATCGGAGATAGTGCTTTACTCAGTCTAAGTCTTCTAAAATAGCCATTACCAAGGAAAGTTAACTTAAGGAAGGAGGAAGTTCACAGCCCATGATATTGACCTCTCAAACGTTCAACTCTAGGTTAAGAGCAGATATCAGCCTTAAGTTGAGAGGTGATAGCTGATAGTCTAAGTTAATTATTTGGCATCAAGGAAGGTCAACCTCTCTCTCTAGAAGGATCAACACTAGGAACGGACAGAGATTGGCAGTCTCATTCTGCCCATAAAGCTCCATAATGATCTCCATGATGTGAGTTTACAGGGCCTCGCAAGAAACTTTGTATCACTGCTGACTTTCTTGATTGCAACAAACAAGCACACTTGAAACAGGGCGTACAGGTCAATAATTTTTTTCCAGTGTCCATGTCTCTTTTAACCTCCACAGTGAAATGCATGTAAATCCTGTTTACATCTATCAGATTGACCTACATTTCTGTGCCACTGCTTTCTCCCGTTACGCATACCTTTTATATATAAATTTACTCAACTCAATTCAAGAAGCATCCCAGAACTGAATTCAGTGCTAGCATGAAAAGTGTGCCTTAAGTAAGAACGTTTCCTTCAGACACACATCTTGCTAGCTGTAGTATGGGTAAGTGGGTTAGGTTGAAGTAATGAGCGGTTAAAGAACTCGGTGCTGCAGATGTAACCATTGACTCGCCACTGTATATAGCAGTGTAGTTCAAAGTGACAAACATTGCAGACTCATTACGGGGATGCTCTGTAATAAATAAAAGAATGTGAGTGCAGCATATGCAACAAAAGCTTGCACGGAGCGTGGCAGAGACCAGCCAGAGCTTGGTGAGATAGGAGAAACCAATCCATAGATACAAAGAGAGGATATGACATGGGGCTTGAAATGAAGTAGGCTCAAGCACAGGCACACGAAGCTGCAGGAATAGAAGGAGAATTAGTTACAGCAAGGCATAGGAAGGTGAAGGTCAAACAGGAAGATATGGAAAAGGAACTAAAGCAAATACACGGAGGAAACCACAAAGACAGAGGACGTAGGAGCTAAACAGGTACCAAGATCTGGAAGAATAGATGGAAAGAGCCAAATCCTGTGATTTTGAAGGAAGAAGCCACAGGGATAGAAGGGGGAGGGGGTCAAACGACATTCATATAACTATGGAGACTGAAGACGGGATAACAAAATGTCTGCCCAGAAGGTGGTAGGCAATGGAGGTGCATATGGAGGAATGAAGTACAGGGCCAGAGAGAGGGATTCAAAAAGTCATCATACTGAGAGAGAACTAAGTCAAAGAACATGCTCATGAACACAGGAGAAGCAGGGGCAGTGAGAACGGAACTGACTGACTGAGATTTGTTAAGCGCTCTGTTAACCTAAAGAGGAGTTGTCGGGGCACAAGGGTAGAAAGATGATCTAGGTCACACATAGTGGTGACTCAAAAGACAAAAAAGCATCTTTTAACTACTTTCCAGAGATAGAGTGGTCAGACGTCACACAAAGAGACAATGGCGAGAGATATTTAATTTGGCAGTAATCATAGAGAAGAATCTGCCTCCAAACATTGACTTGCCCAAAGAGTATAATACTCAATTGGACCCATGAAGCAGACATAATACATCATGAAAGGCAGTAAGAAAAGAACACAGGATGCTAATAGACTCACCCAGTGTTAGTGATTGTACAGTGGCAGAAGCAAAGTGTATTAAAGATAACGTGCCTTTGCAGAGAAAGACAATGCAGTTCATGGAGATGTTCAGCACGAAAGGAAAACCTAGAAAGTTCCAGTGTTCGTCTCACTGCCATATTTTGAATAACTTCAAGCCTTATATTCTTTGTATGCAGTATTGTGCAGTGCAAATCAGACCCACTGGGGTATCTGAGAGCTTTACATATGTGTGGGAGATATACACAAACAGAATATAATATTTTTCGCACATGCATTAAAATCAGCAAATGCACTTAGAAATACAGGAAAGCTGGAGAGCAAAGGCCATCTGTGCAGCCTGAGGAGTTCAATGGAATCTGGTACTGTACGGACAGAAGTGCTTTCAGAGATTGTTAGTTTCTGGGTAATGCAATTCTATGCAATGCCTTATGGACTACGCAGACCAATTTCCATAATTATCTTGCTCTTACGGGAAGCTAGTTTAGGGTGATCAGGATTGTTGTGATCTAATCTTCTGGCACTAGGGTGCAGTCTAGCTGCTGCACTGACTGGATCTTTTAAAGAACCATGCAGATTCGAAGAATGCTGGTCAGTAACGAGTTGCCACTCTCCAGTCTTGCAAAGGCTGATGACTGGGTTACTATTCAGATGTTATTCAGTGGTATCAGCAACTTGATTCAGTGTATGTGTCTGATGATTTGGTATTAGGCTTCTTTTTCTAAGTTGCTGATATCAGTTTGCTCATTCAGGTTACTGTTGAGGGTAACAGCCATGATTTAGTGTTCTTGAAATTTGTTGTCAGCAATAGAGTTGAGCCATCTCATTAATTCAGGCTTGCACAGGGGGTGTCATAATAAATAGGAGAATTTGTTGGGGGTTCAGTTTAAGGTGATCTTGTGTTATCCAAGACTGTAGGTCTGCTAGGTCTTAGCAGGGAAACGCTCAGTGTCAGAGTATACATTCAAAGAAATGTTTGACTGTCTCAGGAAAAGAAGGTGAAAGAGACTGGGAGAGAGAATGGATCACTGTTGAACTTCTTAAACGCGAGGCAAAGGGTTGTATGTTGAGTTGGATAGCTTCACTAGTTGTAAGCAGTTGTTAAGATATGACTAAAACATACCAGAACTGTGCCTCTTAGTGCCATCTGCTCCAACATGATTTTTAGAAGAGAGGTGCGCTACACAGTGCTGACAGCCTTTTAACCAAATATTTGGGAAGATCTGGATATAAGGACATGCTATAGTCTATAAGGATGCAAATGATTGCCAATACTATTCTTCCGCTGTAATCCAAAGGGAGGAAAATAAGAATCTTCCGAAGGGTTTAAAAAAAAAAAAAGAAAAGCCACAGAGAAGATCCAATTAAGGTGGGCAGTCATCAAAATGTCTAGGTCAAATAGGCATGCCAAATGTCTGAACTTACAAACTGGGTTGAGCAAAATGCCGCAAGATGTTAACCACAAACCAACACAACATAAAAACGAAGGGCCTGCCAGAATCACCACCTCCATAGGTTTGTGTACAGATTGAGACAACTATTCCTCATCCACGTGCCAATCAAGCAGAGAAAAGCATGAACAAATAGTTTTTTTTTCTCTATCCAACTACAAAATTATTTGCATAATTTCAGTATAACCGTATAGCGAAAGCCCAAATAATGGCATCCAAAGAGGCCATATTAAGATTAAAGAAAATGGGGGCCAGTTTTGAACCCTGGGAAAACATTTGGGTAAACAGACGAAAGATACACTGGAAAGGGAATAAGGACACATCCTGAACTATATAAGATATAAAAGAAGTGAGCAATTTTAAGGGTGAATCTCTAATAACTTTCCCACAAGGCCTGCTGGTGCCACAGAATCAAAACAGAATGAGTGGTATAAAAGGATTTGTACTGCCTTACACACCATCTAGAACTAAGCGTAGACAAGCAAGGACCACAACTAGCCACAACATGAACTCATAAGCAGGACAGAAAGGAGAATAAACATCACTGAAAACCTCAAAATGCTCAATAAAATTGAATCTCTGTTTCCCTCCCAAAGGCTGCAAGAACATGGGCTTAAAATTAGTAAGAAAATCTAATCCTTTGAAGATTTCCAGACAAGAGGGATAACAACTGCTTTATTAAAATCTACCTGAACCTCTTCTCCAGTCGCGAGAGAAAGTTTAAGCAAATAAGTAAAGTGTTCAGGAAGAAAACAAAACAGCATCTATTGCATTTTGAAAAGATGACTGGGAGAAGTTGGCCTGGTATATGCTGTCCACAAATTAAAGCGGGCACCTTGCACCAGTCCAAACGACCCTTATTGAAAGCTATCCTAGTGGTATCTATGGAGAGCAGCCTTCAGGCTAAGTCTCGAAGGAATGCAAAGCAGCTTGTTTTACCAGATCATAACCGCCTGAATGACCAAATGAAAGGAGAACCACACAAGTGATATAGAAAATATATGTATTTATTACTAAACACTCTCTACTAACCTCTTTATGAGATTAGAGAACAAAGCACACAATATTAAATCACTAGAACGACAGTAAATAGCACAATACACAGCAGGCTCCAGGGGGAGACCGAACCATATACTAAGAAAGTGGTATAACAACAACGACTTGACTAGACAGTGCCTAGAGCACGCAGAATCGCTGGGACCCCAAGGAACCACCCAAGGCTGTTAGTGAGAGTCTCGTTGGATGCTCAGATCTATATTTTAGTTGGTTACTACGGCCCTAACTCTGATGATCCATTATATTTGGATGCGGTCAGAAACCAACTAGTATTAGCTCAAGATCCAGTGATTTGGATGGGGGACTTTAATATCGTTCTTAACCCCAGGTTGGATAAATCTGTAAAATCTAGATCTAGTAGCTCCGTCAAATCTAGACACACTCTCATCACAATCATGACACAACTTGGCTTGGCCGATGTATGGAGAGAAAGAGTGGGCAATAAGATAGGGGTGTCTCTTCGGAATAGTCGCTTCAAACATAAATCTAGAATCGATTACGCCCTTTTCAGTTATTGTTTAAAGGACACCCTGACTATGATAGATTATCTACCTGCGCACTTATCGGACCATTCTGCACTAGCATTTTCTTTGAGACCTAGAAACACCGTTAACTATCCATCTTGGTCTTTTGACCGGACTCTCTTGCTTGAGGAGGATGAGGTCAATTTCTTGGTAGCTGAGTCACAAATGTTTTTCGACATAAATAGTGGTTCTGTAGGCTCGGCCGTTGTCTGGGAAACATTTAAGGCCTTTTTAAGAGGTCAGATAACCAACAGAGCCTCTTTTAGGCGGAAGATATATAGAGATAGGGTGGCCAGCCTTGAGATTGATATGAAACTTCTAGAGTCAAGGATTGGCTCATCCTCAGGAACATCAGAGGATCAAGAAAAATTGGCTGAGCGAAAGGTACAACTTAATAATATCCTACAAGAGAGAGTAAACAAGAGATGGGAAGTGCATAAGACCTCCCAATTTGAATTTGGCGAAGCCGCGGGGAAAGTGCTAGCATGGAAGATAAAATCTGATCAAGCCCTCAAATTTATTAAATATATGTATTTATTACTAAACACTCTCTACTAACCTCTTTATGAGATTAGAGAACAAAGCACACAATATTAAATCACTAGAACGACAGTAAATAGCACAATACACAGCAGGCTCCAGGGGGAGACCGAACCATATACTAAGAAAGTGGTATAACAACAACGACTTGACTAGACAGTGCCTAGAGCACGCAGAATCGCTGGGACCCCAAGGAACAACCCAAGGCAGTGACACCGGGGACCCACAGAGGACGGGTGCAGTGTGTGAACACAGGCATGAGCTCCGTACAACTCAATGGGAAAGTCGCGATTGGAAATTTAAAGATTAAGGACATTTCGGAGAGGACTTTAAGCAAACCCAGCTAAACATAAAAGGTTCTAAGGCCAGCACCCTTGAGAGTACCGAGGTACCCATGTTACCTATCCCAGAGGAGCCGGGTGCATAGGGGGTCAAGTGATGTCGTAAACCTTTGTCATTTTCAATGGAGTGATGCAAAAAAGTGCTGCTGCCGGGAAGATGAAAAGTGTCCGGTGGAATCCAAGCCTGGATCCGAGGTGAGAAGAACCTGGAAGCAGAGGGAACAGAGTCTGGGTCACTTCACAGTGACCAGGGGCACGATAGACGAATGCCCACCGATGTCGGGTGCTTCAGGTGAGAAGAGATGAAGCTTGACTCTGCAGCCAACGGAACCAGGAGACGGCGACCAGAGGTGAGCTGTCCCACGAAGGATGTCGAGTGCTGGGGGTCAGTGTCTGGATTGAACACCAACAAGCCTTGGCAACTGCAACCCACGCGGGCAGAGGAAAGATGCTTCGGTGAGGACCAGCAAGGTCCTGGGGACTCTCCAAGCTATGAAGGGTCAGGGCATGTCTGGAGCAACCAGGAAAGCCCACGGAAAGTCAAAGTTACCTTCACAGGGACCCACAGGTCGACGGACCAGTGATCGCGAAGGGACCTCGAGCTGAATCACAAAATACCAGCCCACGGAACACTTGTGGAGTGTAGGCCGGAAATCTTCGGTGGAATTTCTGCTCGGGGTCAGGACTACACATAGCCCAAAGCACAGCCTCAGGGATTGCCAAAAAGCATATGCTGCTGCAAATGTACGCAGTGCACAGGGTTCGGGTTGCATGGTCCCCACAAGGGATATAGGCCTCTGAATTGCTGAGAGCACAGATCAACCTCAGAGACCACGGAAACCCACCTCCTGTGTTGCAGAAATCTTCAGAGTCCTCAGGAGCTCGGGAGATGCAAACCGGTCAGATGCGTTAAAGGTGCCTGCCTTGCAGGGGAGAAACTTCTTTACTCCAAGGGAGATTCTTCAGTCATCCAGTGCAGTGTAGATCATCGAAGTACTTGGTTTCTGTAGCAGAGTTTAGTCCAGGTACAATCTCAAGTCCTTTAGTCACTTTATACCCAAGGAAGGGGTGGGACAAACTCTGGGGACCCTCCTATGGGAGGGTCAGGACAGAGAGGTGGCTACACCCATGTCCTTTGTCCAGTTTCGCGCCAGAGCAGAAGCAAATGGCTCCTGCAACCGGTTTGAGCTGGACTATGCACTGGTACAGCAAATGTGCCCCCAGTGCAGACTTCAAAGCACTCTCAGAGTGCACACACCCAGCCCCAATAAGCTAAAGCCTGTCTGGGAGGTGGTAACCCCTCCCTGTGACAGGAAGCCTATTGTCAAGCCTTCCCCTGCTCGAGCTTGGCTCAGCAGCAGAAGGGCAGACTCGTGTCTGTGACTGGCAGCATCCATTTTGTAATGCCTAGGTCGAGAAAGCTGGTACCGGGTAGCCCACCGTGTCACATATGTTCCTCTAGGAGGGTGGAATCATACCTCCCCCACCAGTTACTGGTGGGGAGGTATGATTCCAAGGTGTTTGACACCAAACACGACATTTTTCCGTGCAGCCGTTTTAAAGTTAGCATTCACTGCGAGGCTATAATGCACCTAAATGTATATGGTTGGTTGCAACCCCGGAAAATAGGTTCAGTAGGCTGCAGAGGAGCTCTGCTCATGCATGGGCACCCTCTCACATAAAACCCAGCACCCTGCCATCAGGGTTGATAAGGCCTGCAATAGGGGTGACTGATAGGTTTATATGTGCAGTGATTAGGATAGATATAGTGAACCTATATCTAAGTAAGGGGAGCATGCACCACCTTATACAGGCTGCTGTAGCAGACCTGTGGTGTCATTTTGAATTGTCTCTCAGGGGTGGCATAATACATGCTGCAGCCCCTGAGAGGCCTCTGGGGTACCTATGCCCTGGGTACATAGTATACCATATACTAGGGACCCATAAGGGTACCCCAGAATCCAATCTGGAGTGTAACTAAAGTACATGCATAACCAATTTAGGGAGAAAGCAGATAAACTGGGGTCCTGATTTGCAGGATCCCATTCAGACAAGTCAAAAACCAGCAAAATACCAGGAAAAAAGTGGGGGTAACCATGCAGTCAGATTCCACCTTCTTACAATGACAAGAATACAAAGGGGAACTGGATTTGATTATCACAAATGAAGCACAATAAAGATGATAAAAGTGAGAGGAGTGAAACATCAAACGTGATGGAAAATCTTTGACCAATCTGTGGGCAAATACTAATTTTAGCTGAAGCTTTGTGTCTATTGGAGTTTATTGGCACAGGAGAACGTATGGGCATTTTCTCATTTTGGAGAAAAAACAAAATGGAAAGCACCCACTTGGTGACTCAAGGCCATTGAAACTCAATTTTACTTAATTTTTAAACTGAAAGAAAACAATTCCCTCAAAATGTTTGACGAAATTTGACAAAATAAGATCAGAAAAAGGGGATACAAAACACTCCACAGGAACCAGAGTCAGGAGACAGAAGTGATGAGAGGGGGGAAGATACAGTAAGTACACGTGGGGGTAACGGTACTAATCTAAGGTGGAAGTAGAGGTATTAGGGCAGGCATAGTGACAGAAGCACTGGATATAGTTTGGGTAGAGGTAATAAGGCATACATAGGGGTACAGATTCTATGGCACACAGGTACTGTGTTGTAGGCGGGGGATATGTATTAGGGTATACTTAATGCTAGAGACATTATGATACAGGTGGGATGGAGTATTTGTGGAAAACACATGGGTAGAGATACTAGGGTATAGGCAGGAGTAGAGATACTTAGCTATAGATAGTGTAGATGTAATTGAGTACAGGCAGGAGAAGAGGGTACTATGGTACAGGTAGGGATAGCGGCACCACGGTATTACAATGGATAGAAGACTAGGGTAAAAAACATTTAAGGGACAAGGTAGAGGAACAGACTTGGGTACAAGCAAAGAGATGAAGAGCAGTGGGCAGAATATGTAACCTACATGTATCATTTTGCTCGTCAGTGGTCTGCTAGCTCTCCAGCTGTGTAAACTCAGGCATCTGTGGACAAGTGTGTTTTGTAATGGCACACTCTACAAGTGTAGTTCCTTTGTCTCTGTGCTGGTAAGCATTCTGCTGGTAGGGTAGGGGTGTAACCTTTTCTATCTGGACATGGCAGCGCTCTACTGGCCTGCTGTAGGTGCAACATCCAGTAACTTTGTGTCTATTATAGCTCTGTTTTACCATGGCCTTCATGAATGAATACCAACTCAGCAGATTTGAATATTTGTAAATATAAGAAACTCCATTACTAGATCTTGCTCAAAGTGGAACGACGCCTTAAGTGTTACGCTTGCAAAATGCCTGAGAAAGAAACAGCTGATTAGTGAGTCAGGTGTGAGACAAGGTATATTGCAGAATACAAAAGACAAAAGGCAAGCATGGTTGCTTGTAAGCAGGGTGTGCTTTGGAAGATGCGGACACCTGTTCTTCAGTTACCTACCTAAAACATATTTTTTTACTTCTTGCAAAGCATAAATAGGATGCTAAACTCACTGTGCAAGACCATCTGAGTAATCTTATGTCCCTGACCTTGCAAGAAATCCGATATCTCAGGTGTGAGACCAATTCCTAACGTCAACCCACAACAATTCTGTGAATCTTACTCACATTTCAGTCAGTTCCAAAGGAAAAATGTGCATCCTGTCCAGGTGTCACTTGCTCAAGGTGCCCCAATGAATGATGCTATTACCTTCTAGTATAAAATTGCTAAACTGGTTGTCAGATGTTTTTCAGAATGCTGATTTTACTTTTATTTTATAACAAGCAGTCCACCTTTAAGTGGAAGGACCCACACGATTTAACAACCAAAAGTCAGAGACAAATTACCAACTACTAGAGGTTATACTGCTTGGGTCTGTGTAGTGAGCTGCAGGGAGATAAGATCAACAATGCAAAAATTACTTTACCAATTGCCTGACATTTATGTATCCATTATGCAGCTTATTGTATTTCCATCATCACCAAGATTTAAAATAAAAGGTTACTTACTTGTAACTACAGTTCTCAAGCGTTGATATTTTTCACAGATCAACAAGCTTGACTCACGCCATCAAGCCATGAAAAAATTCAGTAAAAAGTTCAGCACAGCAATTTTTACCACATACGTTTAATTCAATAGACCTTGCTGCCTGCCAATTCCATTACCTGGTTCTGCACTGCATTCAGTGAGTAAAGAGACCTAATACATCACCATCCCTGCCAATCTCCACCCCCTCTAGCGCCCCATTTTCATAGCACAAGCATGGAGCAGGAACACAATTATCTTCAGAGAAGAGGGTTGCATTTTCAACTATGAACAATATTAATTTTGCTTATAGGTAGGTAACATTTTTCTCCAGCACTAAACGCTTCATGGATGTTGCTTATATTAAGCCTAGTAATAAGTGCAATAATATAAAGTCAAGAAGGCAGCAATGAGGCTCAACTTTCTAAACCAGGCTCCCTAGTACCACCTTTCTCTGTCTGAATTTCATCTGGTATTGACTGTTTAAACAAAGGTTCTCTTAACGTGTAGTAAAGTAGCAAATCCTGTTTAACAAAGTTCCAGTCTTGGCACCATAGCAGAGAGTGCTGTTCACACTGCCATTGCTGTGGCAGAATGTGCAGAATACTTTTAATAGTGGTTTATAGGCATTGTTAGGACAAAGAGTGATACGGGTTGTGATCGATTACACAGTCTTTTGCATGGAAATTGCCTGCTCCTTGATAAGGACAACAGTTGATAGGATTTCCTGAAATAATTAATCCTACTGAGGTAGATTCTTAGACATTGATTCAAAAGGACTGAAAGAAAGGATTTCTACAAATAAGGTAACGAGTTGGGAAAATCGATGGATGGCTGGTTAGTATGATAACGGTGCTGAATTCTCAGGCATGCATATGCTTTACTAAAGATAAAAACATTCTAAAATGTTTTCACCTAAATGTCTTAATTATGCACACATCAGTACAACTCACAATATTAGAGTTCATCTAGTCATTTTAGACTCATCTGAGAACCATACAACAGCTTCTTGCGACTCAGCTCAATCGTTCACAGATCTTGTGTTCAACAGTGTAAGTAGCGACCTATGTAATACTTCTCCTTCAAGCACAGGAACTTGTGCTATCCTGGTGGCTAAGACTAAAAGCAACAACTCTTGCTCTGCTCCCATAGGACCACCCAGGCATACATTGGAGATACAAATTCCAAAGGTTGCTCTATTTGTTTCATTTTCCTGATGATGACCTCAGAACTATTGTGCAGTTGAAAAAGAAGCCAGCACTGAAGGGACGTAATTGACCAAAGTTCAGCAGAATTTTCTACCTAAAACTTTCACTCTACAATTTATTTCCCAGAAGATGCAGGACCCTACCCACACTTCCACGTGGTGTTCGTGTTTTCTGTCAGGATCTGGACGGACTTACCCTTGATGAAGGCAGAGAGGCCTCGAGAGCCAGGAGCAAGGTGTGCAACTACAGAAGGTTGCTATGGTAACATTGCTTCACCAAGACCAAAGGCCTTTGATCTACTAATCTACCAGGCGGGCTCCCCAGACTGGAGAAGATGCATCAGTCACTCCTGTGCACTCTGGATGTGGCAAGCAGAACAGTCTGCTGCACGTTAGGTTGCCATCTGTTATCAACCATTACCACTTCCACTACACAGATGATGCTCGAGAGGCATCCTCAGTGTTGAGTCCACTAAAGGGCGAAGGTTCCACTGTAGAGCCCACACATGCCAGTGCGCATGAGGTATAATGTTAGGCTGATGGGCAGGACAATGAACTGAACGTGTTCCGACCACACAACTAACTGAAAGAAAAATTGGGCTGAATGATTGATACAATAAAGTATGTATCCTACAAGTCCAAGGACTTGGATCCAGATTTTTGAATCCATCCCTATTTTACTCGTCATTCCAGAGGAAGGCATTCAGATCTAATATCTGCCACAAAGACCCACCCTTCACGGGGACCAAGAAATACCAGGAGTAGCATTCTGTTCTCTTTTCTGCCTTCGACACTAATTAGAGCGCACACCTTGGTCACAGGGTCTGAACTTCTCTGGCTAGGACGGCAGCATGCTGCACTGATGTCTGAGCACAAACTGCTGGAATATGTAAAGGAGTAGATAAAAAGGGATGGGCTTAATCAAATCGAACAATTTGAAAGACCCACTGGTCCGAAGTCACTGCTGACTAGCTGAGTAGGTAAAATTAGATCCTATTCCTACTGATAACCCTATCATTCATGAAAGGGGAACTATTTTGCGGCGGCTGCTACAAGTGAGAAAGAGGATGAGGGATTCTGCATCTATTGTTGGCCCTGAACACTACCATCCCCTCTTCTGGAGCCAGAAAAAGCCTGGACAAGGTGTGAGGGTTCTCTCCCTTGGTAGGTAAAGACCCTTGAATACTCCCCAGCATTTCCAGCACTGTTGGAGGAACTGTCAAGCTTGGGCAAGTAATCCTAGTGCTACCTGCCTATACTTAAAGTGCCCCAGCATTGAATCCAACTTCATTCAGAAAAGCCTGGCTCCATCAAATGACATCCACCAATGATGTCTGAACATCTCCGGAAAACCCAGTAACATGCATACAAGCATGTTGTAATGCTCCCGACTGGCCGTAATAATGTATTTGATTGCATTCTGGTTTGGGGTACAATCTCCAATAGTATTAGCATTGAGAGAATGGAAAAGTAAGGGAAACATCCTGAGTACTGGTTGCGCTTTAGTTATCTCATGCATGACAGAGGTCGAGAAATATACTGGTGACTCGTCGTAGATATAACAATGAATCATAAAGAGCACCAGGAAGGAAATGCAGGCTCACATAGGTAGCCAGTTAAGTTAGTTCACAATCAAAGACGTCCTAGTTAAACAAGGAGCAGAAATAAGGAGACTGGCATCCTGATTTTGAAGAATCAGCAGTTGATGAATGAGAGATTAATGTATGTACATACAGTGGGCATTACACAGTAGTCTAGGCTTATGACTCTACCATAAGTGACACAATGGGATATATGCGACAGCGATGTCAGTTCAATCCTAGATTTTTCATGCTTCTAGAAAGGCAAAAGATGTAGAAAATGGAACAAAAAGTGAAATTAAAAAAAACCACTCTGAGGAGAGGTGGGGGATCATGAGGAATCTATTGGAGTTTCGATATTCATAAAAAATAAGGCTACCAAAGGTAAGTAACTTGTCTTTTTAACAGCTAAAGGCTTCAGCAAATTCCTTAAGGTAACCACTACCCAAAGCATTTTTCAAGGAGGAAGGTTTACGATGTGGGCAGAAATTACAGTAATAACGATTGTATCAGAACTCTGCTACAACAATACTGTTGCAGCACCTTCAAGACAAGGCAATTGCGTTTGGTAAAAGTGGGAGCAGTGCTACAAATCCTTTCAACTGGCACACCCCTCAACAGGGCAGTTAGCAGACACTCCTTTGGTAGATTCATAGCATCCTTGAAGGAGAATGGTCGAAGGTTGACGACCACCATGCATACTAGAGCAAGACAGATTGCAGCAACGCTCTGAAGAGATGAGCTTTCTGATCCACTGTGTGCATGAGAATATCAAGTGTATAGACTATAATCACTTCGGAGAAATGTATGTGTGCAAAAGAGGTTGGATGTGGCAAAATGACAACCATGCTTTTGGGGAAGTATCAAGGCCACAAGCATTTTGCAGGCGAGTCAACAATGCCGCATTGGCATCTGTGGGAAGCTGGAGGTTATTCACCTCACTGTAATAATTTTCAGTACTGCAGCAGGGTGTCAGCATATGTGTAGCATCAGGATCTGATTCAAACAAATCGTGTATAATGCAAATAGACTTATCTCCAAACACAACACATCTCTTGGGGCTCCTTTTCTTTGAGGTAAGGGACCATTTTGCTCTCTGTGTCCAGAATCTTCCGTGTGAAGACGATTTTAAAATGGCATTGTGGTAGGCTCTGTACATCCAGAAGGTGAAGGTGGCTTTGGAAGTGATGGTAAGTACAACTTTATGGGTGGCGGTGACACCAATGAGAGCAAAGTGGTTGGCAACGGGGTTGTTTGGGAGGGTGGGGAAGATGTTTGGGGTGAGACCAGCAACATCAAGCCAGAGTCGGCAGACGGCACAAAAGCCCTAGGCATTTTGGCAGCGGCACATCAGGGGAGGAGGTGCCAATATAGACCATGTAGCTTTCTTGAAAGCCGCTACCTCCATGGGTAAAACTTACAACTGAAAACAACATCTCTGACAGAGGTTCCAGGACTGACCTAGGGTTTGAATGAGTGGACATCTTCTCAGAGCGTTTTCCCTTCCTTCATGGCAAGTAGAGGAGTAAGACATTCTGTCCTCTTTTTTGTGCGTCACTGAACTATAAAGGGGAGAGTGGCTCTGGGTGTGGGATAGAGACAGCTCCTGTGGTTCCAGGAAGCTTCCCATCAAGCACGCTAGGCCCCCATTTCTCTAATTCCATTAGCGGGCATCTGTGAACACATGCTGCTTGAGCTTGAACCATGGGGGATACCAAGACAGCCGAGATACTCTAAATGTATGACTTATATCAGAACCCTATAAATCATGCATGCCTTAATGTTAAACATGTTGAAAAAGCTAGCGAGGAACCTCTGCGGCTTAGGATTTTACATCTATGGTGGTGTGTAAAAAAGGAACCGACATCCGCAAATCTCCAGTGTAATTTATGAAACTAGTTACTTTCCTGTACAAATAGTTTTTCAGCTCACAACTATTCAAGTTTCATGCTATGCGTCAATCTGCTATCTAGGGTTTGGGTTTGCAAACACTCAGAGGGATAAACAACGTTTTTTGTTATGGGCTCTAGCCGTAGATTAATCCAATATGACTCACTATGATGCTGAGTGTAACCCTACAGTTCCCCACTAAGTAGTCTCCAACTTCAGATTCATTTTGAATGCTTGTATTGTTCTATTTGAGTTCAAAATATAAACGTTACTAATGCCTCCTATTACTTTTCTAAATGTTGTTACACACTAACTCACTGTCTTCATTGAAATGTTAATCTAGACATGAATTGAGCTGCGGAACTATGGCAACTGGTAAGTAACTAGTTTATATTGCAGGGTAAAACTATGAGTGGTGGATAGTATTAACACAATGCGGAGAAGGGGTGAAGTACAAGTCGTGTGAAACAAATGTCTTACGATTGTCTGACCTATTTGAGATTCTCTTAACGGCTGTACATCTATACAGTAATATTTAGTGACCACATGTACAGATGACCATGTTGCCTATGGGTACATATCAGTAAAGGAGACCATTCCAAATTTATGCTAGCAATGCCGCTCTCTTTCTTGCAAAGTGCACCCTTGGCCAGGTCTCCAGGTGTTTTCACCAGAAGGAGCAGCACAACAGAAGTGTTTGAACAATCCATCTTGCTTTTTCATTTCTTTGTAAAGAGTAATCCTCTCATCTGGTTTGAAAGCGTCTCAAAAAAACTGTTCATGTTTTTGTTTTCTGCATTTAGTGCATGATAGCACTCCGAGCACCAAATGTGTGTAAAGCCCTTTCTGCAGTTGTGCTATCGCAAAGATGGTAACTGCACTGACTGATTCAAGTGAAAGTTAAATACTACATTGATAATGAATTTTGGGTTCATTCTCGTCCCCACCTTATCCTCATGACTTTTTAAAGAAAGACTGTTGTACTGTTAGGGTCTGAAATTCAATTACTCCACTTAAGGAAGTAATGGCTATTAAAATACTCTTTTTAATGTTGTTTTTATGTGATTTATTCATGGCTTCAAACAGTAGTTTCAAAAGACATACCAATAAAATACTAAGTTCTACGTTGGAAAAGGAACGGGCCATGGAAGATACGTCCTCTCAGCTCTCTCCAGATAACTTTTAATTACTAGGATGGCAAATGATGCATAAGAGAGCTTACTGTCCATTAAATGCACTGAGTACTCAACTGTGTTTGTCACCAGCTCTATCTGCTTATTACACCCATTGTTTTTACACCAATTAATATAATACACCCATTTAGCAGGATAACACTTCCACATTGCTGACGTCGACAATTCTGATATCACTTCCATACATATTTTTGATCGCTTTAGAAGCTGGAGTTCTATGGCCTCTAGAGGCCATGCTGCTAATGTCAATGTTTTCATTTGTGGGAGTTACATTGCTCACTTTTCCACTGTTAGTAAATGTGGAAATATTAGTAGTCACAGGTTGCTGTTCTGACACAGTCGAACAAGTTACTTACCTTCGGTAACGATATATCTGTAAGAAACATTAGTTAGTTAGATTCCTCACCTTAGAATATCCCCATGCGTCAGGCTGGATCTGGAAAGATTTTATATCAGCAAATCCCTTGCGCGTTGCTAGGCGTCGTCTGCGGCACCGTGTCCGTCGTCGGCATCGTGACCGCCAAGATGACGTCGGAGTACTTAGACGCCGCCCTCGCGCGCTGACATCAGTTCTTGTACATAGCTTTCCTCGCCAGGAAAGCAGAGCCATGCAAGACACCGACACTGGTGCCAAAAAATTCTAGGGCCCTGAAAGGCATGACCTCAACCCTAGATATCGGTTCGCAGAACGGGGAGGATGGGTGGGTTGGTGAGGAATCTAACTAACTAATGTTTCTTACAGATATATCGTTACCGAAGGTAAGTAGCTTGTTCATCTGAAAGAAACACGTTAGTTAGATTCCTCACCTTAGAATAGATACCCCAGCAATACCAACCCCGGTGGTGGGCCTGCGAACCAAGATCACACCAGAAAGTCCTGGAGAACCGAACTGCCAAAGAAGCCGTCTCTCCGGACTTGGCTGTCCAGGCAATAGTGTTTGGCAAACGTGTGCAGCGGATGGACAGAAAGGAAAGGAGGTTTAGAAGAGAGAGCCTGGAGCTCACTCACCCTTCTAGCAGAGGGGATGGCAACCAGGAAAGCAGTTTTAAGCATCAACAGACGAAGGGAATAATTATGAAGTGGCTCAAAGGGAGCGCACAATAGAAACATCAATACCAGATTCAAATCCCACTGAGGCATTACGAAAGGGACAGGAGGAAACATGTGAGTAATGCCCTTAAAGAATCGAGAAACAACAGGGGATTTGAAAAGAGAAGGCTGATCAGGAAGCCGTAAGAAAGCAGAAAGAGCTGAAAGATATCCTTTAAGGGTGGCCAGAGCAGAGCCCTGCTGGGCCATAGAAAGAAGACAGAGGAGAACCTCAGAAAGAGGGGCGGAAAGGGGATCCACAGCCTTTGCTGTGCACCATGCCACAAATTTGTTCCACCTACAGGTGTATACCGATTTTGTGGAGGGACGCCTGGCTGCCAGAATAACATTACAGACTACAGTAGGCAAGTCAAATGGCATCAACTGCCGCCGCTCAATCTCCACGCATGGAGGTGGAGGCTGGACAGGTTCGGGTGGAGGACCGTCCCCTGCTGCTGTGACAGAAGGTCCTCCTGAAGAGGCAGTCGTATCGGGGGATCGATCAACAGACTGAGTAGTTCGGGATACCAGTATCTTTGTGCCCAATCCGGAGCCACCAGGATGACTTGGGCCCGGTCGCGCCTGATCTTCTTCAGCACTATGGGCAGAAGTGGTATAGGCGGAAAGGCGTTCAACAGACAGCAACTCCACTTGCGACGAAAAGCGTCTCCGAGCGAGTGCCGCCTTGGAAACTCCAACGCGCAGAACAGCTGACATTGTGCGTTCTCTTCGGTGGCAAATAGATCTAACCAAGGCTCTCCCCACTGCCGAAAGAGGCCTTGCGCCACATCCGAGTTCAGACGCCATTCGTGATCCATCATGCACCGGCGGCTGAGTTCGTCTGCTCTGGCGTTCAGAGCCCGCCAGATGTTGAACCACCAGGGTGATGCCCTGATGTTCCAGCCATGTCCAGAGGCGCAAAGCCCTGACCAAGGGTCCACGACCCCACCCCGCCCTGTTTGTTGCAGTACCACATGGTGGTGGTGGTGTTGTCCGTGAACACCTGCACTACACTTCCCCAGACAGAGGGAAGGAATGCTTTCAGTGCAAGTCGGATCGCCCTCCGCTCCAGAAGGTTGATATGGAGCCGGGACTCCGCCGGAGACCAGAGGCCTCTGATCTCCGCCTCTTCCATGTGGCCCCCCCATTCCAGGAGGGACGCATCCGTCACTACTATGTGCTCTGGTTGGGGTAGGGAGAGGGATCTGCCACTGACCCAATCGCGGTCCGTGAGCCACCACTGCAACTGTCTTGCAGTGCCCTCCGAGATCAAGACATGGTCGGACAGGTAGCTGGGCCCACTGAAACTTCAGGTCCCACTGCAGAGCCCGCATCCGCCATCTGGCGTGATGCACCAACAGGATGCAGGAGGCCATCAGACCCAGAAGCCGCAGCACCAACCTGACCGAAACCCGGGATAGAGGCTGAATGATGGGAATCAGAGCCTGAATATCCCGGACCCGCTGTTCCGGAGGATAGGCCCGGAACTGCGCCGAGTCCAGAACCGCTCCGATGAAGAGGAGCTTCTGGGAGGGACTCAGATGCGACTTCGGTACATTGATGGAGAACCCCAGCAAATGCAAGAGGTCGACCGTAGTCTGGAGGTGGGAGACGACTGCCTGGGGCGAGCCCGCCTTTAACAACCAGTCGTCGAGATAGGGGAAGACTAGAACCCCTAATCTGCGCAGATGAGCTGCGACCACCGCCATCACTTTCGTGAACACCCGAGGGGCACTGGTGAGGCCGAATGGGAGTACTGTAAACTGAAAATGCTCTTGGCCCACCGTGAACCGCAGGTAACGCCGGTGGGCCGGCAGGACGGGGATGTGGAAATAAGCGTCCTGCAAGTCCAATGCTACCATCCAGTCTCCAGGGTCTAGGGCAGCCAGAACCAGAGCTAAGGTGAGCATCTTGAACTTCTCCTTCCGGAGGAAGGCGTTGACGCTCCTGAGGTCCAAGATAGGGCGTAGGCCCCCTTTGCCCTTTTTGGGAACCAGAAAGTAGCGGGAATAACAACCACGACCTACTTCTGGACCAGGAACGCACTCGATGGCCCCCTTGGCCAAGAGGGCCGTAACTTCCTCCTGCAGAAGTTGCAAGTGATCCCCCGAAATCTGGTGGCACTGCGGTGGCATGGCTTGAGGGGTCGCCTCAAAGGGGAGGGAGTAGCCCCTTCGGACGATTTGCAGCACCCACCTGTCCGATGTGATGGTACGCCAGTGGAGCAGGTGATGGCGAACTCTGCCTCCCACTGGTGTGGAATGGGCCTGAAAGCTCGGACTAGGAGTGCTTTGAGGTGGATGCTGCTGGGCTAGATGTGGACGGACAGGCTCGTTGTCCCCCTGCTCCAACTCGGCGGAATCCACGTCCGCGACCGCGTTGAAGTTGGTTCTGCGGCCTGTGGCTAGGCGAACATGAGGAGGCACCCCTTCCCTGGTCACGAAAGGGACGAAAAGCGGAAATTTGCGGGCGCGGGGCCGAGAGGCCCAAGGACTTGGCCGTAGCCCTGGAGTCCTTAAAGCGCTCCAGCGCACTATCCGCTTTGTCGCCAAAAAGGCGACTGCCATAGAAGGGCATGTCCATGAGGGTGCCCTGGACATCCCCGGAGAAACTCGTGGACCTCAGCAAGGCGTGGCGACGAATCGCCACCGTGGTCGCCATTGCACTGCCTAGCGAGTCCGTTGTGTCCAGTCCACATCGGATAGCATGCCGTGCCGCATCCCGCCCCTCGGCAAGAGCCTGGGCGAGCCATGTCCGGGCCTCCTCCGGACACTGGGGCAGCACGTCCTCCACCGTATCCCACAGGGAGTGGGAGTAACGGTCCAAAAGGCACGCGGGGTTGATAGACCGCAACCCCAAACTAAGGGAGGAGAACAGTTTCTTCCCAAACTGTTCCAACCTTTTGGATTTCCGATCTGGGGGAGCGGACGGGAAGGAGGTCTGGGAGGTTGAGGCCTGGATAACCAGGCTCTCGGGCGTGGGGTGCATGGACAGAAAACTGGGGTCGTCCGGTGCAGGGCGGTGGCGCCGGGCCACGTTCCGGTCCACAAGAGGAACTGTGAAGGGCTTGGACCAGGTGCCCTTCAGAACGTCACTCAGTGCTTCATTGAATTGCAGTAGAGGCTCGGAGGAGCTTGCTGACGGTTAAAGCACTTCAGTGAGGAGATTAGTCCTCACGGCCACCGCAGGCAACTCTAGCCCAAGGGCTTCGGCCGCCTTGCGCAGCACCACAGAAAATGTAGCACCTTCCTCCAAAGCCACGGTCAGAGGAGAGATGAAGCCAGTGTCAGGGGAGGTGTCAAGACCACTGGCATCCTTCAGTTCGTCTGCCCAGTCCTGAGATAACTGGCCCTGCCGGGCCAGAGGGGTCCTCAGACCCCTCCCAGTCGTCACCGTCATCCGATTCCTGGTATACAGGTGGAAGGATCAAAGCCGGACGGAAGATGAATCTGTCACCCATCGGCGTCGGATGCGGCGCCGGGCGGCGCCGCTCCAACACCAGGTCCGGACCGGGACTAAACCGGGGAACGGCGTCGTCCGAAGGCGGCGCCGTGGGCGGCACCGGAGGAGTTGGCGCAGGCGGAGGGGTCGTGAGGTCGATCGGCGCCGACTGGGATCCAGGCCTGGATCCCCCAGGGGGCAGCGGCGTCAGGACCGGAGTCGACGACCCACGCAGGATGAAGGATTCGCTTCTGTTGCAGACCAGGAAGGCCTGAGGTGCTTCTCTTTCGCAGGGAAGCAAGGGCCAGTCTGGAGGAGCCAAACCAGCGGTGGAAGGTTAAGGTTCATCGTCACTGAGGCTACTAGCCAACGGGCCAGTAACCGGACAGACGCGTCGAGCAGGGAAATGCAGAAGGGCCCCACGCAGAACTCGTGGAGTGTGGAGGGCTGATCTTCGGTGCAGATGGTACTCGGGGTTGGGGCTTCTCAATCCCCAGAGCACAACTTCGAGGATGCCTCAGAAGTTGCGCTGGAAGCTAGTAGCCAATTTTCCCAGGTAGCCGGTCCCACGTCTCTCGTCGCCTCCACGGATCTCAGCTTTGCTGTGGATGTGGATCAGGGTCGGAGAAGTCTTGAAGTCAAGGCGCTGGTCGGGCTCTGCAGTCGGTTCCTCGTAGAACTTGGGCAAAGCAAACGGCAGGTCGCTTGGTGGTGCCTGTTTGCACAGGGTGGCCACTCCTTGGCCACAAGGGAGATTCTTCAGTCTTCTTCCGTAGTCGAATGTCGAAGGTCCAGAGTTTCTGTTCAAGTTGCAGTTTTTCAGGATAATCCAAAGTCCTAGGGACTCAGCTCCCACTCTTATACTAATCTGGGGGGCTGGGTTACCTGCTAGGTCCCTCCTATGGGTGGGACCAGGGAGGGGGGTGGTTACACACCCTTCCCTTTGTCCAGTTTCGCGCCAGGACTGGGGCTGGAGTGCCCCAGCACCGGTTTGAACCAGACTATGCATGGGACACCTTGTGTGCCCCAGGCAGTGTCTCGTTTCTTTCATCCCTCCCTGCCCCAATACACTAAGTCCTGTCTGGGGTGGTGCTAGCACCTCCCAAGGCAGGAAACCTATTGTCAAAGCCTCCCTTGCTGGAAGGACTCCCAACAGCAGGAGGTCAGACTTGTGTCTGTGGCAGCAGCATCCATTTTGTGATGCTGGGGCTCTGGTTAACTTTAACCGGGTAGTAGGTCTTCAACATGTCTTCTCCCTCTAGAAGGGAGGAATACTATCCTCATCGCCAGAAATGGTGTGGGGGTAGTATTCCAAAGTGTTAGACACCTTACACGACATGTTTTGATAAAGCCAAACCATAGTTACCATAACCGCGAGGATTATAAGGCACTTTAAGAGTATATGGTAGGCGATATCATAGAACAGCTAAAAGGACATGGTTCAGAAAGCTGCAGACAGGCTCAGCTCATGCTAGAGCACCATCTCACATGTTACCAAGCACTCTGCCTTCAGGATTGTTAAGGCCTGCCATAGGAGTGACTGAAAGGTTACCCATGTGTCTATATATAAGGTAGGTATAGGAATACTATACCTAAGCAAGGGGTGATTACACGACCTTGCCCCAGCTGAGTGATCAGCCAGTTGTGTCATGATGGGAGGCCAGCCAGGGGTGGCATAATACATGCTGCAGCCCCTGGTAGGCCTAGGGTACACCTATGCCCTGGGTACCTAAGGTACACTGTACAGGGCCCTATAAGGTGATCCTTACCAATTGGGTTATGTACCTAAAGTACATAGTATGAATTTAGAGAGAGAACAGCTGGGCTGTGGGTCTGATTAGCAGGCCCACAGCCAAATCTAAGTCGAAAACCAGTGAAGCAAAAAGTGGGGGTGACCATAGGAAGCAGACCCTACTCTACTACACACTGCCTCTCCCTAAGGTAGTTCTAAATATGTTGATGCAGCTCAAGTCATCTCAGTGTAGGGCCACTGTAATGACTACTTCTGAAGACAGCTAACCCCGTATCCTAAAAGTGATTAGCGATTGGGATTTGGAAGGAAATCTTAAGGGAATGACAAGGTGTGACCGCTGATTGGAAGGGACCACACACTTGCTTTCTGCCCTTTGCCCAAAGAACTGTTTTAGGCTCAAGCAAACAGGAGCTATATTAGCAATACATATTGACACCACTAGCCACGTTCCTGCCTATAAACCGTGCACTAGCATCATTTTCTGATGATACTTTTATGAGGCTTTTGGACAGTTTCCCAACTAATCTCAAACAAATTTGAAAATGTGTGATCCTCTTCTTAATGACGTCTGTCACTAGGGTAATGAAGCTGGAAATTAACCTTTTATTTCTCAATTCTGAAGGACTATCATCTTTTTTACCGAGTTACTCCCTATCACAAATGATCTAATTGTAATCCCTGTTATCAGACCATGGGAGCTCACATTTATAAAAAATGCATGGAAAACCTAAGCACCCTTTTTATCATGAATCACAGGGAGAAATAACTAGTTACAGACCGTTCCCTAAGACTTGGAGAGAGGTGCATATACAAGACTAGGGCAAAGGCAGGTGAAGGCCCCCTGTAAAATAAAAAAAATGGTTCCTCTAAATTATACAGAATGCAGGAGACCTAGCTGTGCATAGAGCTTTATGATGAACGTTAAGAGGTTCATATAAATGTTGACACACCAAATTTCTTTGAGAGGGTTTCCAGATAACCACCTATGGTCTGATGGTGTAAGACAATGAAGACAATTGTCTTACTATAAATGCTGATGCATACAAAGATAGGTGGAAAGAATGGACTCCTGCAAGAATATTCCAGCGATCCAGACCCAGGAAGAAAGAACACTTACTGGTCAGGACCTTCAGGTTGAAGGGGTTCTTCTGTTGAATAGTGTGCGTGAAGTGAAACCGAGCGCTACAGCTGTAGTCAGTCCTGGAGTCCTGCAGGAGTACGTTGGAGAAATACAGGTCTCCGTTCAGCCCCTGTGACACTCGTTTATCCTGCATGATTGGTGACATGGCTAGAAGAAGCACAGAAAGTGACTTAAATCAGAGGTAGCAGAGAAACAATAAAATGAAAAGCTTTCTAGATCCATTCAGTGCCCCAGTGGTACGCTGTCAAAGACCATGGTTCTGTAAATGCATTGATGGTGCCCTTTTAATCGACTTTACTGATCTGATAGACCGCAGGTAATGCTCTGTTACTGATGCACTCAGGATTCTCCCCTGTAGATGGATTGTCCTTTCAATTGCCCTCAGGTATCCCTGCAATAGATGCAATCATATGTGCATAGTCCTTTTCTATTCCTGCTCAGACCCGCAGCTCTGCCCTTCTACAGCATCATGGCTCTGTATAAAACCTACACAATCTCCATGTGACGTGCTCGATGGCTGCACTGCTGTGTTCAGAGCCCTAGTATTATCGAGCTGAGCTGCACCAGTTTGTACAGAACCCAGTGAGATACCATGATATTCCCTCTCTTGTCTACTCAGTGCCTTAGTGATACTCAACCATAGCTGCATTGTTCTCCTTAGGTCTCATTCTGCCACAAACTGCGCTGCTCGACAAAGAGTATTGATAAGGTATAGTTTACCTGTATTTACAGTTCTCTCGTAGGGGTATTTCCACGATAGTCATAAGCATTGAATAGCCACGCCCATCTGCGGGGACCCCAGAGCACTTTATCCAATATAAGTTCTTAAGTGCTGAAGTTCGCCTTTCTTCGGGACGGCATTGAAAAGTCACTTAAGAAACTCATAATGCACACTAGGGGAAGGCTACAGTGGCCAGAGTTCTTCATCTTGGAATGGCAAAAGAAGAGATTGTAATAATATATGCTCTCCGTCCATGAATGTTTTGTAATGGCACAGAAAAAAGAACCGTCACAAACCCTTTTGCTATGAGATACAGAGATGAAGAGGTACAGGACAATGTAGCCCATAGGCTGCCATTATAAGTAAAGAAAAACGTAAGATGTGCCTTTAACCCCTTCGATGCTCATGACGGAGCAGTTCCGTCATGAGCATCGGTTGGGCTGGGCTTATGACGGAACCGCTCCGTCATGAGCACAGCCCCTGGGGGAAGCGCTGGCGCTCCCCCCCTGGGGCATCGATCCTGCCCCCACAGAGGGGGATGGCAGTGGAAGAGTTTCCGCTTCCACCCCTGAGCCCCCCCACGCTTCCCCATGACGTCAGCGCGCACAGCGTGCGCAGACGTCATCAGAAAGCGCTGGGACGCCTGGAAGCCATTTGCTTCCGGGCGAACAGTTTTTGAGGGACAACAGTGCCAGTCTTAAGCCACACTCTAGAGCTACCCAGTGGACTCCCACAAATCTTGAAGAGATGAAGAAGTTCTTGGGTTTAACTTTTTTGATGGGCTTGCTAAGGAAGCCATCTATGTCTTCATATTGGTCTAGCAGTCCCTTGATGGCAACGTCTATTTTTCCGGTAGTCATAAGTCGTGACAGGTATTTGCTTCTGCTTCGGATGATGCATTTTGTTGATAATGGTTTAGCGTTGCCACGAGATCACCCTGAGTGTGACCGTCTTTTTAAGATTAGGACTGTCCTTGATCACTTTGCTGATCGATTTTCTGAGATTTATGCTCCTGGGAAAGAAATTGCAGTGGATGAGTCTTTGGTGTTGTTCAAGGGCCGCTTGGTTTTTAGGCAATACATTCCTAGTAAGAGGGCACGCTATGGAATAAAGCTGTATATGCTCTGTGACAGTAGGACTGAATATGTCTCTAATTTCAGGGTGTACACCGGTAAGGAATCCAGGATTAACCTCCCTGGTTGTCCGTCCACTTTTGGAGTGACTGAGAAAATTGTTTGGGAACTTGGTAGAGGATTTTTTTAACAAAGGCCACCATTTATATGTAGATAACTTCTACACTGGTGTGCGGTTGTTCAGGGAATTGGCCAAAGTGGACACTGTTGCTTGTGGCACAATCTGCTCTAACCGTAAAGGTTTCCCGAAAGAACTTGTTTGTCAAAAGCTTGTGCGGGGGCAGTGCGTTGCGTTGCCAGGAGGTTCTTGCTGTGAAGCTTTCAGACAGGAGAGATGTCTACATGCTGACTACCATCCATGATGAAAGCACTGCACCTGTGACTGTTTGGGGTCAGGTCGCTAAAGCGCGCAAACCTGTGTGCATTTTAGACTATAATAGGCACATGGGTGGTGTTGACAGAGTAGATCAGAGGTTGGAACCTTACACTGCTCTTCGTAAGCTTACATTTGGTACAAGAAGTTGGCTATCCATCTTTTCCACTTGGCAATGTTTAATGCTTTTGTTGTGTTCCAGGATTCTTGCCCTGAGTCAAAGATGACTTTTGCTAAGTTTCAGGAGTCTGTAATAGGCAGCCTTGTTGTAGTGGAACAGGCAAGTGTTCCTAGAGTTGGAGTGGTGAAGGATGTTGCTAGATTGAAAGATCGCCACTTTCCTGATCACATTCCTACCACACCCTCAAAAGATTTTCCCAGTAGGAGATGTAGAGTCTGTTGGCGAAGAGGTACGCAGAAGGAGAGTTGTATGTACTGCCCCGACTGTCCTTCTCAACCTGCACTGTGTGTCCCTGCTTGTTTTAGAGCGTACCACACGCGAAATAATTTTTGGGAGCATTCATGAGTGGTAAAGTGAACTGCCTGGTCTGTATTCTTTGGATAATTTGATTCTGTTTCAAGGTTGGTGTTAGTGCATTGTATTTAGTTGCTGATTTTGTGTTTGAAGATTTGTATCTATTTGCGATTTGTTTGTGTTTTTATTTTTTTCTAAAAAAATCCTAAATGTGATGGCGGTGTGTGTAGGCTGGCGCTTGGCTGTTGGTGTGTGTGGACTGGCACTTGGTTGGTGGTGTGTGTGGAATGGTGCTTGGCTGGCGGTGTGCGTGGACTGGCGGTGTGCATGGACTGGCGGTGTGCGTGGACTGGTGCGTGGCTGGTGGTGTGCGTGGACTGGAGCTTGGCTGGCGGTGTGCGTGGAATGGTGCTTGGCTGGCGGTGTGCGTGGACTGGTACTTGGCTGGCGGTGTGCGTGGACTGGTGGTGTGCGCGGACTGGTGCTTGGCTGGTGGTGTCCGTGGACTGGAGTTTGGCTGGCGGTGTGCGTGAATTGGCGATTGGCTGCCGGTGTGCCTGGACTGGCGATTGGCTGGCTGTGTGCCTGGACTGGCGCTTGGCTAGCGGTGTGCGTGGACTGGTGTTTGGCTAGCGGTGTGCGTGGACTGGCGCTCTGCTAGCGGTGTGTGTGGACTGGCGCTCGGCTGGCTGTGTGTGAGTAGTGACGTTCTGCTGGTCACTACACACACTGCTAGCTGAGTGCCACTCCACGCAATCCATCAGCCTGTGTAGTTGCTGTGTCTGGATTGTGGGCGTGTGAAAGTGATGGGCCCTTGAATGGCGCTGTGTGCTGGTGTGAGTTTTGTTATGTGATGGGCCCGCGGCTGGCGGTGTGAATGGTTTTGTACGTCTCACACGTATGAAAGGTGTATGAATGGCCTGTAAAGAGGTTGGTGCCTTGTCGTGGCTTTACAGCTCACGAGCTGTGAGTCAATGGTTCAGTTTCTCGCCCTTTCAATTATTACCAGTGCATTTCACTTGCTAATACAATTGTATCTACTGAACCATCACTCACCCTCGTGCCAAATCCAACCAGTATGTGTGTGTGCTTGCGGATTAGATGGCTGTGCAGTAATATTTGTCTTTCTGAAGCAGGGTGTCCCTTGTCCCTTTTTGTGAATTTTATAATGTGTTGCTTTTGTGCCTGGTGGTGCGAATGGTCTTGTTTGTATCACGTATGAAAGGTGTGTGAATGGCCTGTAAAGTGGTTGGTGCCTTGACGAGTCTTTACAGCTCACGAGCTGCGAGTCATTGGTTTGGTTTTTTGTGAATTTAATTGACAGTGCATTTAATTTTTATGAAATCTCTTGTTAATAAAATTTAATACACGGAACCATGACTCGCCCTCGTGCCAAATCCAACCAGTATGTGTGTGTGTTTGAGGAATAGATGGTTGTGCAGGAATCTTTGTCTTTAGTTTCTCTGCCAAGGTACACTTTCCATGTAAGAATAACCCACCAACTGTAGATATTGTCGAAAACCCATGGGAGTTCATGGTGATGTCTCTTTTGTGAATTCAAAAAGTTTTTTTATCCCCAATGTCCTGCAAACCTCAAAATGTCTGCCACATTTTCTTTGCAATATTATTCCAAAATTCTCACGCTGTAGGAACAATAGTTAATCTGGTTTTGCAAGGGGGGTCACTTTGGTTTTTGGCCCGGTGCTCAGCGGCCATCTAGGGAAACCTACCAAACCCACACATTTCTGAAAACTAGACACCCGGCGGCTTCCAGGGAGGTATGGCTTGCGTGGATCCCCCAACGTTTCCTTACCCAGAATCCCCTGCAAACCTCAATTTTAGCTGAAAAAAATCACTTTTTTTCACACATTTTGGGGTGGGAAAGTTGTGGCATCACCGGGCTCACACAAATTTACCACCACCCAGCGTTCCCCCAGGTCTCCCGGTAAAAATGGTGCCTCACTTGTGTGGGAGGCCCAAGTAACCCGCGGCAGGCAAGGGCCCAAAACGTAGTGAGGCGACATCAAAATGGCCTATCGCAAAACCACCTGGTTTTGCAAAGGGGGTCACTTGGGTTTTTGGCCGAGTGCTCGGCGGCCATCTAAGGAAACCTACCAAACCCATGCATTTCTGAAAACTAGACACCCGGCGGCTTCCAGGGAGGTATGGCTTGCGTGGATCCCCCAACGTTTCCTTACCCAGAATCCCCTGCAAACCTCAATTTTAGCTGAAAAAATCACTGTTTTTTACACATTTTGGGGTGGGAAAGTTGTGGCATCACCGGGCTCACACAAATTTACCACCACCCAGCGTTCCCCCAGGTCTCCCGGTAAAAATGGTCCCTCACTTGTGTGGGAGGCCCAAGTACCCGCGGCAGGCAAGGGCCCAAAACGTAGTGAGGCGACATCAAGATGGCCTATCGCAAAACCACCTGGTTTTGCAAGGGGGGTCACTTGGGTTTTTGGCCCGGTGCTCGGCGGCCATCTAGGGAAACCTACCAAACCCACGCATTTCTGAAAACTAGACACCCGGCGGCTTCCAGGGAGGTATGGCTTGCGTGGATCCCCCAACGTTTCCTTACCCAGAATCCCCTGCAAACCTCAATTTTAGCTGAAAAAAAATCACTTTTTTCACACATTTTGGGGTGGGAAAGTTGTGGCATCACCGGGCTCACACAAATTTACCACCACCCAGCATTCCCCCAGGTCTCCCGGTAAAAATGGTGCCTCACTTGTGTGGGAGGCCCAAGTACCCGCGGCAGGCAAGTGCCCAAAACGTAGTAAGGCGAAATCCACATTGCCCATCAAAAAAATGTTTGGGCCCTTGCCTGCCGCGGGTACTTGGGCCTCCCACACAAGTGAGGCACCATTTTTACCGGGAGACCTGGGGGAACGCTGGGTGGTGTTAATTTTGTGTGAGCCCGGTGATGCCACAACTTTCCCACCCCAAAATGTGTGAAAAAAGTGATTTTTTTCAGCTAAAATTGAGGTTTGCAGGGGATTCTGGGTAAGGAAACGTTGGGGGATCCACGCAAGCCATACCTCCCTGGAAGCCGCCGGGTGTCTCGTTTTCAGAAATGCGTGGGTTTGGTAGGTTTCCCTAGATGGCCGCCGAGCACCGGGCCAAAAACCCAAGTGACCCCCCTTGCAAAACCAGGTGGTTTTGCGATAGGCCATTTTGATGTCGCCTCACTACGTTTTGGGCCCTTGCCTGCCGCGGGTACTTGGGCCTCCCACACAAGTGAGGCACCATTTTTACCGGGAGACGTGGGGGAACGCAGGGTGGTGGTAAATTTGTGTGAGCCCGATGATGCCACAACTTTGCCACCCCAAAATGTGTTAAAAAAGTGATTTTTTTCAGCTAAAATTGAGGTTTGCAGGGGATTCTGGGTAAGGAAACGTTGGGGGATCCACGCAAGCCATACCTCACTGGAAGCCGCCGGGTGTCTAGTTTTCAGAAATGCGTGGGTTTGGTAGGTTTCCCTAGATGGCCGCCGAGCACCGGTCAAAAAACCCAAGTGACCCCCATTGCAAAACCAGGTGGTTTTGCGATAGGCCATTTTGATGTCGCCTCACTACGTTTTGGGCCCTTGCCTGCCGCGGGTACTTGGGCCTCCCACACAAGTGAGGCACCATTTTTACCGGGAGACCTGGGGGAACGCAGGGTGGTGGTAAATTTGTGTGAGCCCGGTGATGCCACAACTTTCCCACCCCAAAATGTGTGAAAAAAGTGATTTTTTTCAGCTAAAATTGAGGTTTGCAGGGGTTTCTGGGTAAGGAAACGTAGGGGGATCCACGCAAGCCATACCTCCCTGGAAGCCGCCGGGTGTCTAGTTTTCAGAAATGCGTGGGTTTGGTAGGTTTCCCTAGGTGCCGGCAGGGCTAGGGTTAAAAAACTACAGCTAGTCACTTTGCCAAAAAAGGGTCATTTTTCACTGCAAAATTGAGGTGTGACCACGTTGCGTTTTGCGCCGTTTCCTGTCGCGGGCACTAGGCCGACCCACACAAGTGAGGTACCATTTTTCGCGTAGGACTTTGGGGAACGCGGGGTGGGTGGAAATTTGTGGATCCGCGCAGATTCCAGAACTTTCCATCACAGAAATGTGGGGAAAATGTGTTTTTTTTGTCAATTTTTTACGTTTGCAAGGGATTCTGGGTAACAGACCATGGTGGGAGGCAGTCAAGTCACCCCATCCTGGATTCCCCTGGCTGTCTAGTTTTCACAAATTTATAGATTTGCTAGGTTTCCCTAGGTGCCGGCAGGGCTAGGGTTCAAAAACTACAGCTAGACTCTTCGCAAAAAATGTGTAAATTTTCAGTGTGAAAATGTGGTGTGTTCACCTTAGGTTTTGAGCCACTTCCTGTCGTGGGCACTATGCCTACCCACACAAGTGAGGTACCATTTTTATCGGGAGACTTAGGGTAGTTCAGATTTGTAAAGCAACTGTTATTACCTATTGATTTTTGATGCATTTGTCCCTTCCAAATGAAAGACATTGTGTAAAAAAAAAAGTCATTTTGAATAATGACTAATAATTGTCATGCAAGTATGAGTATTCCCAATTTCGAAAATGTGCAAATATGCACTGTTTCTAAACTCTGTAATTTGTTCCCATTTCAGAAATACATAGGTGTCTTTCATACCGATTTTTCCATGTATACATTTTCCCACAATAATTGCTATAGACCCGGAACAAAAAAAAAAAAAAAACATTACAAAATGCTGCTCAGTTTTTTACTCTGGGTTCGTTGGGCTCTTGGTGAACCTACAAGTCCTATATATTCCCACAACCAGGAAGGTCCACCGGATGTAACGGTACATTGCTTTCAAAGAGATGTCATAATTAGAAGAAGTTACAGGTGAAAACGTTGACTCAAAAGGCTGCTTTTTTCAACAAATTTTTAATTTTTCCTATATTTAACTGTTAGTTTCTATAAAGAAACCTTGATGGATCTACACAAATGACCCCTTGCTGAATTCAGAATTTTGTCTACTTTTCAAAAATGTATAGCTTTCCAGGATCCATTATTGCTTTTCTACCATTATCTGGAAGGAGGTTGAAAGCACAAAAAATAGCAAAAAAAGGGTATGTCCCAGAAAAATGTCAAAACTGTGTAAAAAATGTTGGATTTCTGACAAAAATCTGTCATTCCCTAAAAGCTGGAGAAATAGGGATTACAGCCCCACAAACCCTTTTTTGATATCATTTGCAGACAAAAACCCAGACTCTTTCATTTGCAGCCACTTTTGCCCATTTTTCACAAAAAAAACAAAATGTTGCTGTATTTTGACTAATTTCTGGGAACCCTCTAGGAGAATCCACAAACCCTGGGTACCTTTAGAATCCCCATGATGTTGGAAGAACAGGACGCAAATTTGGCGTGGATACCTACTGTGGTCAAAAAGTTACAGGGGCCTAAGCGCGCACTACCCCAAATAGCCCAAAAAAGGCTTAGCACAGGAGGGGAAAAGGCCTAGCAGCGAAGGGGTTAAGAGCAGTGAGACCACAAGTATCCCATCATGCTCAGCCAGAGGCAGTTACCTCAGTTCTTTTTTAAGGTTATACTAAACCACTAATAACGGAGCATGAAAATTATCTGTCCACTCCACCGGTGAGGAGGGAGGGCTGCTAATGACTATCATGGAAATACCCCTACGAGAGAGCTGTAAGTACAGGTAACGTGTAAAGTGTTAAATAGAATAGTAAGCTCATCCCACCTTAGGCAGAGGAGAAGACAGAAAAACACCAGGAAAGAACTCCGTTAAGTAAAAAGGTTTCTGAGGGATGTCTGTCCTACGTGAGCCCTAGCATCTGTGTCCAGGCAGAAATGTCTAGTGAACGTATGGACTGACCTCCATGTAGCTGCCTTGCAAATATCCGCTAAGGGAATATTTCTCATTAAAGCAGCAGTAGCTGCCTTACCTCTGGCAGAGTGAGCTTTGGGCCTAACAAAGAGATTTGTTGTCTAGCTGATTGCAACAGAGAATGCAAGAGAAATTCCACCTAGATATCGACTGTTTAGAAGTAGCCAAACCTGTGCGGACTGGGCCATAATAGATAAAACAGCTATTGTGAGCTACGAATGGCCTTGGTCTTGTCCAAATATAATTTTAGTACCATTTTAACAACCAGAAAGTGGAGAGCTCTCTCTGCTGGAAACAAAGAATTCGGAAAGAACATGGGTAGTCTGGTTTACGTGGAAGTCTGAGACGACTTTAGGGAGAAACTTAGGATGTGTGCGTCGCACCACTTTGGAAGAGTGGAAGACTGCGTAAGGTTCATGGGTGCAAAGGGCCTGGATCTCACTAACTCTCCTAGCTGACGCGATGGCCACCAGGAAAGCAGTTTTCCATGTGAGATGCTGTAATGAAGCTTTGAGAATGGATTCAAAGGGAGGAACCATGAGGCGGGAAAGTTCTACATTCAACTCCTATGGAGGAGAAGGGCGTTTATTGAGAGGAAAAACCTTCTTTAACCCCTCTAGGAAATCTTTAATAAATGGAATCCGAAAGAAAGATTTGTGAAGGAGTTTTCCTGTATGCCATGAGAGCGGATAGGTGGACTCTGATGGAAGAATATTGAAGGCCAGATTTGGCAGGTGTAATAGATACGGGAGAATGACTTCCTCCTGGCAAGAGGTGGGATCGATCTGTTTGGAGGAACACCAAATACAAAATCGCTTCCATTTCAAAGCATAAGCTGCTCATGTAAATGGTCACTTTAAAATGTCCATGCAGTCCTGCAGTAGGTTTAGATGACCATACTGCACTATCTCAGGAGCCATACTCCCAAACTCAAGGATAAATGGCTGGGATGTAGCATTTGGGCTTTGAACTTCAGTGAGAAGGTCCGGTCTGCAAGTAAGCCTGAGATGTGGAAGGATAGACCGGTGAAGAAGGTCCAGGAACCAGAGTTGTCTCGGCCATTCTGGGGTTATTAGAATCATCTTGGCTGTCCTGGACTCCAGTTTTTGCAGGCCTGTGGGTATTAGTAGGTATTGGAGGAAAAGCGTAGAGAAATCGGTTCGACCAGTTGATCCCTAGGACATTCCCCTAGATGACCTTAGATGGTAAAATCTGGAGGCGAAGTCATGGCATTTTTTCCTCTGTGGTGAACAGATCTGTAGAAGGTGTGCCCCACAAGCTGAAGATATCTCGCACGACTTCATCGTTAAGCATGCACTTGTGGTTTTCGCCAAAAACCCTACTGAGCACATCTGCGTGGATATTCTGAGCCACTGGCAGATGAGCAGCTACTAGTTGTTAGATTTCTGGCGATCAGCCAGTACCAGATCGATTGAGCTTCTTGTAAAAGGGCTCCGGACCGTGTCCTCACCTGCTTGTTCAGGTAGTACATGGTGGTTGTATTGTTCCTTCTGAACAAGTAGGGTGCTGGTCGTAAATGACGGATGAGTTCCAGAAGGTTGATATGATAGGTCTGCTTTCTCGGGGACCATAGTCCTGTAGAAGCCATCTTTCTTGTATGATACCAAATGCTGTAAGCTTCTAGGCCCTGCTAAGTTGACATGAAAAGCAGTGCACAAAATGCCCGTACTTTACCATTCGCTTCAGAGACACAGCTTTTGTAACACAAGGTTCGATCAAGAATAATACGTGACAGGGAGAGATGCTCATGTAGACAGACATTTCAGCATAGCACATTTTGTAATATGTCTGGTCCTTTCTATTATGTTGCAACTATTAACTGGAAAAGCACCAGACCTATATCTTACATTACAGTGGAAAGTCCCAGAAGCAGACCTAGGTCACGCAGGCGGCAACAGTACTTTTCGGACCTTAAATGGTATATAACTATCTAGGCCCTTGCAAATTGGTCAAATGAACTATGCTTAATTTGTGCTACGTATGTGATGATGCTGTATCCTTTGTGGTTTTGGCTTATAAAAGATATCACCAATGTCACATCTTTGGGCATTCAGTATCTTTATTGTCTGCCTCCGTGCTGCACGTACTTTTGCTTTATTTGTTGTTCCCAAATAAATCTTGCTACCAGTTGTGCTGACAGAGACTTGTGTTATTTGTATTATTCCTTATTATTTCTATTTCAGCTTCTACATTTGGTGGAGAATGCAGCCCCAAAACATCTGACCGGCTTCGACGGCCACCGGCTGCTGGACTCCAACTCCTCGGGAGCTCGGAGACCTGAGGTGGTGACATTTCAATTTGTCTTCTCTATCTCCGCTCTCTGGCTGTTGGAGGACGACACCAGTGTTTAACCGTTAGTTGCTTGTGTCATGTCTTTGGCTCCTGCTCTTTCTCTCTCAGCACATTTGTATAGCACTATTTTTACTGGATTCTAAGCGCTCTCCTCCTGTCTCCTTTTCTCTTGGTACTCTTCTCATGCCGAAGCCAGTGTTTCTTTGGCCAGTGTGCCTGTCTCGGGGATAGCTCCATTGGTTGTTTACCGAAGTACTTCTTGGCTGTCATACTGGCAGTCCTCATTACTTTCTTTGTTCTCCTTTTTCTATCACGGAAAATTTCCACTGTGTCGCCATTCTGCTTGTGACATTTCCTTTGCTTCCTCTTAACGTTTGATCGGCGCACTGACTCTGTTTCTGCTTCGGAGCTCTTTCTGCGTTTTGTCATCTGACACTGCTGCCGACTATCAGCTGTCTTTTAATGTGCATTTTGATCTCCTTTGTAGTTCCTGGTCCTCATCTCCACCCCTCCAGACCGGCGATGGTGTCCTTCTGCTCGATTCCATGCACGCAGTCACTCCCTGGTGCTACGCAGCGCTTGGCTGTAACTAGGACCAAGGAGGGCGTGCTTCTGCAACCCCTTTGTCTTGCCTGCAGAGAGTCTCTGGTCTATGGGGGTGGAGGACAATTGGCCCCTGGTCCCCTGGTGACAACTGAGGTCGGTACGCTTTGACGGATCAGTGATCACTAGGTGAGTACATGTTGAGGGTTTATATCCTCCTGGTTGGGTTGTAGCAGGTAGCCCCTCGTTTTAGAGTTGTGGCAGGTTCGCTCCCCATTTGCAGGTGGTTGCGGTGAAAGCACCCCTGTGGCTGCACGCGGTTTAGGTGCAGCGGTTACGCGTAGTTCAAGATTGAGCTGACGAGCTCCTTTGGGACCTTGGTTGGAGGGACTGGTGGAGGGTTGGTGATTAGCATCCCCTCCGGATTTACATATTAGTCATAGGTGTGAACTGTTTGGATATGGTGCTTCATTCAGTATTTAGATTAGGGTTACGTTTCTGTTTCTAGGCAGCCAGTGGCGCTCCAACCAGACTAATAGGTCCAGGGACCCTGCTCAGTGAGAGCAGGGTCAGGAGGATTCGGTGGGAATTCTCGGAAGTGGGCCCATGGGTGCTGTCTCTGTTTGAGCACACCCAGCGTCGTGAGGGGTTGCAACTGCAGATGCTCCCCTGGTATTCTATCGCTGTCTATGATTCAGGGTTCACCTCACTACTTGTTGATGTGCTTTGTACTGGGATTATACTTACTGCACTGTCACCTTCACCACTGGGGTTCGGTGAGGGCAAATATTCGCCTTTTTTCCTTGACTACGCAGTTACTCCCTGAAAATAGGAAGCACAAGACTACTGATGTTTCATGGAGGGTGAAATTCTGCCGTTCCCTGTCTTGCCTGCGACACTCACTGGCTCCAGGGGTGGAAGGTGTCGGATGCTGAGAATAGGAAGGGGGGTGAACGCCTTGTTTCAAACAGTGATGGAATACGTGATTTATTGTTTCCTTGATTTGCATTAGTAAGTTTCTTGAGCTTAATGATTTTTGTTTTCGATACCTATGTTCGTCAGTTATCGAAATTTGACTGTACATCTACATTTTTGACTGATCTGACTTGGACACAAGGACGATTTCTGTTGCCATTTTCATACAATAATATTTCTTGACTGCTCAAATAGACACTTTCACATTGTTTCTATATTTCACATTACCCTACGTCTGTGCACTGCTATTTATGATATGTCGGGTTCCAGCTCTCCTTATGATGACACTCATTACACTCACACTCTTTTGGAATTAGATAACAGGTGCTTGTGTAGATCCGCACCAACTAGGGATAGACCCCGGCAATTTGTGTTATATGTGTGTGCCTGTGTAAGTGCAGAGTTCACCTGTTTTTGTCTCACCTTTTATGTGATTCTAAAAATTTCGTTCCGCAGCACCTCTGTGGGTGTGCGTGGCCCGGAGAGAAAGGGAGGGGACGAAATATCTTACTCTACCTCTGTCTCTTTTCTTCCTATCTATGAATATTTTCGGTGAACTTGTAGCAAATGTCATTTCATGTCACGTTGTCTGATAATGGGCGCTTGCTCTGCTTCATTTTAACAATGCGCAGCTGGCTGTTTGATCACTGACTGATTAGTATCTGTTATCAATTTGTATTATCTGTTATCCATATCCCCACACCTCAGGAATGAGCAGCCAGAAATAGTCTGCTGACTACCTTCTGTGTCACTGTACCGAAGTGTGCCTGTAAGTTTGTCTACTGCAAGAGGGACAGATTACTCCTTCCCACATACACTTCCTAAGAGCTATAATTGGGGTACGAGTTCCTTTCAGGTAACACAACTGCATTGCTGTTTCCATCTATTGAAAATGGGGAATGCAATTATGACATAGGACTGCATATTGTGTGTCGTTTAGATTGCAATGTCTTTCTTGTGACTGTGATTATTCTCCCGGAAGGAAGGGAATGGAAGATTACGGTGTGGGACTAGTTTTTGGGAAGTTGTGGCCAGAGTTGAGTTGGCTCTGGTGCACTGCCTCCTGCTGGACACCGAGGGTGGTCTCCAGATGTGAATAGGTGTCCACCTACTCACAAAAAGGAGGGTGTTGGTGTTGGTATTGCATTATATGCATTAATTTGAAGATCTGTTGTTGTATTGTATGCATTTATTTGAAGTGCTTTTATTTTTGATATGCGGTCTTTGATTAACTATGGGTTTGTTTTGTACTACTCTAGCAACAGAGCTCTTGGACCCTGAGCTTGCACAACAAATTTTGGGCAGGCCCACTCTATCATCAGTAAGGGGTTGATAGACATCCCTTCAGTTAGATTGATGTACATGTGTAAGAACGCTTCTCCTCTGTGAGGAAGTGGGGGGTGCGCTGAAGTGTGTTTACCCTTACAGTCCAAAGTAAATGTGTTTTTGGAATGGATACAACTGCCCGTGCCGAACACATATGTATGCACTGGTATTCTCTACCACAGGTGCACAACCCACCGAGCTGTCCCATGATGAGCAGACCTTTTGCAAATTTCTCGTGCACAAACTCATAAATGGGGAAGTTAACCAAATAGAACTTTTGACAGGATGTTTCAAAATACTGCTTCTCTTGAAACTATGGGACAGGACGCAGCCTATGCACCTTTCAAGTTCTGCAGAAAGAAAAATAAGCTGTTCAAATTATGCACAGTAAAATAAAATACAATACCGCGTCTTAATGGGCTAAGGTCCTGAGGCCCACTGTGCTTCTAAGCAGAAAGCTATGGCCCTAAGACAAACACAGAATACGGGAACAGCCCCCCTCTCTCCATATTATAGTTGCGATGTTGTCAGATTTACGTTCCCTGATTTCTTTCCAAGTGCCCACAACGCACCACATTGATAATGCCCCTGTGAAATGTGCCCCCTCCACCTGGGGAAAAGGATAATGAAGTAGCATTTATACATGTCTCATGGTCCAGGGCAGATCTCATGTCCTTTACCAACGACTTTCTGAAATTATGTGTAGAACAAAGAAGAGGGTACATAGAACTAATGAGACAGGAAGGGAGACAAATAGGTGGAAGGAAACGCCTGATAATTTTATAGAGTAGAAAGTGAGAAAAAAATAAAATAAAGCAATAGTTGCTGAGAAATGGCCAGCACGGCCTTTGAATATATGATACATTAAGGGGTTAAAGAAAACTCTTTTGGACTGGCTTTGAAATAACGATCGTGGGCTGGCCACCGATTCTGGGCATTGCGCCAAAAGACTACACCACACACTACAACAGTTTTCTGTGGGTATTAACAGAACTGGTTAAAAAAAAAAATGTATTCTTCGCAGCGGAGAATGGAAGGAAATGCCAATTCTTAAAGGTATATTACCAAAATAGGATTGAATAACTGTTAGAAATTATTATTGTTTAAGGTTCATTTAAAGATTGATGAAGGGAAATGTTATTTTGTGTATATGCTCTTTAATAAGTTTTGGTTCAACATTTTCAGATGCAAGAACGTCAGAGAAAAGATGTGTGCCGTACGTGTCTGTTTGGTGTCTTGTTAATTGACATTGTGAGGGCCAGAGTGATGCTATCCACAGGTCCCCCACCCAATCTCCCAGAGTGATTTACAAGAGGAGACATTTGCTATTTTAAAGGACAAAAGATTCCATTACATTGCGAAAAGGCTACTTAATTAAAAAGCAGGGGGAACAGAGGACCCTCTTGGCAGTTATCAGGTTATTTCCGTGCATTTATAGGTATTGTCCCTGTTTCAAGTGCTGGTTTTTCGAAGTGTGCATTTGAAAATATTAGCTATTGAGCTAAAAGATGAATGATCTGGGTGGCCTGGGTTCCCATTATTAAAAAAGATGTAAATTGCTAAGATAAAAATGAAATGCCCAGGATAACACAATTAGGTCATGTTAGGTAGCTGGCTTGTTTTTCCCATTTCTCACTCCACAGACGGCAGCCTAACATATAACGTCACCATCCTCACAAGCACATATACTAGGTATATTGCGCTCTTAAAGGGTTTTGCCTAAATTGAATGGAGCAAGGAGAAGTACTATGTTATGTATGCATCTAAAAGAAATATTGTGTATGTATATTAATGTTTTTCATTTCTAGGTTCTTCAGAGTTGCAGGATATATAACAATTTATACTGTAAGGGGAATGCGCTAAAATGCTTTTGAAAGCAGTGCATTCGCCAGGGACTACAAAGGATTGGACAAAGAGTAGTGATATTATGTTTATTTATTGTTCTTTAGTAATGAGTATATGCCAATGCAGAAGGATAGTGCGCATTGAATAACTGTGCTTCGTATTATGATGTTTTAAGGATACAATGTGTACAAATTTAATATGTCTTTTAATGTACAGGTGCAGTCTTTAGGGGTGTTAGTGAATAGGTGTCCTGTGACAAAAACCACTTGTCCCTTTTGTGCCATGCAATGCGGCGACAAATTATGGCAGCAATATCATTATATAAGATCTCTAAAATAGCATTTCTTATTATGCCAGGGCTCCTTCCATAGTAGGGTTTGAATACTAACTATTACCTTATGCTGCCACGTTCCATAGATCTACATACAGGGGATGAAGGTAATGGTAAGAATGCTGAGACAGGTTGGATTTTTACTCCTGAAAATGGCAGACATAATACTTCTTCCAAGGTTGGCTCAAAGTGGATGGAGGAAAAGTGAGCTTGCAAAAACTCAGATTTTCGCATGAGTAGATCTACACCTGCATATTTGCTCATGCTTAAATGCAGTTCACAAATATTTTCTAGGAGTACTATTTCTTGCCCTTCTTCTGTAAAGTTTTGTGCATTAACAACAGTTGTATATCTGCACTTAATGAAAGGACGTGGGTGCACTTTATTTCATTACTCGGCCCCTAATTAGGTCTGGCATTAACAGTGACCTTCTGTGTTTATCAAAATGTTGTCTCTTTCCCTCTCTCTCCATGAGGGGATTCCTCACACCCACAGGCCAACAAATATAACATGCACAGTTGATAAGTGGCCTGCTCCAAGCATTACTAAGACCAACAAAAGTGGCTATAATACAATGTGCAGCGCACACATCATCAAACGAATATGTATTAAAGGGCATAGCATTTATTGATGGGGAAGAAAGGAGAATAGCACTGACAGGCTGCCAGTTAGCAATGGTACAAATAACAAGCAGTGAGAAGAACACTAAAGATAACAGTGACTCATTATACTCTGACCTAATTTATATTAAAAGGAAGGTAGAGGGGGATGAAAAAGAGGAATGGGTCAAAGGAGGAAATGTGCAAACAAAGGAGGGGTTATGGACAGGGCCCAATGGGAAGATATGCCTGCCTTCAGCAATGCTTCCTTCCATCACATGCCTTTTTCATGATCTCTCACATGTTGGCCGAGATGGCATGATCAGACTGTTTTCCCAATGTTGGTACAACTCCGAGTTCCGCCAAATAGCAGAAAGACTTTGCAGGCAATGCACTGTTTGTGCTCAATATAATACTGGGAAGGGCACACCAACTGCACCTGGTCATTTCCCTCCTCCCCACGGACCATTCGAAAGCCTCCAGATGGACTTCATAGACATGCCCCCCGCCCACAAGTACAAACATGTGTTGGTAATTGTGTGCATGTTCAGTAAGTGAACCGAAGCATACCCAACAAAGAACTGTGATGCACATACGGTTGCCAAATGCCTCCTACAGGAACTTATCTCACGCTTTGGAATACCAGCCCTTCTGAGCTCCGACAATGGGCCAGCATTCATTTCCCACGTCATAGGGGGAATATGTAAGGGACTTGGGATCACACAGAAGTTACACTGCGCCTATCACACTCCTTCTGCGGGTGCGGTGGAAAGGTGGAAAGGAAGAACGGGGTGTTGAAAAATAAAATTGGGAAAATGTGTGCATCAACTGAACTTTCATGGGTAGGTGCACTAACACTAGCCCTGCTGGCAATGAGGAGCACGCCAGATAGGGTAACAAAGCCCAGCCCAAGAAATAGTATTTGGCCACCCCATGAACATTGCAGGCCACATGTCCACAGCCCCACTATCAATAACAGACTACCTGCTTTTATGTTGTTGCAAGAAATTAACAGAGACCTTACGTTATCTTCACCACCAGGTACTGCAGGCTCTTCCAGAGGCAACATCTCCACCGCCACATGACCTGCAGCCTGGTGATTGGATCTGGGTAAAGGTCCACACCCGACGGCACTGCTTCCAGCCAAGGTGGAAGGGACCTCACCAGATCATCCTCAGCATAGCAACAGCAGTGAAGTGCCAAGGGCTGACATCCTGGATCCACAGCTCCCACACCAAGAAAGCAGACGCACCAGACAGCAGAGAATGAGCTCGACCAGCCCCACAAGCGAGATCTGAGGCACCTCGCAGGTACAACCTCCGATCCACCACGCAAGACAAGGCCAACGGAAGGTAAGAGGCAGACACCTGCTCGGGGCAGGCTAGGCCTCCAACGGACGACGGAAGACACGAGAGGCAGTAACGTACTGCGCACAACAAACACAGGTCCCTGGGTATCATCACTCCAAAGACGTCTGTACCAGCTACTTTCCAAGGGAGTGCCAACTGTCATGTGCTAGTAACCTCTGACAGTACACCATCAAGGCACCAACGTTTTCTTCTAAATGGTTGACTGGTGTCTGCACCAATAAACCCCTAGGAGGTGCATCACCCGCTAGTTAGATATTAAGGACAAGGCTTTGGAACATCAAAGAGCAGAATTGAACACTTGGTTAAGGGTATGCAACTACCTAAGTAGACCCCAATTACGACAAATGCCAGCAACAAGATCTGGAAGGCTTAGATCTATACAAGTGAGGGTAGAAGAGTAACAACTAATAATTCATATGAGGTTATTGTGTCCTGGAATAAAATTAAATAGTGTGCTGGAACTAACTGTGCCAAATACTCAACTATTGAGTGTGTTAAGAGACATGATCTTGCAAGCCATCTCGTTCCCCACTTTTGGACATCAAACAACAGCACAAGAAATAGCGGACATTTGACTTGACATTTTGGATTGCGTGATTTATGCAATAGAAGAGATGTGGTCTTATCAGAGACATTAACTAAACAAGTGAAAGAAAGGAACAATGCCAAGTACAAAGAAGAACGGACAGAACGTGGCCATCAGTATTAGGAGCCATATTGGCACCAGTCCCATGGATAATAGTGACTGCACTGATAATAATATTTGCAAAAACAATTGAAATACTGTTCATCAATGGCCGGCAGGGAGGTGAGGGGTTAGAAGAAAGTGATTTGGTATCAGATGGGGCAATGTAGAAGCCATCTTTCTTGTATGATACCAAATGCTGTAAGCTTCTAGGCCCTGCTAAGTTGACATGAAAAGCAGTGCACAAAATGCCCGTACTTTACCATTCGCTTCAGAGACACAGCTTTTGTAACACAAGGTTCGATCAAGAATAATACGTGACAGGGAGAGATGCTCATGTAGACACAGACATTTCAGCATAGCACATTTTGTAATATGTCTGGTCCTTTCTATTATGTTGCAACTATTAACTGGAAAAGCACCAGACCTATATCTTACATTACAGTGGAAAGTCCCAGAAGCAGACCTAGGTCACGCAGGCGGCAACAGTACTTTTCGGACCTTAAATGGTATATAACTATCTAGGCCCTTGCAAATTGGTCAAATGAACTATGCTTAATTTGTGCTACGTATGTGATGATGCCGTATCCTTTGTGGTTTTGGCTTATAAAAGATATCACCAATGTCACATCTTTGGGCATTCAGTATCTTTATTGTCTGCCTCCGTGCTGCACGTACTTTTGCTTTATTTGTTGTTCCCAAATAAATCTTGCTACCAGTTGTGCTGACAGAGACTTGTGTTATTTGTATTATTCCTTATTATTTCTATTTCAGCTTCTACATTCCTTGTATCGGTAAGTGATCCATGTGGGCTTCCCACCCGAGCAGTGAGACATCCATGACCATGGTCTGTGTTGGTGGCGGATTGTGAAAAGGGATTCCCCTCATGAGATTTTTCTGGGAACACAACCACTGGAGAGATGATACAGCGTGAGTTGAAAGGGTGATCTTGTCCTCCCAGTTCCCTGAGAACTGATTCCACTGGTCCTCCAAGCACTCTTGGACAGGGCGCATGTGGAGGCGAGCATTGGGGGTCAGAGCCGAGGAGCGAGGAGACTATGCGTACTGATGGACGGGTTATCCGCTGCAGATTGAGACTTTTTTGGAGCATGGATAACCGTTGTTCCTCCGAAGGAAACACCTTTTCCTGTAAAGTGTTGTGGTAGCTCCTAATTAATGTAGTATCTGAACCGGAGATTACGTGGACTTTTGAACATTGGCATGCAGACCCAATTGATGAATCAATGAAGCAGATGTGCAATCTATAGGAAATGTTCCTAGGCTTCTGTGAAGGTGGATGCCTTGATCAGCCAATCATCCAGATAGGAATGTACAAAGATTTTGTGTTTCCAAAGTTGTGCTGTCACCACCCGCCATGCATTTGGAAAAGGTCCTGGGCGCTGACTCGAGGCCGAATGGTAGAACTGCAAAATGGTAGTCGTTCTGTCCCAAGACGAACCTGAGGAATTTCCGATGGGTCTTTGCGATAGGGATTAGAAAATAAGCGTCTTGAAGATCTATTGAACAGAGCCAGTCTCCCTGCTGAAGTTGGGGGTAAATTTGATGAAAGCCAGCATCCTGAATTTTTCCTTCTGGATCCACTTGTTTAAGCTGAAAAGATCGAGAATAAGTCTGAACTCTTGTCTGCCTTTCTTTTGCACTAGGAAGTATCTGGAGTAGATACCTTCACCTCATTGGTTTTGTGGAAATGTGCCTTTTCAGGGGCACACCGATGCAGGGCTCACCCTTAAGTTTGTCCACGGGTCCTTAGACTAACAACGAAGAGATTGGCACTGAAGCTGGAATTCAACATAACAAGTTTATTAATCACTCATGAGTGGGACTACATCAATACAACACCCTCGGGCGCTGTAGGAGGTAATACATGGAATACAGAAACTATGGGCCTTTTATACACAGTTTGTTGCAGAGTAAGCATGTAGTTACAAATAGAAGGTACAGGCCTGCACAGGAATAGATCCTGACAAACATGGGCAGATGAATATCACTTAGTCAGCAAAGTGGGAGGGGAAACAGAACTGCTTACATCAGTAGGATGTGATAGACAGTTACATTCTCACACAGGGGCATTCTAGCAGCTACAGGCCTTTCTGAGCTCAAAAATTGCTCTGGCTCAGTACAGAAGGAGTTAACTAAGGTTGATGACTCAAGCAGAATAGAAAAGCAGGCAACAGTGGAGACGGCAGAATCACAAGGCTAACAAAATGGATGCTGCAAACAAGATGGCTTCAGCTCATGCCAACAGCAATTATTTTCGATTTCCACAGTTTGGAGGGACTGGTTCTACCGCTTTTTGTGGCACAGAGTGTATTCAAGACCCAGGCGTCTGTTATGCACTGCCACTCTGCAAGATAATTTGCAATGCTACCCCCTACCGGAGTGGGTAACAGGAGAGAGGGAAGAGACGATTCAGGGTTTTGCTGTAGCGGGTTGTCGTCCTCCTTGGTTAGCTTGTTGGGAGTTTCGTCCCCTGTGTGTCTTGTGCTGTGACTGGTAAGATCGCTTATATTGTTGCGATCTGCCGGACTGCCATTGAGGGGTTTGAACCCTTCTGTGAGGGAAAACGCCGGTAGTAAGGGCAGAATGAGTGCCGCTGTTCCTTATATTTTTCTAATCCCACTCCCTTTAAGGCATCCACTTCCGTCTTCATTCTCGGCATTTCGTCGGCGTGCAAGCCGAACAGGGTGGAACCGGAAAAAGGTCAATTTTACAGGCGTAACTGGGCATCTGGCTTCAGAGATGTCTATCGCAGCCATGCTTGTTGATGTAAAGAGATCCCGTGGCAGTAACTGTGAGCGGCGAGAATCGAGGCATCTGCTGCCACGCTAATGACTTCATGTGAGACGATAGCTCCCTCTTGGACGATTTCTCGAAAATCTTCCTTGTGCTCTTTTGGGAGATGAACCGCAGCAAAGTATAGACTGGAATCCCACAAGGCACAGTCGAACCTTCGTAGGAAGGCTGGGACACTGGCTGCTTTCATGGATGTAGAAGCCATGCTGCAAATCTTGCGTCCTGACGAGTCCACCTTTTTGCTCTCCTTATCGGGGGAGAAGTAGCAGATGGTAAGGTGGCGTGGGACTTTCGTGCCGCTAAAATCACCACTGAGTCGGGAGGAGTATCGGCATGTAAGAACAACGGATCCTGTTCTAATGGTCGGTATTTCTTTTGGAGCCTTGATGGTGCTGATTTTGCCGCAGCAGGCGTAAGGAACAATTCCATGGCTGTCTCCAGAAGATCTGGTACTAGTGGAAGTAACTGTCTAGAGGCTGTGCGTTATTGAAGAGTCGATGGAGTAGGGATCGCCAAAGGTATGTTCAATTTCAATGCGCATCGAACCAGTACCTCTTGAAAAGTGTTGAAATCATTAATTGGGGAGGACCGCAGTTGAGGATAGTCTGTCAATGTAGGAGAGTATCATCTGGTAGACGAAGACATATATCTATGACGATAGTGTTGTAAGTGTGCTCTTGACCTGTGGTAAGATCGGCGACGTGAATGGCGGGATCTCATGGAGGAGCATGAGTGCCCGTGGCGAGAACGATGGCGTGTCCTTGAATGTGATCTACTAGGTGCCGGTGTGATGGGGACCGGAGGTACCACAGGAGAAAGCAGGGCAGGTGCTGGTAGCTATGATAGTACCCGAAGCGGAGGTACTTGCAGTGGAGGCGGAGCCAGTAGCGCTGAAGGTATTGGAGCTGTTGGAGCCGCTGAGTTCAGTCGAGGAGAGACTGGGATGGGAGATGCAGGTATCTCAACCAGTGATGGAGTTCTGGAATGAGACTCCGATGAGGAGTAGATTTTTTACTTCTTTTGGAGGGTTTTCGTCTCTTCAATGTTGATGAACTCCTCGACGCCGATCTCCATTGTCGACTGGCCTTCGACCACTATCTGCTACTCAACGTCGACCCCTGTCGACGTAGACTACTTAATGAAGACCGGCTTCTCTGCGTTGGCCAATCTTGTTGTCGACGTTTAGCTGTCGACGTCGGCCTTTTACCTCTCGGCGACGGAGACTCGGTATCCCTCGACGTCAACACTTGTCTTGGTGTCAGCCGACGGTGTGAAATGGCTCTCGACGTCAAGCATCGACGTCAAGAGTCGACGTTAATGCGACGTCGAGCCAGTCAATGACGGCAAACACGCGGGCACCGTAACCTCCTCTCGACGTCGACCGCCACGCTGTCGCCATGTCTTCTGCCTGAAGAAGACCTCTCTGACCTCCGGCGTCCACTGGAGGTTGAGGGAAGAGCAATGGTGGAGGACTTACCTCCCACTTGCTCAGAGGTCCACCTGGCTACTTGCTGTTTTCTCCTCTCTTCTCTTCTGCCTGTCACGCAGGATACGTCTGAAGAAGGTTTTGCAGATGTCACATGAGGCAGGAAGGTGAGAGAATGGTAGACAAATAATACAGACCGCGTGTGTGTCTGTTTTGGCTTTTTTTCTGCCACAACTAGGACATTTGTCGAAAAGAGATCGCATTTTAAATAGGAAAAAAGCCTTTTTACTATCAGAAAAATACTTTGCTCCACAGAGAAAGGCAAAAAACGTTGATTGAAGCAAAAAACTGAACTTTGAAGATGTAAATTGGAGAAATTTAAAAAAACTAAAAAGATTGAGTTCAATGCTCCACGGGTCCTGTCAGAAGTAGCCGGAAAAAATAATTGAGGTAACTGGCTCTAGCTGAGCATGATGGGATATTGATGGTCTCCCTGCTCTTAGAGGGACAGCCTACTTTTTTCTTCACTTATAATGGCAGCCTATGGGCTACATGTCCTGTACCTCTTCATCTCCGTTTCTCATAGCAAAAGGGTTTGTGAAGGTTATTTTTCTGTACCATTACAATAATTTCATGTACTGAGAGCATATATTATTACAATCTCTTCTTTTGCCATTCCAAGATGAAGAACTCTGACCACTGTAGCCTAACCCTAAGCTGCATTATGACTTTAAGTGACTTTTCAAGGCCTGCCCGAAAGAAGGCAAACTTCAGTACTTAAGAACTTATAATGGATAAAGTGCTACAGGGTCCCCGCAGATGGGAAGGACTATTCAACGCTTATGACTATACATGGAAATCCCCTACGAGAGAATATACTTTTCTAGATGCATTAGTCTGTGCAGAGCCCTGGATATAAGTAATATTCCGATCCTGAACTGCTCAGAGCATTAAAGATATCCTACTACAGCTGCATTTTTCAGCCCAGGTAGCATCCTAACATAAGCTGCACTGTTCTGCAGAGATAATGTCCTTTTTAGTAGCACATGTCTGCTCATAGCCCTTGAGATGCTGTACTATTCACATTCTGGTTGCCTTAAAGAATCAATGATAACCTACTAAGACTGCACGGTTCAGTGGATAGCCCAGGTCATATCATGCAATAGGTTTCACACCTATACTAAGAGCAGTGACAATAATGTTCTTTACCTGCCTTTGAGTGTACAGACCCCCGGAAGTGCCATGATATTCCCATTCTGGGCTACACAGAGCCCCAGTGATGTTCTAATCTACCTGCATTGTATAGAGGCATGTAAAGGTAAAATCCTGCTTTAAGTTGTAGTGTTCTGCAGAGAGCATTGACTATATTGTTATACAGCTGCACTGGTCTATGCAGAGCTGAAGACACCATGTTGTTTTCTTTCCGGTCTGCTCCAAGCCCAAGTGATAGGCATCTGTTAATGGCATGCCAAGGTTACACCCTGCTATAAGCTGCACTGGCCTGTGCAGAGACCTGGAGATTTTCTTCTAGTCATCTCAGATCCCAGAGATATGCTACTATTAGTGCATTTTCCAGCGAGGGGCCAGTGTTGCACTGCCTTTGGCACCACTACTCTGTGGAGAGACCTGTACATATTATGCTAATTTGTGCAGAAGATACATGGTTTCCTGCTAAACTTTCTTGTTCTCAACCAATCAAGAATAATACATTCTCCCCGACAATCAATTATTAAAGAAAACTATTATTTTTAATGATCTAGATACCATCACTCACAGCTGCTCATCCAGAAGATGTGTGGTGGGGGTAACCCGGGTGGGGGGTTGCACTGCAGGATCAAAGGGGAGCCTTCCTGCACTACCACTGGGTCCAGGTTCTCCTTCGGCCACAGAGGGGAGCCTGCACAAACATAAAAAACGCATGCAAATAGTGACAATGTTAGAGCAGGACATTGGCTCTAAACTTAACCCTTTAATATTTTTAACATATGCAAAGATGCTGCACAGTGCACTGTTCTGAAAGCATGAAGTGATTACTCTGCTAATGGTGTGTGCTTACTCCTCCTTTCATAGTGCGTGCCCTGTGTTGTGAACTTGACAGTTTCAGCTCAGCAGTGTACAAGTACTCCAATGGTGTGTGCATTAAGTATTCTGCTTTGACTGTGTGAAGTACTCTTTCTGCTCTTTAAGTGCCTGCAATGAGTAATCTGCCCTTCAGTGCATTCATTGCTTCTTCTGCAGAAAGGCATGTGCAATGTATATTCTACTCCAGTGATTCTTAACCTGTAATATTAAACAGAGTGTGTGTGTATAAATATATTCACTGAAAAAAATAAAAAATGTATATATAGATTTCCTGAAAAAAACAAAGGTTAAAGTAACATTATATGTAAGAACAAGGGTACCCCTGACACAAATTCCTAAATCAGGGAAAATAACTTGAATGTAAATGTCACAATATAGGAAAGTTAAAAATACTCGTGGACCTAAATATTACATGTCATGAACATATACATGCAACCTCTATTTAGTGGTACCAAAATTATTTTTTATTAATTTTTACAAATACATTATACTGAATGTACACATTAAAAAGGGAAGAGAAAACATATGATTCTCTATATTCAAATTTGCACTGTGATATGGCAATAAAGATTCAAAAATCGATTCTTATATTGACACAATATCAAGTACAGTTCGCACAGTGTCAATAATAGATGTCTTTGAAATAAAGGTGTTTACAATAGTTCAATTTGTATCAAGACATATACATAGTGAGAAAATAATCACTTCATTATATACAGAGGACATTCATTTCTGGCATGGCTCTCATTTCCAAGAGCCATGCCAGAAATGAATGTCCTCTGTATATAATGAAGTGATTATTTTCTCACTATGTATATGTCTTGATACAAATTGAACTATTGTAAACAACTTTATTTCAAAGACATCTATTATTGACACTGTGCGAAATGTACTTGGTATTGTGTCAATATAAGAATCGATTTTTGAATCTTTAATGCCAGATCACAGTGCAAATTTGAATATAGAGGATCATATGTTTTTAGTATAATTTATTTGTAAAAATTATTAAAAAATAATTTTAATACCACTGAATAGAGGTTGCATGTATATGTTCATGACATGTAATATTTATGTCCACGAGTATTTTCAACTTTCCTATATTGTATATTTACATTAAAGTAACATTATAGTTAAGTGAAAATGTAATGTTTAAAACTTTTAAAACTACAGAAATTCGCCATTTATTGTTATCTCAAGTAACTAAAACTTGTGCCCTAAGGTACCTATAACTTAAATAAATAAACAATGATTGTCATAGAAGATGTCATGAGTTATGTAATGTATGGGGCAATCAGCAGTGCATGATGAGTATGAGAGTTAAAGCTATCTAAGGGCACAGATTATAGTTACTTGAGATAACTATAACTGGTGACACACAATGCGATGATTTTTATTGAATAATTTAAAAATATTTAATAAAGTTTTATTAAACTGTCTGTGATTCTTTCTTTTGCAATCGTTTTTATTTTTTACATTATTGAGGTGAAAATGTGATAATAAGTGGTTAAAGATATATTTTTTGTTCCTAAAAAATAAAAAATAATACTTCTTACTTTTAAACATTTTACATGCCACAAAATGTTTTTAAAAAAATAACAATCACCTACAGACTCTCTAGATTATGGAATACACAGAAACTGCAACCATCCAAGCAGCCTTTAAACAGCAGTGCAATTCCCAGCAGTGGAGCAAAAGCTCCAGCCTAGGAAATGCTGCAAAATACATATGGTAAGTTCTCCTGGGGGTGACGGTTTCAGGTTCTGTTGATAGTGAACCCGAGCGAGTGCAAGAGGTTCACCGTGGAGGTGGGAGACAACATTCTGAGGCGAGTCCGCCGTCAACAGCCAGTCATCGAGACATCTTGAAGCACTCAAGCACCAAATCCGCCTAGTCTCAGAATAGATGGGTGTCATCAAAGGGCATGTGCATAAGGGATTTCTGGACACCCCCTGAAAAGCCAGTTGTCCTCAACCAGGCGTGGTGCCTCAGGGACACCATCGATAAAACCGCTCTGCCTAGTGAGTCATTTGGGTAAAGTCCACAGCAAAAAGTGAACTTTGCTTGGTCTCTCCCATTCCCACTGGCAACATCCTTAGAGAGTACAACCCAGGCCTCCTCCGGCACCTGTGGCAGTACCTGGGCAACCATGTCCCACAGAGTATGGGAATAATGGCCCAATGGGCATGTGGGGTTCACAGACCGCAATGCCAGGCTGGCGGAAGAAAACACCTTCTACCCCAGTGAGTCCGGCCTCTTGGATTGCCTATCCGGGGGGAAGTAGGGAATGCGCCATGGGATGTTGAGGCACGGCCCAGCATGCTCTCCGGGGTAGGGTGTTGGGTGACGAAGTTTGGGTCCCCTGGAGCAAGACGGTGGTGGCAGGCAATTGGCCCATTCACAGGAGCCCCTGTGTCGGGTTTGAACCAAGTCCCCAAAAGGATGTCAGTGAGGGCGTTATTGAACGGGAGTGAGGTTCAGATATGGAGACTCCCGGTTGCAGCACCTCTGTCAAGATGTTAGTCTTAACTGCCACCAAGGGCAACTGCAAGTCAAGGACCTCAGCCACCGTCCGCAACACCATTGCACATGAGGCTCCCTCGTCAGTAGCCACAGTAGAGCATACCAGAATTTGGATAAGTATCCAGTCCACTGGCTTGCTAGGGACTTCCTCATAACGCTCTGCCTCCAGGAAAGTTTGGAGACGAGGAGTCGGCACCAGCCCAGGCTCTACTGCAGAGGAAGGACTTAAATGTCGATGCTCCCTTGTCTTGTTGGTAGACGGGCAAGGAGAAGTCGAATACCGCTTCGACTTCTTCTTGAGCTTCAACTTACCAGAGTGTCTCGAGGACTCGGAGTGGGAGGATGACCACTCCTAGGACTTCCTCTTAAACGGGACTTCGAGTGACGCAGAGTCGCACGCCAGGCCACCATGGGTTATGTTTGCGCTCCAGCCACCACAGGCAGACAAGGTGCTGGTCTGTCACCGACATCAGCAGATGACAGGCTTGGCAGGGCTTGAATCTGGTTTTCAAAGATGATATAACTCACACCAATAGGATAAATTAAAAAAACACTGAACAAAACGTCAAAATTCAGTCAAATAGTGACTGAGGGGTAGCTCTTCTCTGGATCAGCGCTGGCTGGCTCAGACAGATATTAGCTGAGGTCAGCAAGCCTATGTGGAATCTATATAGGTGCGGCAGACGTCACTTCCAGCGTGGAAGACACACGTGAAGCCAAAAAAAGCCATTTACAGGAGCGCAGGAGTACTACTCCTGAAAAATCTTCCGAATCCAGTATGACGCCCGGGAAAATTCAAATGTAAAGAATCTGTGGGTAGAAGTCTCTATCAGATTCTGCAGCACAGTCACTGCTCGCCCACCTCCAGTTCCTGCTTCACAGTCACCACTTTAAATGCTCTGTTCCACTCTTCAGTAATTGCACTAAGTTTCTTTATGAACCATATCTATTCCTTGCACTCTGCAGATCGAATTCAACCATTTACTGAAAACTTGTTCTAGTAAATAGTTTGAATGAACTTGAGATGTATCATTTTGTGCACTGAGCTCCTTTAGAAGTATGAGAGATTTTGTAAAGGTAAATTTCGGATTCCTTAAGCTTCAATTAACAAAACTGATGTAATAGAGGCCCCCTTTTAATAGGTAAACCTGGTACTGAGTTTTTTCGGGTAACATGCAAATTAACTTTGACATCTTAACATGTAATTGCCTGTTTATAAAGTTACACTGTTTCGTTTAATAGGGACACCTTACACCTTTAAGGCACCTGCATCTGATGACACCACATGATGATAGACCACATACAGTCTCGGGGTTTTTACTAACAGGATTTGTTTCCTGCCTTTCCTCTCGGATCCATTCCTCCACAGACTACTGCTCAAATTCAGAGATGTCCCGAGGAGAAACAGAAAATGGGAGGTCAGCGCTTGCCAGCAGGAACTTCAAAGATGTAAAATACAGGGTGAATAAAAGAAAACGAGTGGGTACTGAACTAAGACTTCGACAATACCATCTCCTAAGAAAAACGGTTCACAGAGACAGAGAAAAATGCTCAAACTGTGAGTCAGGTTTCCAGAAAATATATTTGTAGATAATTCTGTGCTAAGCAAATTTTCTAGCTGCCTTTACTTACATTCCCCTGTACACTAGAGTGATTTAAAAATGTAAAACAAAGAACGTCTACTGCTCTACAACAAACACATTTGAAACTACTGTGCAGATAAGACGTCTTTTTGAGGTTACAAAGTAAGCTCTTCCACCATCTATCAATTTTCACTGAATTTATTATTATTAGGCAACAAAATAATGATCACGTCGCTAATCTTTGTTTTAAGAAAAAAAAAACAGGATTATATATACCAAACCTGAACATCCACTGTAAATGCCCCAGGTTGTCTCTCTTAGCACCCTGCCCTAAATGCTTTCCATTCATAGTATTGCCCATCTTCTCCTTTCAATCCTTCTGAGAGAAATCCCCCGTCGTTTTCAGTGGTCAGCCCTTAACAGGTGTCTTCACTGACCTTTGTGACACCGTTTACCCCTCACTAAACAGCCAACCCCCACCACTCACCTCCGAACACCAGGAACACACAAAGAAAGACAGGAGCTTTTCAAGGGTCCTAAATTATTTCATTTGAGTCTTTATAATGTTAACCGCAGGTGACTGTGTTGTAATAGCCATTTCCACAACCCTCTCTTTAGGAATTAGTTGTTGATATTTGTGAAAGCCTTTTCTTTTACAATATTTTGGAATTAAGACTCTGGAAAGAATAAAACAGTGAACCCTAAAAGCAACGTCTTCCTTTTTCAGCTATCCCTCATGTCCCTTTGTATGAATACACCAGTGATTCGAATGATCCATCATGCACCTCCTTCAGGTCGTAATCAGATATCAAAGACCACTGAACCCTCTTGCTCCTTAATTTCCAATTCTTCCATTAGCTAACCTGTCACAAAGTCCTAGAAACCTGCCCAGTCCAGTCCCATTGGGAAGACAAGTAGTCTGATCTGCCTTGCTGGAGCCTTGTTATCAAACATTTCACTTCTGCAAGCCAGCACCATTTGCTTTTAGAACATATTTTGTTATAGTTCTTCTCATAATAGCTGATCCAACAACATTATCTTTCAAACTATCTAACTCTACCTTCAACTAGGTACTCACTATATGAATCCAGCTTATCTCATCACAGTTATGGGATGCCCATTTTCTATTAGCATGTTACTATAAAGTACATAAAAACTTGTGTACAAACTTTGTGTGATGCACCTCGTGAATCTCTTGCTGTAGATCTGGTTTAAGGAGGGGCACTCACTATTAATCTGACTGAGTTAACAATGTTACTTTCCTTGAGGAACCATATCCTTTTCATTTCTGCAACAGTGCGACTTTGCAGGGTTCTGCTCCTGTTCTGTAGAATAGTGTGTGAAAATGGCTTATGTTATGGCTAGCTTCCAATGGCTCCAGTGCTCTTGGTCTCAGAAGCTGGCTAGAACAAATGGATAGGTGCTGACTGCAATAGTCCACTCCCTTGAAATGGCACTAGGAGACTTGCTGGCGCCAAGCTTTTTGTTGTTGGAGGGCTAGCGGCTTAACAAAGCATTGCCTCATTCCCAGTGCAGGGTGCCCATAAAACTTGAAAGCACTTGTTATGTTTTATTCTTGATTCATTAATTCTAAAAATATTTTAACAAGCATTCAAGGTTACTTCTGGGAGAGGAGGTATAAACCTGATGAAAATACTGATAATGGAGAACTAAAGATACAGGTTAATAACTTGCCACGTTTGCCCTATAGCCAACAGCAACGTCCAGAGACACTGGCAGAATAACATTTGTAAATAGTTATGTATGTACACAGGATCAATTGCAATAGTGTTACGTCCCTCTATCCCACAGGTGCTAAGCAGTACATCTAGAGAGCTGCAGCTGGATCTTGCTGAATAATGTATACCTCCTACATCCTCCACCAATATTCAAAGTACATGTGGATCCCAAGAAGTCCGAAAACCACTACTGAAAGGACATTTGCAAAAGTATCTTGCTTGAAAGCCAGTTACCCCTTTAGCCCAACATTAGCTCTGAAATACCCAATAAAAGATGATAATGGATACTATGTGTGTACATCTTCCCCAGGAAGCCATCAGCAAAAATAGATTGGATAGTGAGTGTCTCCAGAGCCTTCAAAACCTTTCTCATACACACCAGCCGCAGGAACCTGTTGGAAAGCATGCCTGCCACCTTCAACTCCCTGGAGAGCCACAACAGCAGTACTCACGAGACACCTGCAGCACAATCTTGTTAGAGATCGCCGTTCCATGATAATTTCGGGCGAAGCACTGGTACTCTCCCTCATATTCTTCCCGTTGACCCCCGCTGTGAAAGTCAATGACCAATGTCCCAGAGCGCACCCTCATGGAAACCCGGGGATCCTTTGCCACATTGAAGAACTTCCCATTCCGTGTCCATGAAAACCTGTGATTGGAGAAAAGCCAGCCTGTAAAACATAAAAGGGTGGCAGAACGGTCCAGGTAGTTCGAGCGAACCACATGTGCCTTCTCAATGTAATCTTTAGTTTAATGCTCTTTCATCAAAAATCTATAACTAAATATTTTGTCAACACCAGTGCAAAGGCTGCCAAGTAAGAGGTTGTAAATAACTGCATCAGGTCAGGAATAAAAGTTGGACACAAAGCATTCCAACTTAAAATGGTTCATTTGGAAAATTAAACACATGACGTTACAAAATGCAGAACAAGCATAAAGTGAAAAACAATTGCTTACATTGCTTTTGAAAACAACTGTTCCGCTACAAGGGTACCTCATTTCCCAATGTGTTTCTAACTCATAGTATAATTTGAGCTGAATTTTAAGATGCATTCCTTTAGGGAGTGCTGTTTATTTGGTTCACATAAGAAAAGGTTACTTGCCTGAAATACCATTTCAGAAGCAGTGTACGAATCTACAAGGTTGTATACATCAAATGTCCCATAATGGCAAAGTTAGGATTCATCAAACAGCAAAGTTATAAGCAAATCAAAACATTATTTTCTTATGGAAACTCAATCCTAACTTTAACTACCCAATGGTGACTGCCACTGGGTAATATATATATATTATATATAGTACTTAACAAAAGAGAATTCGCCGCACTCCAAGAAAAAAATAAAAATATTATCATAATCCTTCTTTGGAGTGTGGCGAGTTCTTTTGTGGAGTAGTATGTATATAGATATTGTTTTGGTATTACTATAATTTGAAACGTTTAGTCTTCCTTCCCCGCCAGGACCAGCTGCCAGAGTGCACCTCCCAGACTTCTCTCAGACCGAATGGCTACATAAAAATATCTGTGGTAACCCAGGTCACATGACTAACCATAAAGAATGCCCTGCAATTAACATTTATTATAAAAATTGCAGAAGAAAGGGGAATTTTGCAAAAAGTGGAAAAAGTATAAATTCTAGTGACAAAGTGCAAGAAGTTGACCCTGAAATGGAAGCTATAGAGTTACACATATAAGGTAGTGAGAATTGCTTTGTGATTTCAGACTGTGAACATGCCCTCGATACTGTCCTCATAAATGGCATCAAAGTAAATATGATGTTGGATTTAGGTGGAAGACTTGCCCTAATTTCTGATAAAGATTACAACACACTGTTTAAGGAGATTGTTGAAATATCCTGCAGTAAAGCTGTATAGTCTTGGGGGTAAGCCCATTGAGCTCAGAGGACAATGTGATGCATTAATCGAATTCAAAAGAAACATAACAAGGGTAAAGTATGAGTTCCTTTGGTAAGAGATACCATACTCAGATGGCCATATCAAACGTTTCTAGGATTTACTCTTTATCCCAATGTCATTCCTCAAATGAAAGTTAATTGTATGAATTATTCAGGAAAACAATCAAGGATTTTCCAAATATGTTTTCCAAAATGGTTGTCTTAGAGGATATGCTCATTGCATCAGTCTTAAAAATGCAATTCCTAAGCCAGTAGAGTGAGAAACATTCCTATTAGTGTAAAAGATGCAGGTAACAAGGAAATTGAGAATGTCTGTTCAGAAAATATAATTGAACCAATGGAGTCAAATGTGTGGTTCACGTCGGTTGTTTTTGCTCATAAAGGTTATGGTAATGTCAGACTATGTAATGACCTAAAAGAGCATAATAAGAATGTTACTGAAGACAGGTATTTATTACCAAATATTACCGAAATAGTCAACTGTTCTTGCTGTAGTGCAATACTGTACAACAGTCCGTTTCCGTTCAGTATACTGCCACGTTAAACTGAGTGGAAAGTAAAAAAATGTAACTTCTTATCACACTGTGCAAATTTTATCTGTTTTCAAAGTTTTTCAAAGAATGTCATGACATTGCAGCTAAGTTCTGTCACTGTTTTAGAAATGCAAACAAATACTGGATTTCCAAACATACTATTCTGGTGAGGCAGGCCTTAATAATGTGTAATAGTATCTACAGTGTGATTATTCGAAATGGTAGTGGGGGTTTCGGAGAAAATTTGGAGTCCCTTTCCTCTTGACGCCTTCTCCCAGCCAGGATTTAAATGACAAAAGATGTTAATGATGGCCCATTACAGACGAGCTTACTGCAACTCAATTTTTGGGCCGAAAATAAAGCATAATGTTTCTTCTGGCCAGAGACTGGGGCCCCCCCTGGGATCACTTGAGGCCCCCCTAGGGGGGCCCACCCCTCCAGTTTGAAGACCTCTGTTCTAGCATCTTCCAGTGCACTCGAACAACACAACTACATTTATTATTTATTATTATTTAAGAAGCTTATAAAGCGCACGGCTACCTCCAGAGGGGGTGTCCCGGCGCTATAGACTGCATACTTAAAGAGAAGAGAGTTAAGATTTAGTGAACAGCCAGGTTTTCAATTTATTACGAAAAAGAGGCTCTGAAGAAAGGAACCTTAGATCAAGAGGTAAGCTGTTCCAAAGTTTAGCTGTCATAACGGTGAAGGCTCTACCGCCCATTCTAGAGCGGCGAAAGCGGGGAACAGTAAGAAGACGAAGGTTGTTTGATCTCAAAGATCTAGCCGATTGGGAAAGCACAAGCCTCTTTCTCAGATAAGCCGGGCCAGACCCATTAAGGGCCCGAAAAGCAAGATTCAGCATCTTAAACTGAATGCGATGGGAAATGGGAAGCCAGTGAAGCTTCTTACGGTGTGCCGCAATCGACTGACGGTAGGTTATATTACCTATCAGCCTAGCCGCCGCATTCTGAACGATTTGAAGACGTTCAATTTGGTACAAGGGGGCACCGGCATAGAGACTGTTAGCATAATCCAAATGTGACATGATCAAGGCATGGATGACCGTTCTACGGGCATCCAAAGGAAGATAAGGAAAGATCTTTCTGATCATACGCAATTTCCCGAAACAGGCTGCCGTGACCTTATTAATTTGAGTTTTACAGGAAAGAGCGTTATCAAATTGAAAGCCCAGATTGCGAGCAGTTTGAACAGGGGTAGGGGGGGGATTAAGCACAGTCGGCCACCACAAAATAGCAGGAGGAATAGTTTTCTGATTAAAAAAGAAGACCTCCGTCTTATCAGTGTTAAGTCGAAGATGATTAGAAGTCATCCAGGAGCATATATTGCCAAGACAATGGCGAAAACTGGCGAAGCTGGAGTCAGAGTGATCTCTAAATGAAAACATAAGCTGAGTATCATCAGCATAAGAGATCACTCTGATCCCCCAGGACTCCACCACCTCAGCCAGGGGGGCAAGATAGACGTTGAACAATAAAGGGCTGAGAGCAGAGCCCTGAGGTACACCACATAAAAGGGGTTTACTCTCTGATTCGTAGGGTTTGAGAAAAACTTTCTGAGTTCGACCAGTAAGAAAGGAGGCAATCCAAGATAGAGCAGGGCCGCCCAGACCAATCTGCCTCAGACGATCCAGTAAGATATCATGGGACACCGTATCGAAAGCGGCGGATAGGTCGAGGAGGACCAGCATGGCCACCTCACCCCTATCCACACACTCCCGGATCGTCTCAGAGACCTCCCATAGAGCAGTCTCAGTACTAAAACCAGTTCTAAATCCGGACTGGGAATCGTGAAGCAAGGAGTTAGCTTCTAAATAATCTGCCAGTTGTAGCTGCACAGCCTTTTCCAGGACTTTCGCCGGTTTAGGAAGGAGGGAGATGGGGCGATAGTTGCAAAATAGCGCCGGGTCCGCGTCTGCTTTCTTCAAAATGGGAACTAATAAGGCCTCCTTCCAGACAGTCGGGAACTGGCCTGTGCGCAGTGAGGAATTCCAGATGGAGAGCAGTGGCAAGACCAATAAGGGGGCTAAATTGCCCATGACTTTAGCCGGAACCAGGTCTGAAGGAGATCCGGACTTACACTGAGAAAGCAACGTAAGTGCAGACTCAGTAGTGAGCTCTTTAAAAGCCATCAAAGACGGTCTTGCCAAGTCCCTAGCACGGGAAATACGGGAGGTCAGCGCAGTAGGAAAAAAAGATGTAATGTTGCCGATTTTATCTTGGAAATATACCGACAGACCATTACATAGAGCCTGGTTAGAGGAATTCTGAGGCACCATGGAGGGAGGATTGACAAAGTCCTTTACAATCTTAAAAATAGTTTTAGGCAGATTATCAGCATTCTTAATTTGTAAAGCAAAAAAATCTCTCATCGTAGATTTCTTTAATTTGGAAAAATTTTTTAAAGCAGACTTATAGATATTTTTAGCCTCTAGATCATAGGTTAGCCGCCATTTACGTTCTAATTTTTTGCAGCGACTCTTTTCCTCACGTAGGGCAGGGGAGAACCACGGGGCAGAAGGACGAGATCTGGCGGAAGTCATAGGGTGATTAGGTGCAATAGCATCAATGGCAAACAATAAGTCAAGAGTGTGTCCTGCTACGTGCGTCGGGCCCACTACTAATTGGGTCAGGTTTAAGCCCAGCAAGGTATCTAATAATTGGGTGGCCTGGGAGCAAGAAGAGTTATCAACATGTAGATTGAAATCACCAAGCACTATAAAGTACGGGTGTTTAAGGGAGAGATCCGCTATCTGATGTATCAGTGAAGAGAGGGAAGAGGCAGAGGCGTTGGGGGGATTATACACTAAAATACCAGCTAAAATAACAATCGCCGAGTCTGAAATAGTGAAGTACATAGCTTCAATCTGGCCAGTGTTGCTAAGTTTACTGACGGTCAGACGGAGGTGAGCTTTCAATATGATAGCAAGACCTCCTCCGATTTTACCACCCTCTCGATTAATGCCCATTAAGAGATAACCAGCGGGAATGGCTAGGTGAATATCAGGTTTGGAAGTGTCTTTTAACCAGGACTCAGTGAGAAACAAAATGTCCCAGGCATGGGTATCAAGAGAAGTCCAAATCTCGCTTGCATGGCGAGGGAGAGAGCGGCAGTTGACCAAGCCAGCTCTCAACGTAGTAGGGCGCTTAGTCGAGTAGAGAAGGGGGGGAGCACGACGACTCGCAGGGGGAAGTACCAAATCACAATGAGGGCAAGTGAAAGGACGTCCCTCAAGCCTACATGGGGAGCAACGGTAGGTCGGCATACACGTGTCCACTCTCATCTGAAGAAGCTGGTCTCTAGACCAGCTGAGAGGGCTGATTTCAGGGCGACAAGCAGGGGGACTGGCCCTGGGCACGGGCCAGGCGCAGACGGGCTTGCCTTAGGCGCGCCCGCTGCGCCCGCCCGCTGCGCGGACGGGAAGTCCATCTACTTATATACATAGAGAGGAGGGTGGGAGGCGTCCAAGATCTGGACCGCTACCCTGCCTTCCCCTAAGATGGCGGCGATAATTCTCTGCAAGCCGGCGTCAGCGTTAGACTAAGTAATTTAGACAGGATATGCAGGATATGCAGTGTCTTAGTGATTAAAGGAAATAAAGAATTGATAATTAAAGCAAAAAAATATGTTTGACAAATCTGAAATAGACTATCTAGGTCATATCATTTCAGGGGATGGAATTAAACCTTAAACGAACTTGGTTAAAATCATTAAAAAATTACTTAGTCTAATGAAAAAAGAGGTCCAAACATTTCTATGGATGGCAGAATGCTATGCACGCTTTAGTACAAATTTTGCAAACAAAACCATAGCTATTCAGCAATTTCACTGAAATGATGGTAGTGAACAAGAGTTTACTTAAAGAATAAACCAAAGTTGAATTGTTTCAACCCTAGTTTTTCATGTTGTCTCGTCACTAATGCCACTGCGAAAGGGATTGGAGCTGTTCTTAAGCAGATGAACAATGGTTCTCAATATTCAATAGCTTTTTTCTTTAGAAAGCTGAAAAGGATGGAACATAATTATTCTACATAAATATTCTACCATAGAAAAAGAATCACTGGCTGTGTATTGGACTATTAATAATATGAATACTTTTCTATGGTGAATCAAATCTGAAGTATTGTCAGATCACAAAGCTTACAATACGCTTTTACAACACATTTTTTGCGGGAAAGGTCCATTCTACTTCTTTCAGGATACGTAGGTGGGTTGTTGCATTGCAAGATTTTCAATTTTCTATAAAGTGCAACCCTAGTATAATTAATACGTTAGCAGATTGTCTTCTAGACTTGTAAGACAAAGAAAGTGGTGATGATGTTGTCAATGATTGGTGGAAGGATGTGGTAGTGAAGGCAGAGATTAACTCAAAATATTTGAAACAGTGAAACACTGGCTCTCAGTTCAGAGTAGTTTCCTGTTCTGTGGAATAAGATTTATTCCACCTCTTAAGCGTGGTTCACTTCTTACATTGGCTCATAGTGCACACCAAGGGATTTGTAAAACCAAAAAGCGTTTAAGTTGTGATTTTTGGAGGCCTGGTATCGATCTAGGCATAGAAAGAAATGTGAGAGATTGTGCGCAGTGTTGTCTTCGTGATGAACTTAGAAAATTCAGGACGTCTCCCATAGTAAGCAGAGAATTACCAGCAAGCCCATTTCATTTGATATTATAGAACCATTATCAGGTGGCTCTTAGGTAGTGTACTTACTAGTTCTCATGGACATATTTTCTAGTTATGAAAACACAGAGTGTACGGTCCCTAAGTGGGAAGCTAGGTCTAGCAGGGGAGGGAGTGCTACTTTTAGGAGCAAGGGCCCTCACACACCCCGAGAGGTGTCATGCTTCATCATCAGGCAGCTCCTTGTTGGGCCGGTGCTGCAATGCCCAATGGGCCCCTCGAGGGGGCGCTTTGCTGGAGCCATTGTCCACACCAGACCAAAAACCTACAGACCTGACACCCAACAGACACTCTGGGGTCTCCATCCAGTCATGGGACATTACCCATGCAGATCATGCAGTGTATGTACGCTCACACAGGCTTCCAAAGAACTACATTTTGACACCTCCAAACCATGGGTACAATGCTCACACACTAACTGCAATACCACAAACTGTGTTTATATGATCACATGCCCGTGTAGAAAACAAATTGTAGGCAGGACCATCAGAGCAGTGAAGATCAGAATCACTGAACACCGCAACAATGTGTGATGCAGGAGACTTACTACCAAAATGAGTACCCACTATATCGAGAGTGGTCATACCGTGGATGATCTCTGCTGGACTATCATCCGCAGTGATGGTCTGTTTCGTAAGGAGCAACAATGGGTGTTCCGACTCTCCACACAAATTCGTGGCCTCAACGATGACATACCATGGGGCAGGGTCTCATTATAGACAGTACTCGTATTCATACTCACGTGCCTTTTCGCGGGGTTCTGACACCAATGGCCCCCCCCTTATGGCCCTTGTATATGGCCAAATGCTATCTTTCTCCCTTTTCCTCACCCCTACCCTCCGTCCTCTTCCGTTTCCTTTCCCTCCCATCTCCATCCTTTTCCTTCCTTCTTTTCCCCCCAGCACCCTCACCCCACCGTACCACCAAACTTGGAGGTAAGCACATATGTCTGCACTGCTGTATCGACCAGCTATCACAATGCTGCCCCATGTCTCTCACGGGGGATACTCACTGGGAGGGAGTCCCTCTTACCTGCCCAGCTCTATGGCTAGTTTCAAAACACCACCTTCCTTTCACTGGTGAAGAAGTGGGAAGCTTAGCCTGGGCTCACCATTGGAGTCTCGACTGTGTAGCTGACTTATTAAATATATATATATTCATTTGCCAAACAGGCAGCAACACTGGTATTGTTCGTATCAACTCACACCTGTATACCTATGGCGCCCACACCCGTTTGCCTGTGACTACCTCCAACTGGGTAAACATACGAACATGGACACTTGTTTTTAATGTAATCTTTGCACCTTTTTGTTCCCCACTATCTAGGTCTACCCTCAAGAGATGTTCTTCGTGTCTATGTAAAGTACACAGGACATATTTTTAATGTCTTATTTTGTATATTATTCACAGGGAATGATTCCCACATTTCCCAATTCCCCCCATCCTTATGAAGAGTAGAATTAGGTTTTTCTGGTCCCGATGAAATGCCATGATCCGTTATGGACTGAAACATGTTGACCTTGTTATCCACTACCTTTGTAGCTAAATAGATCATTACATCTACGTTTGAAACGGGGTAGCGTGGTGCGGAGCAGGTAGGCCAAAATCGGAGGCATTGTGTAAAGTATCTGCGCAGCACACACTCACAGGCGACACACTAGGCACACTACAAAAAGAGGCCACACCAGGTTAGGTGGAAAAACCAGCATATGTATTATGCAGAACACGTAATAAGGTAATCACAGTTGTAACACTGTGCCAACTGGCACCGGGTAGCAGTATCCAGGGAACTATTTACAAGGCAGGGCCAATTGGGCCGCCGCCAGAACCATCGCAAGTCCAAGAATAAATGAAAGTCCAGTAGTAAACGCACAGCAGCCAGTACCTCCTGGGCGGATCATGCACTTAGCCACAGTGCAAATAGCCTTAGGCCTACACATAGAGTATCATCACATTAGCAGTGGGCATACCGAAGACCTTATCAGCATAAATGCATTAGTAGAAAAACAACAGGTATCTCCCTTATTGGCATAATTGCATTAGGCATCCTCCTGGGCATAGCTCACATCATGCAGAACATTAGGCCTATTCCTTGTAGCGTAGGGCACAATCGTGTTGGCAGTCGGTTTTGGCTGAGGACCTTGTCATGCAGATCTCCAACCATGTAGGCCTTAGGGAGAAAACATTACTAGCATAAAGGCAACGTCATTAACATAGCACGGAGGTATAGAACACATCAGCATGAAGGCATGAAACCAAGCATCATATCATGACATTAGGCATGAAAAACGGTTAGCATTGGTATAAACGCAAGTCATCATAACATTAGCATTAGGCCCAATTGTTTGGGGCATAACACAAGGCATCTCAATAGGCATCCAAGCACATTATGCATAACCATAACCTTAGTAGGGCGCCCCTTTAGAACACTGTCCTCATCATGGGGCAGAGGCACACCCTGCCCTTCAAGACAAACTTGCCCACACGCTGCAGATTCGTTTTTGAGCCACTGCGCCAGGGGAGCCCCTCTCCTGGGACTCTCAACTTAGCACTGCTGTAGCAGGAGCCCCCTCGGGGACTCTGGGCTGAAGAGATGCGACCACTGGGATGTCCAGAACACCATCCTGCCCACCTTGCAGCTGGCCACTTCTGCGGGGCAGCTGTGATGCCCAAGAAGAAACAAGGGCAAGATGGAGCCCCCACTCCGGGGCTCTGAAGGAGCAGAAAAACCTTGTGCCCGAATCAAGAGAGGGAAACCAAACGTTGCAGCGGCACACAACGGCGGCGCCGCTGTGTAGCCCCCGGGGCACTGTGGCTCGGTCCGTACTGAAGCCCCCACAAGGGCTTCAAAACAAATGTGGCTGCGACGTCGGAGCGGCCCGCTGTTCCCGCGGGGCCGCTCGAGTAGACAGGCACCGGTTCTGTGCCTCGCTCTCGCCCTCCCGATCTGCCCCACTCACCAGGAATCTTCTCGCTCGGCTCCGGGGCTCCGTCCTCTCCTCGGGGATTCTCCGGGATCCTCCTCTCCTTGGCTGATGTCGCGGGGCTCTCCTCAATGCATGGGAGCCCCGCTGGAATGCAGACTTCCTCCGGCCGCCGTCCAGTGCGGGATGGGCTCCCGCCTGGATTCTCCTTCCGGTCGGCTTCGGGCGAGGTCCCTTTTCCTTCCGGGTCGCAACATGCAGCGCGGCGGCCCTCTTCTTCTGCGCAACCCGGGTTGCAGCGGTGATCCCTGGGACGTTTAGAAGTGTAGGGTGGGCTCCGCGCCTTCACAGAAAGGCAAATGCTGGGTAGGCTCCCGCGGCACTTCTAAAACAACCAGCTCTCCCTGGCAGCACGCGGGGTGAGCACCCGCTTTCAATGCGCACCAAACTGCGGGGTAAGCTCCCGCGAAATTAGCATAAGGACCGCGGGGTGGGCTCCCGCTGGTTCAATTAAGCATAAAGCGTGGTGTAAGCACCCACGTACCGGCACAACTGCGGGGTGGGCACCCACTGTTTAAAAGCAGGCACTTGCGGGGTGGGCACCCGCGAAGGAGGGCAATATGGGGTAGGGTCCCGTTCTTCGATCAGAAGCGCAGGGGGAATCCCACACACCGGGATTCCCTCGGGACACGTGGGCAGCACTGCGCTGCAGGATCCAGCTCCTCAGCTCCTCACCTCCTTGAAGTACAGGCAGGCCAATTATAGCACTCCTCTTCTCCTGGCACTCCAAATGTAGCGATCACGTGGCGCTAGGGTGCTGGCAGGCAGGTATAGTCCCTTGAAATACAGCGTTCACGGGGCGCTAGGGGCCAGGAGACAGTTAATGCAGGGCAAGATCAGCACGGCAATAGGGCAGCTCACCAGACCTGAAGCAGCAGTTCCAAGGAACAGTCATTCTCCATTACGATGGCAATCCTGCTAGCGCAGCCGTCTTCACTCCAGCAGAGTCTCCCACTAGCCCTGTGGACAGAAGAGGGGTTCAGATGGGCACAGGGGCCAGCACGCAGGCTCTTGCGGCGTTACCTCCTGGCAGAGTGTTCCCTCTCGATCAAAGTCCACGCACAGTCTGAGCACATGGAGGCACAGCCCCCCTATATATACCCCCCTCACCCCACCTACCAGAAAGGGCTAGAACCTTCTAGAAGGCTCCTGGCAGTTCCAGTCCCAAATGTCACTGTGGGGGATGTGTAGGGCGCCCTGTCTCTTCGAACACTAGACCGCCAACCCACCTCAGGCAGGCAGCACAACCACACAGTAATGGCGTCCATTTTAGAAGTGAAGTTTCTGCAATGGTGAAAATATAGGTGCGTACACCATTGCACAGCATTTATTATTTTCCTCTCACACCACACATGGCATATACATTTCCTACCATGGGGGAGATGTCCCCTAAAGGGGGGGGGAGGGGGTTTCCCAATATACCTATGTAAGGCAGAAAGCACACACACTTGGCACTGCTAACCAGCGCCAAAGTGTCCAACGTCCTACAACCACTCATTCCACAACAGCAAAAAGGTTAGGGGGAAGGTGAAAAAGTTCAGGATGACCCTGCAAGCAGGGCCAGGTCCAACAATCTATTTTACGCTCACATCACGTTTTTATCCTTGAAAAAGGGAACCTAGAATTAAAACTTTAATCGCCTGTCCTGATCTCTTTAGCCAATTTGAACACACTTTTCCTTCACCCATTCTATTCACATTTCACTACTCATCCATGCAACATAAATCGGCAAAAAAGAGAAGATCTCTGGCAAACAGCCCCCTCAAGGGGACCGTTGGGCATTGCAGAGCCGGCCAAATGAGAAGCTGCCCAATGATGAAGCATGACACCTCTATGAGTGTGTGAGGGCCCTTGCTCCGAAAAGGAGCTCTCCCCTTCACCTGCTAAACCTAGCTTCCCACTTAGGAACAGTACACTCCGTTTTCACCACTGGTGGGCCCATGTGCTGGACCTTATTAAAGTCCCAGTCCCTCCTCTTGTTTTGGGCTTGTTTTCTAGTTGAACTGAAGCAGCGGACTAGCATAACAACTACTACTACAGTAATAACATTTTTGAAGGGTGTGTTTCGGAGAGAAAGCTATTATAGATTTATTCTAACAGATAGCAGAGTTTTTTTTAAATAAGCAAGGTATAATTCACAAAAGGTGTTCTTTAGATCATTCCCAACATAATGGCGTGATTGAGCATTATAACAGAAATCTTAATGGAATTATACAATTGGCCAAACCTATATCAACAGATAGGAGAGAAGATATTAAATTACATAGTGAAACTTTTCAGGTATACATCTCACTCCACTATAAAGGTGACGCCTTTTGGTTTATTTAAAAATGGAAGCCGAGTACCGAGGCTTTTCCTCTCCGAGTTAGAAAAGATACAGTCAATCGTAGCAATGAAACTTTAAATTTAACACACTGTGGGGGGCGCTAGAGAGCCCGGAGCAAGATGGCCGCATGTTAGTGCAGCTCTGCTGGCCGAGACTCCAATCAGCCCATTATCCTTAGTAATAAGTGCCATCCACGGCTCCACAGATCAGATCTGCCCTCCTTACGGTCTGGAGAATATTCTGATATCCTTTTGATTAACACAGCTGCCCTGTGACTGAGTCTCTGCCCCTCGTCAGGATCCGGCGTGAAAAGGCGGCGATGCGCGGCACCCTCTGCTGGCCTGATGTTTGAGCGACTGCTGTATTGTGCTGGGCGCAGCGCTTCCTCAACTTTGAGATGGGGCGTCCCCTGAGGCGTTGCGGAGCTGTGCCCGACTTGCTCCGGTAGTAGTTGTCCGGCAGAGCTGTGTGTCCCGAGTGTCGGCGGCCTGTGGTGTGGAGGCAGGCTTCCCGCCTTGCGCCCGCCCGGTCCTCAGGGAGTGGTTGCGGTTCCTGGCCGTGGCGGAGGGGCCGCGGCGGTGCTCGGAGGACCCTCCTGGATGGCTCCTGGCGGCTGCTTCACGGCATCGGAGGTGGTGCTGCCCCCCCCAGCCGCCTGCGGGGACAGTGAGGCTGCTGGTCTTCCCGGGCCTTTGCTCGGCCTGCTTCGCTGCCCCCGGGGATTGCTGTGGGCCGCCGTGTGGAGAAACGCGATCCTCGGCCTCCCGCGCTGCAATCTGTAAGTCTGCCTGCACAGTATCTCCATATTTTATGGCTACTGCTCATCTGCGCCCTGTTCCCGCCTGCCCACGCATCATTGTTCTCCGGAGTGCCTGAATTTTGGGATCTACGGTGTGGGGGCTACCATTGTTGGCACCAGGTGTGGTGTACTGCCTGATCTGTAACCTACGGCTGCACGGTGTGGCTGCTGGCGGCGGGTGGACCTAGGGAGGTGATCCCATTCTCCTCAATGTGTATCATGGGGCCCCCTATGCCTGCATTGCTTCACGGAAAGTGATTATTTGGCGGGCGGCTAAAGCATTGTGCGCCTTCTTTGTGGATACCTGGCGGCTTGGTGGCACGAATTGCGCCTAGAGGCTTCTGGTGCTGGCGCCATTACGCTGCTTGCCGCCTCCATTGACCTCATGATACCCCGCTTAGCTACCACAAGGTTTGGACAGGATTGACAGCCCTTTGCTAGCATTGTCCGCCGCCGCTATTTTTATCCTTCACACGTCTGGTGGCTTTCTTGGTCGGACATGGGGCACACCGACAAGCAGCAAAGCAAACTCACTTTTGAAACCAAAAAGCACCCCAAGTCCCACACCCCTACTACTTCGGAAGCCGAGACCAGGCTGGAGCGCATGATGGTGGCCATGCAGCAGAGCCTTCACGCTATTGATGCCAAAATTGACAACCAGAATCTGCGCATGGACACAATGGCATCCAAATTAGACAAGCATGGCGCACAGCTAGCTGAGGCCGAGCAGCGCATTTCCACAGCTGAGGATCGGGTTGAGGCAGTCAGTACTTCGTGTGCGAGCATGGAAAAGCTCTTGGAGGTTATCAGGGCTAAAAATGAGGACATTGAGGCCCGGTCACGACGGAACAATTTACGAATTACTGGCATTTCGGAATCAACCAACACTGGGCCCATGGAGTTGTATGTGGAGACGCTACTTACCTCTCTGTTAGGGGCGGAACACTTCTCGAAAGTTTTAGTTGTTGAAAGAGCTCACCGCTCCTTGGCTGCCAGGCCTATTCCGGGGGCACCGCCCCGACCTATTACAGCCCGATTGTTAAATTATCGCGATCGAGACACTGCGCTGAGTCTGGCGCAGGAAAAAGGCAGCCTGAATTATCAGGGAATGAAGGTGGAGCTATTTCCTGATTTCACAGTGGCAGTGCAGCAGGCGCGCAGGGAGTTCCATGCGGTGAAGAAAAAACTGCAATCGCTCACTATCCCATATGCAATGCTTTACCCTGCGCGCCTACGCATTCAACATAATGGGAAGGCCCGCATCTTCCTGACACCTAAGGATGCACTTCACTACCTTCGGCAGCTAGATCGACGCTCACCGCAACGTGAAAAAATGGGAGACTCCGACTCTGATGGTTGAATGGCGGGGCATGGTATCCCTCTGCCTGGTTTGCCATGCCCTTGCCTTGCACGTTGCTGGCCTGGTTGTTCATACATGTTAGATTTGCTTGCTTCCAAAATCCTGAGGCGCAATTTCAGATGTATTCTTATGTCTTGTTATGTCTGCTTTGAAAATTTTGCTCTATATTGTCTCTGTTAATTGACATGAACTGATTGTTGCAATGCTTGCTGGGGATGTGAGGTCCTTTGTTGTAGGGGTACTGTAAGTAGCCGCTCGGCGACAATTCTGGCCGGTTTTGGATGGCCCAATTTTTCTAAGTCTCGACCCACCCTGTTTTATACGGGGTGCCAGCGGCCTCTGGCGCTTCTCTGAAACGGAAATCCCCACAAAGTTGTTTTTTCTGGTTTGGCACATTTGTGTGTATTGGTTGCATTACCTCCAGATTGGCGAGCTTATTTGTATGCCTTGTCCATGATGCAACATGTTACGGGGTGGTTTATTCTATGCTGTTTTCTGGGATATCACGGCAGGTTTACGCTGCCGGACTGAGTGGGGTGGGCTGTTAGGGTTTGCACTGTTCTAAATTGTGCATTGGTAGTACAATAAGGGTGTGGATGGGGTAATGTTTGGGGCCGTTTAGGAGCGCTGTACCAGAAATCTGCATCTCCTTGCCGGGACATGACTAACTCTGCTGACACGACGATATCTTGGCTTAGTTGGAATGTAAGGGGACTCAATAACCTGCGAAAGGTACGCCAGGTGCTTTCCAACCTTGACCGTCACCGTATTCGAATTGCTCTCCTACAGGAGACGCATCTTACCAAGCAGGCGGTATCTACAATTGCCACCAGATGGGCGGGGGGGGGGGGGGGGGGGGTGTTAATGATTCTGGTTAAAAAGGGCACCCCCATTATACCACTTTCAGTAGGTGAGGATGATGGGGGGGGGCTATCTCGTAGTGCAGGGTACACTGTATGGTAGATCTCTAGTGATAGTTAATGTTTATGGTCCCAACATCGATGATCCTGCCTTTTATGATGATCTATGGGGAAACTCTATAAACTGCCCCCTTGCACTGTTATCTGTGGGGGTGACTTCAATGTGGCTTTGGATCCCGATATGGACAGGGTGTCTACTGCGGACCGGCCTCCTAAGAGGGCGGCTACTGCTTTGCAGGATGGTAAGTTGATGCTGGGGCTTGTGGATGTCTGGCGTCTGCGTAATCCTTGGACCAGGGAAGGTACTTGTCACTCGTATGCCCGTTCTGCCTGGTCCCGTATAGATCTCTGGCTGCTGACCCGTGATGCAAATGACTGGACTGTACATGTGGAGCATTTACCTAGGACACTCTCTGATCATTCCCCTGTGCATCTCCGCATGGCCTTGCCTGCTCACACTCCCCCCTCCTCCCTTCAAGTGGCGGCTTCAATTCTCCGCCTTGCTGGACTTGGTGTTCTGTGAGGGCGTTCGGGAGGCTATTACTGACTACTTCGCGCGGAATACAGGATCGGTTGACGCGGTGAGGACACTATGGGAAGCCTTCAAGGTGACTATACGTGGGGTCTGAATTGAAATCCAGGCAGGAGTTCTTCGGTCACTCAGGGGCACAATGTCAGCGCTGGAACGTGAATTGAAGGGGCTGGAGCGGAGATATGAGAGCGCACCTGACCCATCTGTGCTAGCCCTCAATAAAGAAAAAGTTGCAGAATATAATGCAGTGGCAGACCAAGAGGTGCGCCACATGTCTCGGAGAAGCATGGCCAGATACTATGGGGAGGGTGGTAGGCCAGGCAGAGCACTAGCGGCCCGTCTTATGGAACCCCGAGGGGGTGCGTACATGGTTAGTTCGATCACAGTTGATGGCGTTACCCATCATGACACCTCCAATATTCTGCAAGCATTTGCCGAATTTTATAAGGATATGTATTCTCATCGCCCGGTTGCGGATGAAGCGACACTGCAGCAATATTTGGATGACATCACGTTAGTGTGGCTCTCCCGGGGACAACAGGAATTTTTAATGCACCCTCTCACCCTTGGTGAAATACGGGATGCTATTGCTGCTCTCCCTAATGGTAAATCTGCTGGTCCCGACGGCCTGCCAGCGGAGTTTTATAAAACCTATATTGACATTCTTGCCCCGTGCTTGCTCCAGGTCTATGAGGAGGCTTACGAGACTCAATGCTTACCTCCGACGTTGCGTGAAGCACTGATGGTGACGCTTCTCAAGCCGGGCAGGCCATCTGACAGAGCTGTGACTCCTACCGTCCACTGTCCATAATTAACACAGATGTTAAAATTTTGGCTAAAGTCCTGGCGACCAGACTGCAACTGCTTCTGCCGGTCATGGTCCTACCGGATCAATCCGGGTTGGTGCCTGCTCGCTCCACCTCCCATAATCTTAGGACGCTCTTCGCGGTTATGCATGTGCTGGAACCTACGTTGCCTGCGGTGGCAGTGCTCCTTGACGCCGCTAAGGCCTTTGATTCCATCTCCTGGTCCTACATGCTTGCGATTTTACATCGGATGGGGGAGCTCTTTGTCTTTACCAACTGGATAAAACTGCTCTACACCTCCCCTACAGCACGAGTGAGGGTTAATGGTAACCTATCTCAGCCGATCCCTATACAGCGCGGTACGTGACAGGGCTGCCCGCTCTCCCCGTTGCTGTTTGCGCTCCTGCTTGAACCTTTGGCCTGTATCTTGAGGCAGCGTTATTCCCAGGCGGCGTTGCGGTTCCTTCAGCGCCCTCTAGCAGTCTCCATGTATGCAGACGACATGGTGCTGTATGTGCGTGAACCTGCTCTCCATTTGCCTCCCCTTCTCCAGGAGTATGTCCGCTTTGAGTGGTTCTCAGGGATGGGCATAAATTGGTCTAAATCCATGATATTGCCCCTAACGGATTGTACGTCTCCCATTGATCTAGACTTCCCTCTGGTGTGGTGTACTGATGCAGTGAAATATTTGGGTGTGTGGCTGCACCGTGATCCCCAGGAGGTGGTACGGGCCAACTATGGAGTGGCTATCACGCGCCTTGAAGAGCAGGTCGCCCGCTGGGTTAAGCTGCCCCTTTCTTTTGCCGACCGTCTAGCATTAATAAAAATGGTAATTCTCCCCCGTTTTTTATATCCATTTTTAAACGTACCAGTCCATCTGTCGCGTCATTTTTTTTAACTCCCTTTGCTCACTTTTAATTACAATGGCGTGGGCAAAAAACCTCGTCTAAAGTGGGAAAAGCTTGCGCTTCCTTATGAGCTGGGTGGTTTTGCGGTGCCTGATTTTCAGTTGTACTATTTGTGTGCACAAGCCCACTTTGCGTATTATTGGCAACATGACCCCGCTTACATTCCCCATGTGGCAGTCGAGGCTGGGGCGGTGCACCCCATACCACTCAGGGTCATGATTGTTAATACTCACACAGTGTTTGAAAAGGGGGAGTTTGATACCGTTCAGACCACGGTTAAGGCATGGCGGGAGTTGGGTAGGCGAGCGCAGAAGCTGCCACTTTATGCGCCTGATATGCCCCTGCTTCATCATACATGTCTCTCGGTTACCACTGAGGTGGGCGCTCTGCGGACCCTCAGAGACATGCACTTGGTGACCATGAAAGATGTTTACCCCGGGGGCCGGTTCATCACCTCCGCATCCTTGGCTGCTGATGGTCCTCTCAATGCTATGCACCTCTTCACCTACACCAGACTGAGGTCGGCCATGCGCGGGTTGTACCCACAATTTCCTGCTGAACCACCTATGCTGGAGGCACTGCAATTGTTATACACTACTCCCTCCAGGGTGAAGCTGGTCACGAGGCTATATCAGATATCGCAGAGGGAAGATGCTACCTCCGATGTAGTGGCACTGAATAAATGGAATGCTGTTTTGCCGCATGCTCTGACTGAGGATGAGTGGGTGAGTTGTTGCCGCCTAACTGGGCATTTAACGTCGAACGGGAATCTGGAGATGGTTCACTTTAAATATATCCATCAGCTGTATTATACACCTGCCCAAATGCACAAATACGGTCTGCGTGACTCTGCTGCGTGTAAACGCTGCGGAGCTCCTGAGGCTGATTTTTATCACCTGGCATGGGTTTGTCCCAAGGTGTTTTCATATTGGGGAGATGTTTTAAAGATTATGCGTCTAATGGTTGAGCTTCCTTTGGACTGTACCCCTCAATTATGTCTCCTCGGTCTTATTGCTGATGTCAAGGTCTCATGTAGAAGATTTGTGGCTATTGCGCTGCTGGTGGCCAAACGGAGGGTCTCCATGTGTTGGGAGAGCAGGCTGGCCCCCACTACTAAACTATGGTTGCAGGACTTAACCTACTGTCGAGATCAATTGGTATGTTATGCTGAGGAGCTGCCTGCACCATCACGGTCACGGGACATTTGGTTACCCCTTACGACCTACTTACTATCTGTGCCCATCATTTAATTTCCTGCTCTTTCGGATAATGTGATAGGTTCATTATATGACAGTGATGCACTGTACCCTTTATTCATGCTCCTCTCCCTTATATTCCGACAGCAATACCCGTCCTAGGATTGTATGCATGCTCCTGACTTGCTCCCAAGGGATTTTTTCTCATCGTGTACTGTATAGATGCCCGCCTTGCACTGTGTAGTGCACTTCATTGTAATGTTTGTTTTTTCTTATTGAGAAATGATCAATAAATAAAAAATAAAATAAAAATTTAACACACTGTTGTGAGAAAGTGTTACACAAACAGAAAGAGGGCAAAGCAAACTTTGATATTAGTTGTTACAATTTCACAAATAAATGCTGGAGATGAAGTTGCAGTAATATGTCCAGTAGGAAGGCGGGATGCACTTAATATTTGGGAATCCCCTCAAGGTTGTTAATGTTGTTTAATGGCGCAGGTAAACTGTCATATATGTATTTGTATGTCCTGCCTCTATCTTCGGTTTTCAGTTTTACTTTATTTCTCCCTTGTATTTGTTTTTTGTCTTTGTTATTGGGCTATTATGGGTGTCTTCCTAGCAGCTTTGCTGTATCATGACTGTAATATTCTATAGTTTCAAAAGGTTTATCAATGAACCACTGGAGGATTCTATAAGAGCTGGTGTGAGGAGGCTAAAGGTATATGATATGAATGGAGTTCATTTATTTGAAATAAAGCTTTATTGAACTTCTAGAATGTCTGGATTACTAATGTGTCATACAACAAGACCACACAAAGTCCAGATATGCCTGGCCGAAATGGGTTCCCTTAGAGATCATAAGAGATTTTCACACCAAGAGCCAACAAGCATGTGTGGGCCTAGGAGTTAATCAAAAAGTGGGACATCAGGAAATAAGTACAGCTTTAGCCAAGTGGAGGGTCCAAAGAAATTTCTAAGAAAACTGGATAACTTTTGGCAGGTAACCCCTGGTATACAAATGATGCGAAGGCAACAGAGTGCTCCATAACGGTTGTGGACTGATATACAGTTTTGTTTGTTAGTCTACTTTTGGGTTGCCTTGGGTGGTTGGATGGCAGAGTTTGTTATGAGTATATGGTGTTCTCCTCCAAATTGACACACGTACTGCTCTCTGATGTTCCGTCCTTCCCATTATTGTCCTTGGCGAACAGTTGCACAGTATTTTTTCTGAGATTTGTTCATCCCCATTTATGATGTGATGTTAATGTAATGCTTTATGCATCATCTAGGGCCCTAAATGTAGTTTGGTAACAAATGAATAGCTGTTAAAAATGCTGGACCCCTATTCTGATGCTTGACAGGGATTCTAGGCAGATGATAAATATTGTGGATGTGGTAAAGTCCTGGAAAATCTTGTTTTAACAATATAGTTTTGACAAGGTGTGACTGATTTGTGCAAAGATGTTTTTGCTTGCCTGAACTTGACATTAGGCTTATATATGAAGTATTCTGCCCCACTGAGTCTCCTTCGCCATGACAGAGCACTGTCTCCTTGACAGTGGTATGCATAGAGCATTATTTTCAGAAGATACACTTTACAAAAAAAAAAAACTATAAGTCAGGAAGATGAAACACAAACCAATGGTAAGAGTCTTGGCTCAACAATCAAACTAATCTGCATTCTAGGAAAAAACTCACCATTGCCGCAAATCCATGGTGCATATGTTTGAGACCACGACAAGATGCTTTAAAGAATTTAAGCATTAACAGCCTTCTCTATATTCTGCTTTGTTTTACAATATATTTTTGTGTGCATATAGAGAGTGATTATAGTCAGGCAGCTATTTGCTTTTGTTTTTTTTTTTATTATTATAAAACAATGAATGCAGTAATTGGGGCCAATAGCATTTTCTATGTGTATTTCATTGCCAACTCTGGAAGCTTTCTCCTATTTTCTCCTCCAAAATGCAAATTTGTTTTCCACCGACTAATTCTTTTATTGGGCTCATTATAAATTCTTGTTCTTATCACTGCAGTGCTGCATTCATTTTTTTCTTACTTAGCATTTGATAGAAATCAAGTACAAGGATTGGATCCATTAGTCTGCCCATGCTGCCACCTGCAGTGTCCTGTTGCCCAGATCAGTGACCTGTTACAAGAAGGAGCTCTACTGTTTTTGCTGCTTGATCAAAAGAGGAACCTTTAAAGTGTTTTTTGTGAATTTTCAGCTAAGCAGAAGGTACAGATTACAGCCACATGAATATAGTCACACCAGGAATGAGAGTTTACTATTTTACACTGCATCAATGTGTTTCCAAAACAAGAGTGCACAGTGTTTGCATGCCACACAGGGCGACACACATTTTTGGGAATGGGCTTAATCATGTGGTGCATTGCAGAGTAGAGATCTGGTTCATTACACTTTAATTATTCACAACCCTAAAATACTCACGTGGGCTGAGGGTTTCCTTTGGCCTCACACTCAATGAAAATGTTGTCCCGTGGGTCCACTATGTAGTCCTTCACTGACTGCTTAGTAATTGTGGGTGGCTGTGGCACTGTAAGGACAAAAGAGTAAAGTAAAATCTGCATCTATGCATGGTATTAGCTTCCTCCTCCCTCTTTCTGACCCAGCACAGGTCCCAAGTGGCAAATGACCTTCCTATCCCCACCGGACAAAATTGGACTGTCTTTGAGAATGCAATGGCAATTATGGTTAGTGGAAGATTCTAACTGAACACCCACCGCAAAGGCTTGATTATACGCTCATCCCTTCAAATCATAAGTGGAGCAGCCGGAAAAAGGCCTATCATATTCTGCTACTGGGTATTCAGGAATGAAAGTTGCATTATTAAGGGTGTTAAACATCCTGCAATATGCAGAATACTGTAGTCTGGGTGTGGTTTATCTCTGGGGTCGTAAGAAGCCCAATGTCATGAGTTTGGAAAAGTACTATCTCGGGGTTGTAAAGACGGGCTGCGTACTGGGGGGCAGTGTGGTGTAGTTACTAGTGGTTGTATCTTGGGCCTGACAGCTGCATTATGGGTAGGTGAGATGCTGTAATATGTGAGTTGCATCCTGGATGTGTATTCAAGGTAGGAGCCTTTGTCTTGCATGGATGCATTCTGTGGGCATTTTATATGTGGAATGTACCGCAGCAGCTATGGAGAGACATGTAGTCTCTTGTAAGTGTGGGGCTTGAGTCCTAGAGAACCCTTTATCTTGAAGAGATGTATCCTGAGGAGAGGACTGTATCCTGGGTAGGGGTTTTCTGGATCCAGATTTTCCATTCAATGGGTTTGTATCCATAGGGTATTCTGAAGGCTTCTCTTTTAGTGGAGTTTCATGAGAATTCTGTGGGTAGTGGTGTATCTGTGGAGATGGAGTTGTGACCTGGGGCTGCCTCCAGATTGGGCAGAGTCTTGAGACTGATAGCTGCATCCTTGGACCCATTGTGGAACTTAAATCTGTGGGTTTCATCCTGTGGGACACCTTATGTGGGGGCTAAATAGAGGGGGATGAATCCTTGGTGTAAGTTAATAAGGCGGAGGAGGAGCATAGCTTTCCTCTTGGGGCGATGTGTCCTAATGGGGGAACTATACCATGGGATCAGAAGTGGAATTCTATGGGATCGTATTCTGGAAGTGCATCTTTCATTCTGGGGTCAGTTTTGTGGTCCAGAGGGGTTACGTCCTGGGTTACTGGTGTATCCTTGGAGAATGGTGTGTGACCATAACGCTGCGGAAGTATTTTAGTACCGGTCACTATGGACCTCGTATGAAACATTCAAGAGTTGACAGTTGCTGCTGGGGTGCAGAGCCCATGATGCTGGACATGGAGTGCTGAAATAAAGGTACCAGACACGCTGCACTTCTTGTCCTTCTCTGCAAACAAGTTGTAGTCTGAGTACTGCACCCAGATGTGGATCGTGTCTGGGACTTTTTATACTGAGGGTGTGCCTTCAGCTGAGTCAAGTCAAAAGTTCTTTATTTCGGCCTAGCAAGGCCATAAAAGCACAGTTAAGAAATATATATAACGCAGTCCAAACAATTCAAGTTCTCCATTAGTGAAGGACATACACATTAAAATATTATTCAAAAATTCCTAGAAAGTTAAAAGGTATAAAAAAATATTAAAAAATACACATTTGTGGCACATAAGATATAATAATATCACGTTTGTAAGGCAACCTAATCACAATGGGGGAGTAGGGTGATTTAATTGGGCTAGCCCAGTCTTTAGAACAGCTCGGCATACATACCACATTGAAAACAAATAGCGGGAAACTGAATATGCTATAGGCATACTAGTGTCATATTTTAAAATCCTGAAAGCCTGTGCTCAGTGAGATGTTCCGAGGTTTCTGCACAACTGCAGTAAACAACAATGTCTCGCTTTCTTATATGCCGGGCAGAAGAAAAATGCATGTAGGTCCGTCTCAGTTATGCTGTTGCATGTCGGGCAGCCCTTAGTAAGACTGCCCCCCCACTTATTTGTAAAGGCACATAGGGTAAGTGTACCGTGCCTAAACTGCAAATATAACTTTTTAGCAAGGGTAGGCTGTATGTCACCAATGACAGGTTCTAACCTATATTGCAGTTTTACTTCTAAGAAGGATGTTGTCAGTGTGCCAGTCACAGAATTCTCCTGTAGTAAAGTGAGATTGTGTTCCTTACAGTTCTTTGACAGGGCCTTCCTAGGTGTTGGTGGGCAACTATCTTCGGCACTAGCCCATAAATCACCCATTCCCATGGAAATTAAGGAGTTCTTAATGTGGGCCAACCATGGATTTTTGCTTGCTCCCTGCAGGTTTATCACTTCCCTCAATTCCTCTCTGTGCACAGCTAATTCTGGGGTGGTCCATAGGCAACGCCAATATAACAAGGGCCATAGGTGACGCCAATATAACAAGGGTCTAAGGGCAACCTCTACTGCAATCGGGCTCACTCCGAGGTCCATTCGAAGCGGTGTGAGTGGTGTAGTTTTAGGGAGACCCAGGAGGTGTCTGACAATGGAATTCTCAATCTTCGAGAGATAGTCAGATGGCCGATGGCCCCAGATTTCTGCCCCATTCAAAGCAGCCCCTCTGGCTTGGGCCTTATATACTTCCAACACCGGCCCAATCGTTTTGTGTGTACACTTCCTCTGCAACTTTGCTAACCCCCCTCCCCCGTAGTCTGGGCCAATTTTAGATTTGCCTTTATTTGTACACCCCACTCCATTTTCTCGGTAAGTGACAGTCCCAGGTATTCACAGACAGAAACTTTCTCTAAGGATTCTCCATCTAATTGGGGATTGGGTTGTGTAGAATACCCTGCATTAAAAGCCATATATTTAGTTTTCTGAGTATTTATCTCCAGGCCTCTACTCTTGCAGAATGAATGGAGAGTGTCCAAGGCCCTCTGTATTCCCATAGGGGACTTTGACAACAGGAGGGTATCGTCTGCGAACATCAGGGCTGGTACCTTGCGGTTCGCCAACTTGGGGGCATCTATATCCCTCCACTAAGCCATTAATAAACAGAAGAGGTTTGGGGCCAGTACACACCCTTGTCATACACCTCTCTCTACAAGTATGCGATCAGCGATCTCCCTGTTTTTCCCATGTCTAATTTGGGCAAAGTTATGTTCATGCAATCTTTTCAGATTGTGGTGGAGATATGGGGTGGGGCACCCAGGTCTGACAGAATAGCCCATAATTTCTCCCTTGGTACTAAATCGAATGCCGATTTTAAGTCAACAAAGATCATGTAGAGGCTGCCACCCCCCAGGATCACTGTCTTCCAGTGCAGTAGTTGCAACCTGGAGATTTGGTGAATAGTGGACATTTTTGCTCTAAACCAGCCTGATAAGGGCTAAGAATAGTATATTCTTCCATCCAATTCTGTAATCGGTCCAACAGCACTCGGGCGTATATTTCTGAGTGACATCAATGAGACTGATGGTCCGATAATTTGCAGGATGGAGGGGTGAACCCTTTTTATAGATCGGGATGATTTCCGCCCCCAACCAAGTCGTGGGGATCGCCATTCCCTGGAGAATAGCATTAAATAGGGTCCATAGGAACGGAGCCCAAATACTAGGTTCAGTACGAAAGAGATCACCGGGGATCTTGTCTAGACCTGGGGCCTTTGCAGGAATTACCCGGCTTATAGCATCCGTTATCTCTTTTAGGGAAATTTCTGGGGAATCGGAGCCATAGAACTGTTGGTGGGAACAATCATGTGTGGCTTGCCCTACATTGCTCTCTACCCTGGAATATAAGGGCTGAAAGTGGGCCTTCCAAACTTCTGCCACTAGATTTGGTTCGATTGCTGATTTACCCTCTTTGGTGCCTGTATTTATTAGATTCCAAAAGGACCTAATTTCTCTATTACTTAATGCATTTCTCAGGCTCTCCCATTTGTGTTCTTCCCAGTTTCTTTTAGCTAGTTTGATAATATTTTTATAAACTAACCGCTTGGCCTTTATTTGCAACTTGTTGTTGGATATAATGGCTAAGAAAATGGTTTACAAACAACACAGTTCAAGGGGAGAGTCCAAGGGAATGAGTTTAAAGACCACTAAGGATTATATCCCCAAATAACTAGTATTATCAAACAATGAAAATCCTAGGGTCTATACAATTACCGGAAATGCCAGTAAACGAAAGAGCAGAAAAACGGAAAGAAACAAAACAACACCACCATCCAGTTTGGGTCTTCTAGGGCTGAAACATGTTGACCATCTAAATTTACACCTTAGCGGTTTAAATCCATACCGTAGGTGTACTCACTGCTTTTTTAATCCTGACAGTGGGCATTTCCTGATTAAAGTATATTTTTTATGCCTCCTAGCCAGTTTTAACCATCACTTGTTTTCACATATTCACTAATTCTTCTATATTGTTTGCGCTGCATCCTCATTCATACATCTTGGCTCATCATATGTGGATTTAGTCGATCCTCTGACACTTTAAACAAAACATCCCTGAGCTCCTCCCTCACAGTGAGGGGGTTGTAGCCCCCAAAGGAAGGAATATGCTACTTACCAGTATGCATCTGTTCTTGGCATGTAGAGCTGCAGATCTATACACTGTGCATAGATCGCCATCTGGTGTTGGGCCCGGATGTTTGCAGTTTGTTTTTGTTCTTGGACAGTCTTTGGAAGTCACGAGTTCGGTGACTCCTCCTTCGGTCTGTACTGCACATGGGCTTCGGCTCCATCCTCAGATTGTTTTTCGCCAGCAGGGAAAAGATGGAGCGTAGTGAAAATACTAAGAAACCCATGTGTGTTGTATCTAAATAAGATAGACTGGAACGGATACAGGTAGGGTGGGCGTGTATAGATCTGCAGCTCTACATGCCAAGAACAGATGCATACTGGTAAGTAGCATATTCCGTTCGAGGCATATGAGCTGCAGATTATACACTGTGCATAGATTATATAGCAGTACCCAACCCTAGCGGCGACCACCAGTATCCGTTGCAGTAGTTTGAAACAGTGTCTTTAGTACAGCCTGGCCCACACTAGCTTGTTGTTTGGAGTGCACATCTACACAGTAATGTTTTGTGAAGGTGTGCGGTGTTGACCATGTGGCTGCCTTGCAGATGTCATCTAAGGGTATGTTCCCTAGAAAAGCCATAGAAGCCCCTATCTTTCTTGTAGAGTGGGCTTTAGGTGGAACAGATAATGTTCTTTTTGCTTTGTGATAGCAAATGTGTATGCACTTTACAATCCACCTAGCTATCCCTGATTGAGATGGGGTTGCCTTTATGCGGTGGAGAGAAGGAGACAAACAACTGTTTAGTCTTTCTGAAGGGTTGCGTTCTTTGTATGTACGGTAATTCCACCGATTGATTAAGATGGAAGGGGGAAATAAACTTGGGCAGAAATTTTGGATTTGTGCGAAGTATCACCTTGCTGTGATGTATCTGTAAAAAGGGTTCTTGTATAGTGAACGCTTGTATCTCACTGACCCTTCTAAGGGAAGTGATAGCTACGAGGAAAGCTGTTTTCCAAGTGAGGAACTGTAGCTCACATTTATGCATTGATTCGAAAGGCGGACCCATTAGCCTTGTAAGAACTACGTTTAGATTCCATACAGGGGAAGGTGGTGCCCTGGGTGGAATTACTCTTTTAAGGCCTTCCATAAAGGCTTTAATAGCAGGCACTCCGAACAGTGATAAATGCTGTCTGTTTTAAAGGTAAGCAGCAATTGCTGCTAGGTGTAGACGTATGGATGAATATGCCAGGTTACACCTGTGAAGATGGAGCAGATAGCATATGATGTGCTGTGTGGATGCGTCTAAGGGGTCGATTGTATTGTTACGGCAGTAAACAACAAATCTCTTCCACTTTGCGGCATAGCATGCTCGAGTGGTAGGACGTCTGGCTTCCTTGATAATGTTCATGCAATCAGGAGGAAGGTTAAGGTATCCAAATTCTAAGATTTCAGGAGCCAGATCGCTAGGTTGAGCTGAGCTGGGTCCGGGTGCCTGATTTCTCCATGGTTCTGGGTTAGGAGGCATGAGGACAGGTGCAGCTTTTGGTGTGGGACCACTGAGTGCTGTAGTAGTGTGGTGTACCACGGCTGCCTGGCCCATGTTGGAGCTACCAGAATGAGTGAGGGAGTGCTGTTGTAGCTTTCTTACCACTAATGGAATTAGTGGGAGAGGTGGAAAGGCGTATGCAAATTTGCCTAACCAGTTTATCCATATCGCATTGCCTTTGGACAATGGGTGTGGGTATCTGGCGGCGAAGCTTGGGCATTTTTTGTTTTCGTGGATGGCGAAGAGGTCTATCTGAGGATGCCCCCACTTGTGGAAGAATGGGTGAAGAACTTGTGGATGCAGTTCCCATTCGTGCATTTGCTTTGTTTGTCTGCTAAGCAGATCTGCCATGGTGTTTTGTACGCCTGGGACGTGTTGTGCCAGGAGAAAGATTTTTGGTGGAATTGCCCATCTCCATATGCTCTGTGCTAAGCGGGAGAGCTGGGGAGAGTGTGTCCCCCCCTGTTTTTGAATATAATACATTGCAGTCATATTGTCTGTGCGAATTAGGACTGCCTTGGCTGAAATTTGTTTCTGAAACGATTTCAGGGCTAGAAAGATCGCAAATAACTCCAGATGGTTGATGTGGAGTAATCTCTGTTGTGGCATCCATAGACCTTGCACTGTGAGGTGTAATAGATGCGCTCCCCAGCCGGAGAGCGATGCGTCCGTTGTTAGAATCACCTGAGGAACCGGGTCCAGGAACGGTCGCCCTTTGGAAAGGTTTGTGGTGTTCCACCACTGCAGAGATCGATGGGTGCGGCCGTCCACCAACACCAGATCCGTCAGCTGACCCTGGGCCTGGTTCCACTGGCGTGCTAGGCACTCTTGGAGTGGACACATGTGAAGTCTTGCATGAGGCACTATGAAAATGCAAGACGCCGTCATCCCTATTAGTTTCATGAACACTCTTGCTGGAAGAGAGTGCTGAAGAAGGAACTTTTGGCGCAGGGCTTGCATGCTTGCGATTCTGGCTGAGTTGGGATAGGCTATAGCTCTTGAGGTGTCTAGTGTGGCACCGAGGTATTGCTTTGTGTGAGACGGTATTAAGTGGGACTTTTGGTGATTCACCGTAAAGCGTAGCTGGTGGAGTAGCTGTATGGTAGTGTTTGTATTCTGTACGCACTGGTGGTAGGACGCGGCTTTTATGAGCCAGTCGTCCAGGTAGGGGAAGACGTGAATGTTTTGTCTTCGGAGGTGTGCTGCCACTACTGCCAGGCATTTGGTAAACACCCGTGGTGCGGTTGTGACCCCGAAGGGGAGAACCTTAAACTGAACTGATAATGTTGGCCGTCCACCACAAATCGGAGGTACTTTCTGTGAGCAGGGTGTATTGGGATATGAAAGTATGCGTCTTTCAGGTCCAGTGTAGTGAGAAAGTCGCCCTGACGGAGGAGTGGGAGAACTTGCTGAAGAGTTACCATATGAAAATGGTCTGAATGGATGTATGCATTTAGAGGCCGGAGGTCTAGAATGGGCCGTAAGGTCTCGTCTTTCTTCGGTATGAGAAAGTACAGAGAGTAGACCCCTAGATTTTGCTGATCGACAGGTACCTGCTCTATCGCGTGTTTTTGCAGGAGGGAGAGTACCTTTTGTTTCAGAAGTGTGGTATGTTCTTGTGACATCGCACGGTGTCTGGGTGGAATATTTGGGGGGGTAGAAGTTAGTTCGAGACAGTACCCTGACCGAATAATTTGGGTTACCCATTTGTCTGATGTTATGGCCTCCCAGGTTTGAAGGAAGTGTTGTAGTCTGCCCCCGACCGGAGTGGAATGGTCTGGGGGGAGCGGGGGAAAGTCATTGCGTGGGCGGTGTGGTAGAACGGGCGGTGTTGGTTTTGCCCCTGCCTTTATTATTGTTTCCGCGATATCCACCTCTTTGGTAGCCCTTTGAGAAGGTATTTTGAGGAGGGGACTTGTAGGAAGTGGAGGCGTTATCGGAAGAGTAACCTCTGCCAGAGCCTCAAAAGGAGGAACGGCGAAAGGAGCGTCTAGGGGTTTGTGATTGCAGGGCTCCCATAGACTTCGCTGTATCCGTATCCGTATCCGTCTTCATTTTTTCCAAGGCTTCGTCTACTTTTGGGCCAAATAAGTATTGTTGGTCAAAAGGATGGTTTAATATAGATGCTTGGACCTCTGGTTTAAAGCCTGAAATCCTGAGCCAGGCGTGACGGCGAAGCAGGACACTGGTGTTTATAGCCCTGGACGCCGTGTCTGCTGCGTCAAGTGCACATTTAATAGAGGTGTTGGTAATAATCTTTCCCTCTTGTATTAGCTCATGAGCTTTATTCTTATATTTCTCCGGGAGATGCTGCATGAGAGCCTCCAGCTCATCATAATGCGCCCTATCGTACCGCGCCAGCAGCGCCTGCGTGTTGGCGATGCACCACATATTGGCAGCTTGCGAGGCGGTGCGTTTGCCTGACGCATCTAAAAGCTTGGACTCCTTATCAGGTGGTGGAGCCTCACCAGATGACAGAGTTGGAGCGCTTCCTAGCTGTGGAAACCACTAGTGAGTCTAGAAGCTCCGGTGTCTTCTCCGAAGATGTCAGGTGGAGCCGAGGTCGATGAGTGCGCCATGGTGCGTCGAGCTCGTCGATCCCGAATAGTCTTTTTCGATCGAAAAGACTTGCAGGCGGGGCAGTCTCGGGCTTCGTGTTCGGAAGAGAGGCAGAGGTTGCACACCTGATGGAGGTCGGTGTGGGGAAATTTAGACCCACATTTTGGGCACTTCTTGAAGGGAGTCCTTTCCATCGGCCGAGACCGGAGTCGAGATAGGCCCGAAGGCCGCTGCCAATGTCTGGAATCGAGGAAGTGCCGAAGAGAGAGATGAAGTCGATTCCGTCTAAAGAATCTTGATGGACGAGGATTTTTCGTCGAAGGTCGAACTGGAAAGGTTCGAAGCCGGAGCACGAAGTATTACATCCGAGCCCGATGGAGGAAAAAAACAATCTGAGGATGGAGCCGAAGCCCATGCGCAGTACGGACCGAAGGAAGAGTCACCGAACTCGTGACTTCCAAAGACTGTCCAAGAAGAAAAACAAACTGCAAACATCCGGGCCCAACACCAGATGGCGATCTATGCACAGTGTATAATCTGCAGCTCATATGCCTTGAACCTAGGATTTTCCTTTGGGAGGAGAGTCCCTATGATGAAGCATGTCACCATTGGTGAGTGAGGGATTACGTCCTAAAAGGGATTTGCCCTTAGACGCACTCTGTTTACCAATTCTTACCAAATAGGTTGACCATCACCGCACCGGTTTAGGTTACAACTTGGAGGTGGTGTTGTTTTGTTTCTTTCCGTTTTTCTGCTCTTTCGTTTACTGGCATTTCCGGTAATTGTATAGACCCTAGGATTTTCATTGTTTGAGAAAAGGGTTTGCCTGGCCTTGCGGGAGTTGCCATCATACCAGGGGTGCCCCATTTTCCTTTGGTCGTGCTTTAGGGCAAAAGATGTTGGCATGAGCAGCTACTAGACCTTCATGGTCTTCCGCAATTTCAATGGATGAACTTAGAAAATCAACAGTCTCACTCAATTGTTTTGCTACACTCAGAAATGGAATGACTGTTCGATAGAGGGAGGATAGTTTTTCTTGGGATTGGCAAAATGAACCTCATCTTACTCTCCTCCTACAACTAATTAGGGTTAGTCCAGAGGCAGTTGGAGAATGGCCCTTTGGAGCGTCCCCGGTGTGGGGTGAAACCAGTTCAAGAATCAGTGCATTATGGTCGCTTTCATATCTGGGCTCTATCTTAAAATCAATTACCCTGTGCCATGATTTGGTATTCACCAAAATATATTCTAGAATGGAGGGGCAGCCCGATCTATTATAGGTGAAGTTTGCCGGGGAATCAGATTTAGAACGCCCATTACATGCCCTGAGGAAGTGGTTCAATGAAATGGTGTACATTTGAATTACCAGTGGTATCGAAGCTCGGGTTGCTGGGGCACTGGGCTCCGGAATGGCCCAGTGTAAGTCCTCTTCATTTGAATTGGCTGAATCCAAATCTTTCAAGGGTTCATACTGACAGTTTAGGTCACCAGCCACAATTACCAAACTATTGTCAGCGATGGTGGGCAAAAAGGATGATAGAAGATCAAGGGTAGCGGACTCTTGGCCGTACCCTACTGGACGTGAGTAAACATTAATTAATGCTATCTTGATCCTGGTAGAAAAACTCAAAATCACACAGAGGGTATCACTAGAGAATGTCTCTACCTGTTTCGCTGAACATCCTAGGTGAGTGGCAATTCAGATGCTAAGGCCTCCCGCTGTTCTTCCCCTTCCCCCGCATATGGCTGCTATGCTAAAAGTAGCCTAGTCTGTGAGTAGCCTCCCTGGCCCATGTTTCTTGGAACATGCAGATGTCGTTGTCTTGTATAAATGCACCCCCACTCCGGATTATCTAGTATGGAGGAGAGGCCTGCAATATTCTAGGATAGTATTTGGAGCATAGGTGTCTCATTCAACGACCGACTAGGGCCTCCAGACTTCTTACCTAAGGGCCCTAAGCCAGTCCCAGCAGTGGAGTGGTCAACTTCTGGGATTGTCAATAGTGAGTTCACCTGCTGTTGGCATTTATACGCCTGCAGTGGTAAACCTTCTTTAAATACAAATATTGGGGATTCCATGTAGTTCCTCACTATGTACTCCTCCCACTTCCTCGACCACCTCCGCCGCTTGACCCAGGAGCACAGGGTTACTAGTAGGGGCGTGTATCTGGGCCATAACTGATGGTTTACTTATATCTTGTCGATTGACTGGGGAGCTACTCTTAGTGTGTCTTTTGGGAGGTTCCCTCACATTTGGCAAGTGCCGTGGCTTAGGATCTGCGGACTCTTATACTGCTGTTTGAGTGATAGTTAATGCTACAATCGGTTTGCACCTTGAAGTATCCCTACTGTCGGCAAAACCCCCATTTAATGGCTTTAGTCAGTCATTATCGTCTAGGGTATTGAGGATATCATAGTAATTATTCACTGGGATCCTCCCCTGGTAAAGGCTGTGTGGGGCCAGGTGGCTTATAAAAACAACCCAATGGTAGAATATTACTCCCTTTATGTTCTACCGACCAGTTGCCCGCCCTATCTAGTATTGTTTGAACTAGATCTGGACTTTTTTGATCTTCCTATCCAGCCTATCCGTCTAACCATTTTAAACTCTGAAAAGAGCGGATTTGATAATCCCGACCTTGTACTTATCACATGTAGAGATTTATTTTTTAGTGTTGTCCAATGTTCCCTAGCTCCATGTGGAAACGTGGGGACATTGGCCAACACAATAGTATAAGGCGTTGCTTCTGGAGGGAGATGTAATGTGTTTATATCGGGTGAACCTCTGAGTGGCTGGTTTTCTTGTCTTTGGACAACTTGAAAGTGGGCTTCCTTTTCTGCGTGCGTAGTTAGGTCTACTAGAGGGGAGTTCCCTTTGGATATTCAACAGTCGCTCCTGAATGGAGCTAAAGGCCGGTGCTATGTCATGTGGCTGAGTCAAAGCTGCCATATTATGACGCTTAGGTGAAGGATCCAATGGAGCAGTTTGTGGTGCTTCCGCTAGGCCGGGGCCAGATGATCCAGGCTGTACAGTCTTGGATCCGTCGCTCCTATTTCGCTGGACAGACTTAGTTCTACAAACACATGAGTTAGTCGGGTGTGACTGAGTGGTCTGGAAGCCCATCTGACGCAACTGGTTCGGCTGATTCGTACAAGCACTACCTGCGAGCTTTTCTAGCTTATCTATGCTCGCTTCCAGTCGGGTTAACTTTTGCATTAGTGGGTTTAATAGAACTGAGACAACCTTACCCATTTTTGTCCTTAACTCCCCATAATCAACACCCTGCGGGGAGGATAGGGTTGTTAGGATAGGCTTCTTGTTAGTAATGCTAATAGCTGGGCAATTCCCCTTCCCCCTCCTCCACCGTGCTTGTTAGGGCCCTGACCTTTTCTTTTCCTGGACTGGATTAAGGGACTACTCCCCTGACTATTCTTACTTCTTTGTCCCCTGGTATTTACTTTGGGCTGAGTTGATGTGTCACTTGTCTTCGGGGCTTCAATAGGTTCAGGTGCCTGACTAAGCGATACGCAAGTCGAAGGGGAGCTATGTTGGGGATCGGTGAGGTCTACAGGATCAAACATTGCAGGCTGACTTAGGGGGAATTGTGGCTCTAACGACAGTCTTCGCTCTGTAAGAGCGATTTCATGGATAAGGGCTGACTCTGCTCGAAGCAAAAAAGCATTCAAAGTCCCCACCACTCCCTCGCCTGTTAATGATTTTTGTTTGTTCAATATTTTCAGCACCATTTTCCTCTATTGATGTTCGTAGTGGCGACAATATAGGACAATGTATACCAGCAGAATTAGACCCTCGTACCTTAGTCTCATTTGTCAAATTAACGTCCTAGTAAGTCCAGATCGCAAGTTAAAATAAGTATGGCCCGGCCTCCTACGGGCTCCGACGGACTCGCCTGGGCCCGCCCTTGACCCGGGCTTCGCCCGTGCTGTGGGAGCACTGGTGTTGGTTTAAGCACCTCCTGGCACGTCTATCGTCCGGTTTGGTGCACGTGCCCCCAGGGATGCTGGGAAATTGAGTCCGCTTCTCACACGGCTCCCCACTGGGAAGGAAACCGGGTCCCGTCAGCAGTGGCGGCAGTGGGGTTAGTGATCAAGCCCAGGTGAGGCCAAATGCGTAAAGAAAGAGAGAGTGCTGAGTCTTGAGACTATAAATGGTGGGGATGTTGTCCTATGGGTGCTGTGTTCTGGTGTAAAAGATGTGGGGGAGTGTAATCTTGGGCATGCATACAAAGAATTTTTAGCTGGTAGATAACAGAGCTAGATAAACAACCGTTTTTTGCGGTCGCAAATGGGAAATCGGCCCGTTTGCGACTGCAAAATATGTTTGCCTTGTTTACAAACCCTATTTTGCAACTCAGTAACCTATTACCGACTGGCAAAATAGGGTTTGCGACTCACTATTGGGAAGGGGCGTGCAAGGGCATCCCTTCCTGATACCAACTCTCACTTCAATGTAATTGCTGCCGCAAAACACTTGAAGCTTACCACCCATTGCCTTTGTGACTGGCATTGAAAAGATTTTTTAAGAGCAGGCAGTGGTCTAAAATGAAACAGTAACTTTTCATTTTTCTTTTTTAAATGCAACCCGTTTTCCTTTGAGGAAAACAGGATGCATTTTTTTTAAACTGCTTTTATTGAAAAAGCAGTCACAGACATGGTGGTCTGCTGCAGGCCACCATCCCTGGGAGTGCTAGCCATTCCCCATTGGGTCGCAAATTGTACATGCCTCATGAATATTAATGAGGCAGGCAATTTGCGACCCCATTAGGAATCGCAAACATTGTCTGAGACACTGTTGTAAATTCCAACTTGTGAGTCACAAATTGCGAGTCCCAACACAACGCAATTTGCGACTCGCAAATTGTAATGGTCATACATCTGGTCCATAGTCCTGAGGGCTGTATCCTAAAAGTAAACTGCTTTGTAACAGGGCTATGTCTTGGGTATATTGAGTGATGTCAGGGAAGTTCTTCTCAAGGCCTATTTCCTGAAAGGATTGCTGCATCTTGGAGGGGCTGTATCCTGAGTCGAGAGATAGTAGTTGGGGGCCCATTATCATGGACAGCGATTGTTCTTATGGAGCGGGGAGAATGATTTCATGGTGAAACAGAGAAGAGAAGACAAGAGTCTAGAGCCAGGTAACAAAAAAAGGTCAAGGACTGACTTACACTCTCTTAGAATTTCATCTGTTAGTTCCCATGTGAGCAGGGATAGAAAAGAGAGGAGGTTAGTGGGAAAAGCGGACTGATAACACAGTAGCAGCACCTGTTAGAAGAAAACCTTGTTAGATTCTGAAAAAACTCAGCTGCTTCCAATGGACACAAACAATTTAGGAAACAAAGTTTTCCCCGCTAAATCTTCTGCTCAGCATCCTAACCTTCCACTCCACTACATATTCCCAAAATAAGTCCTCTGTATATTTCCTTAACCCTTCTCTTGCCCAACATCCTCTCTGTTAAACCTCCTTGTCTCATCTCACTAACCCTCTTCTCCCTTCACAATGCTCCTAATCTATCAAGCCGCTCTTTCCTAATCTAAACCTCCATTTCCTCTTAACTCTCCTTTCCCCCAACCATCCTCTATGTAACCTTCCTTGGCCTATCTGACTAACACTCCCTAGTCCAATTTCCTCTCCTTACCCTTCACCTAACTCTTTTCTCCTCTATATTGTCTCCCCTAAATCCATCTTCCCACAGTCCTTTCTCCCATCTAGCCCCACACAGGTACGATCAAATGGTACAGCACATCTGGGCACACCTTGGAAAAAAACACACATTGGACAATTAATACAGCTATCAGTAGCTTGTATGAAGCCTGTGCTAGCGCGCCTTGCATGGCCCTTGACAATGTGAGCCACAGACATGCGCTTCCCACTGGTAGTCACCTGCACAGCAGGCATGAGGTACTCCACTTCCACCACTACATGTGGTACACTAGGAGTGGCCTGGAGCCTATTGGTGTTTTACTGTTCTAATGGGCCGCACACAACTGAGGTGGAGGTAGAAGGTCAGCAAGAAAAAAAGAGGACTACAATACAGCACATATAATTACAAAAAGGAAAGTTCTAGTAGGCAAGGCAATAAATAACCACCATGCAATTTTTATTAGAAATTAACAAAAACACATGACTCCTATTGAGATTGTAACTTAAGTGAATAAATGGATTCCCCAAGAGTAGCTGTGAAGGTTGCTCAGAGCACACCAGTGTGCTCTATTATCTCACAATTGTACACTTAACCCTTTTGCTGCTATCCCTTTCTACCCCCTGAATGCTAAACCCTTTTTTGCCTATTTGGCGCAGTTCGCGCTTAGGTCTCCATAACATTTTTTTACAGAAGGTATCCATGTCAAATTTGGGAGGTTTTCCCCCCAACATCCTGGGGATTCAACAGGTACCCAAGGTTGAGCATTCCCCTTGAGGGGACTAGGAAAATAGCGAAAATACAGCAAAGTTCTAGATTTTGGTAGAAAAAGAAGTAGAAAATAAAATTACGGAAAAAAGTGTCTGCATTTTTTTTCTCCTAGAAAATTGCCTCAACAAAAGGTTTGCTGTGCTCAAGTCACCATTTTCCTGGCTTTCAAGGACATTCAGAATCAAAAAACCTATTTTTTACCACAGTTTTGGCATTTTTCAAAGAGGTATCCCATTTTTTCTCATTTTTGTGCATTCAACCTATCTCCAGTCTATGGTGAAAACCTAGGTGAAACCCATGTGTGATCCCGGAACGCTATAGATTTCTGAAAAGTAGACAAAATTCTGAATTCCTCCGGATATCTAGTTTTCAGAAATTGCTGGGTTTGGTAGGTTTCCCTGTGTGGCCACAGAGTTCAGGTCCAAACACTGGAGCCACTACTATTGCAGATTTCTCTGCAGTACGTTTTGGGACATTTTGTATCTCGGACGCTAGGCCCAGTCACACAAGTGGGGTAACATTTTCAACTGGGCAACTGGTGGAAGGTAGGCATTTTGTGGATCTCGTGGTTTCTGGAATTTTATATTACAGAAGCCTGGGTTAGCTACCCCCACTCCCTTTTTTATTTTTGGGAGTATTTGTTCCCTGGTGTCTAGCAGCCTTTCTGTCCCCCAGACGAAGATTTGGGGTGTATTGTCAATCCACCCCAGTAGGAAGGGGTGCGTGGGTGCTATTAGAAAGACTGATGAACCTATTCTGGAGTGGGCATAAAAAAGCTGTGTGGCAGCTCACCCAGGCATCACATCTTGCTCCCACTTCAGAATAGGTGCAGTAGTCCTTCTGTACACACCCCAGGTGGATTGAGGGTGTTTACCAAAAATCTGCCCGAGGGGGACAGAAAGGTGACTAGACACCAGGGAGATGATGATAAAATAGTCCCAGAAATTAAAAAAGGGGTGGGTGCAGGATCAACAGCAATGACCACAGTTGCAGACACAGCAGCAATAACAGCAACAACAACAGCTACCACGTCAACAGGAACCACAGCAAGAACAACTGCCTCAAAAGCCATCACCATAGTAACAACAGCTGTCAGAACTATAGGGGCCAAACTTGTCATCATGGCAGGTACCAGAGCAGTGCTGACAGCTAGAACCACATTTGGGACTACAGCATCAACTAGAGTAGTCACCAGAGGAGCAACAATAGCAGCACCAATAGCTTTTTTTTTTTTTAGAGCAGCAACAATGGTTGGCACCACAGTAGCAACAAAACCTGAAACAACTGTTGCAGGCACAGCAGTGACCACAGCCACAACAACAGCTTCCACTACACACTTTAGAGTAGCAGAAGCTGTGTTGGGGGACCCAGAGGAGAGAGAACTACCAGCCCCAGGATTCTTTTCCTGCCAGGAGGTGGCACTATTTGCTTGCATCGCGGCACAAAAGGCGCAGTTGTCTCCTGTAGAGCGGGACGCACTTCAGAGTGGCAGAAGCTGTGTTGGGGACCGCTGAGGATGTTGCACTATCAAGCCCAAGGATCCATTTCCCGCAAGGACGCAGTCAGTACTAAATGCTCGCATTGTGGCACATAGGGCGCCATGGACTACTGCAGTGCAGGACGCATGCAGGACGCGCCCGGGCACAGCCTGGGCCAAGGGCAGGCCTGTCCATGGCTGTTGGAGCATGGGCCGGACCACCCCCTCTTAGTTTTGCCTTGGAAGTACCGTTTGGCTATTTCCTTTTCTACAGTATTATGACAATGTATTTAAAGGTTTGTTTTGTCATGATTGGGTGTGGTCGCCCATGTACCTGTCATAATGGTTAGGAAGAAAATCATCAGGGACAACCTGCCTCCACCCCCCAGTAAAATGTACTTCTATCAATTGAATGTTGGAAAGGGCCATGTGGAATATCAGTAGCGAGATAGCTCTTCCTGAGAAAAATCATCTCAATTTGAGCACAGTGACATGTCTTACCTCAAACAAGACTATTATAGACATGCCCTGCTCTATTTTTCATCTCTCTCACCTGGGGTTTCTGAGGCTACAACTTCCAGTTCTTTTAGTATTGAACGTTTTGTGGAGGCCTGTTGTGCAAAATGTAAGGCGCACCTTTGTGTCGAACTCTCTTCTCATTGATTGCCTCAAATCCATTGAATGAACTTGGGACTCTTCCACGGCAGTTACCTCAAAAAGCTGCTGCCTTAAATCCTTCAACCACAGAGAATTTCCAGATACTTACACCCCTCTCACCCTCCCCCGGCATCTCCTTTGTAGTTCTTATACTTTTTCCTCCATTGGAGCATCTGGAGGGTCAATTTCTGGCACAACCAAATCCTATTAGTCTACCTGCTCCGGTGTCTGAGGGTAACTCAGTCTCTGAGTCACCACCTCTACCTTTGAGTGAGAGAGGAACTGGTTCATCTGGCAACTCGCACAAGACACAGCAACCCCCAAGTGAGACACCTTTCAATTCCAATTGGACGTCAATTAACCTTCCTCCCGCTGCTTGCCCTTACCTGGTTGTTCTTATCAGGCTTCCTCCCCTACGCAGGGGACAGGCGGAATCTCATGAGGAGTTACGTAACAAAGTCCTGGATTGGCTCGCACGTTAGAGAGGGTTGCCTTTTTCTTTTGCTAACGATATCCTACTGACCAGCAGGTGCGGATGGATTGGGTCCGGTCCAGTACATTCATGGGGGACTGCCTCATTGTGAACTTCAGATCTCCGTTTTGGTGCAAAGTCTTCTCTTTGGGCGGACGAGTCCCGTTGTAGCTGAGGGTAACGTTACCTTGGTTCAGTTAGGTTACTTTTATTAACCCAGATCCCCACACCGGCAGATAGGTAACCATCAAACAGAAACCTTGCTTAATGATGAGGGCAGGAGTAGACACCCCTGTTCTCTTCTTGTGCCTCAAACCCTGCAACCAGCTGGGACGGTTTTAGGTCTTCCCTCTAGCACACAGGATCAAGTCATCATACCAGTTTCAAACCACTATGAAGTTCTCTCCAGCACAAACTGACTTTTGGATGCTATTGAAGTACCCCCCACCCCCCCACCGACCCCCCCCCCCTCCGTTGACAACTTCCGGAGAGATGGGGTTCTAAAGAAGGGACTCTTGTACAAAAACACGATCAGTCCCTTCATTCTCTTGAGCTGAAACCTAGCTGGACTCAAGGATAAGAACACTAACCTGATATCAGGTAAAGTTTGATCTTGTTGCTTTGCAGGAAACCTGGGATACTTAACAATCTTGTGCTGGTTCTGCCTGTTATTCTTCTCCTGCCACCCCCTCTACACACAGCAGAGCAAGGGTGGTCTCTCTGCCAGGGTTAACGTGAGTGTGAAAGTGGAATGGACTGTTGTTGATTCTGGAAGTTCTGCATTTTCTAGTCCTGCTTTTATTTGATTAATTTTTATGATAATGATTTTTTTAATTCTGTATGTGTTCATTTTACCCAGTTGTTTGTTTTTCTCACAAATTTGAATTCCTTAGAGATGGGATCAACGTCTCAGCCTAACTTTTTTCTGTGTGGGGATTTTAATGCTAAATTGGCTGTAAATTCTAAGGCGGGGTTATCAAAATACCCTGATTCGCTTTGGGGGAAACCTGACAGCAGAGGGGATAAGTTAGGCAGCCATATGGTAGCACATAATCTCGCTGACCTTATTGATTTGTTTTGAGGAGATGGGCTTTCCCTAGCCGCTCACAGAGGACATGGTAAGCCCTCGGTTATCTATTATATTTTTGTAACGAGGAATCTTTTTCCTTGGTTTTCACAGCCTGCTGTTTGAGACAAAATAGGGGATCACAACACTTTATTTGCAGTAGGATATCTTCCAGTGCACAGCACTAATCACATAGTTGAGATAATTTCTGTCACTTAGTATTTTAATGATGGCCTTAGGCTTGTTTGGCACATAAGAAACCAGGAGTCACCCTTGCCACACTTCTGAATACTCTCCTAGGCAGCGGAGGCTCCTCTGCTAAGGCGGAGGAGCATCATCCCACCTGCTCTCCGAGCAGTTGAAAGAGGAAAAATAAAATGATAACGCGCAGTTATTTTATTTTTCCTACTGCAGTGGCTCAGTTGGGGCAGAGCTGGGTTCCATGACGCCAGTGCACTGCAGTGGGGAGTGTTAAGTGCACTCTAAGTGCGCATGACACTTTGGCCAGCCCTCATGGGTCGGCCAACGTGTCATGCACACTTTGCATCTCCACCCAGGCTGCATTACAACCTGGATGGAGAACATGCCCAGCCTCCCATTCCTTGGCTGAGCACCGAGCCACAGCGCTCAGAACAATCACAACGCTGTATTGCAGCATTGTGATTGGCTGTGGGGAGCGTGGGTGCCTCCTGCTGCCGGACTCAAGGAAGATGAAGAGGCAGTGGGCCGTCGTGATTCCAGGTAAGTGTGGTTTTAAAAAAAAGCTTTGTGTTTTTTTTTTTTTATGGTTTTTATACCCGCCGCACCACTCCCGTCTAGTAGCAGCCGCTACTGCACCTAGGATCATTTTTAAACTGATTGGCAGATGTAAGTGGGTACGTTGTATTAGCCCACTAGTAAAATTTAAGTCTGTGCATTAGGTACTAATTGCTTAAACCTATCCGGTGTGTGCAGGAGAGCCCACACTGGTTTGATAGTCCCTACTCAGCAGCCATCCGTAGGTTAAGGACAGCCGCAGCCCATGCAGGTAAGAGTGGTGGCCCGGGTGGGTGGGGGGTATTCAACAGACAACTTTGAGGGAAAATTAAATAATTATTTTGCTCTTGTCGTTTGTCGAAATCTCTCCCCACCCAGCCCCACCGCTCTTATCTGCACGGGCCATGGCTGGTTAAGAAGGGTTCTTCCAGCTAGCCCAAAAGATTCAATTGCGGTCTGTGAAACTGGAAGTTGTATAAAAGTACTCTGAAGGCAAGGAAAGATCCATTTAACAAAAGGGACTGGGAGCTCTTGGAAAGTGCTGCGCATTTCAAAGAATACCAAAGCTTTCTGGGATACGGTCAAGGCGATCAGGCCCAGGCAAACCCCGATTCTAAACGGTTGTGTTTCGGGCCCTGAATGGGTCTTGCATTTTAGTGCTATTTACCACCTGGAGGAAGAGAACAGTCAAGGGAAGATACTTTGGGACGAATTACTTCATTCACACACATTGTCCGCAGAAGTGGTTGGTGCCATTAGGCAAAGCCCCAGGACCGGATGGGGTCCCTATGGATCTCATCAAGTGTAATACCAATTTGTGGGGCCCTTTGTTCTTGAATGTATTTGACAATTCATTGTGTAATAAGGTTCCACATTCGTGGGCCCCATCCACTATAGTACCTATCTTTAAAAAAGGAGATCGCATGTCGCCCAAATGTTATTGCTCCATTTCCCACATCGATAGTACTGTTAAGATAATTGGAAGGGTGATTTGATTTTCAACCATCTTAAATCTTGGGCAAAACAACATTTTATGTCCATATCAATTTGGTTTCCACCTAGGGCTCGTCCCAATGGAACAGAATATTTTTCGGGTACAAAGCATAGGTTGCCAAATGAGAATTTACCAGATGACTTACAGTCTAACCATCTGCACTTGACAACATTGTGTATTTCACTCTGTTCAGTTGTTAGCAATAATTGTGAGTATATACAATGCCTAGATCAATGTCAGGTTTGTATTTTACAAGTAGATGAACATCGCATGGTCTTGTCACAATCAAAATGGTGTGGGCTCAAATCATACTGCCCGTTCTGCCAGTTGTCTAACTGGGCGCAAATTCAACAATAGGGCCAGGTTTTACCACATCCAGTTAATCCTGTGTGCTGGTAAAACAGGTCATTTGTAGTTGTGTAGAGAAGTAACTACCCACCCTCCTCCTGGTGATATTGTTCTGCCTGAATCATAACAAGGCCCTTTGTGGACAGTGCCAAGTCATTATGGCCCACTGCACTGACGGTACAGGGGTTATGAAGGCCTACTTACTTACTTATCCCATTATGTGCTAATGTGTATCATCATGGCTGTTGGAAATGGCCCTTTTTGCAGGGTCATCCTTAAGCTTTTTGCCTTCCTCCTGGATTTTTCCTAACCTGTTTTTGTTGGCTTTATGACTCTGGGCACTTTACCACTGCTGATCAGTGCTAAAGTGCATATGCTCTCCCTGTGTAAATATGACATGTGAATTGGTATATCCATGATTGGCTGATTTGGTTTACCTGTTAGTCCCTAGTAGCGTGGCCTGTGTGTGCCCAGGGTTGGTAAACCAAATGCTGCTGGTGGGACTGCAGCGCTGTTAGCACCACCCACAGAAGCAGCTTGTAAAGTGTGTCTCAGACCTGCCACTGCAGTGTCTGTGTGCAGTCTAGAACTGCCATCTTGGCTGTGAAGTTGTTAGACCTAGGGTGGTCTCCCCCTCTATTTTTGATGGTGCCTCATTTTTTCCACCCTCATTTTTATGTTGGACTTAGGTCTCCGGGCGCCTTTTCATTGCCAACCAGTGTTAAGGTGCAGGTGCTCCCTTCTCCCAAGATGGCTTCCACAGGCCCCTGCTACTGCGGAGTGGTCTTTATTAGTAGCACCCTAGCTGCCAGGAGCTGGCTGGAACCCCACAACAATGTTGCGAAACCAGCCCGCCTTTTTTGTCCCATAGGTAGAATGGGGAAGCTCCTGGAATGTGCTGGAACCTTCTAGAAGGGAGGTGTGGTTTTTACTTTTGCCGCCTTGGATAGAGGTCACCTGACCTAGGGCTACTTAACAGAGTGAGGGAACCTTTTCTAGTCAGTTGGCCAGTGGGAGTGAAGCAGACCTGGGGAACATCCACGCAGGAGTTTTAGGCGGTAGGGCCTAGCCAGGGACTTATGCCTCTGAGAGTGACAGGATTTAGGTGCTGCCTCTTAAGTGAGTGAGGGATCCTGTACAGCCCTCTGATCTAGCCCAGTGATAGGAGAACCCAGGGGCCATCTGCTAAGCTTGACTAGGAAGGAACTAGTCACCAACTCAATCCCTAACCCCAAGGAACAGAACCCCCCAAGGGCGCCAGTGACATCTGCGCCACAAAGAACTGAATGCTGAAACTTCATGCCAGAACTGAATGCTGAAACCGATTACTGAAACTTCAAGTTACAACTGATTGCTGGACTGCTGGGGATCAACCAGGTACTAGCGCTGTGACCCCTGTGCTCCCTGACCTGGCCTGGGATACCCTGTGCCAGTCCCACGCCGAGCGCTTAATCATCGCGCTTAACTTGTCAACCCCCCCCCTGGCGCGGAGACCAGAAGCGCGCTCACCGCCGCGGCACAGAGGCCAGAGGTTGCCTTCAGCGAGTCGGGGCCCGCGGAGAAGCCCGGGGCCCCTTTGCTGCCGTCGCCGCCGCTGCCGGGGTCGTAACAGGCTGTGGACCGTCGCCGAGCGCATCACCTGTGGGGCCCGAAGCGGCGAAGAACGCCTGCCGCAGGGAAGACTCCGAGGACGCCGAGATCAAGGTAACCCCCGGGGGCTGGGAGGTAGCGTGGCCGTGCGGAGGCCTGGGACTCACCCCCCTGCTCCCCGGGAGGCTTGGTAAGGACCCGGTGTGCCCCCTGTCGACCGGGAGCGGCACCGCACTCGGAATCCCCTCCGCGGGATTCCCTCCTTGCATCGGAGACCCGGATTCCCCTCCGAGGGATTGCCCCCCCCCCCCTTCCTTGAGACTGCCACGTATCAAGAGACCGCCTGCTTGAGGCTTGTTAAGTACGGGTAGAGCTGAAGGTTCACGAACTGCTCAGAAGGGTGCAATGCTTAATGTCTGATTATTACGAATAGTGCTATGTTCTTAGATCCTGCTCACAAGTGTTTAATGCTTGCTTATCACGAGTAGCACTGTGTTCTTAAGGTCTCCCAGAAACGTTTAATGCTTGAGTATTACGAGTAGGGCTATGTTCTTAGATCCTGCTCAACAGTGTTCAATGCTTGAATATTACGAGTAGTGCTATGTTCTTAGATCCTGCTCAACAGTGTCTAATGCTTGCTTATTACGAGTAGCGCTATGTTCCCAGTTCTGCTCCAACGCGCTTAATGCCTGATTAGTTAGAGTAGCGCTGCGACCTCCAGTCGAAGCGCTAGTGGTATCACGAGTAGCGGTAAGCCCGCGAAGTGTGCCCTGAGTCGCTACTAGTTCCCAGGTGTGGTGCTACGGTTCCCAGTCATATTTCATCGCGCTGATCATTACCAGACGCTGCGCGAGGTGCCACGGCAGAGCGAAACGCTAGAGGTGGGAGGGGCGCAGCGCCAAGACTAACCGCTGTGTTTACCGCTCCCCCCAGGTTTGCCAGGTATCACTAGTGAAACTATGAAGAAGGGCTCACGAGTCTGATGCTAAGGTTTACAGGTGTGGCCTAGTGCCTCTTAGTGAATCGCTGGTGAATAGAGTGCTGATGTATTCAGGTACTGCCTAGGGCACCATCATGAAATGCTGGAGAATCATATGCTAATGTATTCAAGGAATGCCATTGCCATCTAATGAACTGCTTTTACATCTGACTGCTTAGATAAACTTGAGTCATTTGCATAAATCCTACTGTGTGGCGTCCCTTATTGTGTGCATCTCCTGCTTCAGAGGATGTGTGTGTTGTATGGTCCCTTTACACATAAGCCTTCGGGTGCCCAGCCGCTCGAGTCACGTTACCTCCTTAGGGCTTGGTGACCCCAGGTCTTACATTGTTGGCGAGCGGTGGGATAAGGACCTGTGACCATACAGCACCCTTCCGTGAAGCGGAGGGCGCCACAATTAAACGCCTATTGTATTGAAGCTCTGCAACTGTTATTACTGCACTGATTGCATCCCACTGTCCAGACTGAGGGTGTAAAATCCTGGTTAGCTTGCAACTGTCACCCATACCCTAGAGTTTTTCCTTGATATCTAGGTCTCCACCTGTCACGATGGAATTCCGGTTAGCCGACCTTGAGGGGTACACTGTAAGGCAGCTGAGAGAATTTTGGCAGGGGATGGGGGTGCCTGGGGTGCGGAGGGCCAAACGACCGGAACTCCGTACCGCCATAAGGGCATGGGTAGAGGCCCACCCAGAAGGGAGAGAGGATGAGGGACAGGAGGCGCCAGCTGCACCTCAGGAGGAGAGCGCCCAGGAAGTCCTAGGCATACTCAATGTGGATATGTCCGAAAATGTGCCCCCAGGGAGACGTTCTGGGGCCAGTAGTAGGACAGGGTCTAGGAGGAGCGCGTCTCCAGAGGAGTACGAGGACAGGAGGGAGGAGAGGCAGTTAAAGTGGGAGCTGGCCAAGTTGGAACAAGAGAGAGAAAGGAAATTGGCCAAATTGGAACAAGAGAGAGAAAACAAGAGATGGGCAATGGAGGAAAAGAAGCTGGCGCACGAGCTTCAGCTGAAGGAGTTGGAGCTGCGCGCCCTCCAGATAAATGCCTCCAATAAGGACAATGGTGGCAGCGTACCAAGAGAGTCCCATGAGTCAAAATTTTATTTACCCAAAGAAGTCATTGCCAGCTACACAGTGGGGGATGATATTGCCAAGTGGTTGGAGGCATACGAGGTGGCCTTGACCGCCCATGGGGTTCCCGAGAGCACTTGGGGAGGGGGCCTATATCGCTATATATCTCCCAATGTCAGGGACACCCTGTTATATTTAGCCAAGGCGGATCAGGTCAGGTATGCCCCCATGAAAGAGGCCTTACTCAAGAAATTTGGTCTTAACCCCGAGAGGTACAGGCAGAAGTTCTGTGACAGCCATAAGCTGTCCACACAGACGTGGGTGGATGTTTTTGACTATGCCCGTAAGGTACTAGATGGTTGGGTGCGTGGCAGCGAGGTGCAGGACTACCAAGGGGTGTACAATCTTTTTTTACGGGAGCACCTCTTGGATAAGTGCTTTCCGGAGCTGCGCCAACATCTGGTGGACCGCAGGTTAACGGATCCCCGTGAGCTTGCGGAGGAGGCAGATATTTGGGTGAGCACCCGGGTGTCTCACAAGGGCCCCGGGGGAGATGGCTCGAAAGGCGGACAGGGTTTCCCCCAGAAGAAAGAGGGGGGGAGATAAAAAGGTGGAGTTCTCAAAAGGCCCCCAAAATAAGTTTGAGAAAGGAGTAGGAACCCCACCCCCGTCCAATTCCACAAAACCCACTTACCCTGACAGGAGTCAGCAGCCAAGGATTGTGAGGTGCTACGAATGTGGGGAGATTGGACACTACAAAGGAGAGCCCAAGTGTCGCAAGCAACCCCCAGCCCCAACGGGCAGGAAGAGCCCCGGGGTAAGTAGTGTAGCGCTTGGGGTGGAGCTGCCCTTAGATAGGGAAGGGGAGTGGACAGGCCTGACCCTGGTTTCAATCGGGGATAGAGAGGTGGTCCCCGTAGTGTCCCTACCCCCGAACACTGCTAAATATCAGCAGAGGGTGAGAGTTAACGGGGAGGAGGTGGAGGCTCTGAGGGACACAGGTGCCAGCATGACCACCGTAGTGAGGCGGCTGGTGTCCCCAGACCAAGTAGTCCCCGAGGAGTTCCATCCGGCCGTATTGGCTGACGGCAGTGTGAGTCACTATCCAGTGGCTCGTGTTCCATTTGAGTGGGGAGGAGTCAAAGGCCTACTGAGAGTTGCGGTGAGCCCTGCCTTGCCTGTGGGGTGCTTGCTAGGGAACGACCTGGAGCACACCAAGTGGAAAGATGTCGAGTTTCGAGCTCATACCGAGATGCTGGGATGATCTAGGCGGCTCAGAAGGAAGCTGCGTGCTCGAGCTGTGCGTTATTTTTATTCAGACAATTTTAAAATTGAATCGCTGCTAAGTCTAACTTTTTAAAATCTCTTTTAAAATCTTGACTATTTGCACTTTACCTGTTCTTGACTTGTGGGGTCAGCTGTAGCGTGCAATCGGGGACGGAGTTGTGTGTTATACTCCGGGGGCGGCGGACATCTTGGGAGGTGGAGGTCAGCGGTGCAGCTGCCGCAGAGAGCTTGGGCGTCCTGGCTGAAAAGGGGCGGATGTGGCGAGCGCGCAGCGGGCGCGCCGCTGGCGCGCCGAAGGCGCGCCAAAGGCAAGCCCGTCTGCGCCCGTCCGCGCCCGACCGAGACCAGAGGCCATGATGCCTGCTCCCGCTGCTGTAACACGGCGCCCCTATACGTCCGATCAGTTAAGAAAATTTTGTGGCACACAACAATGTCATCACTCTTTGGGCCCCCCCTTTGACCAGACTCACTGCACTCAATGCAATTTCCTCCTGAACCCAGAGGATCAGGCAGGAAAGAAATGTCCTGTAAACTCGGACTTTAAAATGAAGCTGCCGTTCACTACCAAAACATTCGCTTGAAATGAGACTGCTCTTAGAAGATACCAGCCCGGATATTATGTTTCTTACTGAGACTTGGCTGACGGACTGGTCTAATTCAGCGGTTGTTCAGGCACTCCCCCCAGGTTACACTATCCAAAGAAAAGACCGCTCCCTTACCAGAGGGGGAGGGCTTGCCATTATCCATAGGGATTCTTTTAGCTGCAGGATTTCTGACGGGCTCATCCGAGACTGTGAAAGTTGCTCCTTTTCAATTAAATTTACACCCACATGCACCTTCTCAGGTATGTTAATATACCGACCCCCAGGTGCGATTGGATCTTTTCTTGGGGACTTGGTGGATAATACTTCTCTACTGGTTAGCTCCCTGCCGAACTTCACTGTTCTGGGAGACCTTAACCTACACCTTGAATCCCGCACGGCCACGTATGTGGAAGAAGTATCTGACGCCTTAGATGTGCTACTCCTTTCTCAGAAAGTGACGGGTCCAACTCATGTCAAAGGTCACCTGCTGGACCCGATCTTTACCAATACTCTCATCCAGGTAGATGACCCACAGCCGCTCCCCTGGACTGACCATTATCTTATTTCATTTTCCTGGTCAGCCTCCACGAGTAGGAAAGCTGGAAACCATTCCAAAATTCTGAACCGGAATTGGTCTAATATTTCTGTGGAAGAATGGGCTGCCATCCTCAAAGAAACCCGTCCCTGTCTAGACCCTGACCCTGAGAAGGCAAATTTTCAATTCAATCTCTGGATCAAAAATTCACTGTACGTTTTAGCCCCCATAAAACTCAGGGACATTAAAAAGGGGCCCAAAAAAGTTGCTTGGTTCACTACGGAGCAGAGAGATCTTAAACGGAATTGTAAGCAACTTGAGAGGCAGTGGAGGAAAGACTTTTCACGTGAAAAAAAGAAAGTCTATCGTGATGCACTAAAATTGTATAAAACCGAGATTATGAAAACACAATCTAAGTTTTATGAAGCAAAGATTTTATCAGCACCTAACTCTCCTAAAGAAATTTTTTAAATTTTTAAATCTTTGACTACCCCTCCATGCACCACGATGACCTCTACTGATGTACAAGGTCGCTGTAACAATTTAGCAGAATATTTCCACGATAAGGTACAGGCGATCTACTCGGCCTTTTCGACAGTCACCACTTCTGACCTTAATGCCTCGTTGCAAGAAATTAGAGACCGCCGAGACCAGAGTCTGGAATCTTTTCCGCCCCTGGATTCAGATACAGTGATGTCCTTACTTAATAAACTTAAATCAGGCTCCCCTAAAGACCAGGCGCCCCCCACGGTGTTGCACAAGGTGGCCCCAGAAGTAGCCCCTGTTATCGCAACTCTTATTAACTCCTCACTGTCAACAGGCAAGGTTCCTTCACTATGGAAGGAAGCGATGGTAAAGGCCCTGCTAAAAAAAACCTGGATCAGATCCGGAGGTAATGGCCAACTATCGCCCTATCTCCCTGCTCCCGGGAATAGCTAAAATAGCAGAGAAGTACGTCAATACTACCCTTTCCACTTATTTGGAGGAACATGACTGTTTGCACTCAACACAGACTGGCTTTAGATCTCGACAGGGTACGGAAACCGCCCTGATTGCCGTTGTAGAGGAGGCAAGGAACATTATGGACTCAGGAGGATCAGCTGCAATAATCCTCCTTGATCTCAGTGCGGCTTTTGATACCGTCAACCATCAAATTCTCATTACAAGATGTCACGAGATGGGGATGAACGGTACCGCACTGAGATGGATAGCCTGCTTTCTGGAAGGCCGCACATTCCAGCTCTTTGAGGAGAATGTGACTTCTAGGAATGTGCCTTTGAAGAGTGGAGTGCCTCAGGGCTCATCACTTAGCCCCACTCTTTTTAATATTTATATGTGCCCCTTGGCTAAAATTGTGGAGGCATTCGGCATACAAATTGTTATGTATGCCGACGATACTCAGTTGATTGTCTCCCTCAAAAACCCAGGACTTCCAGGAAGTAATCTTTCCAGATGCCTGGAGGAGATATCCGTGTGGATGAAAGAATCCTGCCTCCAGCTCAATGGATCAAAAACAGACCTTATGCTGCTGGGAAAACCTCTGCCTCCAGACATGCCGTTAGCATGGCCTAGTTGTATGGGAAACCCGCCCACTCCTAAAAAACACATCAAGAGCTTAGGAGTCTGGCTGGATGCAAGATTAGACATGAAGACACAGGCTAGCAAGGTAGCTGGGTGCTGCTTCGGGATTTTGAAGTCAGCACGAAAGATCTTGCCTCTTCTCCCATTTCATGCAAGAAGACTACTCCTCCAGGCACTAATACTGTCGCGTCTGGACTACGCTAATGCCCTATATTTAGGAGCCCCCCAGTCCACAATATGCATACTACAGAAGGTCCAGAACTGTGCGGCAAGAATTCTCTTGCAATTTTCGCGGCTAGACTCAGCAAAAAAAGCAATTAGACAATTGCACTGGCTCCCTGTTTTAGAAAGGATTAAATTCAAGGCCCTTTGTGTCACTCACAAGATCATGGCCGCGAATGGTCCTCCAATCCTTCAAAGGATAGTTTCTCCATACAGTCCCAAAAGGCACCTTCGCTCGGAAAATAAGCGCCTTGCCATGGTACCGAGAATTGTCAGGACCAGATGTGGAGGTCGCTGTTTCTCCTATGTCGCTCCTAAGACTTGGAACACCCTCCCAGACTCTATCCGTTTGGAGGAGGAATACCTGCCCTTTCGACGGCTTTTGAAGACGCATTTTTTTCCTACGGTATAACTTAATCTGCCCCTTGCCGTCTGGTTCTCAGCGCTGGGAGGCCCTAGGGTAGCCATGCGCTCTATAAATGCCTCTTTCATTTCATTTCATTTCATTTCATTCCATTCACCAGGGTGGACTTGCGTAGTCACGCGGTCCATGGCTGCCCGGCATGGAACTCACCCTGGGTTGGAGCCTGGAATCATGGCCCAACCCAATGCCAAGTGTGGAGAGAAGAGGGTGGTAGAGGACACGCCCCGTGAGATGGATGGGGAGGCCGCAGAGGTGTCCCCGGAGTCCGCGGAGGTGGATGTCGTTCCCGTGGGGGACTTGCCGACCCTTGCCGACTGGCATGTGGAAGGAGGGCCTACCCGGGAGGAATTTTGTCAGGCACAAAGGGCGTGTCCCACGCTTGAAGGCATGCGGCGACAGGCCGAAGCCCAAGTGGCCAGTCAGGAGACGGGCGGATATCATGTGTATTGGGAGGATGGCCTCCTGTACAGTGAGCCTAAGGTGCCGGTACATGGATCTTCGAGGGCCATAGTGGTCCCCCAATGTTACCGGGCCTTCCTGCTGGAGTTAGCGCACGAGATACCCTTAGCCGGACATCTGGGTCAGGACAAAACCTTTGTGCGGTTGATCCCACATTTTTATTGGCCCAGGATGAGAATTGCCTCAGACACCTTTTGTAAGACCTGTCAGTCTTGTCAGGCAAGTGGCAAGACTGGGACTAAATTGAAGGTCCCGTTGGAACCGCTCCCAGTGGTCGGGACCCCTTTTGAGAGCGTCGGCATAGACATTGTTGGGCCGTTGGACCCTCCGACCTCTGCGGGACACCAGTTCATTCTGGTATTGGTGGACCACCCCACTCGGTACCCAGAGGCTATTCCTCTGAGGACCATCACTGCACCGGTGGTGGCGCGGCCACTGTTGGGGATTTTTACCCGGGTGGGATTCCCCAAGGTCGTGGTGTTGGACAGGGGCACGAATTTCATGTCGGCCTATATGCAGGCCATGTGGAAGGAGTGTGGAGTGACCTACCGGTTCTCCACTCCTTACCACCCCCAGACTAACAGGCTCGTAGAGCGCTTCAACAAAACCTTGAAGGGAATGATCCGGAGCCTGCCAGAGGGCTTGAGGTGTAAATGGGACGTCCTCCTCCCCTGCTTGTTGTTCTCCTACCGGGAGGTACCGCAGAAGGGAGTCGGGTTCAGCCCGTTTGAGTTGCTCTATGGCCATCCCGTTAGGGGTCCCCTCAGCTTAGTGAAGGAGGGGTGGGAGAAAACTTTGCAGAAGGTTCCCCGTGACATTGTCAGCTACATGCTGGCGTTCCACAGCCAGATGGCCAGGCTGTGGAAGGCGGCCTCAGAGAACCTAGAGGCGAGCCAGACCGTTATGAAGGAGTGGTATGACCGCAACGCTCGGACGGTCGAGTTGGACAGAAGGTGTGGGTCATGGAACCTGGGGAGCTTTGGGCCCTCCAGGACCGGTGGACTGGCCCGTATGACATTGTGGAGCGACGAGGCCAGACCACATACGTAGTGGATCTAAAGACCCCCCGACAGCCCCTGAGGGTATTCCACGTCAACCGCCTGAAGCCGCACCATGAGCGATCAGAGAGTGCTCTCCTTATGGTGACGGATGGGAGCGAAGAGGAAGAGAGTGAAGCTCTTCCTGACCTTCTAGCGGTACAGGAGAAGGATGGTTCGGTAGAAGGTGTAGTCCTTTCCCCATCCTTGACCCCGGAACAACAGAGGGACTGCCGCCATGTCCTGGGACGGTTCGCCTTGTTGTTCTCCCTCACGCCTGGAATCACTCATCTGTGTACCCATGATGTGGACACAGGGGACAACCCCCCGGTGAAGAACAAGTCTTACCGGCTCTCTGACCGAGTGAAGGATAGCATCCAGCGTGAGGTAGCCAAGATGTTGGAGCTGGGGGTGATAGAACCTTCCAGCAGCCCGTGGGCTAGTCCGGTGGTGTTGGTGCCGAAAGCGGCCCCACCGGGTACCACACCGGAACTTCGGTTCTGTGTGGACTACAGTGGGTTGAACTCTGTCAAGAAGACAGATGCTCACCCCATCCCACGAGCAGACGAGCTGGTGGACCGGCTGGGAGCAGCCCGGTACCTCAGCACCATTGACCTGACATCGGGGTATTGGCAGATTGCCATGGCCGATGGAGCAAGGGAGAAGACAGCATTCTCCACCCCCGAGGGCCACTTTCAGTTCCGAGTGATGCCCTTTGGGCTCAAAAATGCTCCGGCCACATTCCAGCGGATAGTGAATCAGGTACTATCTGGTCTGGAGTCCTTCTCAGCGGCCTACCTGGATGACATAGCTGTCTTCAGCAGCACCTGGGAGGACCATCTGCAGCACCTCCAGGAGATATTGCAGGCGCTGCAACGCGCTGGCCTAACCGTTAAAGTCAGCAAGTGCCAGATTAGACAGGGATCTGTCGTGTACCTGGGACACCTGGTGGGCGGAGGTAAGGTGCAACCCCTCCAGGCCAAAATAGAGACCATCTTGGCTTGGGAGCCCCCCAAGACCCAAACAGAGTTCCGAGCTTTCCTCGGCCTAACTGGGTATTACCGCCGGATTGTCAAGGGATATGGTACCATCGTAACCCCCTTGACAGAATTGACCTCGAAGAAGCAACCTCGCAAGGTTATATGGACAGCTGCTTGCCAGGAAGCCTTTGACACGCTGAAACATGCGATGTGTACCGCTCCAGTACTCGCAACTCCAGATTTCAGTAAGGAATTCATTGTACAGACGGACGCCTCAGAGCACGGCATAGGTGCGGTGCTCTCGCAACTCAACACCGAGGGCCAAGATCAACCAGTGGCCTTCATATCCAGAAGACTCCTCCCTCAGGAACGGCGATGGAGCACCATTGAGAGAGAAGCCTTCGCGGTGGTCTGGGCACTGAAGAAGTTGAGGCCATATCTCTTTGGAACTCACTTCCTAATTCAGACTGACCACCGCCCCCTTCGCTGGCTCATGCAGATGAGAGGCAAAAACCCCAAGTTGTTGAGGTGGTCCATTTCCCTACAGGGGATGGACTTTCGGGTGGAACATCGGCCCGGAGTTGACCACGCCAATGCTGACGGTCTCTCCAGGTTTTTCCGCCTTAGCGATGAGAACTCCCTAGAGGTTGGGTAGCTCTCCCCTCTTTCGGCTGGGGGGGGGGGGGACACATGTTAGACCTGTCAGCCCTAGGGTGGTCTCCCCCTCTATTTTTGATCGTGCCACTTTTTTTCCACCCTCATTTTTATGTTGGACTTAGGTCTCCGGGCGCCTTTTCATTGCCAACCAGTGTTAAGGTGCAGGTGCTCCCTTCTCTCAAGATGGCTGCCACAGGCCCCTGCGGAGTGGTCTTTATTAGTAGCACCCTAGCTGCCAGGAGATGGCTGGAACCCCACAACAATGTTGCGACACCAGCCCGCCTTTTTTGTCCCATAGGTAGAATGGGAAGCTCCTGGAATGTGCTGGAACCTTCTAGAAGGGAGGTGTGGTTTTTACTTTTGCCGCCTTGGATAGAGGTCACCTGACCTAGGGCTACTTAACAGAGGGAGGGAACTTTTTCTAGTCAGTTGGCCAGTGGGAGTGAAGCAGACCTGGGGAACATCCACGCAGGAGTTTTAGGCGGTAGGGCCTAGCCAGGGATGTATGCCTCTGAAAGTGACAGGACTTAGGTACTGCCTTTTAAGTGAGTGAGGGATCCTGTACAGCCCACTGATCTAGCCCAGTGATAGGAGAACCCAGGGGCCATCTGCTAAGCTTGACTAGAAAGGAACTAGTCACCAACTCAATCCCGAACCCCAAGGAACAGAACCCCCCCAAGGGCGACAGTGACATCTGCGCCACAAAGAACTGAATGCTGAAACTTCATGCCAGAACTGAATGCTGAAACTTCATGCCAGAACTGAATGCTGAAACCGGTTACTGAAACTTCAAGTTACAACTGATTGCTGGACTGCTGGGGATCAACCAGGTACTAGCACTATGACCCCTGCGCTCCCTGACCTGGCCTGGGATCCCCTGTGCCAGTCCCACGCTGAGCGCTTAATCATCGCGCTTAATTTGTCAACCCCCCCCCCCGGCGCGGGGACCAGAAGCGCGCTCACCGCCGCGGCCCAGAGGCCAGAGGTTGCCTTCAGCGAGCCGGGGCCCCGTTGCTGCCGTCGCCGCCGCCGGGGTCGTAAGAGGCTGTGGACCGTCCCCCGTCGCCGAGCGCATCACCTGTGGGGCCCGAAGCGGCGAAGAACGCCTGTCGCAGGGAAGACTCCGAGGACGCTGAGATCAAGGTAACCCCCGGGGGCTGGGAGGTAGCGTAGCCGTGCGGAGGCCTGGGACTCACCCCCCTGCTCCCCGGGAGGCATGGGAAGGACCCGGTGCGCCCCCTGTCGACCGGGAGCGGCACCGCACTCGGAGACTCGGGATTCCCTCCTTGCATCGGAGACCCTGATTCCCCTCCGAGGGATTGCCCCCCCCCCTTCCTTGAGACTGCCGCGTATCAAGAGACCGCCTGCTTGAGGCCTGTTAAGTACGGGTAGCGCTGAAGGTTCACGAACTGCTCAGAAGGGTGCAATGCTTAACGCCTGATTATTACGAGTAGGGCTATGTTCTTAGATCCTGCTCAACAGTGTTTAATGCTTGATTATTACGAGTAGTGCTATGTTCTTAGATCCTGCTCAACAGTGTCTAATGCTTGCTTATTACGAGTAGTGCCATGTTCCCAGTTCTGCTCCAACGCGCTTAATGCCTGATTAGTTCGAGTAGCGCTGCGACCTCCAGTCGAAGCGCTAGTGGTATCACGAGTAGCGGTAAGCCCGCGAAGTGTGCCCTGAGTCGCTACTAGTTCCCAGGTGTGGCGCTACGGTTCCCAGTCATATTTCATCGCGCTGATCATTACCAGACGCTGCGCGAGGTGCCACGGCAGAGCGAAACGCTAGAGGTGGGAGGGGCGCAGCGCCAAGACTAACCGCTGTGTTTACCGCTCCCCCCAGGTTTGCCAGGTATCACTAGTGAAACTATGAAGAAGGGCTCACGAGTCTGATGCTAAGGTTTACAGGTGTGGCCTAGTGCCTCTTAGTGAATCGCTGGTGAATAGAGTGCTGATGTATTCAGGTACTGCCTATGGCACCATCATGAAATGCTGGATAATCATATGCTAATGTATTCAAGGAATGCCATTGCCATCTAATGAACTGTTTCTACATCTGACTGCTTAGATAAACTTGAGTCATTTGCATAAAACCTACTGTGTGACGTCCCTTATTGTGTGCATCTCCTGCTTCAGAGGATGTGTGTGTTGTATGGTCGCTTTACACATAAGCCTTCGGGTGCCCAGCCGCTCGAGTCACGTTACCCCTTAGGGCTTGGTGACCCCAGGTCTTACAGAAGTGCACCCACTTCCCAGCCCCTGAACCTTCCCTTGGCATCATGTAAGCCACCTCGATCGTAGGGTGCATTGTATGTGTAAGGTAGGACATGCTCTGATGTCTGTAGCATGCCCTGGTAGTGAATTACACCCAATTTCGTTTTCCACTACTGTAAGGCTACTGGTTCTCCATAGGCCAGAATGGGAGGTTTGACCATTACATTCTATAGTCCTAACTTATCCAAGGAACATGGTAGAAAGACGAATTTAGTATGCCTGAGCTCAGGATATTAAAATACTTTTAGTGAAGTTTATTTTTATATTCTGTGTTTGAAAATACCACTTTTAGAAAGTATGTATTTTCTTGCCTAAGCCTTCCAGTGTGCTCTGCTGTTATGTGTATTGGCTGTCTGGTTTTGGAGTGACAGGGCTGGGGAATTCCAGGAGACAGGGTGAGGTGTCCCAGTGGTGAATAGAGAGATCTGCATCTAGATGGGTGGGCGGAGTTGCACCTGGGACCTGAATAGGGCTGTGCCTTCCCTCCACAATGCTGGCTCCACCTCCTGTGGTGCGTCCGATGTCTCTGCCCTGCACTCTGAAAGGAAAGAAGCAGCTTGGTAAACAAAGTGCTCCAGGACTGGGCAGAACTGGTTCTGGCTGGGTTCAGTGACTTGTAGCTTCTGAGAACAAAGACTTTTGGGGTATAAATATCTGTACTGAAACCCCTACAATTGGTATTGCTCCTGGACAACAAGAAGAACCTCTGTCCGTGTAACTGAAGGAATCTGCAGGAGAGGACTGTCCTTGTGCTTGTGTACTGTTTCTTGGACTGGCCTGCAGTGGTTACTACTGGACTTGGAAGAAAAGGACTTTGAAAGAACTTTTATTTTTGCTACAGCAATCACCCAAGGGCTAGAAGAGAGCTAGCCTCTTGCTGGAGTCTCAGGCACATCAGACTCCACCACCAGCCTCCTGTTTCCTCCCAGCGAGGATTTCTATTTACAGGTGAGGCTCCTGTGAGTTCCCGGGCCTCTAGTTCTACTGTGGAGAAGAGAGTGCTGAAAATCGTCGCTAACGCCCGTTAGTGAGCCGCTGCAGCTGAAGAGCGTAAGGAAAATTGTCGCGCTGCTGCCGCCGAGTGCTCGCTACCGGAGATCATCGCATCACCTGTCTGCGGGCTGCCAAATGCTCGCTAACCCGAAGATTATCGCATTGCATGTTTGCGGGCCTGAAAGCGCTCGCTATCCAAAGATCATCGCATCGAGTTCATCGCTTCACGACATCGCAGAGCGGACACCAAGCGTTCGCCATTTTCATCGCATTGCACCAGGATCGTCGCTCCCTCGCGGAGCGCCATTTTCTTTCATCGCAACAAGATCGCACACGCAACAGGCTCGGCGCATCATCCTCCCTTTGCGGCAAGGATTTTATCGCATCGCCGGCTTAGCGTGCAGAAGTTTGTCGCTTTGTCCTGCACACAAATCAGCGCATCATCCTCCCTTGCGGCAAGGATTCAACGCATCGCTGGTTAGCGTGAGGAAAATCATCGCTACAACTCCTTAGCGACATTTTTGTTGCTTTACTACAGAATCCAGGTATCTTGTGAGTAAAGGCGTCGCAGAGACCACTGCCTTGAACTGAACTCCTCTTTGCACACCTTGAACTATTTTTCCAGCATTTTAAGAGTAACCCTATTTTTCTAGTATTGTGGATTTTTACTGTTATTGGTCTTGTGTTAAGTCTATATATAAAGATACTTATTTTTACAACTACTTGAGTGGTGTCCCTTTGTAGTGTTCTTCACTGTGTTACTGTGCATGGTCATAAATGCTTCACACACTGCCTCTGAGATAAGCCTAGCTGCTCGTGCTACGTTACCACAGGGTTGAGCAGGGGTTTTCAAAGGGTGTAGTCTGCTTACTCTGACTTAGGAAGAAGGGTCCCTACTTGGACAGTGGCCAGCCATTGCCAACTAGAGACCCCCCATTTCGAACAATGGCTTGTACAACCTCCTGAGTGTACAGTGCAGGAATCTTCAAGGAGCACTAACGCTGCTATAAATACCATGCGGGGGTATTTCGCTATCTTACTATGCTTGCAGTACATGTGTGACAAATGTTTGTTAATTCTTCCATGAAGTCTGTGCAGAGTTCAAGACCAGATGAATCTGCTGTGTTAACGGTGATGGGGTCATTAGGCCCTGTTGTGTGTTAGATAGAGAGTCCTTCTCATTGAACTGTACATAGCTTGTCTCACTTTGTATACACTGCTCACAAGGGCCAGCTTAAACCACTGTGTGGCTAGTGAGACGTCATCACAGCATTTTCCATTTACTGTCTACCCCGTACAGTGGCACCCAGGTCTCAGCAGCATGGTTTGTGCAGAAAATCATAAAGACTATTGTCTGGCTGATAAGACAGAAATGGATGAGATAACCAGCTCTTCCTACCTCACTATCAGAAAAGGAAATGGTTTAAATAGCAATGCTCAGATAGCAACAAACTAGTAGCAAGGAGAAATTGGTGGCTGTCAGGTCATGATGGCACGATCCACTTATTTCTAAAGTTGCTAAAAATGTGTGTATGCATATCATTCTTTTCTATGTAAATTTGGCAGTTCTAGATGCCATTTAGGGATAACTGGTAACAAAGTGCCTGGTAACATGGGTCATATGTGCCAATATATGTTTGCAATTTGATACTGCCATATTTCCAACCACTAAAGATTTTTTTAAACCAACCTACGTACTACCAGACCGGTTCATAAAAATCGCAATGGGTCAGAATCTGACCGACGTCATGCATAGTAATGAGGAAGGTTGCAAATTTTGACTCTCTACGATTTGTTGCCTTCACGGAAATGGTGGTGGTCTGGGGTCTCAAGGCCACTATATTCTGATTACTTTTAAATAAAGGAATCATTTTTAAATCAAGCTAGATTGCCTTATGCAAAAACAGAATGTGTTAAAAGAAAAGCTTCACGATTTTCTTTTTAGGATCAAGCAGTGGGCCCATGGACCAATGCCTATTCGTAAAAAACTTTTTTTCAAAATGCACAAAGGAAAAGAGTGGGGACCTCTTCTGTTTTCCAATGGGCTAACACTACCTTTGTGTAGTGGGTAAAGTATTCATAGTTTGCAACAGGATTTTGGTCATAGAACATTAATATATACCGTAAGGAATGGGTATTTGGACGGGAAGTCCTAAACATGACCCGTCCACATAAAGATTCTGTATGGTTTTCTAAGCCCATTTAATGACTCTGAAAACCTTTTCCGAATCATTAAATGGGCTTGATACATTTTGTAAAGGGTTTCAGTGTTTACAAACCCTTTGATTTACCTAATCCGAGGGTTTGCGTATGGTAAAACCCTTTATACACCTGGCCGAAAGTGCTTTAACAGAAACATTTCCAGGCCTTCAAGATTCCTCTAGAGCAGTGATTCTTAAAGTATGGCCAGTGTGCCGCATTTGGCCCTCATGACCTTTACATGCAGCACCCACAGTCAACAGCAACACCAGACTGAAGTTTACTCGACATAAAACATATATTAAATAAACAGGCAAGCATTTATTTAAAGCTTAATTGAAGTTAAAGAAGGCAAGTAAGTTTCTAAGCGTCGTGTGGCGATGCGTCGAGCAAGGGGTCCAACTGCCCCTACAGCGGAATCGCATGCAGAGATGGTATTTGGCAATACACAATCACGACCCTTCAACGGAAGCTGACATGGCCTCACCAGAAGCACAAAAGGAGGACATTTCAGGCGAAGCCTTTAGGAAATCGACATGTGCTTCCATAAAAGAAAGAAGACGACTATTTAAGGAAAACAGATGTGGAATTTAAGGAAGCCAATGACTGGACCCTTCATTTAAAGCAATCATGGGTCTGCACTGGAAAAGGGGGAGAAAGAAACTTCATCAGAAGTCTTCTGAAAGCATATAAAGGTATCTACTGAAAGACCAAGAAGATGGCACTTCACTGAACATATACATGGGTCTCTACTGGCACTGAGGAGAGACACTATGTAGTGTTGTGTATTAGGAACAAGGGCGAGAGATCCTTTAGTAGCAGCCTCCTGAAAGCAGACATCTGCATGCAATGGTTTAACAGTTGTGCAAGGTTGCTGTGTGAACCTTGAGGCAATATCACCTAACTCACTTCAACGCCTGGCCTGTCCTCCAGCAACTTTGACTATACTCACTTGACAGCTCTCATTATTGCCAAAGTAAATTGTAGTTTCTAAGGTTAGCAGTCACCTGCATTTCCAGAAGAACCAACAATACAGTACCACCTATCTTAGCATGACATGCCTCAAAACCTGGCAATGTTCAAAGATAGTAAAACTATTCATGCCAACGTTAAGAGTAGGGATTTAAATTGCACTATATAAGTCCAGGAACTGATGATTGGTATGGGCCCGACTCGACTTCTTGGTAACTGATGTAAAATGAACAGCAGAATTACAAGACCGCAAAAAAACATAGTTAAAGTGGGTTGATGACAAAGGAGCAATGGTCTACAATCAGGCAAAATAGTTAAATGCTTCCAAGGAACACAAGCCAAAGAGGCTTGAGTGCAAAGAAAGTGTGGTTATAATGCAGCCGCAAAGCAAGACATCAACAAAAGTAACTGGAAAACAGCAACGGAAACGCCTCAACTGGGTACGCACATCAGAGCGAGAGGTCGCCCATGCAAAGTGATACATATTTGCAATGCATACTACATATCATTTGTATTCAGACCGCTCATAATCAGTTTAGATTCACATTGCAAAGCGCCATACAAGATAGGGATTCTAAATAGGAGCAGTAAATGATTTGCCCCACTAGATGTTCTACTGGCCAACAGTTTCTAAATGTATGTCCATGAATTCCAAATTCAAAATATTCGCATTAAATTGAATTTACAATTATTAAATTCAATATTTTACATGCAATATGCACACTAACACCACACTACTCATGTTACTAGTATCAAATTTGGGGTTGAGCATACCTGAACTTCAATAAAACAGGTCTGCACTACAGGTGCAATGATGTTGTATACACTGTACAGGGCAATTATGTTACAACAGACAACCTGCAATGAAAATTAACGAAAAGCTCCTTTGCTCTTTGAATTGTATGGAATGAGCAGATATGCTGGGCCGGTTGGGTGAGACGTTCCGTTGAAATGGGTGCAGATGCAGAACTTCACGCATGGGAGAAAACAGCTTTTATGAAACATGAATATTGAAGTTTCAAAGAAGGATAAGCCATATCGCACTGTGTGAACTGTTAATAAAATGAGCAGCTATTATTATTAGTCCGATTTGTAACGCGCATGGCTGCCCCAGCAACGGGGCGTCCCTGCGCGACCCCACCCAAGTCCAGCATCCCGGTGACAGAAGCAAGGTAAATGCTAAGCAGATGATGATTTAACAGAGCCAGAGAAGAGCCAGGTTTTGATGGCTTTTGCGTAAGGCCAAGTGCTTCTGAATTACTCTCATAGACACAGGCAGTGAGTTCCAGAGTTTGGCCGCCAAGTTCCGAAAGGAACGGCCGCCGGCTCTAGCTTTAAAAACGCGGGGGGTACAGACCTGGGCACAACCAGCCGATCTCAGTAGGCGTTGTGGAGCATACAGCGTGAGTAAATTGGACAAGCCCACAGGGGCCCGACAGGACAAGATTTTGTGCGCCACACATAATGCCTTAAACTGAATGCGTTTTTCTACAGGCAGCCAATGCAGCCTAGGGAGCAGAAAGGCCACTGAGCTGGACTTTGGGAGTGCTACCAACAGCCGCGTAGCAGCATTCTGGACCCTCTGTAGACGCTTAATACTGGCCTTATTAGCGCCTAAGTAAAGGACATTTCCATAGCCCAGCCTGGACAGAATTAAGGCCTGGACTATGGTCTGTCGCACTTTAAGGGGGAAGAAGCCTAACATGGGTCTTAAACCCCATAAGAGTCCAAAACACACCCCAGCCACTGTTTTAGATTGAGCTTCAAACGTCAGACCCTGATCAAACCATATCCCTAAATTCTTCACAACCTTCTTGGGAAAGGGCGCAGGTTTAAGACGCTCAGGCCAGCACTGTTCGGACCATAGTTCACGGTCCTTCCCGAACAGTAAGATCTCTGATTTGCTGGCATTAAGCTGCAAGTAATTGGCCGCCATCCAATCCGCCACTGCTGAGAGATCCTCCTTGAATTTCTCCAGATTGTCATTACAATTCTTAGAGAAGGAGATCAGCAGTTGGGTGTCATCCGCATATGACACCAGCGCAAGCCCTCTATTTTTTGCTACCGCAGCCAGGGGGCGAACATAGATGTTGAACAGAAGCAGGTTCAGAACGGAGCCCTGCGGTACTCCCTGATGCAGAGAAAACTCCTGAGAGTGGAACGGAGGCACAGACACTTGGAAGGACCTTCACTCTAAGAAGGAGCGGAACCAGCCCAAAGCCACACCCTCAATACCAATTTCCTGCAAACGAGTTAGTAAAATTGCATGTGAAATGGTGTTGAAGGCGGCACTTAGATCTAAAAGGACCAGAGCCACTGAGTCACCCCTGACCAAGCTATCCCTAATGGCCTCCGTTACCGCCAGCAGTGCAGGCTCTGTCCCATGACGCGCTCGGAAGCCATGTTGAGAGGGATCCAGAAGGGAGTTCTGCTCAATATACTCAGAAAGAACAGAGTTAATATGAGATTCCGCCACCTTTGCCAAGAAAGGCAGCTGAGAGATTGGCCGGTAATTGCCTGGTTCCACGGGATCCAGGGAGGATTTCTTAAGCAGTGGGATGACTTTGGCATGATTCCATACCTTAGGAACCACTGCAGAAGACATTGACAAGTTCACCAAATCCAAATCCCAGGGGGCAATCACGGAGCGAAGTTGACGGAACAAGGCAGGGGTCAAAGGATCTGCCGGGGAACCTGACTTGATTTTCAGGCAGAGTGCGTCAAATTCGTTGGATGATAAAGATGGAAAGGATGCCAGACTATTACCCGCCATAGAGCCAGGAATATTCGGAACCTCCCTCCCAGCATGCAAATCTGCCGTCTGCAGCTTAGAATAGATCTGCTCAACCTTGTTCAAGAAGTAACGCGCAAGCTCACTACACTGTTGGTTAGAGACAATCGGGGAAGATACCACTGAGCCTGCGCTTTTCATACCTTTGAGCAAGGCGAATATCGACTTAGCCGGATTAGTACTAGCCACGATTTTTTTAGCCACGTACTCAGCTCAAGACTTCCGGATAAGTCGATGATACTGCTTAATGGCAGCCCGATATTCTGACTTAGCTGCGACGTCATAAGAGCGTCTCCAGACTCGTTCGAGCTGTTTACACCCCTTTTTGGCTGCCCTAAGTAATGTGTCAAACCACGGGTTGGAGGCCCGTCTACTCCTTGCTACCAAACGGGCCGGGATACAATTCAATTCAATTAAGCTGTATTCGACAGTTGAGTCATAAAAGCACAGACAAACATCACACATATAAATTACCTAAAAATATTTAAGACAAGCATTAAATTCAATATTTCAACCATCAATAAGCTAAAAAACTATTAAAAAACTGTATACAGATATTCACAGAGTTAAAATAACACGTATGTAAGACCGTTGTATGTGTTTCCATCATAAAAGTTAAGTTTCTAATAGGTTTGAACTAGTGCAATCGGTTGTTACAATTTGCCATCATATCTCAGTGCTTTAGATCGTAAGCCCCAGGCCCACCCTAGAAATTTAGCCACTGCTATACAGATGGGAGGGGCAGGGTCAGTGCTCATAATGCGAACGGCTGTCCGATAATTCCTAATGCCCAACAATTTACATACAGGTTTTATCCAAATTTTACGGGGTTGTATGTACATTGGGCAAAAAAATAGCAAGTGTTCGACAGATTCGCATTCCTCGGTGCAGTTGTAGCATTTATTATTTTTGTTTTGAGTATTTTTCCAACTTGAAGTGAATTCTGCAACCGGAAGGGCACCCACCCGTAGCTGAAAATATAGCTTGCGGTCAAGGGGCTTCTCTATTATGTCCCAGTAGCTTTCGAGTGATGGACTATTTTTAAAATCAAGAAAGCGACCTGTTAAATGGGAGGAGAGGCCTTGTGTAGTTTCTATCATGTAGACCCATTCCCAGTAGATAGCTTTCAATTTGCTCTTAGAAGGGAAGGTAGCATTTTCGGGGTCGTTCCAAAGCTCAGACAGACCTATGCTGCGCAAAAGGGATTTTATGCTGCATAACCAAGGAATGTTATGTGATGAATTAGATTTAATTAGGTCCATGAAGCCACACTGATAGTGCTCAAGCTCGTCTGTGCACCAAAGGCGACGCCAATATAGCAGCGGGCGGAGCTTGACGACGTGTGCCAATGGTTTTTTACCTAGATCTAATAATAAAGGGCGCAGTGGTGTACTGGCAGGTAAGCTTGTGATTTTACGTAAAAATGCATTTTCAAGTACTACCAGTTTGTCCAGGTTACTAAAGCCCCAAAGCTCAGACCCATACAAACATGAGCTCAGCACCATTGCACCGTAGGCTTCCAGAGCTGGGGAAATTGGTTTTGTGTAAGATTTATTAAATCTGGTCAAAAGGGCACCTGATTTTTGTTTATGTGTTAGTATCACTCGGTCCATTTGGGAGTCCCATCGCATATCCTTCTGAAGTGTAATACTAAGATATGTGAAGGAGGTTACCTCCTCCAGGGGTAGGTTGTTCATGAATATTTTCCCCCTGAATGATCTATGTGCATTAAAGGACATAAATTTGGTCTTTTCGGTGTTTACCAACAAACCCCTCAGTTTGCAGAACTCTTCAAAGCGTCCAAGTGCCTTCTGCAGGCCACTTGGGGTCTTGGAGATAATCAGTGTATCATCCGCAAACATGAGGATGGGAACTCGTGAACCGGCCAAAACAGGTGCGTCGGTGGGGGTCCGCGAGAGAAAGTCCACCACACCGTTGACAAAGAGCGAGAACAGGGTAGGCGCCAAAACGCACCCCTGCCTCACGCCCCTGACAACCGGGAAGTCTTCCGTCACCTCACCCACCTCCCCCCAACGGACCCGTGCCACGTTGTCCTCATGAAAGCGGATGACTACAGAAAGGAGTTCAGGTGCACAACCCATCTCCCTCAAAACAGCCCAGAGTTTGGTTCGTGGAACCAGGTCAAATGCTGCTTTTAGATCCACGAAAACAGCATACAATGCACCCTTAGCTAAGATCACTACCTTCCAATATATGACAGCGAAGCGGAAGATTTGATCAATTGTGCTTGTCCGCTTGCGGAAACCCGCCTGAGCGGGGCTTAAAATGTCCTGTTCTTCGACCCATAGTAGGATCTTGTTTAAGAATAGGCGGGCCACTATCTTCTGGATTGAGTCGATGAGGCTAATTGGCCTATAATTAGCCGCAATAGACTTGTCCCCCTTTTTAAAAACAGGGACTATTTCAGCTCCCTTCCAAGAGGCGGGGATGTTGGCACCCTGAGCAATTGCATTAGCAAGGTGCAGGATGTATCTGCACCATAGGTACCTTTCACTAAGAAACACATCTGCAGGGATTCCATCCATCCCGGGGGCTTTACCCTTGATAACTTTATCTAAGGCCTGTTCCACGTCACTTAAAAGAAATACTACTTCTGTGTAGTACACATGGTAATTAGTATCACCACTAGGTGCATCTTCTATAGGAGCTGCATACTGTGGTTTAAAATAACCAGTCCAGGAATTCTTATCCACATTATTCTGGGGCTTTTCAGGGAGACCTCCCCTATCCCACTTATAGATGTCCCAGAATTGCTTGCTATTCCTTGATCTACAGGCTTCGAGAAGATCTTTCCACTTGCCATTATCCCACATTCTTTTTGCCTTATATATTGTTCTCCTGTATTCCACCCTTGCCAATTTAACTGAGGAAACATCTTTCGCCCTAAGTGCTCTACCAAGTTTTGCTCGTGCTTCCTTACAGTCAGCGCTGTACCAACCCACGGTAATGTGATATTTGGGAGGTCTTTTAGGAGTAGGTTTGATAAAATATTTCTTCAAGCCCTCAAAAAATATGTTATGGGCTACTACGACAGACTGGTGGGAACACATGTCTGTCAGAGTTTCGAGGGATTGTAAAACATTAGTTACTTCTTCCTTTATTGCAACCAGTGAGTTTGGGTCTTCTATAATCCTATCCCATTTTAGATAACGCTGATTGTTGGCCAAGAATTGATTCTGCACGGGATTCAGCTGCCGTGCTGCAGGTCCACCTTTAGGAGGTTGATCAAGCAGCACCACAAGAGGTTGATGGTCACTCTCAATACGGTCAATAACGGTCATATCAATAAGATTTGCCCAAAGCTGTACGTGAATAAGAAAATAATCTATACGGCTCTCCCTATGGCCGCTAACAAAGGTATTCTTAGCGCGTGTATCCGATTTACTTCTGCCATTTGCGGCCCTCAGATGGCTTGCTAAGCACAGACCTTTTAGCTGGATTGCAGCCTCTGTCCATTTTTTTATGGGAGTAATTTCTAGGGACGGGATTCCCCATCTAGTATCATCCTCAACAGTAAGTTGAGATATGTCATGGCCAAGGGGTTCAAAGGTAGTGTTAAAATCACCTGCTATTAAAGGCAGTATACTGGATGGCAAGAGGTCTAAGATATCTTCAAGATCTTGTACAACAGGAGATTTTTCCCCCCCCGGGAGACCACGTGCATATACGTTAAAAAGTTCCACATTGTGACCAGACTGGAGGGTCAATCTTATTGAAATTATATCGTTGCTAGACTTGGAACCTGCTTTTATGTGGATCCCCGTATCCTGCTTTACCCATATAGTTAGGCCACCAGAAGGGCGGCCTCTTTTGCTTTTTTTAGCTGGTACATAGAAATTAAGGTAGCCACTGCAGTGTATAGGGTCCATTGCCCATGTCTCTTGGAAGAGACAGATGTCATATCCCGTCGTGAAGGCCATCCAATCTGGGCTTTCGATTTTGGAGCTCAGACCTGCAATGTTCCACGACAAGATTGACAGAGTTCTCTTTTCTTTCCTTCCCCCGTTGTTAGATACTATATTCTGTAGTGGGGTTCTTTGTCCGCCTCTCTCAGGATAGTCCAAGCTGTCCTCCAAACATGTACCCATGTTGAGCAGACCGCTTGGGCCATCTGTGCAGTGTATTAGGCATCCCGTTTTTCCCCCTGGTGCTTTCCCATATACTCCCCCCAGCTGGTTTGTGTTCAATAATGGTTCAGCATTCTGTGAATTAATTTTGCTACCGTAACGATAATCATTGCTATTGGTAATCAAGTTAATGGGTTTACAGCTATGGGCATTCGTGGTGAAATCTTGATCTATGTTATGTTGTACTTCCCTGACCAGGGGCTGACGTCAATCGCAGTCCTCTAAACTAGAGGGCTTATCCGGCCCTTCCTGTAGATTCAAATGGCAGTGGGTCCTACCTTTGTTGGCTGGAGCTAATAGGCCAGGCATATGTAAGATAGATTGTGATTGGCCGTAGTAAAAGAAAGGCAGAGGTAATGAGACGATAGGTGAATTAAAATTAAATCTCTGCCAATTACAAATATGTTCGACTGCTTTCTTGTCTCTAAAATTTATTACGACACAATCTCCCTTTATTGATTTATTCATGGGACCTACCCAGTCCACTCTTCTGGCAAAAAGTATCTCAGTTGAGACATTCCGAGGCAAGGGACGGTTTTGGTTCAGCCAGAAGATGCACTTATTTTTTAATTCACCATAGTCTTCTCGCTTATCGGCACTCAAGGGCTTAACCCCTGTCAGAATCACCACATAGGGTGTGGATTCTGGGGGGAGATGTAGCCTAGGGAGTATTCCAACTGCCTTTTTGGGGAGCTCCCTCTCCGTTTCCTTATTTACGTGCGCTTTTTGTGGTATTGGCCCCCTAGCGTCTGTCATGTTGCGGGTTATATCGTTTGTTACTCCTCGTGATATGTGATCTAGTGCTAATGCGTTAGAAATAGGCGGAATGGGTGTGGGCTTAGGGATGGTACTCACTATAGAAGAGCTTCTGGTTGACAATTTATCAAGTGCGATCGTGGGCTCTGATTCGCAACTTGCATTTTTATACTTTGACAATGCTGATGCATACGAAAGCTCTAAACAAGTCAATCTATTCTCTATAGCATCTAGTCTATCATATATTGGGAGACATGTATTGTAGAAGATGGATTCTAATTTCCCCCAGAAATCACAGTCAAAAGCTTGCAGCGAGGGTGAGGATAGGGCTCGAGTAGAGGGTACTGATGCAACATCTATAGGAGCAGGGATGGATTTCTCGATGGGAGCTTGGATCTCCGTATAGCTCTCATCTGGGATAGTTCGTCTGGACTTTGCTTTTTGTCCGCCATTTGGTGGATCGCCATATTTCCTTTTGGATCTCTGGGTCTTGCTAGCTCCCCTATTAGATGGCATTATAATTTTATCTTTTGGGTTCTTGGCAGATCGGGTTTTAACACAAGCAGGGATACTAGCCCTTTTGTGGCTGGTATCTTGGCTTTCCCTAGGTCTTGAGTTCAAATCTTGTCCTTCTGAGTGGGGTTGGCAACGCGGTTGCTCTTCATCAGAAACATCGTTATTTCCGATAATCTCGCAAGACGCCGAGGTAACCTCTTTGCCAGGTCCTGATCTTACGGCTGGGACTGGAGATTTCACGTTGGATATGCGTCCCAGGGAAGAGCGCTTTTCTATCACAGAACCCAAAGATAGTCTTTTCTCCGTTTGGTCTATTTCTTTGTCAAGAATCGAGGATACTCTCACCAAGAATTGGTCAAGCGTTCCCACGATAGATTTTGTGCCTGCCATTATCATGCACGGGGCTATTGTAACCAACACACTTTTTAATTGCCTCGATTGAACCAGTGAAGCATATATTTGCACAAACACGTTTGGGAACGTCTGTAAAGGCACTGACCTTATTACGTGTTGACAGGGGAGTGTCCCATCCCAGCCTCGTCCGGTCTCGAACGGGCACAAACGGCCCGCCCTTGGCCCGGGCTTCGCCCACGCGCGTCCCGCGCTGCGGTGGAACTGAGGGCCTGAAGTAGGGCCCGGGCGCTGCAGATGACGTGTGCAGTACGCGCCGGGCGCTTGGGCCTCTGGGAAATGTAGTCTCTTCACGGGCCGTTCCCCTCACGGCGTGGGTTTCCAGCACTGTCCAGGGCTGGGATGTTGGAACACGATATGCCCCTTAGACGAGCCGTTCCCCTCACGGCTGGCTCAGAAGGAACATAAAGCAAGAAAACCAGGTGAGCGCGCGTCCCGCGCTGCGGTGGAACTGAGGGCCTGAAGTAGGGCCCGGGCGCTGCAGATGACGTGTGCAGTACGCGCCGGGCGCTTGGGCCTCTGGGAAATGTAGTCTCTTCACGGGCCGTTCCCCTCACGGCGTGGGTTTCCAGCACTGTCCAGGGCTGGGATGTTGGAACACGATATGCCCCTTAGACGAGCCGTTCCCCTCACGGCTGGCTCAGAAGGAACATAAAGCAAGAAAACCAGGTGAGCGCGCGTCCCCAAACGGGCCGGGATACAAGTATCCAGACCCAATACAACCCAGTCATGGAAACAAGAAATTGCTGAATCCATGTCTGGGGGCAGCAGAGGCCTATGGTTGGCCAGACAAGCAGATAGTTGACAAAGGTCTAGTTTGTGCCAAGGACGTTTCAGCACAGGGGCAGAAAGTGAGGGAACAGCTTTCCCCTGCAATCGCAGCACAAAAGAGACCAGGAAGTGATCCGTCCAGGCCTGGGGAGCCGGAGGGAAGACCTGTAAAGGGCATAGATAGGAAAATATAGGGTCCAATAAGTGTCCTGCCACGTGCGTACTCTCAAGGACGCATTGCCCTAACTGAAAGGCCTCCAAATCTCCAGGCATGTTTGAAATCTCCGCTTTCTCATGAACCTCAAAATGAAGGTTAAGATCCCCCAAGATAGTAAAATTCGAAGCGCTACCTGCATATAGTGCGACTTTACTCAGAAAATCCTCCCTAAAACTGATTGCGGGGCCCGGAGGCCGATAGACTAAAAGATTGGACATAGTGAAGTTAGGGCTCAACATAACTCTGAACACTGCACTTTCACATTCCGCAATGTTCTCTTTACTAAAACTACACTTATAAGCATCTTTAATGATCATTGCAATGCCACCAATCCGCCCCCCCCTCTCTATTGACTGTCTTCAGCACATATCTCTAGGGAAGGGCCAACCAGGGCACAGCCACCGAGTCCTGCGTAAGCCAAGTCTCTGTTAAAAATAAGGCATCTGGGGCCTCGTCTATTAACAGGTCGAACACCTCCGCATGATGTTTCACGAGGGACCGACGGTTCAAGCTAAGGAACTTGTACTCCGCAGCCTCTGGGGGGAATGGTACCCTATCCACCCCTGGCAGCAGAAATGAGCAAGACTTACACTTAAAGGAGACAACCTGGTGCTCCCAGCGAGAAGCAGAGCACTTGGCTTCTAGCCCCAAAAGTTCTTCACGCAAATGGCTGATAGAATCGGTGGGAACACGGGCAGGGTGCCTGGCGACCGGCGACTGTCGTGCGCGGACGGGCGCAGACGGGCTTGCCTTGGGCGCGCTTTCGGCGCGCCCGCTGCGCGCGTCCACTGCGCGGCCGCAGTAGTGCCGGCATTTAACGTCGCAATACCAACAACTAGCCCGCCAACCCTCACACCCACCAAGATGGTGCCCGTCCTCCTCCCAGCCCCTCCTGCCTCAGCAGCCGTCAGTGGACCTCGCTGCCCCCCCCCCCCCGTAAATGACTAGATGCGGCAGAAAAATAAGGTGATGTGAAATTTATTGTTTTTTTTTTAAAAAGCAGCCTCACTGTGCTTTTTACAGCCTCACAAGGTATACTAAATTTAAAATTATGGGCAACAAGATACATACAAACGCAGCGCCAACACGCTGCCCGATTCTGTCTCCCGGCTCAAGCCTCAGGAGTCAGGGGTCAGGGGTCTGCGCGGCCGCAGTAGTGCCGGCATTTAACGTCGCAATACCAACAACTAGCCCGCCAACCCTCACACCCACCAAGATGGCGCCTGTCCTCCTCCCAGCCCCTCCTGCCTCAGCAGCCATCAGCGGACCTCGCTGCCCCCGCCACGTAAATGACTAGATGCGGCAGAAAAATAAGGTGATGTGAAATTTATTGTTTTTTTAAAAAAAAGCAGCCTCACAGTGCTTTAAGAACAGCCTCACAGCTATGTAATTGGAAATAGTAGATAGTGTTGACATGTGGCTAAAAAGTGCTTTGTCAAATGACGCCCATGGAAATAATCAGTATACATGCAGATAAAATGAGCAGCTATACACATGAAGAGAGAACTTACGGTCCAAAGGCACTTCCAGTGCTGTGATGAGGCGATGCAGACAGAATAGAATGGCAACCCCTGTGAGTGCCATCACTGTAACTCCACCAGCAGATTAATTTTTCAGCTCTGCTATTCTCCCTTCACACTAGACCAACGCCTGGTTTCAATCAGAAGCTGGTAAAAATGGGAAAGAGAAGAGGGACTCGTTACTCGAACAAACAAGTGCAAATCGAAACATTTCACACACAAAAAGGACTACTTGAAACATTCAAACATTAAATCATGGTGGCAGGTCCAGACCTGAAAGCAAGACGAACCTGGAGGAGTGGCCACATCCCAAACAATGTAATAATTATTGTATCACAAGGGGTAGAAAAAATAAAGTAGGGACAGATGTATGGAAAAAGAAGGTCTCAATGCATTTGGTGCTTTTGCACGCCAATTAGATTGCCACATGGTCTTCATTTTTGGGATGCGAACGATGTACTAATTAGTAGCATCGCAATATGATAATCATAGAAGGTTGTGAAACCTCCTACATAATGACTATTAACAAAGAAGGAGGCATTCTGTGACTCGGTGCAACTCCCCGAGAACTTAAGAACGGAGAGAATGCAAATCTTAGCCCTTTCTTTGTATTTCTCGTAGGAAAACATTTCTTATAAATAGATTGTTTCCTATAAAGAGACAGGTGAGTTTTTAACATAATGGGGTTCCTGCTAGGAGAACATTTTGGGAAGCACGTAGTTGTCCACTGGACTACTGTATGCTTTCCCCAAGCCAGCGGTCACAATTTCTAAAGAGGAAGCTGTCCCATGGGAAAAGCTCCATTTGAAGTTACGATGCTGGTAATAGATCAATATTGTGTGCCTTTAATAGTGGTCACCAACTATGGTTACATCCTTTTGTGTAACTTGGAGTCACCCTACGTCTGGTATCCTCAGTCAGGAACCTGGGAATTCTTATTTACCAGGAATTGTTCATGGCCCCAGAAATTCACCAAGTCGCAGCCACCGGCTGCATGGAAATCTGTCATCCAAAGTCTCATTTCTAGATTGGACTGTGGCAACTCCCTTTATCTCGGCATCACAGCTGCTCTTTTGTATCAGCTGAAAACTATTCAAACTGCCAAAACATGTGCATATGTCTCCATTCTTGCATGACTTACACTGGCTGTCGGTCCATAAAGGCCCTCTTTAAGACCCTTTACTAGCACACAAGGCCCTTACCGGGCAGGGTCGGTACATTTCCAGGAAACTCTTTCTATTGTCTCAGGTGGAAATTGTCCTCGCTGGTTTTTTGCTAGCCCTAGTCCCTCTGATTTGCAACAGCCATAGATGTAGCCATGAAATAAACTTGAGTCCGCGATCTCATTTAAGTGCCAGGATGCCTTTTCTAGGTAACAAAGTCACCCGAGAAAATGTTCAAAACAATGCTTCATCTTACAGTAGCCTATCTTGGGACATACACAAAAATGTGACGGGATGCCCTCACATGTCACCAGGTGTACCGCTTCATCATAGGATTCCCCACTCACTTCAAATACTCAGCTTGATAAAGAGCGGGTTACACCCTCGTGTCAGGAAGGCACTTCTAACTAGGTTTGGATCCGTGACATAGTAGAATTTAACAAAAATGTGATCTGTCAAACTGACCTATATGTTAAGTGGGATACCACTTGGTATTAAAAACCAAATGTGGCTAGTACCACTAAGACCGACACCATGTTTCTGCCTGTTGGCTCATACGAGTCCGTGGCATTTGTCAGGACGGGATCCTTGTGTAGCACACACCACAGTGCATGCCACTATTAGTGTTGTGCTGACCTTTGCCAACCCTCTCAAGTCCTAGGTCCCCTAAATTTGGGTCATCTGGGCCCCATGAAGGAAGCGCTCAGGAACCTCTGTAGTCAAACATTCCTCAAGGTGTGTTTCTCTCAGTTTAACTGTCTCCGACCGGCTCTTTCCTACCGATGAATTCATAGGGTCAGCTGACAAATATCAACAGACTCATATGAGCCAACAGGCAGAAACATGTTGACAGTCTCAATGGTAATGGGGTACTAGCTCCCTTTGTCCCCACATTTGGTTTTTAACACCAAGTGTTATTATTATTATTATTTATTTTGTTGATTAATTAAAACCATTACAAGAAAGGCCAGAAATAAATACAAACCAAACACATTACCTAGTTGAACATTCCAGGATACAATGCATAAAGTTGACCACAATCAATTAACTTTTTCCAGTTCGGGATAATTCCACATTATTTCATTTTAAAATAGTTTACAGGACGTGGCAGTTTTCAGGGATAAAGTGCACGTGTGCCAATCGATAAAAATAATAAACATTATAAATGGAACATTTATCTAAAAGTGGTACTCTAAAAACAAACAATTAGTACATTATCTAAAAGTAGTACTATAAAAGCAAACAATAAAAAAAGTGCCATAAAAATAATTCATCATCACCTTAAAAACAGCAACATCATCATTTCACAGCCTTAACAAATTTAACATATACTTTGGGTGTCAACCTTACATAATTTATTTTCCACTGTAAGTATAAATTTTACAAATTGGTGTATAATATAGACATTGACACCACTTGGGCAAAATATTAATGCCGATCTACAAGTCCTAAGTCCCATTTCTTTAAAAATAGGTTTTAAAATTATTTTCCGTTCCTTCATCATTTTTGGGCATAGTGTTACCATATGCAGCAAGGTTTCGTCATACTGCCCACACAGCCGACAAATATTTGATGCCCATTTGGACTCCCATTTTGGGGTTCCATCTTTGGTTGGATAAATTCCAAACCTTAGTAACATACATTTCTTCTTAATTAAGGGTTTTTGATGATGAAAAAGTAAATAAGGTTGGGCCATCATTTTGTCGAAGCAATTGGCTATAGACCAAAAGTGTTTTTTTCTTAGCTCATATTTATCCAACAATTCTGACAGCAAGGCGACGGTTGAATTAATTATTTTTTTATAATCCATTTTACTCCTTGTTTCGTCTTCCAATTTGGGACATTCGAATTTTAGGAGACACTCAGCTAAATAATCCTGCCAGCTTCTAGAGAATTCACTGGTCGAAATCTTGCTCCAACACATATTGGCCAGCGTGCCCTCCTTGGCTCGAGATAATGCCAATAGTGTTTTTACAAATGATGCTCTACGCACTAAGAGCTGTTTCCGTAAGCCAAATTCCAGTCTTAAATTGGCACATGAAATCTGCCTAGGAATCCTAAAGACTGATTTATATGTCCTTGCAACTATGGCCTCCAATACTTTCACGTCTCTACCCTTAAAAATAATAGACCCATAATCCAGCGAGGGAATAAGTTTTGCTTTCATGACTTTAAGTAGATGGTCATAATTGGGGCATACTAATTTATCTCTTAATTTTCGAAATGCGAAGGCAAGTGAGGAACCATTAGCATCTAAGTTATTGAAGTGCTGTCTGAATGATAGTCGATCATCAAATGTAATTCCCAAATATTTATAAGTTTTTACACAGTCCACAGACAAACCATTGATACTCAAGTCCTTTACCCCAAGTTTGCCTTTTCCTAATAACATCATTTTTGTTTTTTTTATATTAATTGTTAACGCATTTTGGGTTACATATATATTAAAAGAATGTATTAATCTTTTTACTCCTATCATAGTTTGGCTAAGTAAAATAGTATCATCAGCATACTGTAAGTATTTAATTTCTTTACCCATTGCAGAAGGGGAATGTGAATTTACATCATTAAAATGGGTTGGGAGATCAGACATAAATAAATTAAAAAGACAAGGAGCGAGCACACATCCTTGTTTTAAGCCAAGATTTGTCTCAAGGCGGCGGGTAGTATGTCTACCATTGCCGATTTTGACCTGCACCCAGGTATTTGAGTACAATAATTTAATCATTTTTAAAAGAGTTTCTGATCTACCCCAATTCATTAGCTTTTTCCAAAGAATATTTCTGGGTACAGAATCAAACGCGGCTTTTAAGTCAATAAAACAAATGTACAATTTTTGTTTCCTACATATGGCTCTTTCTCCTAGTAAAGACAATAAAATCAAATTAGTAAGAGTCGATTCTCCCTTCCTAAATCCTGTCTGAAAGATTGGAATCAATTCTTCTCTTTCCGCCCAAGACTCCAACTCCTCTAACAGACAACTTGCGAATATTTTAGCATCTACGTCTGTGAGGGTAATTAAACGATAATTTGCAGGATTCTCCTGGGGCCCACTTTTGTAGATCGGTTGTATTATACTTCCCCTCCATGAATCCGGAATACAGCCTGTCTTACGAATTTCATTGAAGAGGACCGTTAATAACTCTGGCCAATACTCAATTTTGACTTTAAAAATAGCGTTCGGCATTCCATTAGGGCCAGGGGCTCCATTTGATCTAATTTTAAGTAAAACTTTTTTAACTTTGTCTACCGACCATAACTTAATATTCGTAGAGCCTGGTGTATCCCTTACACCAAGAGGGTCGCACCCTTCAACTGGCTCCAATTTACATTTGGAGTCAAGACATTCAAACTCCTCTATCAGTTGGCTTCGGGAAGTTAATTTATTATTAAAAAAATGTATCCAGCTTAATTCATCAATATTGGCACTTGTATTTCTAAAATTTCCATTTTCTAAATTATTAATTATGCTCCAAAACATTCTCAGATCCTTAGATTTACATGCGTAATGGAGTTTAGCCCATGTCTCTTCATAATACAATTGTTTAGCCCTCCAGATTTCATTCTTGTAACCCCTTTTTAAATTTCTGATTTTAAGCGATGTTAAAAGGTAGGAAGATCCCTTTGCTTTTCTGTACACTGATCTTATTGATTTGTTAAGAGACCGTTTCAGATATAATAAGCGATGAGAAAACCAACCTGGGTTCCTAGGATTCAAAATTCCACCCCCAGATCGTCCCCTATTGGGGAATTTATTCAATAGGGATTCACATAAGGTGGGCCAAAGGGCAATCATCGAGGTTCCGTCAGAGTATTCGACCCGCGCATCAAGGATTAGAAGAGAGAGAAAGTCAATAATATCTTTCTCTGTTTTCTCATTCCATATTAACCTTTTTAAATTAAAAGCGACCGAGGCCGTTCTTAATATTTTAGTCTCTGGTAAATACTCGAAGGGTAAATTGATCGTAATAACTTGCGGATTATGGTCGCTCTCAATCCTTGGCACAACCTCATAACTTTGAACTCGTTCTGCGAGTTTATCTGACAATATCGTATAGTCAATTATAGAATGACAGTCGGCTTTATTAAATGTTGGAATATGCTCCCTATCATACAACATCGTTAAATTGTATTTATTAAATTCACAATTAGACCATTGGGATAAAAGATCGGAGTCGGTTTCCCGCTTTTTATACGATAAAAGATGAATATTAAAATCTCCCGAGATGATCATCTGAGCATCCCTATGATCATAATAGCACTTTCACCATCTCCCATAACTCAATAAGTTGGAGTGATCGCACCTTCTTTTTCGAACTTAAATAAACATTTAAAATGATCAACGATTGACTGGCTATTAATTTAACACATTTAATCCATTTGACTTGAAGGTCTATTTCATAGTGTTCAACATTAAGATTTAAAGAAACATATATTGAGAGTCCCCCACTTGGTCGACCATATGCAGCTTCCCTGCACGCTGCATTCAAATATTCGTAATAGCCCATCAGCGGCGTGCTGGCCAAATTCCACGTTTCTTGCAGAAGTAACATATCAAACAAATTTAAAAAACTTACAACATTTACATCTTCTACAAGTGTATTAAAACCATTTGTATTCCAAGAGCAAATTCTGACTGCTATTGGTGCATTGAGTGAAGTGCCCCGACAAATTCTGACTGCTGTTGGTGCATTGAATAAAGTACCCCAACATCAATCAGTCTTTGCTGAATTTTTTTCAGATAGAGTAGCCGGAAGCCAACTCCAGTCATCAGCTGCCGCATGAACCCCTTTTGATTCCTCACACACACGTGACCCTGGCTGACCGCTTTTAATTTTAATGCCACCTAGCCTATTTAGGGCTGAAGATGGACCTGAAGCGCCTTTCAATACTCTAAATTGGTTAACAGTGGTTTGTTTTGGAGCCTCCTTCTTCACTATGGGTATTAGTGGGGTCGGGTATTGCAGACCGTGTAGTCTCCATACTTTAATCCCCCAACTTTCAAAGTTGTTAGAATTCGCTAATATTTTCTTTACAATATCATCCTTTAGCCAAGTCGTGATGGTTTTCTCCCTATTACCACCATCTATCTTAACAACTCTACAGAATCCAGGTCTTCGGTTGCAACATCCTTAAGATCAGGAGTTGCTTTTAGTAATTTCAGAATGTTCCCTCTATTCAGAATATCATGTGAACCGCGAGTCGAGTATAGGGGGCAGAACACCACTTTTCGATTTTCAGCTTGTAGTTTGGGTGATTCAATATTACTCCTAAGCCCTGGACCGGATTGATCAGTATTACTCCTAAACCCTGAATCCGATCTAACCATATTCCCAGCAGTCACCAACAGGGAACTATCCTGCAATTTGGGGGATTCAATATTCCTCCTAAGCCCTGGATCGGATCGATCAGTATTACTCCTAAGCCCTGAATCCGATTGATCCATATTCCCAGCAGTCACCAACAGGGGATTATCCGGTCGATTTAAACGATCAGGCTGCCCTGGCTTAGATTGAACCAGAATACTGGGACCCTCAACCTGTTTATTCTTGTTAGGATGCGAAGGAGGGGGATTTACTAATTTTCCATGAGGTAGCTTCTGGTTATGTACACAGGGCTGTATTCTCGGACTAATCTGGTCCCTGTGCGTAAGGGAAAGGTTTACAATTGTTTCAATGGCCATATGTTGCTCACCTTTTGGGACAACTCCTTCATCTCTAGACCAAACGGACTCTATTTCTTTTGGATAGGTGTGTATATTATTATTAGACCCTATTAATTCTTGAACTGGGATAATCTCATTCTGGAAAAAGTTTTCAGTACCCTTATAAGAGTGTGAATCTTGCATAGGCTTATCTTGCCCTACCTGGTTCTCTCGGATTGACAGTAACTGGGTTCCAGCTTTACTGCATGGCTTAACCTTTCTATTGGCTTGAGGTGCAGTCGAAGGTGTAAAAATTGGGAAGAGAGCTGCAGGACCAGAATTCAAGTTTAATGGGCCGCTATTGTTTGCAACCCCATTAGCTATTTTTTTATCCCGGGCTGCCTTGTTATGTGTTTTTCTCAATCTTTTCCTCGCCCATTTTGATAATACTTCAGGTACTCCTGTTACTTCAGTGACCGTAGTTACTATTGAGCTACTATTATTTGACTCCAGATTTATCTTTAAATTAGGGGAGTGTAATGCCTCTAAGGGTACCTCAATAGTACCTGCTACGGGTCCGGGGGCCCCACTTTTAACACTAGCCTTCCGCGGGGGAGAAAGTTTTATGACCAGAGGATTTTTTTCTATGGTTCCAATATTTCTTATATCATCACTCGTCCCAACTTCCCTACCAGATAATAGTTTTACTTCGTGGACCATAGAGCTAACAATTGATGGCAGATCAGAGATTTTATCGATCAGTTGAGCGCACGTGCAGGATATTAACTGATTTTCTTTATCAGCTTGAACTTTAGAAATCAGCTTAGTTAGTTGAAAAAGCTTTGCGTCAATTCCTACAACGTGAGTTGCTAAAGTATTTAAAATATCTACCTGAATATCTAACTTGTCAGAGTGGAAATTAAGGGCTTTTGTTATAGAATCCATAGTATTAAGCATACAATCCCATACTCCACACTCAGAATTACTAGAATTACTAGCATTATTTTCCAAGGTATCTGATTTTACCTGAAAATTTCCATGAAACTTTGTTAGAAAAGATAAATCTGCGGAGTTAAAAGACTTACATTTCTCATTAATATCCAACTTAACCTTATTGCTCCTACTAGCCATACCTGGAATCAATACAGACTTATTGATACAAAAGCTATTTTCCAAAATTATACTGGATTTATCCAAATTAATAGGACGAGCCTCCCCAGTTAAGGAAAGATGTTCAATCGGGCTGAATACTAAATCATCTCCGCCACCCGTATTAAGTGGCTTAAACACATTATTATCAGCCTCTACGGCCACATCATGATTTGAACCCGAAGAGATTTCAATTACCGAGCATACAACAGTTCCACTCTCTGTAGATCTTTTGTTCGACTCTTCCGTTCCTAAATTTTGTTGGTTCTCCATCACAAATAGATCAGTAGGCTGCTCAATTAGCTGATCCACCATATTATCACGGTGAATTTGTGCTTGTGCTTGCAGCCTTCCAGTATACACTGGTAAATTATTCGACAGGATAAACGCTGGGTCTTGTGTGTCTTTAATTGACTTCGGAAGCTTTTCCTTAGGGCTACTCATTTCCAATGCCTTAAATTGACCCGAAATAGCTTTAGGATCTTTCAATGGAGATGAATGGCCTACAGTTAGGTTCGAAACCAGGGACACCGGCTCATCCCGGGGCCTTGGTAGAGACGAGGCAGATTTGGGCTCAGGATCTTCACCCAATTGAGCACTATTTAAACACGGTGACGATACAAGAGAAGTAAATGAAGATGATCTGCAATCGACACCAGAGTTGCCCTTATCCTTCTTAATTTGAGTTCTATTTTTCTTTTGAGTGTGGTACTTGAAAAAGTAACTCTTAATTGACGGTTGAGCGTCAATGTTGGCAATCTTCTGAATCTTCCCTGGGACTACGGGGGATAAAGGTGGTACGCTCAGCTCAGCTAATTCAGTAAAGCAGTCCCTTGATGTAGTAGCCCTCTCATTTTTTTCATCTGATTTTGACTGTGTCCCCACTTTGGTTGATGCATCAAGATTGTGACGCTGTTTTAACTTCGGCAGAGCACCGCGTTGGCGACCGGATCTCATCGTTAACCAGCACCTTGATGTGACTTCAGCAAGTTTCAATGACGTAATAAGGGATGATTAAGTTATGATTAAATTATACCAATGACGTCTAGGGGGTCCTCACACCTCCCAAACAGGACCCTTTGACTCTTTGTTGATCTTTGTTGCTCTTTTTGCCCCCGTCCTCTTATACTTTGGGGGTTGCCCTTCACCACCACTTTTACTTTTATCACCACTACAGCTCACCTCCCAGACCTCCCAGGCCTGTCTGCCCCAAGTCCTGCGCCGAGCCGAGCTCCGTGTTCCAAAGACACCGCAAGCCGCCCAGACCTCCAGCCGCAAAGGTAGAATAACGGGGGAGGTACAATAACGGCAATGCGGCGGTAGCAGACAATCACAGGGTTAGTGGCAGCAGCCGTCAGGGAAAGGCCGGAAAAGACCGCAGCAGCGAAAGCGGTAATGGCAGCTGTGGCAGGGCAGGATCATTAATTGACGTAGCAGCAACACAGCAAAAGAGCAACACAGGATCACCCGGCCGCCCAGGTCAGGCTGCCCAGGTCAGTGCGCTCAACCAGGCTGGGGAATCCTGTGTCCTGGGTCACAGGAGGGAGAGCGGAGGGAAGGGGAAGCCCGGAAGTCAACTGCCCTAGCCCTTGCTTCCCCACACCTGCGCCGCCTCCACTGCTACTGACAGAGGGGCAATCCTTCGCTTTTCGGGAAAGGAAGCCTTTTTGCGGCACCGGCCGCTAAAGCAGAGCAGAGTAGGCTTTCACTCCGGCCGCTGCCGGGTGATTTTTATATGATCCTTTATCGCGCTGCAAGAGACTTTCGCGGCTAATCAGCCGGGGAAACGGTGGGTTTGGACTCCTCCTCACGGCCCTCGGCCCCGGTCCGCCACGGTCCACCTCGGGCCTCAGACCTGTCCCTGCCCCTCAAGTATCAAGTGTCTAGGGGGTGAGGTACCTCGGAGCTCTTGGAGCCTTGGTTCACGGGCGGCGGACCACGGACCGCGGAGAATGTCGGCTGGCGTTATGCTCGGTTTTTCGCTGCTGCTCCTGCAACGTCGACCCTCTGCTGCACTCTGACGGATTCTCAAGAGCGTGTGAGTTCAGGTTTACCGAGAGCAAGGGAGCACAGGGAGCACAGGATCAGGTGCGCCAGGCAAGCACTAGTAATCAGTCACAGGGAGCACAGGTCAGGTTTAGCAGAGTGGAATAGAGCCGGGGCCGGGATGCGAAGGGAGAGGGAGGGGCGGCTAGCGGTTGGCGTCTGGCTCCGCAGATTTCTCCGCTCGCTCACTCACCCGGACACCCAGATGTGGTAACGGAGCCACCCGGCCCGTTCCAGCACGCTGGTCACGCACCCACGCACCCGGAGGGCGGGCACGCCCGAAGGTATAAATAAACGGGCGCGAGACCGCTCGTGGTCTTTGGCCCACCACAGTGACCCTGGCTGTTGTGTCCTGCTTTATGCTACCATCTCCCCATGCCCCTAGGCCTCCCCGGTACCAGCGTCCCCCCCAAACACTACATTGGCGACGAGGGCGGAGCCTACCCGCGCCTCGCCCCTCCGGCGCACTACGAACTTGCCTGGTGGTGCCCGGCGCTCTCCGCGGAGGCGGAACGAAGCGGACCTCGCCGAGCGCGTCCTCGCGCTGTGGATCCCGAGGCGGGCGCTCTGCAGGTGAGCTCTGTTCGGAGGGGGGAGTCGGCCCTCGTGAGCTGCATGAGCGTCTGAAAGACAAAGCTGGCTTTGGCTCTGCCGGTGAAGGCCCCGAGGCAGTTTGTGGCAGAGGGCGTCCTCAGCGGTGCCTGCGGGGGAGAGTGAACAATAAAGCATCAAAACAAAAAAACAAAGGAAGAAGAGCAGGTCTCGCCCACGCGCAGCACCAGCAGAAGAAAAGGTCTCGCCCACGCGCAGCACCAGCAGAAGAAAAGGTCTCGCCTGCGCGCAGCGACAGGCAGGTGGCCTGCATCGGCCCGATCAAGGGAGGAAGTGCAACGGTGGTCTCGCCTGGACACCAGCCAAGCAGCCACGGTCTGGGAGAGGAGCAGTGAGGAGTGACGAGTATGACGACCCCTGCCCCCAGCGGAAGTGGCACGGCGCAGCAGCCTCAGCCGGTAGCTGCCGCACAGCCCGCGGCCGCCGCGCCTGGGCACAGCGCGGTGGCCCCGCTGCCACCGTTCAGCGAATTGTCGGACCCCTCCACGGCGGCCGTGCGGTGGCGCTCATGGATCGGACGGCTGGAGCACTACTTTGTCGGAGTGCGGGAGAAGGACAACACGGTCAAGAGGTCTCTCCTCATGTGCTACGGTGGTGAAGAACTGTACGACCTCTTCGAAACTCTACCGGACAGGGGGAACGACGACGACTATGCGGGCGCCATAAGGGCCCTGAACCGCCATTTTGACCCCCAAACCAACCCCGATTTTGAGTGGTTTAAGCTTCGCCAGGCGCGACAAGAAGAAACAGAAAGCATCGACGTCTTCTATGCACGCCTGCGGAAACTCTCGCTGTCCTGTGAGCTGCCAGACCAGAGGGCAGAGATTCGGGCTCAGCTCATACAAGGGTGCAGGTCGGTCCCGTTGCGGCGTCTCATCCTACGGGAGCCAGGCATCTCCCTAGATAACATCCTGGTCCTAGGCCGGTCTCACGAGCTATCCAATGCTCGGGCGGATGCGATGGAGGCGGCCCTCAATCGGCCAGCGACTGCCCCGAAAACGCCAGCAATCAAGGAAGAGAGAGTGGACGCGCTGCAGAAGCGACCGAACCAGCAGCGAGGAGCCGCGAGGGCTCCACAGGGCAGCACATGTGGCAACTGCGGCCTAGGTCACCCACCTGGCGGCCGGTGCGTCGCAATGGGAGAAACATGTCTGAAGTGCGGTCGGGCGAACCATTTTGCAAAGGTCTGCAGAGGTGGCCGAAGGGGGCGCGGAGGTGCTTCCGGCCCGCGTGGGGCTGCGGCGCGCGTGCACCAACTGACAGTGGAGGAATCCGCCGCCCTGCGCGAAAACTCCAAGCCAGAGTTCGATGAAGAGGGGGAAGAAGAGGAAGTATTCTTCGTTTCGTTCGTGGGCCGGGAAGGCACGAAGAGAAGACCGCCGCCCATGTGTGACATCATGGTGGCCGGGTCCCCGGTGAGTGCTCTCATCGACACGGGGGCGTCGGTGAACGTCATGGACAGCTGCCAGTATGAGAGGTTGTCGCCACGACCACCCCTGAGACCCTCCAAAGCCCAAATCTTCACGTATGACAGTGACCGGCCACTGTCCCTGCGAGGGGTGATTGACGTTGAAGTCGTCAGCGATGGCAGGAAGCTGGCCACGACATTCCACGTGGCGGAAGGCAAGAGGGGCACCCTGCTGAGCTGCCACACCGCCGAAGATCTGGCGCTGGTATTCTTCGCGAATCAGGTGCACGACCTGCACGCAAGGGAGATACTGAAGGACTTTCCGATGTTGTTTCAAGGTCTAGGATGCCTACGCGGGAAGCAGTTCAAACTACACGTGGACCCGACGGTCCGGCCCATGGCGCTGCGTCACCGGAGAATACCATTCCTCCTGCGACCACGGGTAGAGGAGGAGTTGCAAAAATTGGAAGACTTGGGGGTGATTGAGAAGGTATCGGGTCCGACCCCGTGGGTGTCCCCCCTGGTCGTGGCGCCCAAACCCAAGCAGCCCGGCGCCATCCGGTTGTGTGTGGACATGCGCCTCCCAAACAAGGCAGTCAAGCGCGAAAGGCACCTCACGCCCACCATGGACGATATTGTGGCCGACCTCAACGGCGCGCAGTGGTTCACGAAACTGGATCTCAACGCGGGGTACCACCAGCTTGAACTCCACCCCGATAGCCGCAACATAACCACCTTCTCCACCCACGTCGGCCTGCGGAGATATAAGCAGTTGAGCTTCGGAATCTCGTCAGCGGCCGAAGTGTTCCAAAATGCCATAAGGGAGACTCTCTCGGGTCTCCAGGGAGTCATCAATTTAAGTGACGACATTCTGGTGTTCTCACGAACTCTGGAAGAACACCATCGGCATCTGCGAGACACGCTGCAGCGGTTAGCGGATAGCGGCCTCACCCTGCACGAGGCCAAGTGCTCCTTCTACCAGGAGTCGGTCGAGTTCTTCGGCTACATCTTCTCGAGGGAAGGCCTGAGAGTGGATCCGAAGAAAGCGGTGGCTTTCCGCGCTGCCCCGAGGCCCACATCCGCCACCGAGGTCAGGAGCTTCCTAGGGATGGCAACCTACTGTGGGAGGTTTATTCCCAATCTGGCGTCCCTGTCGGAGCCGCTCCGGCTTCTCACGAAGAGTGGTCAACCTTGGACCTGGGCGGCTAAGGAAGATCTGGCGTTCCAAGCGGTCAAGGACGCGCTGATCGACGACAAGGTGATGGCGTACTTCAGACCCCACCGGCGGACAGAGGTGGTGGTGGACGCGAGCCCCGTGGGGCTGGGCGCGGTCCTGATGCAGGAGACGGAGGCGAAAGAATGGGTCCCGACCGCGTATGCCAGCAGGGCTCTGACAGCCACGGAGATGAGGTACGCGCAGATCGAGCGGGAGGCGCTGGCCATCAAGTGGGCCTGTCAACATTTTCATCTCTACCTTTATGGTCACGACTTCCGGGTGGTCACCGACCACAAGCCCCTTGTTCCGCTCTTCGCCGGCACGGCGAGGCTAGGGCCCCCGAGGATCGAGAGATGGGCGGTCCAGTTACAAGCGTACCGATTTGAGGTCGTGTTCCGACCCGGGGCCAGCAACCCAGCGGACTTCCTGTCCCGACACCCGGAGCCGGTGCACCCTGATCAGTCGGATGAGGCGGGAACGGAGGAGTTCGTCCGCCTGGTGTCGCAAGCTGCATGCCCGGTGGCACTCACGTTGGAAGACATCGGCAAGGCCACGGAGCTGGACGATTGCCTCGTGAAAGTGAAGCGCACGCTGGCGACCCACCACTGGCGGAACTTCCTGGATGGAGTGCAAGCCCTCACTGAAGAGGAGAGAGTGTATCGACAGCAGGTGTGGAACGCGCGGAGTGAACTCAGCGAGGGGCCGCATGGCGTGGTCCTGCGAGGAGCAACACTCGTCATTCCGAGGAGTCTCCAAGGAGAGGTGGTTAGGTTGGCGCATCAAGGGCATCAAGGCGTCTCCAAGACCAAGGCAAGGCTGCGGAGCAAGGTGTGGTTCCCTCGGATGGACGCGTTGGTTGAGGAAGCCATCCGCAACTGCCACTCGTGCAACATCACCGGGGGGGAGCCGACACCTCACCCAGTGATCACGGAGGACCCATGTCTGGAACCCTGGTCCAAGTTGAGTGTAGACTTTGGTTCGTTCCCGGATGGGCGACACACCTTAGTGGTGGTGGATTCACACTCCAAGTTCCCGGTGGTGGAAGTGGTGTCATCCACGGCATTCAACCAGGTGCGAGCGGCGCTGGACCGCATATTTGCCATGATGGGCCTACCTGAGGAAGTCCGGTCGGACAACGGGCCACCGTTCCAAGGGCGAGAGTTCCAGGACTACCTAGCGGCTCGAGGGGTCAGGCACGGGAAGATCACCCCGCAGTGGCCCCAGGCGAATGGTGAGGTGGAGCGATTTATGCGCACGATGAACCGGGCGCTGAGAATCGGAGTCGAGCAAGGAGAAGACGCGGATCAATGCCTCTCGCAGTTCCTAAGTGCTTACCGCCGGACACCCCACTGTACGACCCGGTGTGCGCCAGCGCACCTTCTGTTCAAGAAGGCCCCCAGGGACAATATCCCGGCGAGTCATGTGTGGCAGCCTAGGCCGCTAGACCAAGAGGCGGCGCAAGGGAGAAGGCGGACCTCCAACGAGAAGGCCAGTCTGAAGAGAAGAGCCAGGGCGAGGAGTCTCCAGGTGGGAGACGGGGTCATCCTGAAAGACCGGTACCCGAATTGGAAATATGGTACCCCGTTTGAACCGGAAGTGTGGGAAGTGACCGGGGTGCAGGGCACCATGGTGTCCGCCAGGAGAGGGACGCGGACGGTAACGCGAAATGCATCGTGGTTCAAACGAATAACATCCGTCTTCCCTGAGACTGACCAGGAGGAGGAAGAGTTTGAGGCCCTGGAAGGGTGCGGCTCACCAGGAGTGCAGGCGAGCCCATCGCGGAGCGCACCCCCACTGCCCGGGGCGGGCGATCGAGAAGACGGGCCCTCTGCAGAGGCCGAGGCGCCCAGTGGCCGAGGGGCAGGAGGAACAGGCCGAGGAGATGTTCCACGGAGTCAGCCGTATGGACTTCGGCCAAACCCGGCCCCAAGTAAGAGACTCAGAGACTTTGCGTGGTGTGCGCAAGAACCGAACTGTTCCGTGATAAATGATCTCTGTATCTGAAAGATTGGAGGGATGTGGTAACGGAGCCACCCGGCCCGTTCCAGCACGCTGGTCACGCACCCACGCACCCGGAGGGCGGGCACGCCCGAAGGTATAAATAAACAGGCGCGAGACCGCTCGTGGTCTTTGGCCCACCACAATGACCCTGGCTGTTGTGTCCTGCTTTATGTTACCATCTCCCCATGCCCCTAGGCCTCCCCGGTACCAGCGTCCCCCCCAAACACTACACCACTGACTCACACCGCTCGTCTCTGCTCCAGCAATGTTCGTTCCACTTGCCCGTTTCCGCAGCTCCGCACTGCAACCGCTACTCCCGCTGCTCCGCTCACCGCTCTCTCACAACCACGTGACAATTCTCCAATCAGATCCTTCGGCGGTGGAGTTGAAATGGAGTCAGCGTCGATGAAACATGGTCTATAGCAGTAGAGATTATTATGTACGATAACGGCACCCGAACGTCACGATTAAGGAAACCACATAAAGGTCAGTTTTGCAGATCACATTGATTTTTAATTCTATGTCATGGGTCAATACATAGTTAGAAGTGCATCCTTGACTCCAGGATGTAGGCCCGCTGTTCACCAAACCAGGTTTTAGAAGAGCGTGGAGAGTCCTATGATAAAGAATGATACCTGTGTGTGAGGACATTCCGTCACATTTTTGTGTATGACCAGAGATAGGCTACTGTAAAGTGAAGCATTGTTTTGAACATTTTCTGGGGTGTTTTTTTGTGTATAACAGTTGTGACTGGAGGCCAGCTCACCCTTGAGGCCACATAGCCTCTAGTTCCCTACCTTGGATAGTGTCTGTGGTTTTCTGTGTTGATGATTTTCTAGGTAACAGACAGCTGTGCCTATAATAGAATTGGAATGTCTTTCATGTCGTCTCCAACTTGTGATTTGGAAAGGGTCGCAAATATAAGATGGTATCCTATTCGAAAAAAAGCTTTCATACAATGTAAAAAGGTGGTTTGTGGTCTCAAACCCTGTGTTTTGATATCACAAAACACGACTGTACATCTTACCCGTACACAACAATAGATCTGCAGTGACGTTTTCCTAAACTCACATATTGTGCATTAGCACGCCATCTAGTGGGCGCGTACGGAACCTTCTACTACAAAGTCTTAATCTTGATGTTGTCAGCCATAGGCAGAGACAGTATGACTAAGGATGATGTGAACCGCAAGCATATTATGATAAAAGCGATTTTACTCGTCTGCCTGGCTGTGTCACCAACATATTATTGAGTATGCCCGTTTACATTTATATCTTTATTGGACTTTCTTCAGTATTTACTCTACACAATCCCACCAATCCCCCTTTTTCTTTCCCCGGATCCTTTCATCCTGTCCTGGAATCAAACAACATCACTTCGAGGAGACCGCGGAGCATAACATATTCACGAAGGGCGGCTTGGGTTTATTTTTTTATTTATTTTATTTAATGCGTTTTTATATAGCGCGGACTTTACCCGAAGGTGTCGAAGCGCTTCACAATAAGAGCAGTAATGATACATAAGGAGAAAAATTACAAGTGAGCATGTTAAAAAATCAAACGTTACGTTACATGAGGCAATAGTGACATTTGTGCAAGTATCAGGCGCAAACAAAAAACAAGAGGTAGCAAACAATACGTGACAAAAGGAAAAAGTGACGTGTGCAGGTTACAAGAGCATACAAAGTACACAGAGGTAAAAAATTGCAATAAATGGCAGACACTCAAAACACTAAAACAAAAGTTACGTTACATGAGGCAGTGGTGGCCGTTGTGCATGTATCAAAAGCAAACAAAATACAAGAGGTAGCAAACGCTACGTTACAAAAGGAAAGGTGACGTGTGCATGTTACAAAAGAGTACAAAGTACAAGTAGAGGTATAATACTGCACTAAATGGCAGACACTCAAAACACAAAAACACACTGGGAAGGCACTTCTATAGGCATGGAGAACAGAATTTCCTATAATGGAAGGACTTCCTTCAGAAAATAGAGGGCGTGAATTAAATTTGGAAGTGTCTTTGAAGGAGGAGAGCTTTGAGGTCAGTTTTGAAGGCCTGGGAAGAGGTGGTGGTCCGGAGCTGAGGCGGAAGTGAGTTCCAGATTCTCACCGCGTTGCCTGAAAAGGATTGGGCCATCGATCTTTCCTTCTTGAAAGTGGGAGGTTCAAGCAATACATTTTCTGCATTACGTGATGGTCTGGAGCCTCCAGAGAGTTTCAGTTTATTCGCCTGGTAGCGAGGGGAGGAGGAGTGCAAAGCTTTGTGGGTGATACAGGCAGTCTTGTAGATAGATCTTGCCTCTATGGGAAGCCAACGGAGGGTGGATAAAATGGGTGTGATGTGGTCGCTTCTTCTGGCCCCATAAATGAAACGAGCTGCTGAATGGAGAACAGACTTCAGGGGGGACAGGTGGGTTTTGGGGAGGCCAGCAAGAAGAGAATTGCAGTAGTCCAATCTGGAGAGAACCAGCGATTGGACCAGGGTTTTAAGGTCGTGCTCCGGGAAGAAGCGACGAATCCCCCAAAGAAGGCGCAGTTGGTATCGAGCAGACTTTGCAATGTAATCGATGTGGGAGAGTAGATGGAGTTTTTTGTCGAGTATGACACCAAGGGATTTTGCGCTCTCGACAATGATGGGTTTATTGTTCAGTAGATTTATCTGATCTATCCATGATTGCACTGGGGGAGGAGAAAGTGAGGAGGAGAGGAGGAGGAATTCAGTTTTGGAGGGATTCAGGATCAGTTGATGAGTTAACATCCAGTTTTGAATGGAGTCGAGAGTAGAGCTTAGGAAGGAGAGATCGTGAGTGGAGGCCACCTTAAGGTAGATTTGAGTGTCGTCTGCATATAGATGATAGTGGATCCCGGATTTACTCAGGAGATTTCCCAACGGTTCTAAATAGAGATTGAACAGTGTGGGTGCAAGTATAGAGCCTTGAGGGACACCTTGACTGACCGCTAAAGGAGATGAAAGACTGTTAGCTATTTTGATCATTTGGGATCTATCAGAGAGGAAGGAGGAAAACCATTTGAGCACAGTGCCCTTTAGAATGTAGATGGCAGAATACAGCTGCAACAGTACATGGTAAGTAGTACATCGACACTTCTATTAATTTCTCAAATGAAAGCCCCCACAACTTTTATATTTTATTTACATTACACCAACTTTATAAGTTTCAAATATTTACAATTTGAATAACAACGGTCATAACGGTGATCTGTCTTCAAATCAGGTAAAAGTCTAAATAAATGCGAGTTCTGCTGATTCTTTGGGAAAAAAAGTTTACATTGTAAGGTGTTAATAGTGGTTTTGGAAAGCAGCGATAGGACACAGCAGTTGTTCATATTCTATTCTTTCTAGTACTTTAGTCTTCAAAACAAAGAGACCGTTCAACTCTCGACAGAAGAGATTTTAAGTTGGCCAAGTCTTAGCAAGCTTATGCCACCCAAAATAGGGGGGGGGGGGGGGGGGGGCTTAAATGTGGCAGTCATATGCTTCTAATAAATAATGCACACACGTAATGTTAGTACACCATAAGTTTGTAAAGCGCACTTTCAACCAAGGGTATCTTGGCGCTGAATAACAGATGTTTACTGTTACCCATTCTCCCCCGTTTTATCGACCTTTGGAAGATGAAAGGCTGACTGGGCCCACCGGGATGTCTTGCATTTTTTAGCAGAAGTTCAGTCTGACTTGAAACACTAAGCGAGTGCTGTCTCCTGTGTTTCATACTACGTCACTGGCAGCCCTTGCAGGGCAGCACCTGCAACCTGTATCGCACTTGTTCAGCGCAAGGCCCTTTACAGTAGTGTTGTGAGAGCACCATCAAAATCGCCCAAGTTCTAAGCTGAGGATGTGTCCGGATATAGCGGCAGCAGGAATTATTTTTTCCTTTCAGTGTCTCATAAGACAGGTCTAACTGCTGCTTTTCACATTTGTGTGGTAAATGATGCGTTTCGCAGCTTTTCTAAGGAGTGTTAATGTTAACCCATTATCAGCGAGATGCTGGGATTTGCATCTGAAAGTCTACCTGTGTACCCTCTCACCCGCAGGGTAGTTTAACCTGCGATTGCCAACAAGAAAAAAAGCAGAACGCCAGGAACTCTTCTTTTCCATTTCATAGCTCTGTGCTTTGGCAGTATGACACTGTTAGAAATGGGGGTCTTTAGCTTGCCGAGGTAGGTACCTTTGTCCAAATAGAGACCCATGCTTCTAGTCAGGGTAAGGGGGATACACTTCTAAAACAACCCCTGCTCACCCCCTTCGTAGCTTGGCACGAGCAGACAGGCTTATCTCAGAGGCAGTGTGCAAAGCACGAGCACACAGGCTTATCTCAGAGGCAGTGTGTAAAGCATTTGTAAACACATACAGTAATACAGTGAAACACTACAAATGGGACACCACACCAGTTTAGAAAAATAAGTCATCTTTATCTAAACCAAACAAGACCAAAACAACAAAATTCCACAATACATTAATAAAAAATAAGACTTTCAAATGGTAGAAATAGTTCAGTTCAAAGCAAATGCAACACTTTTCACACGAAGTACCTTGGATGCGTCACGCACACAAACAAAAAGGGTTGCAGGAAAGGTGATGAGTCGGTTCCTTACTGCTGTGCAGGGGAGGTGAGGAGTCGGTTCCTTACCGGAGAGGAGGTGATGCTTCGGTTTCTTACTGCATGGGGAGGTGATGCTTCAGTTTCTTACTGCGTCCCTCAACGATGCGACAGACTTGACGCCTCAATGCGACGATCAGTGACAATGTGTGGGTTCTTGCAGCCGCACAGTAGGCCTTGCGTCAGAATCGGTGCAGTGATCCCACACTTCGGAGATCGGTGCACTCGATGCAGCGTGCAGTGATTTCTTGAGCCACAGGCAGCCGCTGCAATAATTTCTTCAGCGATGCATCGGAAACCGGTGCAGATGCGTTGCGCTTCTCAAAGTTGCATTACTTTTCCCAGCTCCCAGCGGCAAACGGCCTCCAGAGGTCCAAAACAACCGCAGGCACCTCTTAGCAGGTCAGAACTCCTCGCAAGGAAGTTCAGGGGAGCTGGTGGTGAAGTCTTTGTGTCCCCGAGACTTTAGTACAGGAGGCAAGCTCAATATCAAGCCCTTGAAGATCTTCCTCAAACAGGGGACACAGGAAACAGCAAAGTCCTTTCTCCTTTCCTTGGTAGCAAGTAGCCACTGCAGGCAAACCACAGACAGCAAAACAGCACAGGGGCAGTATTCCTCCTCAGCTTCTCCGGCTCTTCTCCTTTGCAAAGGTTCCTCTTGATTCCCAGAAGTGATCTAAAAGTCTGAGTCTGGGCCCCAATATTTATACTACAAAATCCTTTGCTCTCTGGTGGCAGAGAAGACCTGTGCTCAGTCAAAACTAGTCATTTTTTGTCCTCTCTGGTGCAGCTTTCTGGCAGGATGTGCAAACAGCATTGTAAAAATGCAGCCCAGGTCTATTCAGCCCAGCCCTGACTCATCCAGACTCTCTGGAGCCACTGCACCTCCCCAGCCCCTGCCATTCCAAAGCCAGACAGTCAATACACATCCTAGCAGAGGCACACTGGATGGCTAAGCAAGAAAATACCTACTTTCTAAAAGTTGTATTTTCAGACATAAGATGTAACAATCACCCTCCCAGGGGTAGTTATGCTTATAAGATGTTACAAGCAAACTCACCATTCTATCCCATGGGAACAGGTAGCCTTGCAATAGCGAAAAACAAAATTGGCAGTAGTTCACATGCCACACACCAGGGAATGTCCTTTCACCTACACTGCACCCTGCCCACAGGGGCACCTTGGGCTTACCTTAGGGGTGACTAACATGTAAGAAAAGGGAAGGGGAAGGCCTGGCAAGTGGGTGCACTTGCCAAGTCGACATGGCAGTACTAGACTGCTCACAGGCACTGCAATTTCAGGCCTGAGTTACATTTACAGGCTGCTTATGTGGGAGGAACAATTGGTGCTGCAGGCCCACTAGCAGCATTTGATTTACAGGCCCTGAGCACACACAATGCACTGTATTAGGGACTGAGTAGTACATTAAATAGCCAATTATGATAACACCAATCCATAACAACAATTTACAAAGGGAGCACTTGCACTTTGGCACAGAACAGCAGTGGCAAAGTGCCCAAAGCATCTAGACCAGCAAAATTAAATCCAACACAGAACAAAATAACAGGAGGCAAAGGCAAAAAATGCAGGGGAAACTACGCCAATGGTGCCAGGTCTAACAGCCATGATACCATCTTCTAGGTTTGGTCTTTTCAACCAACGGCATATTGCATTGCAGTTTCAAAATCGACTCAAACCCCAGCATACAATGTGTTGTTGACTAAAGTGTCAGAATTGGCCACTTGTCAGGTATGTTGTAAAAGTTTACAGAGTCATCTTGTTAGCAATGCTTTCACATTTTGCAGTTGGCTACTCCATATAAAAAATTGCTTGTTTCAAACGTAAATCCAAAAGTAAACTCTGAGCACATATTTTGTGAGGGTTCACTCTTTCATTCACATCATTCATTAAAACAAGCATTGGTAACTTGAAGGAGGTTTTCTCTTATGTGTAGTACAAAGGTTTATACCAAGCTTCACAACACAATAAATCTAAAACGTACAGCAGCAGCAGCACAATCTTCCATGACACAAATATTAAGTTAAAGAAAGGTAGCCATAGCAGAGGACCAGAACACAATTCTCACACATATAGAAGAGGTACAAAACAGATAGCGAACACATTAGGGTGCGGTGGCAGACCGTGTCGAATGCGGCTGACAGGTCCAGGAGGATGAGGGCTGATGTTTCGCCGTTGTCCAGTTGGCGTCTGATGTAGTCTGTGGCGGCGATGAGGGCTGTCTCGGTGCTGTGGTTACGTCTGAATCCGGATTGGGACGGGTCCAGGATGATGTTGTCTTCGAGGTGGCGGGTCAGTTGAATGTTGACGATTTTCTCAATGACCTTTGCCGGGACCGGGAGCAGGGAGATGGGTCGGAAGTTCTTGAGGTCCTTGGGGTCCGCCTTGGGCTTTTTGAGGAGGGCGTTTATTTCGGCGTGCTTCCAGCTTTCCGGAAATGTCACTTTTTCGAAGGAGATGTTGATGACCTTCCGTAGCTGGGGTGCGATGGCCGCGTCTGCTTTGTTGAATACGTGGTGTGGGCATGGGTCTGACGGAGATCCTGAGTGGATGGAGTTCATGATCTTGCGTGTCTCGTCGTCGTTGGTGTTGGCCCAGGTGGTCAGGCGGTTGGCGCTGTTGGTGATCGCGGGGCGGGTGGAGTCGTGCGTCGTTGGTGCGGTAGTGGAGTTGAAACTGTCGTGGATGTCAGCGATCTTGCGGTGGAAGAAGGTGGCCAGTGAGTCGCACAGTTCTTGTGAGGGCGGGATGTCGTTGGCGCTGGCGTCGGGATTGGAGAGTTCTTTCACGATGCGGAAGAGCTCTTTGCTGTCGTGTGCGTTGTTATCCAGGCGGTCTTTGAAGGAGGATCTCTTGGCAAGTCTGATGAGGTGGTGATGTATGCGGGTGGCGTCCTTGTGGGCTGTGTGGTTTTCTGGCGTTCGTTTGTGGAGCCATTTCTTCTCCAGCTTACGGCAGGCGCGTTTGGAGGTCAGGAGCTCGTCGGTGAACCAGGTGGCTCTCCTGCTGGCGTGGCTGTTGGATGGTCTCGAGTGGGGCGAGGGTGTTGGCGCAGTCGTCGATCCACTGTGAGGTTGCGGGCTGCGGCGTCAGGGCAGGTGAGGTTGATAGGTGGGTTCTGGGCGAGGGTGGTGGTCAGCTGGTCTTCGGTGACTTTGTTCCAGCAGCGGCACGGCAGCTGTTGGGTGCGGTGGTGTGTGGTTGGTTTTTTGAAGGTGAAGTGGATGCATTGGTGGTCGGTCAAGTGGGGTTCGGAGGTGTGGTCGAAGGCGTTGTGGGTGCTTGTGGAGAAGACGTCGTGTGGCCTGCGGCATGGGTGGGTGCGGTGACGAGTTGTCCGAGGCCGAGGTTGGCGAGGTTTTCGTTCAGAGTGGCTGAGTTGGCGTCGTTGTTGTTCTCGAGGTGGAAATTCATGTCGCCGAGGTGAATGTAGTCCGTGGAGGCGAGTGCGTGGGTGCTGACGAGGTCGGCGATGGAGTCGCTGAACTGAGCCCAGGGTCCGGGGGGTCTGTAGATGAGTGTTCCTCTGAGGGTGGTGTTGGGGTCGGTGTGGATCCGGAAGTGCAGGTGTTCGGCGGTGTTGAGGGTGTCGTCTGCGTGGGTGGTGACCTTGAGGGTGGACTTGTAGACTATGGCTATTCCTCCTCCGATTCCATTGGCGCGGTCCCTGCGGGTGATCTTGTAGCCGTCCGGGATGGCTATGGCAATGTCTGGTGCCGAGGAGTCGTTCCACCAGGTCTCGGTGAGGAAGGCCACGTCTGAGTCGGAGGTGTCGAGCAGGTCCCAGAGCTCGACGGCGTGGTTTGCGTGCGGAGCGGTTGTTGAGTAGAATGCAGCGGAGGTGGTTGGGTCCAGTTCTTAGAGGTTTGGTGGGTCTGTCGCAGGTGAAGCTGCAGGTGTGGCAGGAGAAGGGTCCGTGGGTCCGTTTCGGGGCGGCCTGGAAGCAGGTGTTGTGTCGGCCGGCGTTGAGTGCGTGGAGGGAGTCAGCGTCGTATCTGAGTCTGGCGTCGTGGCGAGCGTGGGGTCCAGGGGTTCGGGCGCTGGGCGTGGTCTGGGCGCAGACGGGCTTGCCTTCGGCACACCAGGGGCGCGGCCTCCATAAGAGGGGCTGAAGGAGGGAGGGGCAGCTGGGAGGCGGGAGCGGGGTGGTGATTTGGATGCTCGGGGGCGGGGCCGCAGGGGAGCAGCGGCGGGAAACCAGGCAACGAGGGGAGGGGGGCGGGAAAAAAACGGGCGGGAATCGGCGAGCGGGAGCGGGAATCAGAAATCTGGCAGCGGGCGAACCAGAGTGGCACTCAGGGGGGCAGCGCAGTGGCTGGGGAGCGACATAGCAGGGCAAGGTGCTATTAGTTAAAAGAGTGCAGATTTCGTTAAGATATTAAGAGTACTTTACTCGCATCTATGAGGAAATCGACATTAACTAAACAAAATGCCAGAATGCGTGTCAGTTTTCACAGTGTTTTAGACCGTACTGGTTGCTTAGTTTCATTGCATTAATTTTTGTATTTACTCTTTTGCACAGCATCCAAAGTAGGTTACCTAACCCCAAAGCCCCGAGTTGTTAAATGACCCATAGAAAGGAGTCTTTTACAGTTGAGAAAATGTGTCCAAATGTAGTTTTGGTAGTGCCATGGAATGATCAGCCAATGAGGTACTTGATGAGCAGTTATTTAACTACACGTTCAAAACGTACGGTATTGTGGCAGTTGTTTGTTTGTACCCAACCACCTCTTTGAATGTGTTTATTAACACAGAGGTTCATCTACCAGACAGTGCTCACAGAGGGGCGACTAAAGCACAGAACAAAATGTATTCATTTATCCTGAGTGTGAAGGCACCCGGAAGGCTTAGGTGCCCGCCCGGAGAGGCTAGGGATTCTAGCGCTTCTGGAGACTCTGCCGTGCTCCTCTGCACCAGCAGGGCACAGCTCAGAATCTGCCGCTTCTGCTAAGAATAGGTGAGGGGGATGAGGTTGGGGCATGCGGGAGTTGCCAGCAGATTTCCAGGTTATTGAAAGTGATGATTCTGACGTGAGGCAATGGAGACTAAATTTGTCTGTTTGTCTGCACCAGTCTATTTTTCTACCATCTACCGGGCTCACTGTCATGTATCCATTCATCTCTCTTTGTTTGAGGTGCGCAAGCCAATATATTAATTAGCAGGTAGAGCCAGCCGGAGAACAGCCAAGCGTATATGAGCCAGTGGGCAAGACGTTAAAATGATCGGCATGTTAATCATACAGTAAACATGATGTAAATGTGCGATAATGTCTCTTCAGAATTCCAAAAATCGCATTTCTTTAGCGCGTCACCTCAGCACACAAGATTATAGCACTGAATTGAGAGGAAGTTATTAAAAGTGCTTGTTTTAAGCAGGAGTTAAAACACTGCCGCTCCTCCTGCCCGACAACATTGCCATTTGTGAACTCAGAGGCGTCAGTTGCCATGCATACCCCAAATGTTGCCTTGAGTCTTATAATATTTAGAGTAACATTAAAATCTAGTTAATTAACCAAGAGAAGTTTTTGTACAGCACGCATCTTGAACGCGCATATTTCAAGGTGGCAATAATAAAGATGAAAACAAAAGTGCCGGCAGGCAAAAAAACACAAACGAGGGGGAGGAGGGGGGGGGGGGGGCAGGGGAGGACATGGGAAGTTGAAAAGTCACAGACTGGGGTGGGGAGACAGGGAAGAAAATAGCGTTAGGAGTAAGGAGGCCGATAGCCATGGAAGAATACAAATTAAGAATGAGGAGGGACTAACAAGCCTCAAACCAATCGGAAGGCAGCATTTAAGACAAAAGCCAATGGGCAGAGAGTGGGAGGAGCTTCCACACCACAGTATATACTGCATGCTTTGCAAAGCGATGGCAGCGTGTGCGCGCTGCAGCGCTAGACGAGGCCTAAAAGAAAATAGTGCTAGGAGTAAAGGGGACAATAGCCGTGGAAGGATACAAATGATGAATGAGGAGGGACTAACAAGCCTCAAACCAATCGGAAGGCAGCATTTAAGACAAAAGCCAATGAGCAGAGAGTGGGTGGAGCTTCCACGAAGCTTCCACACTACAGTACAGCTGCAACGCTAGACGAGACCTAAAAAAAAAAAAAGGAAAAAAGTAGCTTCTTAGCTCAGGTCTACATTAAATTATTGTTCTTAAAGGAAGCATTTGCTTAAAGAGGGCACTCACGAAGTTAGCAGATTCCAAAACAAGCTGCGTCCCAGAGAGACATTTAAATAAATATTCAAAGCACACCATTGTTTTGCAGAGCTGTTCATGTGGGATAGAGGTATCCTGGGACACTCTGTAGTGTGACCACAGTGAAACAAAACAGAAAGTAAGTTTTAAGATATGACTGTGATACGGTGTGTATACATAGGTGCGTTTTCTGCAGAGAACGACCTTGCATAGTTGTTTACCTCAAATATTTTCGTCTAGGATCTGGGGGACTTGGAGGAAATTCAGGGAGATGTGGGGTGGACCGGGAGGGGGTCTTTCAACGTGAATGTTTTGATGGTGGTTCAGGCTGGTCCTAGTTTGTGTGGTACACTGTTAACCTATCTCATGCTATTTGAACATTGTACTGTGATATTGACTGATATGAGCAATGTTAATAAAAAGTTTTAAAATATATATATATATTTTCGTCTAGGTGCTAGAAAGTCGGTGACGCCGCTTTCATGCTAGACAAAATTATCAGTTGGCAAATAACATTTTCAATATGATCTTTTAAAAGTGGATAACTTACTTAATTAACCTGTGGGTTTTCGTTCGTTTTCTATAGTGTAAGGCATACACTTGTATCGATGTGTGCAAAAGAAAAAGAAATAGCAAGATAATAAAGCCAAATTACGCACCATGAAGCCCATAACGAGAAATAATATTAATGACCTACACAAATAATATAGGTAACCCGGTGTTAGACCTGTCAGCCCTAGGGTGGTCTCCCCCTCTATTTTTGATCGTGCCTCATGTTTTCCACCCTCGTTTTGATGTTGGACTTAGGTCTACGGGCGCCTTTTCATTGCCAACCAGTGTTAAGGTGCAGGTGCTCCCTTCTCCCAAGATGGCTGCCACAGGCCCCTGCTACTGCAGAGTGGTCTTTCTAGTAGCACCCTAGCTGTCAGGAGCTGGCTGGAACCCCACAACAATGTTGCGACACCAGCCCGCCTTTTTTGTCCCATAGGTAGAATGGGGAAGCTCCTGGAATGTGCTGGAACCTTCTAGAAGGGAGGTGTGTTTTTACTTTTGCCGCCTTGGATAGAGGTCACCTGACCTAGGGCTACTTAACAGAGGGAGGGAACATTTTCTAGTCAGTTGGTCAGTTGGGGTAAAGCAGAGCTGGAGAATCCACGCAGGAGTTTTAGGCGGTAGGGCCTAGCCAGGGACTTATGCCTCTGAGAGTGACAGGATTTAGGTGCTGCCTCTTAAGTGAGTGATGGACCCTGTAAAGCCCACTGATCTTGCCCAGCAGTAGGAGGAACCAGGGAACCTCTGCCCAGCATGACTAGGAAGGAACTAGTCACCAACTCAATCCCTACCCCCAAGGAAGAGAACCCCAAGGGCGCCAGTGACACCTGCGCCACAAAGACTTTATGCTGTAACTTCATGCCAAAACTGAATGCTGAAACTTCATGCCAAAACTGAATGCTGTAACTTCATGCCAAGACTGAATGCTGAAACTTCATGCCAAAACTGAATGCTGAAACATCATGCCAAAACTGAATGCTGAAACTGCATGCTGAAACTGATTGCCGGACTGCTGGGGATCAACCAGGTACTAGCGCTGTGACCCCTGCGCTGCCCGACCTGGCCTGGGATCCCCGAGTCAGTCCCACGCTGAGCTCTGAGCTCGCTGTCTTCCCGCTTAATTTGAACCCCCCCCCCCCCTGGCGCGGGGACCGGAAGCGTGATCAACGCCGCGGCCCGGAGGCCTCAAGTGTGCCCCAGTATCGAGTCGGGGCCCGCGGAGAAGCCCGGGGCCCTGTCGCTGCCGTCGCAGCTGCTGTCGGAGGCGTACGAGGCTGTGTCCTGTCCCCCGCCGCTGCACGCATTGATCGCGGGGCCTGGAGCTGTGCCGGACGCCGCCGCAGAGAGGACACCCCTGGACGCCGAGATCGAGGTAACCCCCGGGGGCTGGGAGGTAGCATGGCCGTGTGGAGGCCTGGGACTCACCCCCCTGCTCCCCGGGAGGCTTGGGAAGGACCCGGTGCGCCCCCCCCCCTGTCGATCGGGAGCGGCACCGCACTCTGAGACTCTGATTCCCCTCCGTGGGATTGCCCCTTTCCTTGGGACTGCCGCGTGTCAGAAGTGTTCAATGCTTCATGTATCCGAGTAGCGCTTTATCCTCAAGTTCTGCTCAGAAGTGTTCAATGCTTTATGTATCCGAGTAGCGCTTTATCCTCAAGTTCTGCTCAGACATGTTCAATGCTTTATGTATCCGAGTAGCGCTTTATCCTCAAGTTCTGCTCAGAAGTGTTCAATGCTTTATGTATACGAGTAACGCTTTATCCTCAAGTTCTGCTCAGAAGTGTTCAATGCTTTATGTATACGAGTAACGCTTTATCCTCAAGTTCTGCTCAGAAGTGTTCAATGCTTTATGTATACGAGTAACGCTTTATCATCCCGCTCTGCTCCGAAGCACTAGGGAGGCCCGGGGTAGAGTTAGGCTTGCCAGGCAGGCCTTAAAGAGCGGGTCCCAGCCCAATTTTGAAGCGCTAGTTACCGCGCCAGATACCGCGCGTGAGGCCACGGCAGAGTGAGACGTTAGTGGTGGGAGGGGCGCAGCGCTGGTTAACCGCTGTGTTTACCGCTTCCCCCCAGATTCGCCAGGTATTGCCACTGGAGCCATGAAGCAGCGCTCTGGAATCTGACGCTAAGGTATACAGGTGTGGCCTACTGCATTATGATGAAGTAATGGTGAATCTAAAGCTAAGGTATTCAGGTACTGCCTATGTGACCGTAATGAAATGCTGGTGATGCAAATGCTAATGTGTTCAAGTGAGGCCCATTGCCATCTCAAGAACTGTGCTTGCATATTTGATTAGATAAAGCTGATTAATTTGAATTGATCTTACTGTGTGGCGTCCCTTATTGTGTACGTTTCCTGCTTCAGGGGATGAGTGTGTTGTATGGTCGCTTTACACACAAGCCTTTGGGTGCCCAGCCGCTCGAGTCACGTTACCCCCTTAGGGCTTGGTGACCCCAGGTCTTACATTGTTGGCGAGCGGTGGGATGGTTTAGGACCTGTGACCATACAGCACCCTCCCGTGAAGCGGAGGGCGCCACAATTAAACGCCTATTGTATTGAAGCTCTACAACTGTGTATTGCTGCATTACATTCCACTGTCCGGACTGAGGGTGTAAAATCCTGGTTAGCTTGCAACTGTTACCCATATCCTACAGTTTTTCTTACTTAGTATCTAGGTCCCCACCTGTCACGATGGAGTTCCAGTTAGCCGACCTCGAGGGGTACACTGTAAGGCAACTGAGGGAATTCGGGCAGGGGATGGGGGTGCCTGGGGTGCGGAGGGCCAAAGGACCGGAACTCCGTACCGCCTTAAGGGCATGGGTAGAGGCCCACCCAGATGGGAGAGAGGATGAGGGACAGGAGGCGCCAGAGACACCTCAGGAGGAGAGCGCCCAGGAAGTACTAGACATACTCAATGTGGATATGTCCGAAAATGTGCCCCCAGGGAGACGTTCTGGGGCCAGTAGTAGGACAGGGTCTAGTAGGAGCACGTCTCCAAAGGAGTATGAGGACAGGAGGGAGGAGAGGCAGTTAAAGTGGGAGCTGGCCAAGTTGGAACAAGAGAGAGAAAACAAGAGATGGGCAAGGGAGGAAAAGTTGAAGTTAGTTGAAGTTGAAGTTAAAAGTACTTGATAGAGCGCACTGTGACCAAGCGGCTTCCTGGCGCTAGAATAGAAGAATGAGATGAGTGAGGATCTGCCAAGGGGGAATCAGCAGGAGTACGCATGGGAGAACAGGAAGGTCTTAAGAGGCTTGCGGAATTGTGGATAGACAGAAATAAATCTGATGGACAGTGGAAGACTGTTCCAGAAGCGAGGGGCTAGTACAGAGAAACTAGTGCCTCCAATTTTGGATCTGCGAAAGCGCGGAACACTGAGAAGGGCTTGATTGGAGGAACGGAGGGCGCGATTGGGAGTGTAAGGACTAATGAGGGAATTAATAAAAGCCGGGGCAGTACGGGCACGAGCCATAAAGGCCAGGCAGCCCATCTTGAAAAAAGATCTCTGACGAATGGGGAGCCAATGAAGGGATTTCAAAACAGGAGTGATGTGGAGGGACTTGGGAAGGTGAAGAATAAGGCGGGCGGCCTGATTCTGAATAGCCTGGAGACGGCGTAGTTCGAAGGCCGGAATGCCCACGTAGAGGGTATTCCCGTAATCAAGACGAGAAAGAATCATTGCCAAAATAATAAGTTTGAGGGCATCAGAAGAAAAGAAACGGGACACTTTCCGAATGATCCGGAGGGAAAGGAAACAGGAGGAGACAACTGAACTAATCTGGGCATGCATGGAGAGGTCCCGACTGACTTTAATGCCCAAGGTCTTAGCAGAAACCGCTGGTGTGGGCGGGGGGCCAAAAGTAGAGGGCCAAAAAGCGGCAGACCAGGGGGAGGTGGTAGGGCCAGTCAGGATCAGCTCCGTCTTATCCAGATTGAGCTTAAGTTGGTTGTAATTCATCCACTCGGAGATAAAAGCTAGGGTAGAGTGGAATTTGGGTAGGGAATCAGATGGAGAGGAGAGATCAAATACTAACTGGAGGTCATCCGCATAATTATACACGGAGACCCCCATATCAAGAAGAGAAAGAATGAGGGGATGGATATAAAGATTAAAGAGAAGGGGGGACAGAGAGGAGCCCTGGGGGACCCCGCAAGGAACCAAGCGGGTGGGGGCAGTGAAACCAGAAAGATGAACCGCCTGAGTCCGTTCTTTAAGAAAAGAGGCGAGCCAAGAGAGGGCAGTGCCCCGAACGCCCGCTGCGCGGACACGGTCGAGAACGATAGAGTGGTCGACCGTGTCAAACGCAGCGGACAAATCAAGCAGCACCAAGGCTTGGGGTAGATTAGAATCAGCCTTGCTCTTTAGCTCATCTAGAACGGACAGGACCACTGACTCAGTAGAGTGGGCTGGGCGGAATCCCGCTTGGTGTGAGGCCAAGAGATGGTTGTCTTCAATGAAAGTGGAGAGACATGTAGTAATATAGCTCTCTAAGATCTTTTCAAGGTATGGAAGAAGGGAAATAGGTCTGAAGTTGGACGGGAGGGAGGGGTCTAAGCCTGGCTTTTTTAAAATGGGGAAGACTATGGCCGATTTGAAGAATTTCGGAACTAGGCCAGAAGAGATAGAGGCATTAAGAAGGGAAAGGGGGGGGGGGGGGGTCAGGGCAGTGAGTGAAGAGCTCTCTCAGAATGTGAGCTGGAGCACAGTCAGCCGGAGAGCCTGACTTCACTTTCTGGAGTAACTCAAAAAAGGAATCCAGAGAGATGGGGGGGAACTGGTCAAGGGAAGAAAGGAGTGGGGGAAGAGCAGGGGAAAGGGGTGGCGAAGATACTGGAGGGATGTTAAATTTAATCTTCGCAATCTTCTCTAAAAAAAAATCATTCAGGGATAAACAAAAAGCTTGGGTGGGGATAAGATTGGGGTTGGCCCTATCAGAAGCAACTAAGTTGCGAACTATGGAGAAAATCTCCTTGGGAAAAGAAGCTGGCGCACAAGCTTCAGCTGAAGGAGTTGGAGCTGCGCGCCCTCCAGATAAATGCGTCCAATAAGGACAATGGTGGCAGCGTACCAAGAGAGTCCCATGAGTCAAAATTGTATTTACCCAAAGAAGTCATTGCCAGCTACACAGTGGGGGACGATATTGCCAAATGGTTGGAGGCATACGAAGTGGCCTTGACCGCCCATGGGGTTCCCGAGAACAATTGGGGAGGGGGCTTGTATCGCTATATACCTCCCAATGTCAGGGACACCCTGTTATACTTAGCCAAGGCGGATCAGGTCAGGTATGCCCCCATGAAAGAGGCCTTACTCAAGAAATTTGGTCTTAACCCCGAGAGGTACAGGCAAAAGTTCCGTGGCAGCCATAAGCTGTCCACACAGACGTGGGTGGATTTTTTTGACTATGCCCGTAAGGCACTAGATGGTTGGGTGCGTGGCAGCGAGGTGCAGGACTACCAAGGGGTGTACAATCTTTTTTTACGGGAGCACCTCTTGGATAAGTGCTTTCCGGAGCTGCGCCAACATCTGGTGGACCGCAAGTTAACGGATCCCCGTGAGCTTGCGGAGGAGGCAGATATTTGTGTGAGCACCCGGGTGTCTCACAAGGGCCCCGGGGGAGATGGCTCGAAAGGCGGACAGGGTTTCCCCCAGAAGAAAGAGGGGGGAGATAAAAAGGTGGAGTTCTCAAAAGGCCCCCAAAATAAGTTTGGGAAAGGAGTAGGAACCCCACCCCCGTCCAATTCCACAAAACCCACTTACCCTGACAGGAGTCAGCAGCCAAGGATTGTGATGTGCTACGAATGTGGGGAGATTGGACACTACAAAGGAGATCCCAAGTGTCGCAAGCGACCCCCACCCCCAACGGGCGGGAAGAGCCCCGTGGTAAGTAGTGTAGCGCTTGGGGTGGAGCTGCCCTTAGATAGGGAGGGGGAGTGGACAGGCCTGACCCTGGTTTCACTCGGGGATAGAGAGGTGGTCCCCGTAGTGTCCCTGCCCCCGAACACTGCTAAATATCAGCAGAGGGTGAGAGTTAACGGGGAGGAGGTGGAGGCTCTGAGGGACACAGGTGCCAGCATGACCACTGTAGTGAGGCGGTTGGTGTCCCCAGACCAAGTAGTCCCCGAGGAGTTCCATCCGGCCGTTTTGGCTGACGGCAGTGTGAGTCAATATCCCGTGGCTCGTGTTCCATTTGAGTGGGGAGGAGTCAAAGGCCTACTGAGAGTTGCGGTGAGCCCTGCCTTGCCTGTGGGGTGCTTGCTAGGGAACGACCTGGAGCACACCAAGTGGAAAGATGTCGAGTTTCGAGCTCATACCGAGATGCTGGGATTACCAGGGTAGACATGCGTAGTCACGCGGTCCATGGCTGCCCGGCATGGAACTCAACCCGGGTTGGAGCCTGGAATTATGGCCCAACCCAACGCCAAGAGTGGAAAGAAGAAGGTGGTAGAGGACATGCCCCATGAGGTGGATGGGGAGGCCGCAGAGGTGCCCCCGGAGTCCGCGGAGGTTGATGTCGTTCCCGTGGGGGACTTGCCGAATGGCATGTGGAAGGAGGGCCTACCCAGGATGAATTTTGTCAGGCGCAAAGGGCGTGCCCCACGCTTGAAGGCATGCGGCGACAGGCCGAAGCCCAAGTGGCCAGTCAGGAGGCGGGCGGATATCATGTGTATTGGGAGGATGGTCTCCTGTACAGTGAGCCTAAGGTGCCGGTACATGGATCTTCGAGGGCCATAGTGGTCCCCCAATGTTACCGGGCCTTCCTGCTGGAGTTAGCGCACGAGATACCCTTAGCCGGACATCTGGGCCAGGACAAAACCTTTGCGCGGTTGGTCCCACATTTTTATTGGCCCAGGATGAGGATCGCCTCAGACACCTTTTGTAAGACCTGTAAGTCTTGCCAGGCAAATGGCAAGACTGGGACTAAATTGAAGGTCCCTTTGGAACCGCTCCCAGTGGTCGGGACCCCTTTTGAGAGGGTCGGCATAGACATTGTTGGGCCGTTGGACCCTCCGACCGCAGTGGGACACCGGTTCATTCTGGTCTTGGTGGACCACGCCACTAGGTACCCAGAGGCTATTCCTCTGAGGACCATCACTGCACCGGTGGTGGCGCGGGCACTGTTGGGGATTTTTACCCGAGTGGGATTCCCCAAGGTCGTGGTGTCGGACAGGGGCACAAATTTTATGTCGGCCTATATGCAGGCCATGTGGAAGGAGTGTGGAGTGACCTACCGGTTCTCCACTCCTTACCACCCCCAGACTAACGGGCTCGTAGAGCGCTTCAACAAAACCTTGAAGGGAATGATCCGAAGCCTGCCAGAAGGCTTAAGGCATAAATGGGACGTCCTCCTCCCCTGCTTGTTGTTCTCCTACCGGGAAGTACCGCAGAAGGGAGTCGGGTTCATCCCGTTTGAGTTGCTCTATGGCCATCCCGTTAGGGGTCCCCTCAGCTTAGTGAAGGAGGGGTGGGAGAAGGCTTCGCAGAAGCTTCCCCGTGACATTGTCAGCTACATGCTGGCGTTCCGCATCCAGATGGCCAAGCTGTGGAAGGCGGCCTCAGAGAACCTAGAGGCTAGCCAGACCGTTATGAAGGAGTGGTACGACCGCAACGCTCGGACGGTCGAGTTGGACGTTGGACAGAAGGTGTGGGTCATGAAACCTGGGGAGCTTTGTGCCCTCCAGGACCGGTGGACTGGCCCGTATGACATTGTGGAGCGACGAGGCCAGACCACATACGTAGTGGATCTAAAGACCCCCCGACAGCCCCCGAGGGTATTCCACATCAACCGCCTGAAGCCGCACCATGAGCGATCAGAGCTTGCTCTCCTTATGGTGACGGATGGGAGCGAAGAGGAAGAGAGTGAAGCTCTTCCTGACCTTCTAGCTGTACAGGAGAAGGATGGCTCGGTAGAAGGTGTAGTCCTTTCCCCATCCTTGACCCCAGAGCAACAAAGGGACTGCCGCCATGACCTGGGACAGTTTGCCTCGTTGTTCTCCCTCACGCCTGGAATCACTCATCTGTGTACCCATGATGTGGACACAATGGACAGCCCCCCGGTGAAAAACAAGTCTTACTGGCTCTCTGACCGAGTGAAGGATAGCATCCAGCGTGAGGCAGCCAAGATGTTGGAGCTGGGGGTGATAGAACCTTCCAGCAGCCCGTGGGCTAGTCAGGTGGTGTTGGTGCCGAAAGCGGCCCCACCGGGTACCACATCCGTAACTTCGGTTCTGTGTGGACTACAGGGGGTTGAACTGTGTCACGAAGACAGATGCTCACCCCATCCCACGAGCAGACGAGCTGGTGGACCGGCTGGGAGCAGCCCGGTACCTCAGCACCATTGATCTAACATCCGGATATTGGCAGATTGCCATGGCCGATGGAGCAAGGGAGAAAACAGCATTCTCCACCCCCGAGGGCCACTTTCAGTTCCGAGTGATGCCCTTTGGGCTCAAAAATGCTCCGGCCACATTCCAGCGGATAGTGAATCAGGTACTATCTGGTCTGGAGTCCTTCTCAGCGGCCTACCTGGATGACATAGCTGTCTTCAGCAGCACCTGGGAGGACCATCTGCAGCACCTCCAGGAGGTATTGCAGGCGCTACAACGCGCTGGCCTAACAATTAAAGCCAGCAAGTGCCAGATTGGACAGGGATCTGTCGTGTACCTGGGACACCTGGTGGGCGGAGGTAAGGTGCAACCCCTCCAGGCCAAAATAGAGACCATCTTGGCTTGGGAGCCCCCCAAGACCCAAACCGAGGTCCGAGCTTTCCTCGGCCTCACTGGGTATTACCGCCGGTTTGTCAAGGGATATGGTACCATCGTAACCCCCTTGACAGAATTGACATCTAAGAAGCAACCTCGCAAGGTCATATGGACAGCTGCTTGCCAGAAGGCATTTGACACGCTGAAACATGCGATGTGTACCGCTCCAGTACTCGCAACTCCAGATTTTAGTAAGGAGTTCATTGTGCAGACAGACGCCTCAGAGCACGGCATAGGTGCGGTGCTCTCGCAACTCAACACCGAGGGCCAAGATCAACCAGTGGCCTTCATATCCAGAAGACTCCTCCCTCGGGAACGGCGATGGAGCATCACTGAGAGAGAAGCCTTTGCCGCAGTCTGGGCTCTGAAGAAGTTGAGGCCATATCTCTTTGGAACTCACTTCCTCATTCAGACCGACCACCGGCCCCTTCGCTGGCTCATGCAGATGAGAGGCGAAAACCCCAAGTTGTTGAGGTGGTCCATTTCCCTACAGGGGATGGACTTTCGGGTGGAACATCGGCCCGGAGTTGACCACACCAATGCTGACGGTCTCTCCAGGTTTTTCCGCCTTAGCGATGAGAACTCCCTAGAGGTTGGGTAGCTCTCCCCTCTTTCGGCTGGGGGGGGACGCGTGTTAGACCTGTCAGCCCTAGGGTGGTCTCCCCCTCTATTTTTGATCGTGCCTCATGTTTTCCACCCTCATTTTGATGGTGGACTTAGGTCTCCGGGCGCCTTTTTATTGCCAACTAGTGTTAAGGTGCAGGTGCTCCCTTCTCCCAAGATGTTACAACAAACAAATGATGGACGGAATGCTGACAATGCATACATTCTCCCCCAGTCAAGAGATCTGGGTTAAATCCATCGTTCTTTTGCCCACTACACCACCCCAGTTCAGACATGGCCATATGCAAATCAGTCTTGACCCTGTGCCTCATGGGAACAGTCCAGCCCGAACTGCCAAGCCATGTCTTCCCTGGACCGGAATCAAGCATCCTAGGACCGGTTTCTGGCTATCAGCCGTCATCAGCCAGGATAGCTTGACTCCAGTGGCGTAGTGAGCACAGGTCCCACGTCTGGGAATACCCATCCCACTTAGGGCGAAAAGCGTTACAACAAACAAATGATGGACGGAATGCTGACAATGCATACATTCTCCCCCAGTCAAGAGATCTGGGTTAAATCCATCGTTCTTTTGCCCACTACACCACCCCAGTTCAGACATGGCCATATGCAAATCAGTCTTGACCCTGTGCCTCATGGGAACAGTCCAGCCCGAACTGCCAAGCCATGTCTTCCCTGGACCGGAATCAAGCATCCTAGGACCGGTTTCTGGCTATCAGCCGTCATCAGCCAGGATAGCTTGACTCCAGTGGCGTAGTGAGCACAGGTCCCACGTCTGGGAATACCCATCCCACTTAGGGCGAAAAGCGTTACAACAAACAAATGATGGACGGAATGCTGACAATGCATACATTCTCCCCCAGTCTGGAATGGCATGGTGAGCAAAAAAACGATGGATTTAGGCCCAGATCTCTGTACTGGGGTGAATGTATGACATTGTTCTGCATTCTGTCCATCAACTGTTGTTTTTGCATTTGTCACCCCGAGTGGGACGGGTATGCTCAGACGTGAGTCCCGTGCTCTCCATGCCACTGGAATCAAGCTATCCTGGCTGAAGAGGGGTGAAACCCCGAAACCGGTCCTAGGATACTTGGTTCCAGTCCAGGGAGGACCTGGCTAGGCAGTTCGGGCTGGACTGTTCCCATGAGGCACAGGGTCAAGACTGATTTGCATATGGCTGGGTTCAAACTGGAATGGCATGGTGAGCAAAAAAACGATGGATTTAGGCCCAGATCTCTGTACTGGGGTGAATGTATGACATTGTTCTGCATTCTGTCCATCAACTGTTGTTTTTGCATTTGTCACCCTGAGTGGGACGGGTATGCTCAGACGTGAGTCCCGTGCTCTCCATGCCACTGGAATCAAGCTATCCTGGCTGAAGAGGGGTGAAACCCCGAAACCGGTCCTAGGATGCTTGGTTCCAGTCCAGGGAGGACCTGGCTAGGCAGTTCGGGCTGGACTGTTCCCATGAGGCACAGGGTCAAGACTGATTTGCATATGGCTGGGTTCAAACTGGAATGGCATGGTGAGCAAAAAAACGATGGATTTAGGCCCAGATCTCTGTACTGGGGTGAATGTATGACATTGTTCTGCATTCTGTCCATCAACTGTTGTTTTTGCACCCTTCTCCCAAGATGGCTGCCACAGGCCCCTGCTACTGCAGAGTGGTCTTTCTAGTAGCACCCTAGCTGCCAGGACATGGCTGGAACCCCACAACAATGTTGCGACACCAGCCCGCCTTTTTTGTCCCATAGGTAGAATGAGGAAGCTCCTGGAATGTGCTGGAACCTTCTAGAAGGGAGGTGTGTTTTTACTTTTGCCGCCTTGGATAGAGGTCACCTGACCTAGGGCTACTTAACAGAGGGAGGGACATTTTCTAGTCAGTTGGTCAGTTGGGGTAAAGCAGAGCTGGAGAATCCACGCAGGAGTTTTAGGCGGTAGGGCCTAGCCAGGGACTTATGACTCTGAGAGTGACAGGATTTAGGTGCTGCCTCTTAAGTGAGTGAGGGACCCTGTAAAGCCCACTGATCTTGCCCAGCAGTAGGAGGACCCAGGGAACCTCTGCCCAGCCTGACTAGGAAGGAACTAGTCACCAACTCAATCCCTACCCCCAAGGAACAGAACCCCAAGGGCGCCAGTGACACCTGCGCCACAAAGACTTTATGCTGTAACTTCATGCCAAAATTGAATGCTGAAACTTCATGCCAAAACTGAATGCTGAAACTTCATGCCAAAACTGAATGCTGAAACTGCATGCCAAAACTGAATGCTGAAACTGCATGCCAAAAGTGAATGCTTAAACTGCATGCCAAAACTGAATGCTGAAACTGCATGCCAAAACTGAATGCTGAAACTGCATGCCAAAACTGATTGCCGGACTACTGGGCGATCAACCAGGTACTAGCGCTGTGATCCCTGCGCTCCCCGACCTGGCCTGGGATCCCCCGAGTCAGTCCCACGCTGAGCTCTGAGCTCGCTGTCTTCCCGCTTAATTTGAACCCCGCCCCCTGGCGCGGGGACCGGAAGCGTGATCACCGCCGCGGCCCGGAGGCCTCAAGTGTGCCCCAGTATCGAGTCGGGGCCCGCGGAGAAGCCCGGGGCCCTGTCGCTGCCGTCGCAGCTGCTGTCGGAGGCGTACGAGGCTGTGTCCTGTCCCCCGCCGCAGCACACATTGATCGCGGGGCCCGGAGCTGTGCCGGACGCCGCTGCAGAGAGGACCCCCCCTGGACGCCGAGATCGAGGTAACCCCCGGGGGCTGGGAGGTAGCGTGGCCGTGTGGAGGCCTGGGACTCACCCCCCTGCTCCCCGGGAGGCTTGGGAAGGACCCGGTGCGCCCCCTGTCGATCGGGAGCGGCACCGCACTCTGAGACTCTGATTCCCCTCCGTGGGATTGCCCCTTTCCTTGGGACTGCCGCGTGTCAGAAGTGTTCAATGCTTCATGTATCCGAGTAGCGCTTTATCCTCAAGTTCTGCTCAGAAGTGTTCAATGCTTTATGTATCCGAGTAGCGCTTTATCCTCAAGTTCTGCTCAGAAGTGTTCAATGCTTTATGTATCGGAGTAGCGCTTTATCCTCAAGTTCTGCTCAGAATTGTTCAATGCTTTATGTATCCGAGTAGCGCTTCATCCTCAAGTTCTGCTCAGAAGTGTTCAATGCTTTATGTATCCGAGTAGCGCTTTATCCTCAAGTTCTGCTCAGAAGTGTTCAATGCTTTATGTATCCGAGTAGCGCTTTATCCTCAAGTTCTGCTCAGAAGTGTTCAATGCTTTATGTATCCGAGTAGCGCTTTATCCCCAAGTTCTGCTCAGAAGTGTTCAATGCTTTATGTATACGAGTAACGCTTTATCCTCAAGTTCTGCTCAGAACTGTTCAGTGTTCTATGTATACGAGTAACGCTTTATCATCCCGCTCCGCTCCGAAGCACTAGGGAGGCCCGGGGTAGAGTTAGGCTTGCCAGGCCGGCCTTAAAGAGCGGGTCCCAGCCCAATTTCGAAGCGCTAGTTTCCGCGCCCATTATCGCGCTAGATACCGCGCGTGAGGCCACGGCAGAGTGAGACGTTAGTGGTGGGAGGGGCACAGCGCTGGTTAACCGCTGTGTTTACCGCTTCCCCCCAGATTCGCCAGGCATTGCCACTGGAGCCATGAAGCAGCGCTCTGGAATCTGACGCTAAGGTATACAGGTGTGGCCTACTGCATTATGATGAAGTAATGGTGAATCTAAAGCTAAGGTATTCAGGTACTGCCTATGTGACCGTAATGAAATGCTAGCGATGCAAATGCTAATGTGTTCAAGTGAGGCCCATTGCCATCTCAAGAACTGTGCTTGCATATTTGATTAAATAAAGCTGATTAATTTGAATTGATCTTACTGTGTGGCGTCCCTTATTGTGTACGTTTCCTGCTTCAGGGGATGAGTGTGTTGTATGGTCGCTTTACACATAAGCCTTTGGGTGCCCAGCCGCTCGAGTCACGTTACCCCCTTAGGGCTTGGTGACCCCTGGTCTTACACCCGGTCACTTAATTTGGGCCTCCATTGCTGCAAGGGTCCAGTAGCCTAGGTAACAACCAAACTCACTGGTACTTCGGACCCTTCCTGCTGCTTAACACGGATACCGTGGTACTACCATGAACATTAAAACATTTAAATTTAAATCCACTTGGGTTTAAAAATCACTAGCTACATGTATGATTCAAGGTAAATAATATTAATCAGGCAGCAAAGGTTATGCGCTGCAATGGAAACATGCCAGTTCTGGTCATGTACCTCACGCCGCACTCTCTTGGTGAAATCTTTCTGTATAGAATTTGAATTAACTGCTGCTCTGGCCAGAGTCTGGTGTTTTCCGCATACTGTAACTACACTGAAGCTTGAGGAAAAAATGGAGTTTCTATACATGGAAAGGCTTCTGACCAATGAAATATGCATGAGGTCTGATGGAGTTTTGTGCCTTGGAAGGAACTGGCAACCTGCCCTTTTCTGTGACCTCGCAGAAAGGAATCCTCACTCCCGGAAAACCACATCAGAGCAACAGCACTCTGGGTGTATCTGTCTACCATTAGAGCTCTGCAAATGACCCTCAGCAAACCGTTTGGTCACAGAGGAACGGCCTACATTCTATGAGATGCCACCTGGAGGTCTTTCAGACAATCTGCACATCAGTAAGGTCAGCAGGACCATAAACTAACCCTTCAGTCGCCTGGGAAGGTACTGCACCCTATCAAATGCCCTCTGTAACACTACCCAGCTGTCTCCACACAGGTACGGCAAATGCTTCAGACATTCAGAAAAAATCATGCTTTGAGATGCCACTTGCAAAAGCCTACTAACAAACGATACATTAGAAGGGCCTTGAACAAGAACTGGTTAATCTGTTGGTCACCAAGAAGGCAATGTGCTTCATGAGATGCCACTTACAGTCCTACTAGGTCACCTGGACACTAGTTAAGCTCTGCAACTGGACAATAAGATAATTCTGAGCCCACCCCATTAAAGATTTAGGGCCTCATGTAGGAAGCCAAATACCGGTCGGTAACGGCCGATTTTCGGTAATTATACCGTTACCGACCGGTATTTTGGCTTTTGAGATGTAGGGGGAGAATTTCATGATTCGGTATTTACCGAATCGGTAAATTTACCGAATCGGTAATATTACCGATTCGGTAAATACCCGAATCATGAAATGAGATGTAGGGGGAGTGTGTGGTGGGTGTGGGGATTCGTTATTTACCACCAACTAAAGGTTGGTGGTAAATGACGAATAGGTGAAAAAAAGCATTTTTGTGCACGTTTAAGTGTGCAATGTGGCGGTATGTGCGCCACATGTGCACACATGGCCGAATCAGGGGTGCAACAGGGTGTGAATGTGACACCCTGCCACCCTTGCATGTGCTCCCTTATTACCGAATCGGTATTTACCGATTCGGTAATGAGGCATACCTTCCCATCAATGGGAAGGTATGCCTCATTACCGAATCGGTAAATACCGATTCGGTAATTACCGAATTTTTCCGATTCGGTAATATTTACCGACTCATTACCTACATTGCATTTACCACTTCATAAATACCGAATCGGTATGATTCGGTATTTATGAAGTGGTAAATGCCAGGCCACCTACATAAGGCCCTTAATTTCTAGGTGTTTATGCAATCTGCTGCCCATACATGCTGTGCCATCAGTTTACCAGTAGGAACATACAGTCTCTTAGGAGAGGACTGAGAGCCACTGTCTGTAGTTCCTATTGTTACCGGGCCCAACAAACTTAATGTGCCACTCATAATGAGGACCTTAGTCTCTTGACCATACGTGTTCCCAGCCGTAGCTGCATGCCATGTCCTTGGTAAATAAAATGCTATTTTTCTGCAGTATCCTTATTTCGCGGTCAATTGCAGGAATATTCTTACTCCTTGTTTTTTAAATGTCATGCAAAAGAGTTTGTAGGGACTTTTTTTTGCAAATATCTTTTTTGATTGGAAATTTCCGTGTGGAACGAAAATTTCCCAGCACCAAAAGTGAAGAAGCAGCACTCTACCACGATGAGCTATGCATAGTGCCACGCTCTGGCAGGTACCCTCTGTTTAGCAACGGACAGTCATCTGACGTGACTCCTAAACTCAACAATCAATACTTTTTTTTTAATTGAGATTTTCTTAGTTGATGCATTAGATTAATAACATCGGTAATACACATGGCATGTAAGTTACAATAACTGTTGACGTTCTACATGAGGTCTAATTTAGCTAGCAGGCCATCTGTACAGCATATCTGTAGAACAGTGACATTTCAGTTGTATACATTAAGGGCTCACCTTAAATACATCAGGGTGTTCTCGTAAATAGGCAGTGAGAGGCTCCCAGAAGTTAGATGGTTTGGCAGCGGTAGGTAATTCCTCAGTATATAACAGAAAATTATCTCTGCAGTAGGCAGCGTCCGTAATCCAGTGTTTTGTTTACTGTCCCAATGCATTGCCACTCTTCGCTTTGCCAGTAGTAGCGTTATTGCAGCCCATTTTTTCTTAACAGATATCAGAGGTATTTGATGGCCTAATAGACATAACTGCGGTGTGCAATTTAGTTTACATAGCACGATTTCTTCCAATAGACATATCACTTGTTCCCAATATTGTCTAATCTTACCACAATGCCATGCTAAGTGTCCAAAGTCAGCCTGATCGAGCCCACGTCTTTTGCAGTGCACATTTTCACGTAATCCATATTTGTATAGTTTGAGTGGGGTATGATAGGCTTGGTGTAGGTACTTATAATGGATAATACGGAGATTACCACTGGGTGTTAGTAATTCGGTAAGTGCACAGCAAGCTTTCCGATCTTCGTCATTTAATGGGTTCTCCAGGAGTGTATTCCATTTATCTCGGGCTGTGTGTGTGTTTGCACCTATTTCCGTCTGCACCTTTTTGTAGAGTTGTGCTGCTATGTTATTGGTAGTTGGATTTGTAATCAGTGTCTGTAGAGACTCTAATGTTGGAGGTTCATTCGGATAAGTGGGATATAGGACCTGGACAGCTGCTCGTAGCCTGTGATAAATAAATCTAAATAATAGTGACTGGTTGCTTATGTATGCGAGGTCATCCGGTGTGATAAAGGCGCCACTGGGGTAAAGGTCGCCCAGTTTTGCTATACCCACTTGTTCTAGGAGCGCCATGTTTTTTTTTTAATGCGTAACTGATAAATCAGGGTGGTGAGCTAGAGGCATATCTGGAGCATAAATGGGAACCTTTTTAGTGAGTTGACTAATTTGTTGCCATGCTGTGGAGGTTGTTTGTATCATATTTATTTCGTATTTAGATAAGTGTGGCCGGTTATGTGGCAATATACTGGCCAGGGGAATAGGATCGGCATCTCCATCTTTCACCGCAAGATGTGGTATAAATGGCACTGGGTGATACCAATAGTGCGCATATTGCGCCTGAGCACATAGATAGTATAAATACATATCTGGCATTGTAAATCCGCCCAATGCATATGGGAGTGTTAATGTATTGAGATTGATCCTTGCCTGTTTGCCTGCCCATATTAATTTAATTAGGTTTGTACGTATTCTTTTAAAGATTGGGGTTGGAGGGTGTATCGGGATTTTTGTAAACAGATAAAGCAGTCTAGGTAATATCACCATTTTCACTAGTGAGATTCTGTCTGCTAGTGAGAGGGGTAGTGTTATCCATCTGGCAATTTGTGTTTCTATCTTATCAATTGCTTTGCCACAATTGTATCGGATTACTAGTTCAGGATCGCGATGAATCCAAATTCCGAGGTACTTTATCGGGTCTTCCTGCCAAATTAGAGGGAATTCCATTTGTGGTGGTTGCATGTTTACTGTTAGTGGTAGTACAGCTGACTTACTTCAGTTTATCTGAAGACCTGAGTGGCGTCCGATAGTGTATATATTCTCTAAGTAACAGTGATAAATTCATGTCAGGATCTCTAATGTACAGCACCATGTCATCTGCATAGAGTGAGATACCAATGGGTCGCAGCTGGAAGCCAAATGCCGTTTGCGCATATTTTTGATGTATTTTACAGGCATCCCTGTCGGGTGCCCCTTTGTATCGGTATAGGCTTTTATATGTGCCGATTGACTTTGATGCGAGCTGCGGGCCCATTATAAAGTAGTCTGATCCAGTTAATAAACATGGGTGGTAGTCCAATCCTCTGTAGTATTGTGAACATATGTGACCACTCAACGGAATCAAAGGCTTTAGCCGCATCAAGCAGCACCGCCACTGCTTGCAGGTTTGGATCTAGCTGATGTAGGAGAGCAAAGATGGTGCGGATATTGTGTGCAGTTGAGCGGTTGGGTATAAATCCAGATTGATCTGGTAAGACTATAGTAGACATGAACGGTTGTAGTCAGGTGGCAATAATTTTGGCTAAAATCTTAACATCCGTATTTATTAAAGATAACGGTCTATAAGATTCAGCTTTGTCGGGTTTTTTATCTGGTTTCAACAATGCAGCTATAAGCGCTTCGCGTAGTGTTGGAGGGAGGATCTTATTATAGGCTTCGTTGTACATTTCAAGAAGATATGGACTTAATAAATCGGAATATGCTTTCTAAAATTTCCCTGTGTAGCCATCAGGACCGGGTGATTTACCGTTAGGTAATGACTTAATAGCTAATTGTATTTCTTCTTCAGTCATGGGTTGCGCTAAATATTCGCGTTGGCCATCCGATAGCCATACTAATACTATGTCCACAATGTATTGTCAAATTTCTGGTGTAGACGCATTATCTTGCGTTTTACATAATGCGCTATAGGCCTCAATAAACACTTGTAGTATACCCTCTGTCATAGTGAATTATCTTATTATCATCCTCTATCCATAAAACAGTGTGTTTATGTTCTGTGCGTATATTTTATGCCATAATCTGGCCTGGTCTGTCTCCTTCGCCCAACTTGCGTGCTGTATGACGTCGTGATATACATTTTATTTCCTCATCCGCTAAGTCATTTTACCGGTTCAGTTTGTCCTTTATTTCACTTATGGTATGTGCACTGTGAGTAGTGTCATATTCTGCTTCTAGTTTCTTAATGTGTGTTTCGCATTGTTGAAGTTGCGTGTGAATGTCTTAATATTACGGCATTTGTGCTAGTGCATATGCCTCTCAGAGTCGTTTTAAAGGCTTCCCACAGGGTTCCTGCACTATCTACTGACCCTTTATTTATAGTGAAGAAATCCACTATTGCTGTGTGAATAGTGTATTTATGGAGTGGGTCTAATAAGGCAGCAGCATTGAAACGCCATACAAATGGTGGAGGGACATATGTTTGGATTTGTATAGTTAATAAAACAGGTTTATGGTCTGATAACATCTTGAGGAGATGACTAATGTTCTGGGTCCATGTACAGGCTTGTTCCGTAATAAGCCAATAGTCAAGTCTTGACCAGCTGTTATGTACTGTTGATGAGTGGGTGCTGTCTTGTCTAGTTGGATTGCGCGTCCGCCATTTGTCATACATTCGGAATTCTGTCATGCCGTTTAGTATAGCTGAGACGGCCCAGTGATGATGTTCCGTCGTGTTTTGAGAACTGTCTTGCGTTTCGTCAAGTGCCATGTTTAAGTCCCCTCCCCACAGTAAGCCCATAGGTGGTAGCTCACGGAGTTTGGACCATACATTCACTATAAAGTCGGGATCGTCCACATTTGGACCATATATGCTAATAAGTCCTACTTTAGTACCTCGTAATATGCCTGTTACAATTACATATCTACCTTGAGGGTCTGTGATTGTCTGGTCCAGTATAAAAAGGTTCCTTATTAGGGTTATTACCCCACGTGCATAGGAGTAAGATGCTGACACCACCAGTTCCGCCCATCTGTTACCAAGTTTTACTGCTTTCTGTTGGAGTAGTTGTGTCTCCTGCAGTAGTGCTATGTCTATATGATGCCTATCTAAATAAGCAAACACTTGTCTGATTTTTCTGGGATTATTAAGGCCCCTCACATTCCAGGTCACGAGTTTCAGAGGTGTAGGTTTAGTTACTGTATGGATTTGTGCGATCATGAGAATATCAATTATAGATCGCAACGTCAACACTTTTCACAGTATTAAGCGTGGCTGCATGTGCTGTAACTAAGAACGCGTTATGTGCACGTGTATGAAAATGAAGCCAACATGTATACAATTACCATGTTTCCCAAACTCTGCGTTCGCCCACCCCCACCCACTTCGCCATCCAAATTATAGCGAAGACAATCCCAATTAACTACTAACAATTTTGCCCACCCAAAAATTATTCCCTATCAGGGAAAGAGAGATTCGTGGTATACATGAGGTGGTGGAAACTGCCAGCCATAAACCCCAATGACTAGCATATGGTGGGGATCGAGTTCACAAATATACAACATTCAAAATTAGGATAATGCATTGTGCATAACCTAATAGCGTTAACAGGTTACCTACTTGATGTTAATAATTACCATTTATATAGTTAACATAGGTGTCTCTGGTATTTAACTATGCAATATTACTTTTCAATGATGTGGTTCGTACTAAGTGTCTATTCTTAACTTTCAAAACTTATCTGAGTCTTATATGGCATCTGGGGGAGTTTTTAGTGCGTTCCCTTGCTGAGTTACAAGCGGTTTCATAGCGGAGATGTATTATTCCACGTCTGAAGTATTCTCCTGCTCCGCTTGCGTCCCTCTCGGGGATTTTCACCCTGTAGATTGCAGATGTTTGAGTTGCAAGTACTTTAGTACCTCCTTTGGCTCATTGAAATTTTTACTTTTCCCATCAACAGTAATTCTCAGGCGAGCTGGGTATATCATAGCATAGGTAATATTGTTCTCACGCAGTTTGTTTTACATCCAAGAATTTCTTCCGCGCTTCTTGAACTTTTGAAGTGAAGTCCGGGTAAATGGAAATAGTTATTCCTTCATAATGTAGTGTGCCCAGTTCTTGGGGTCTGCGAAGCGCCGCATCTCTGTCTCTGTAGTTCAGTATTTTGGCGATTATAGAGCGCGGCCTCTCCCGGGTGGTGGGGTGGGCGCGCCAGGGATCTGTGTGCCCTCTCAACAATGAATACCTCGGAGAAAGTTTCCCTGCCAAGAAGAGCAATCAAAAGGGTCTTAATGAAGCGTTCAATATTTCCTGTCCGGGTTGATTCCGCCACGCCCATCAAGCGCAGATTGTTGCGGCGTGATCGCGCCTCTAAATCTTCTGTCTTTGCCATCATGGCTGATAAGGCCTTGTCAGTGTATGTTTCAATTCTAGTTGGTTTTGAGCATCTTCCGCGTCCGATATGCAGCGTTCTGCCATGTCGATACGCTCTGTATGTTTATCTAATCTTTCGGACATACGGTCGACCGGTATGTTAAGGAGTCTATCTTTCCATCAATGTTCGATAGCGTGGATTGAATCGTGTTGAACATCGCTTGGAAGTCCACTGTTGCATCCAGGCCTGTTGTGGTTGTGTTTGCCTGGTCCCTTAGGTGGCTATCAGTGCTGCTTTCAGCTGGTTTTTTGGGCTGCTCTAATTGTAATTTGGGCTGAGTTTTGTCCGGCTTGCCCATGCTTGCGGGTGTTGAGATGTATCGAGACAGGTCCCAGTAGTACTCTGCGGGGACTGATTTGGCGCGTCTGTGAGTGTAGTATTTAAAGAGCTTTTTCTATTTAGTAGTTATCACAGCACAGCATGTCTTTCAGTATTCAGATATATTGCAGCCGTTGCAGGGCTGCACAGAACTAAACTGTAGTTTAGGCTAGGGTGACCAACCGTCCGTAAATTTCACGGACAGTCCGTAAATTGGACCTCACGTCCGTTGTCCGTGAGGATCCTTTTTACGGACGCCTTTTGTCCGTAATTTTAGGCATTTCAGGAAACAGATCTGTTCCCCTGCGAGGCCTCAGACCCCTGATAGGGCCGCCTCGCACTCCTCCGAGTACAAGAGCAGCCCCACACCGCCCATTGTCATTCTGTGTGCGGCTGATTGCCACATACAGAATGACAATGGGGCAGTCTGGGCTGGCACAGCATGTGGTGGCCTCCTCCAGCCTCGGTCCAGGGTAGGGCATTCTGTCACCTGGAAGTGCAAAAACGCCCATGCTGCTGCTACCTGAGAATCCAGTTAATGAAAGAAGGCAGTGAAAGAAGATCAAAGGAAAGGATTATAGTTATAGTATAGCAGCCATGGTTGCTGCTTTTTACTTTTATGCAACTAACGACCATTGACAACGCCAATAGTTCTGGCTTGTTGTAGGTGTAACGTTACTTGTTCTAAGTGTAACGTCACTTGTTGTATTATATATCTGGATGCAATGACACAAGCAACAAAAATACCAGTCGGGCGGCACATTATATTCAGCACTGATTTTTAGTTTGTGTTTTAAGCCACGCATTTTATTACATTAAACACCCTTTTGGAGAGACCCCCATAGTTTTTACATCCCACTTAAAGCTCTGGAAACAACACCATGTCAAAGTCGCCCCACGTCCAGGCACTGTGCATCATGCATGACTCATGCCTTCCACTTTTTCAGATTGCCTAAGTGCAGGGGCATAGTGAACCCTGCCCCACCCCACCCCTTGCTTTAGGAACTACAGCGAGGGTGGAGTTCTTGATGGGTCTCATTATTAATGTGAAAAGGTGAGTGAATACGTAAATGAAGGGATGGGTGGAGGGATGGGTGGATAGATGAGTGAAATGATGGATTGATGGATGAGTGAAAGGATGGATGACGGGTGAGAGAATGGGTGGATGGATGAGTGAAATGAAGGATGGATTGATGAATTGATAAGTGAAAGGGTGAATTGATGAATTGGTAAGTGAAAGGGTGAATGGATGGACGGATGAGTGAAAGGGTGGATGTAAGGCTGGATGAGTGAGTGAAAGGGCAGGTAGATGGACAAAAGGATGGATAGATGAGTGAAGGAGTGAAATGGTGGATGGATGAGAAAGGATGGATGGATGAGTGAAAGGATGGATGAATGATAGGTTCAATGGATGGATTCATGAGTGGATGAGTAGATGGATGGGTGGGTGGATGGAAGGATTGATGGCTAAGTAAAAGGGGATTTGAAAGAGAAAGGGGGATGGATAAATGAATGACTGAATGGGTGAATGGGTAGAAGGATGAGTGACTGGATGGATGAATAAATAAGTGAAAGGATGGCTGGATAGGTAAATGGCTGGATGAATGAGTGAATGGATGGATGGGTGGAAGAGTGGATGGATGAGTGTACGGATGGATAGGGTGAAAGGGTGGATGATGGATGAGTAAAAGGGTGGATTGAGGGATGGATGAGTGAAATGATGGATGGAAGGATACGTGATGGATAGGCTTGTAAATGGATGGGCACATAGATGGAAGGACAGAATGAATGGTGAAAGACTGAATGATGGATGAAAGTATGATTACACATTGTAAGCCCCATTATCTTAAGCAACATTTCCTATACATTGACACTCACATTTATATGAGTGATTGTCTCTATATAATATGTGTGTGTTGTAACGCACTCCAACACTCTGCCCCACATACTTGGGATGAGTAGCACTATAGAAGAAATTAAATATACGTGAGAGAGGGTCTATGTGAAGATGAGGGGCGCCATTGGAGGGTGGTAGCAAGGCCGGCCTGGCCGAACCGGGCATTGGGCGTTTTCTCTGGGAGCTGGAAAGGTGGGGGCGGTTTTGTTATCACAAAAAGACCTGCACATTTGCTTAAAGCTGCGCGCACACTGACAAACCATGAAGTGCACCATTGTCTCAATCTAATATAAACTTACTTTCACTTGTACTTTAGTAGTTGTCTATTTACTCACTTATATACTATTGCGCAACCTTCTCTGATGTGTCTGTAAAACGTACCTTTTGTCCTGAATTTTGACCTCCTGTCCTGAATTTTTGTCCTGAATTTTGACCCCTTGTCCTGAATTTTTACACTCACTGTCCTGAATTTGCACCCATGTCAGTTGGTCACCCTAGTTTAGGCGGAGCCGGTTGGGTATAAAGTTAAGTGCTTATGGTCGTATGCACCTCATCTAGGAAATGATATTGTGTACTGATCATCCAGGAGCAGAGTCACAGAACATGTGGTATGTTACTCGCGTGGACCATTCGGGTTATAATGTTGGTGAGCGTAGCATTGGTCTAGTGCACAATAATACAGGTTTGCAACTCGGGCCGCTGTCGTAGCCCAATCCGCTGCTCCTCCGGGCTTGCTGGTATTTGGAAACTGTTGGTCGCGCTATGTACAGCACATACCTTGCTTTATAGTGTAACGCGGGTGTAGCTTAAGGTACATGGGATGCACGATATAGTAATCCGTCCTGGATGGGGAACCTCTATGCATTAGTTATATATTAACTTCGTACTTTTGCGCATATGTAGGGGCTATGCTCAGATCGCCAGTTTAACAAGCAGCGCACCACCACTTGTCGTTGTTTTGCCCTCCATTTACACCGGTTACTTCCAGCACAGAGCTCACCCCCACCACGTGGAGTGCAGTCTTTGGCTTGGGTGTTGTTAGGCCTTAAATAGCCTACTGTTGCAGCAGGAAGGTATGCCACACTGTTCGGTAGACAGGGAGTGGGTATTTGGGGGCAATGTTGAAGATCTGCCGCTGACCGCGGCCCCCCCAGGGGGCCACTCGGCGGTCGGCGCCTTAGTGGCCCCGGGGCCCCGGTCACCCCTCCCCACTCCCTCCCTTCGGGGGGGGGGGGGCAGGGACACAGACTGGTGCCCCCCTCCGTGTCAGGGCCGGAAGTGACGCGCAATGTGCGTCACTTCCGGGCCCAGGTGTGAGGGGGAGGCTATTTAGCCTTCCCCCACCCTCACTGGCGACCTCTTTTGTCGCCCACCTCGCCTTTTAACAGCAGCATCGGTTCGTCGTCCGCACCGTCCTCGCTGCGATTCCGGCCCCACGCGGCTTTGATCGTCGTCGCTCCGTCAACTAGATTACGGTGAGTCTTGCAGCACCCGCTCCGCCCCGGCCCTGTCCCTGGGCAGTACCAGGTCGACGGGGCCCTGTGGCTAGGATGGCCACGGGCGGAGGGGGCGCAAGATAGGGGCAAATAAAGATAAGTCATTGTGGCCTAAATGTTACGGTCGGGGACGCTGGCTTGCAGGCTCAAATTGCCCCCGCAGCAGTGGCGCCGGTAGAGCGCTGTGAGGTCTCTGGCAAGCCAGGTGAGCGCTGTGAAGTCACTGCGCGCAATCTCTGGGGCTCATGGTACTCCACACAGACGGAGACACCTACAAGCACATTTAAATGTACTGTCTATTTGGTGAGGGTATGGCGATCGTCAACTGTGGGGCAGAGCACACATTTTCTAATAGTGTAGCTGTCGGCTTAGTTCGTCCCTCTTGGCAGCATTCGCATTCCTTACCCCGCCGGAAATAGTTTCGTAGACGGCGTGTGGGTAAACATGTTGAGCCTTAGGGGGGTCCGTCGAAGGCGCTGCGCTAGGGCCGCGCTCATTATTGGAGGCATGGGTCTTATCCCTGAATCGGGGGAACCGGTTTTGCTTCTCGGCAATGACGCTGAACTAGCCTGTGATTCTGGGCATTTCACTTAATCTCCCCGCGCCTAACAATGTTGCGAGAACTGCGAGGGGCGCGGTGATGCAGGCTGCGAGCCCGGGGTGGGGGGGGGGCTCATCATTCCTGGGCTAGTCATTAATTTAAACCTGCACATATGTGGTTTATTATTATCATTTAACCCGTGGTCCGGCTGCTCACGTAATCTCCTCGATCAGGATGTGGGCCGTGGGCTGCGCTGCCGTCTCTGTTACGGGACAGCAGGGTTCGAGCTCTAGGTCACTGTCTCATCCAGTGATCCTGGGCAAATCAATTAGTCGCCTCGAGTCTAGCCCGGGTGTAGCCTCGACGCAGGGGAAGTCACCGGACCAGGAGATGCATCTAGTTCGACCAGAATTTGCATATTGTAGGCATTATTTTAATTAAAGATTAAAACGGGTCTCCTTATAGGAAGCAATGCAACTATTACCCAGTTAATGTAAATACGAGCCCAACAGCTGATAAATACCTTTTCGGAACTCATTGCTATCTGAGAGGTCAAGCAAAGAATGTATCATAAGGAACACTGCTTTGTAGATCCTCTAAACCCTAAACTCTAAAAACTGTGTCCTTTTCACCAATATCAGCGAGAGAAAAGAGGTTGTGGCGTAACGGCCAGAGCTGCCGACATTTGAAATAGGAAACCAGGTTCGAGCCTCGGCAAAACATCCCGTGATTCTGGGCAATTCACTTAATCTCCCCGTGCCCAACAAGAAACAAGCATTTACGCGAGTTTAAACTATTCACGGCCCCGATGTGTAAATTTGGACGGTGATTAGGACATTCGGTTTGAATTACGCGCCTAGTGCCTGGTTGTGTAATGTAATTAGGGCACTCATGTAAAGCGCTCAAATACCTTCGGGCCGATTGCGCGCTGCATAAATATGCAACAGGTTGCTCCTGACACTCGCTCACGCAAGATTGTACTTGGGAGCGAAGCGCCCAGTGCCTAGATTTGGAAGGGTAAATACGGCACTCATGTGAAGCGCAGCGCCACCTTCGGTCGAGCTCGCGCAATTATATTTATGCATCGAGATTGGTGACGGGGCGGCCGGGGTTCAACAGGAATTGGGGGCTGCCTAGAGTGCATAATCACGGAGTATTGTACTTGTCATGCAAGCGCTCCAATACAGTTTGTGCTAGGCAACCGGCGCTCATGCAAAGCGCTTCAATGCGTTCGGATCGAGTTCCCGCTATTTCAAACCTGGAAAACACAAGCATCAGACCCGTGTATAATTTTACATAAATAGGCAAGGTGCATGCGGGGGCTTCCAGGATCAGAAGGGGTTAGCGCGCATTACGGTGTGGACCCGGGGGACCTGGGTCGAATCCCTGTGGCGTCACGGGGGAGGCGGCGATGCGGGGGCAACTTACTCTAGCTGGCCCACCCTTCAAGAGGAATATATATATATATATAATCGGAGGGACGCACTCGCGCATCCATATCTGTTTGGTCCTCGGTCCAGTTATGCGGAAGGATGGGGGAGGTTGCGTGCGTGCTCACACGAGCCAGGCACACCGATCGCATGTAAATACATGTAACCAGGGGCCTGCGCTAGAGCCGTGGTAGGGCGCCACCACCCCTCCTCCCACAGCGAGGCTACAACGTCACACGGGAGTGAATGATGTAATAAAGTTGGTCTAACGCTAGGTAGAAAGGCGGCTTTTGGTGGCTTGCGACCTAGAAGGGCGGTGCTGGTCGCAGGGGTGGCACGGTTTAGAATTGGCGCCACCACATCTAGAGTTGCGCTCACTAAAATCTGCAACCTCCACGGCCCTAGTAGCATCCCAAGTGCCGTGGCTGCTTTGCACGCGAGAGGTAGCGGGATCGATGCCCGCACTCCGCACTCTTCATTAACATAAAAAAAAAAGAAAAAAGAAAAAAAAAAAAAAATTGCCACACATTTGATGAGCCTCGTGCGCGGGTAGCGCGTCTGCCTCGCTCCCGTGCCACACGCTAGTGGGTCACAGTGAGCGCCGTTATAGCACGTGAACGAAATGTGTAATGTAAATAGGGTGCTCATGTAAAGCGCTCCAATACCTTCGCGCACGTCAGTTGGCTTGGGAGCCGCCGGCCAATAAGCCGGGTGCACGGTGGCATCGGGCATGAGCGTGCGTGGGTCCTCAGCCCTGGGACGCTGCCTCGCAAGGCCGCAGGTTCAAGTTACATTGATTCTGTTTCCGTTGGCGTACCTTTCGAGGTGTACCTTTCACCCACCCCCCGCGCATCTTAGGTTTCGGGGGTCTCGTAGGCATGGTTTAAGTCACCCCTGCTCACGCGTCGCACGCGGGAGCTATAGTGCGGTGTAAAGGATCGATTACCGTCCGGCAGAGCACACATTTTAGTGATCGCGTGTCCGTCGGCCTTTCGCCCGCGGGGCATACTTCGCAATGGCGGTCGGCCTCGCGAGCAAAGTAAATTAAGGGGGGTGCGGCCGGCTAAGAAGCCGCATACCCTGTGCCGTGGGAGTCGGTAGGAGACTAGCGTGGGTTCACGGCCCCAATACACCAGCATTGCAAGGCTGGGAGCTGCCGGGGTCCCCGCTGATCGCGGGCGGTGCAACACCTGTGGCGCTCCCTGGTTAAGGTTATCGCCCCCCCCCCCCCCTCCCGTTGGCTACGCTGTCGTTGAGGGTGGGGGGGCATGCAGTGGGCTGCGTGCGGCAGGCACAATGGACCTGGCACGGGGATCGTTAGTATGGTACGAATCTTGTAAGCTCCCCGTGCTTGAATGTGTAATGTAAATAAGGTGCTCAGGTAAAGCGCTCCAACACCTTCAGCTTGCGCTATATAATTATGCAACATGTATTGCTGGCTTCCTATAAGGCAGATAAATGATACAAGTGCATGCAATTTTCACATACGCGATTACGGGCGGTAATAAACCCCCCCGCACCTCAATGGAGAATCTGGTGCGGTACTTGCGCGATTCGGTCGGGGAGCGGGTAATATGGTATGAATGTCGTAAACACCCCCTGCCTGAATAGGTAATATAAATACGGTGCTCATGTTAAAGTGCTCCAATGCCTTCCGGTCAAGTTCGCGCGATATAACTATTCATCATGTAATTGCAGGCTTCCTATAAGGCGGATACATGATACCAAGACATGCACTGTCCACATCACGCGATTACGGGTATTACTAATCCCCCCCCGCACCTCAAGGGTTAATCTGGTGCGGTGCTCGTGTGGCCGGGCACGGCGATCGTTATATGGTACGAATCCCCTATTCTCCCCGTGCCGGCTTGTGTAAATACGGTGCTCATATACAGGCGGGGACGGCATTGTGCACGAGAATGGTGCGCCCAGACCTCAGGGGCACCAAGGGATGTTGCCGGGCGAGGGGCGGGGATAGAAAGGGGAGGAGGCGCACGAGGCGTACAAATTTAAAAGTTAGATGTATGACCGCCCGCATGTCGCGTCCGCAGGTGTATGTAAATAAGATGCTCATGTAAAGCGCTCCATTACCTTCGGGTCGAGTTCGCGCTATATATTTATGCAACTTGTATTTTTGGCTTCCTATAAGGCGGATACATGATACAAGTGCATGCATGGTTCACATTACGCGATTGCGGGCATTACTAAAACCCCCGCACCTCAATGGATAATCTGGCGCGGTGCTCGCGTGATCAGGGACGGGGAGCGTGTAATATGGTACGATTCTCTTAAGCACCCCCTGTTTGAAGGTGTAATGTAATTACGGTGCTCATGTTAAGTCCTCCATTACATTGCGGTCGAGTTCGCGCTAGATAAATATGCAACATGTAATTGCTAGCCTCCTATAAGGCAGATACATAACACAAGTACATGCATTGTTCACATTACGCGATTGCAGGCATTACTAAAACCCCCGCTCCTCAAAGGTTAATCGGGTGCGGTGTTCGCGTGGTTCGGCACAGGGATTGTGTTATATGGTACGAATCGCTTACGCTACCCGTGCCTGTATGGTGTAATGTAGATACGGTGCTCATGTAAAGCGCTCCAAGACCTTTGACGGCGATTCTCGCTATACGAATAGGCAACTTGTATCTGCTGGCTTCCTATAAGGCAGACACTTGACACAAGTGCAGGCATTGTGCACAAGATTTTGCTCCAATACCTTCGGGTCGAGTTCACGCTAGATAAATATGCAACGTATATGGGCTGGCTTCCTATAATGCAGACCATGATGCAACAAGTGCAGGTATTAATTTGCTCGTGCCCTCATTCGCGCGCATCAGGTGATTCCGGGCATTACGACACCCCCGGCACCCGAATGGGTTATTTGGTCGGTGCTAGTGTCTGGCGCTCTAATAATTTCGCGCGCAGTACGGTGGGAGCTAATCACGAATCCACCGTGCCCGAATAGGTATGCTAATACGGGGCATCATGTACTGCAATCCAATGCCTTCGGGCGTGTCACGCTGTGACTCCGGGCAGATAAGTTAATTAATATCCACGTGCCCGATATATGTATATACGGTGCTCACGTACGGCGCGCCATTACCTTCGGATCGAGTTCGCGCTGGGTGGGTGACGCTGAGTAAATCAGTGAATATCGCCGTATGATCCCACTTCCGTGCCCGAATATGGGTGTAAATATGGTGCTCATGCACAGTGCTGCTATACCTTCGGGTCGAGTTCGCGCATAAAAAAGTGCTATTCACGGCAAGGGTCGCGCTGTCCGATCCTGACCGCACGTGGCCACGTGTCCCTCGTCTCCAACCTTTTGCTGAAGGGGGGCTTGGTTCGTGTGTCGTTGTTGTTGTCAGCAACAGATAAAGTATCAGCGTGTGGGTAACAGGCATCTGCTCTCCAGCAACTCCGTGCCCCGGGAGCACGCGAGTTGCCCTTATTCTGAGGCCCACCCATTAGGAGGCCGAGTAGCAAAACATGTAGGCCTTACAGCTGGGTGAAACCACCATCATTTGGAGATAGGCCCAGGTAAAATAGGGCCTTTTCTGGATGTCTTGGGGACCATTGCGGTTGCGGGTAGCCCCCACCGGATTCACTGGTCTAGTACTGCAGCGGCGGGAGTCTGGGTGGGGTCCGGGTTTACGAACACGTTTACTGCGCTAGGGGCGCTGCCTGCCACCATAGGGTGCTGCTGTCCCAATAACTGGGGTGTCTGCGGGGCAAACGCAAGGGGACATTATGTCAATAGTACATTTGTCACGCCCAGGGTGCACTAAATCTCTACTTCAATGGAGCAGGAATTTGGCACTGCTGGGGATGCTCTGGGTTGGTGGGGGGGGGCACCCCCCGCCACCCTCCTACTGGGAAGCATGTTGGGAGGGGCGTAGTAGGACTTACTCAATCCTCAAGGCTTGAACTTTACCGACAGCGCGCAATGCTTAAAGCCAGACAGATTCCCGTAGCTGGTATACCTAGGGGGTTTCATCACTGAGGGATCTGTAGAGGCATAATTCCCATAAGGAATAAGGGATGGTGGGCAAGGGCAAGAGTCGCCCCTTGCCCATGGTCACGCGCTGGCAGCCAGGAGCACTCCAGTGCTCCAGGTTGAGCAATCAGAGGGGACTGGCCAAAGGTTAAGTAAAACCCTTCCCGCCTTCATAGCCAAAGAGGGCAGGCCCAGAATTGTGAAGAGGGTAACCTGCCCGCATGGGGCGCGTATAGTTCTTGGCGCATCTCCCCAGGCCCACCGGGTCCCTCTTGCAGCGGACCCTATCCGGTTAGGATAGCGACTGGGGCCTTGGGGACCTAGATGGGGCCATCTACAACACCAGGAGCTATAGCTCACTGGTAAGTCTTGGGCCTGTGGACATAAGGGATCCCACAGGGTTTGAGTCCCGCTAGCGCTGTCACTCTGTCTATGAGGTGGCAGAATTTCAAACTCTTCTTTCTGCTAGGATGGTTCCCTTCCAGCTAGTTGCAGGAAGCCCTAGATAGGAAAGGTTGCAGGTAAGACTATAGCGGGTTGGTGGGGGGCCCTGGCTGCGACGGTTAGCCGCCTCTAGGGCTGTGGCGGAGTTACAGGGCGATCTGGAAGCAGGCCGGTACAAAGGATACCTCTGCGCGGCACCACGTGGTGCCTGAGCCAAAACGAGGAGCCTCCAGAGAGGTCCCGGAAGCCGGTCGGCGCCCCGCTAGTCCTGCGGGCGGTTGTGGGCCTGAACAACCGGGGGCTTGCTATGCGACGCTCCGCCCCGAGAGGGGGGGCGTGAGTAGAATTTCAACGGCACGTGATCGTAAAAAGAATCACTTGGGGGGCAGCACTTGCGGGTTGTTCCCGCGCTGCCCGGCTCATCAGGCGGGCAGGTGAAGTAGATGGTCGCCTGCCCTTGGATCGCCCGTAAGATAACCCACCCATTACATATACTGGAATTATGTAATAAACCTGCAGCATTTGTTACCCACTTACAACTGTTTCTTGTGTTTCATTGGGTAACCTAATTTGGGGGAGGGGGGAAAGCGGGGTGCCCCTGGGGGTACTATGCCGCTGACCGCGGCCCCCGCAGGGGGCCACTCGGCGGTCGGCGCCTTAGTGGCCCCGGGGCCCCGGTCACCCCTCCCCACTCCCTCCCTTCGGGGGGGGGCAGGGACACAGACTGGTGCCCCCCTCCGTGTCAGGGCCGGAAGTGACGCGCAATGTGCGTCACTTCCGGGCCCAGGTGTGAGGGGGAGGCTATTTAGCCTTCCCCCACCCTCACTGGCGACCTCTTTTGTCGCCCACCTCGCCTTTTCCCTCCCTACCGCTTACCCGGCGTAGGCGTGGTTGGGGGGGGGTTTTCTGAGCGTTGTAATGTTTTCCTTTTCGTTGCAGGCGGAGTTACAGGGCGATCTGGAAGCAGGCCGGTACAAAGGGTACCTCTGCGCGGCACCACGTGGTGCCTGAGCCAAAACGAGGAGCCTCCAGAGAGGTCCCGGAAGCCGGTCGGCGCCCCACTAGTCCTGCGGGCGGTTGTGGGCCTGAACAACCGGGGGCTTGCTATGCGACGCTCCGCCCCGAGAGGGGGGGCGTGAGTAGAATTTCAACGGCACGTGATCGTAAAAAGAATCACTTGGGGGGCAGCACTTGCGGGTTGTTCCCGCGCTGCCCGGCTCATCAGGCGGGCAGGTGAAGTAGATGGTCGTCTGCCCTTGGATCGCCCGTAAGATAACCCACCCGTTACATATACTGGAATTATGTAATAAACCTGCAGCATTTGTTACCCACTTACAACTGTTTCTTGTGTGTCATTGGGTAACCTAATTTGGGGGAGGGGGGAAAGTGGGGTGCCCCTGGGGGTACTATGCCTCTTCGCTCCCGTCGGGTCCCGCCAGACACACCCGACAGCAGCAGCGTCAGAATACAGCACCTGTGCCTTGCGGGGTATTTATTTCACCGCCGCTCACCTTCTGGGTTGATTCCGGAAGTATTAAGTTGTAGCAGTCCTGGAGTCCTCGATGTTCACAGTCGGCTAGGTCCGCTCAAGACTTTTCAGTCAATAGGCCTCCGCCCCAGATGTCGCGCCTGGGGCTTGCCTAGTGGTTGCGTCCCAGCGTGCACACCCACGATAACCAGGCCGCGTCTCGGTTGATTAGTCAGCGGGATGATTTACCGCTTACCAGATGTATTTCGGTGGCGGAGAGACAACCGCTGAAAGGACGCCTCTGACAGTCGTGTCGATGGTTATTTTTGTAAGGATTAGTAGGTTAAGACTGCAGGATCATTGCAGGATCGAGGCTCGATCGGAGGAGCTCGCTCACAGCACGGCCATCTCCAGGCTTGGCTAGCTCCACCCCCCACCAATCAATTCTTAATGTCAACATTTATGGCCTGCATTCTGAATCCTTCTCTGGAAGACACAATAGGACACAGGGAGGCCAAATTACTCCCAAGCACAAAATAGAATAGAAGCACTTCTTTATGTGATGAGAACGCCATAATGTAAATACAATGGCAGACTGTGTCAACACATAAGCATCCAAGATATGCCAAGTGTTGCTAGGGTAATGGATGACATTAGCATTTAGCAACAGAAATTTCATGCTGCCTGTAGCCAGATCCTCAAAAGGCTCAACATCTGCTACTCGCCAGGCACCAACTGCTTCTATACATCTGTCATGCTATGTTCCTACTTTGGCTCCAATAGGCTTAGCAAAACTAAAAGGTAAACGCCTAGGGCAGTCATTCCAGCCTCACTGTGTATAACCCTCAAATGATATATGCATCAGTCTAAAGGAAGGTCACTCTCCGAAGCGTTCATATACATGGTTAGCTCAGACAACTTTGTAGGAGAGATAGAGCATATTTCTGGCACTCTCTCGCTAGATGAGATGAACAGAATATCTGGCCTAGAAACAAGGGAATGGCAAAATCCTTCAAAAGCCCTAATCAGAAAGGCCAGTTACTCGAGCCTATGAACTCGTGAGGTAAGAAATGTCCATGTGAATGGCCCACCCTTACACTTCCTCTGACCTACCTTGGGAACGTGCAACATCAGATTGACATAAAACCCAGTGCCCAAAATTACCACCCAACATCCTTATCAAAGAACTGGTATGTTCAGGTACTTTAAGAAATATTCGATTGGGTGCCAGAACAAAGTTCTCTGTCCATGGGATGGAAATCCTATTCACTGGGCTATATGGCAACATCATGGCAGCTAGCCTTCCTCAGGCTTCAAAGATGAAGACACTGCTGTGTTCAAGGGCGTAGAGGGATCAATATATCAAATAGTATTTTGCACTTCCAACAGACTGGCTCAAAATATAAACAGGCTAACCACCTTAACAATGGTGTGTGTGGTCCATGTCGGGACTTATTTTAATTATGCTTTTAAAAGTGGCAAATCATCTCTATGGTGATGTTTAAATGATGGTGCCATGGTATTGTTTTTCAAGTAAAAGAACGTCACAGCTAAAAGCATTTGAAGGTTAGTTCCAGGTCTCAAGGAGGACCTAAATACATGAGGAGAGAGTGCACAGGGAAAGTTTACAGGTATGGGTGCGAAACAATGTTAAAATTCCATTTATTGGCAGAAACAGATGAGAACAGGATAGCATGTACAGTCTGTGTGTTTCCTCAGGAGAGGACTGCCCTTCTGTGCGTGTGTTTGCTGTTGAAAGGCAATTGAGTTGTCCTTCTTACATTCATACATCAGAAGGCTTGTCACCAGCGGATAAGAGGGGAAACTCATAGGAACAACCTGAATGGAAGCGGGATCAGCAGAGCCTTTCTCCTTCAAACTTGGCCCTGCATATACAACTTGCACTTGCATGCTGGCAGAAGGTACATCGTTCTCAGCAGTGCGGTGCTTTGAAGAATCCCTCTCTGCAATGAGTGGGAAGCTGCAAATCAAGCAAGGGCATGTCCCTTATGTCTCTTCGCCCTCACAAAGGCATAGACAAATTTCTGGGAGAGCCAGTAGGCAGGCCACGGAGCCTTGGAGGAATGCTTCCTCAGCCTCAGGGGGAGCCATATCCCATCATAATGGGCTGCCAACATTTTCAGAACTGTACATCACCTGGGAAGTAGGGAGAAGAGCAGCTGACAGAGGTGCAGCTAAGTGTATGGTTGAAAGTGAAATTTGGGAGAAAATAGAGCATCCTATGTTCCTCATCAGTGCCAAGTACCAACATTGCCTCTCGTATGGTTATTGTACGATTACGACTGAACACAAGGGAAGAAGGTGCCTGGCTGCCCCAACAACTTCAGGCCATGGTTAACGTTCCAATGGAGGGATTTTCTGAGGAATCATCTTAGATGTAGGACATAAAGGCCTCATGAAGCGTGGGGAAGCAGCAATGGCCTTTCTGGAAGACCTATCTGGTAAAATTGGAAAGTAGCTGGCATAGAATCCAAGTTAGAAGACTTGCCAACAAAGTGGAAGTGGCAGAGGAATCAACGAAGGGGCGTGAAAGTGGGCTCACTGGAGAGTCTATGTGGCACACTGAGGGAGAATAAATTTGAGGAGTTCTAATTCTCAGCAATTTCTTTTGTGTATAGCTCTGTGAGTAGGTTGTAGACGCTAAAGAGCATCAGAGGGGCCGAGAGAAGCATTCTGGGGATGCCAGTTTTGGTGCAAGCAGGTCTGAAATCAGCGATGGAAGCCAGAGTAGACATGGTGCTTGACCCTACTGATGGCGAACTGGGAGCCATGGTAAGGAAGGCCTGTAGGAAAAAAGAGTAACAGTAATGGTCGTACTGAATTAAGCTAACTACAGAGGTTATATTTTCATAGTGTCTTCACTGAAGAAAGAGCTTTCCTTTAATGGACTGAGGCTCCTGTTTTTTACTGACCTCGGAGTCAATGCATAACAGGACAGAGATGCAGAGCATCAGAAAGGAGCTGCTACTAGATTTCGTTGTTCAATAAATGTGTTGTAATCAGCCAAGATCAGAGTGCAAGGGCAAAAAGATGGGAAAATGATAATTTACACAAAGGTTGCAGCTATTGCCCCTTCCTACAGAAACTGGAGCTAGGTGGCCACTCAGTATTTCAGCGTACTGCCCTAGTCTTTTTCTTCTTGATGTAGCACCTTTTGTTAGGATTGTGATGTTGAGTAGCCCATGAACTTGCTTGGTTAGTTGGACAAAAATATTGAGTTTTTATTATTATGATACATAAATAATGTGTCAAACATATTGCTGAGATCGAAATATAGTGCCACAGAATATCGTCGTCAAGACTACCACCTTTTGCTATATAATTTGATTTTAAATTATGTTTTAATATCGTTTACTTAAATACAGTTGTAAAAAATATAATTTTTTGTTTAACTTAATATATATTAGTTACAATATTGATTTTAGGTGTTAGTATTGATAGTATAATTGTTTTTCATTTTTTACCCTATCAGTTGTAATTTAAAATGCTAAATCTATTTTTTTTTACTTATGTTAGTAATGTAAAACGTAGTAGTGGGTTGTTGGGTTTGTAGTGGAATAATGTGGGCAGTCATTTTTATTAATCTAATTTTAATGTTAATTCTGTGTATAAATTCAATATTTAATTGTTTATCAATTATTTCATTGTGTAATAGTAATTTTATGTATTTAAGTTTAATTTGTTATTTTTAATGTGCATTAACATTTTTAAGTTGTCATCATTTTATTTGTGGTTGCAGGTTGTTGCATTTTGATGGAGAGCAGGGTGAGAAATTTTTTAAAGTACAAATTATTGTTATAAATAATGCTAATTTTAAATGGTTTATTAATTATGTGATTGAGTTATTATGAAAAAAATTAATTTTGTAAGCATATTTTAATGTTTACATTTTTGTTAGTAATTGTTGGACCCGGGATCCCTGGTTGGCTGAGGTAGGTACATTAGGTCAAGTAGGGACCCGTGTTCCAACGTCAGGGAAAGCAAGGTCACCTTCTTAGATAGCCCCGCTCACCCCCTCGGTAGCTTGGCACGAGCAGCCAGGCTTATCTTCAAGGCAAACATGTAAAGTATTTGCAACCACGCTCACAATAACCCAATGATGACACCACAAATAGACTCCTCATGAGTTTTATAAAAACGAGTATAAACTTTATATAAAAAGATATACGATAAGACCACACAATATAAATCCAACATATGAGGTTGTGTACTATTGCAACCGGCCAGCCAGCCCTTCTAAGTTCTGGCGTAATTAATGAGCACTTCTAAACATTCTCCTGTAATCTTAATATCATGCTATACAGTTCGTAATGCTAGAATCAGGCACGTTTGCAATGTAAAAATACTGTAAGGCGTAACGCAGCAATCAGACACTCTGTAATGTAAAAATAATGCAATGCGTAATGCAACAATCAGGCACTTTGCAAGGTAAAATAATGCAATGCTTAATACAACCACCAGGTGCGTTGTTATGCAGAAATAAGGCAATGCATAATACACTAATCAAGTAATTCGTTATGCAGGAATAATGCAATGCGCAATACGCTAATCAGGTAGTTCGATATACAGAAACAATGAAATGAGTCATACGACAATCAGACAGTTCGTTATACAGAAACAATGCAATGCGTCATACGACAATCAGGGAATTCGTTATGCAGATAAGATGCCAGGCGGCATATACTAATCAGGCAGTTCGTTATGCCAAAATAATTCAATACGCAATACTCTAATCAGGTACTCCGTTATGCAGAAATGATGCAATGTGTAATATGACAGTCAGGTACTCAGTTTTTTGTTTTTTTTTAACTTATTTTTATTGCCATTTTCATATTTCACACAGTGTACATTATACAAAATTTCGCAGAGTTAAGTCAATTGTACATCCAATGGTGGTACCGTTCATCTGTGTATACTGGTGGGACAGTCAGGTACTCAGTTATGCAGAAATGGAATAATGCGTAATACACTCAGACCCTGATCCCTGGGCTTTAGGCGGTGTCTCGGCCTCTCCTTCTGACTTGCAGTCAGCCTCTCAACAGTTGCCCCCAACACGGTACGATGTAATCCGAAAGTGCAGCTCCGCACTCCGGCCCCTGTACTGCCACTCCCTTGGCAATATGGACCACGATACCAGCCGAAGCAGAGGCTCGCGATGCCAACACTAGACAGAAGCCGAGAGTGTCTCCCTCCGAGCCCACGCCCCACGAGTCGACACATGTTACCTGGGGGGGCGGAAACTCACTCTCCTCTCCTCGTCCAGCGGCTGGGCCTCAAATGCAACTTTGTGAATTGGCAACAGCAGGCTCGGGCCGGCAACTCCACTTCTCCGGGACTGCCGGTCCGGGCCGCGACAGTTATGAAAATCTCAGGCTGCCACAGAACACACGCACACTGCGTCGCAGAGTCTTCCTTAAACTACGGGTGCACGATCACTGGGAACTCCACACACAGGTCTCAGGCTGCACGAAGATCATGTGCACAGGGTCGCTGAGACTCACTTTACTCCGGTGCACACGATAAGGCAAATCCTCACGAAGGTCTCACGATACCCCACGAACCCGCACACAGCGTGGATGAGACTCACATGGATTCCGGTGCACACGACAACAAGGCAAATTCTCACGAAGGTCTCACGGTGCCCAACGCACCCGCACACAGCGTTGATGAGACTCACTTGGATTCCAGTGCACACAATACCAAGGCAAATCCTCACGAAGGTCTCACGGTGCCCAACGCACCCGCAAACAGCGTCTATGAGACTCTTTTGGATTCCGGTGCACACACTCACTGGACAATCATCGCGAAGGGTTCAGGCTGCACACGCACACCGCATCGCTGATCCTTGCTTGGACTCCAGGTGCACATGATCACAGGGCACACATTACAAGGGTCTCACCCTGCAACAGGCACGCACACATAGCGCCTCTGAGACTCTCATGGAAACATTTATGTTCCTGTGTTTCCGCAGCAGGGAGCCAGCTCACCTCAGGCCCTTGGGGATAAGTTAGTTCAGGACACAGCTCACAGCAAAGTCCTTTCAAGCAGGGGGACACAGCACACCGCAAAATCCCTTTAGCCTTTCCTTGATTAAAACAGCAAACTGCAGGCCAGCCCCAGAACACACAGCAAGGGTCAGTCCTATCCTTCAGTCTCTTCAGTTGTTTCTTCCTTGGCAAAGGTCCTCTTGACCACAAAGTAGCTCCAGTCTTGTTCACGCTTGATCAAGCCATTCTCCAAAGTTCAGGGGCTTCAGCTCTCATAGTTATACCCCTCAAGGGTTTTGAAGTCTTTACGTTTCAGGGGGCACTGACCTCGGTTCAAACCAATTCTGGGTGCCTCCCTGACAGTGACACCTTTCTTCCTTGGATTAGTGGGGGTCTGGATTCTCAATCACTCAGCAGGAGATGGGGCAATTGTTTTATAGCAGCAACCCAGGCCTCTTCACCTCTAGGGGCTTCTCCTCCCCCTACACTCCAGATGCAGGTCAGCCTGTTGCTGTCTCACCTCCTCCCCTGGGTCAAGACATTCCTCAGATCCTATCGCTTTCTAAACCAGACAGTCAATCCACAGCTAGGCAGAGACGCACAGAAATGTTAGAGCACAAAAACTCAGCCACTTCTAAAAGAGTGGCTTCTAAACACACAATGCAAAAACCACCTTCATAAAAAGATGTGCTATTACATTGTGAGTTCAGGCATACTAAACTTCACCTTTCCATCTTAAACCTTTAGGAAGATAGGCTGGAAAACTTATTACACAGCCTCCCCATTCTGTCTTATGGGCAAGATGGACTTTCAACAGTGAAAACGAAATGGAGATTATTTCACTGTCAGGAATGGCACACACGTCTACCTTTCACGTGCACTGCACCCTGTCCAGGGGGTACCCTAGACCTACCGTAGCAGTGTCTGATGTGCATAGAAAGTGACGGGTAAGGTCTGGCAAGTAAGTGCACTTGACAGAACAACATGGCAGTTTTACAAACTATGTGCAGGCCCTGCAATGGCAGGCCTGAGTTCCCTTTTGAAACTACTTGTGTGGGTGACACAAATAGTGCTGCAGGCCCACTAGTAGCATTTGCATTACCAGCCCTGGCACACATAGTGCACTTTACTAGGGACTTTACTAGTAAGGCAAACATACCAATCATGGACAACCAATTACCAATATACTTTATACAGGGATCACTTGCACTTTGACACTGATCAGCAGTGGCAAAGTGTCCAAAGCATCTAAGTTGGCAAAACAAAATCTATCACAGCACCAAAAATCAAGGAGGTCGAGGCAAAAAGTCAGGGGTAATCACGCCAAGAGATGCCAGACCGAACAGTAATGAATAGCGGTTTGTTGGGTTTGTAGGGAAATAGGGTGGGAAGGTAAAAAAAATTAGTCTTTTTTACATTTATTCTTAATATTTCATTGATTGGGAATGGAAGTATCTCTTTTAATGTTGGAAATATTACGTACATTTGCTTTATTTAATAATTTTGTGCTTTTAATAATGTTTGAAAACTGTATTTTTCAAGTACATTTTTTGTTTTTGTATAGGTTGAATGCAATTGTTTTTTATATATTTATTATGCAAGTAATGTTTTTGGGTATTTTGTTCTGTTATTTAGATTTATTTTATTGTGCATTTCTTCAAGCTTTTAGTAGTGTATAACATGGATTTTTTATTTATATGATTTATTTTCTTGATTTTAGGTATTTAAATATTTTGTACAAAATAATTAGGATGTGTAATTGTAATTACTGTCCCTTTGAAGTCCTACATTTTCTGTACTGTTGGTTACACTGGACTGTGAATAATAAATCTAACCCATGGAGTCCAACACACTACTTACTGTTGAGAAGATTGGAGTGGAGATAGTCAATCTAACCTCTCTGGAGTCCAACACTTTGCCTATTGTTGGGTAGATTAGAGTGAGAATAGTAAATCTAACCCCTCCGGAGCTATCTCGACTTTCTTCCACAATGAATCCAGATTTTTGCCTTCTTTATCTGAAGGTGGCCCGGTGGTAACACTTGGGTCAACTAATCCCTTTGCAGCTTGGTATGCCTGGTACTGCATGGGTTTTGAAACCTCAAGGGTTAGCAGAAGTGCTCTCTCAACCCAGGATGACACAATTGAGGCATTTATTTATTTATAGTATTTATAGAGTGCAACACTCCTCCCAATAAAGATATTGCTGCACTAGAAACATTGCTATATTGCATCCTGTCTCACAACCAGTTAAAGAGGGAATAGTCCGGTCTTCATTCTCTTCGGAAACCTAAGGAGGTTTGAGGTAAGACGAAGATCCATATGCAGTGCTTTCCAATGAATGGCGGCCAGATGAAAAAAAACAGCAGCCGTCCATTCTGACTTTTCTGATACGCTTAGCGCTAATCAGCACTAAGTTTGCAAAGCAAAGTGCCTGTAGAGGGTTGTAAAAAAGTATTTGGCCACGCAGAATAGCAGGCCCACTATCATATAGTGCCCTATGAACTTGGCTCAGCAGCTTAAATGTAGCTCTCTTGTATACAAGTATTAAGTGAAATTAATTCAAGCAGAGGGTGGCTGAACTGTTTCGGGCACTATTACAAATTAGTTTGGCTGTTGCATTTTGAATGGACTCTAAATGAGCAAACAAAATTTCATCCATTCCCAGGTATAAAGCACTGCCGTAATACAGCCTGCTCAGAATCAATGCCTGAACAACTGTTCTTCGCTACTCCACCCAAATCCAGTGGAAGAGCAGGTCAAGCATTTGCCACAAGTGGCATTTAACTGGTCCTGCCTGGAGAGGGAATTATCTATTAAAAATACAAGGTTCTTAGCTACCCCCTCCTTGGTTCAGGTGCAGTACCCAGGGACGTCAGCCACAACGAATCGCCCCAAATATTGCGAGCTCCACCAAAGAGTAAGATCTCCATCTTCTCTGAACTGAGTTTCAGACAATCCAGGTATCTACTTCCGATAGGCATCCAGTGAGATTATCCCGGGTCTTCCTAGGTCTCTCCCCTATAGAAATAATGAGCTGAGTATCACCAGCATAGGAGCACATTTCCAAGCCCCAAACTTTGAAGATACCTGCCACGGAGGAGACATATACATCGAACAATGTAGGACTGAGGGAGGGGCCATTTGGACATTTGAGGGGACAGACCTAAAAGAGGCCATCTGAACGGACTGAGGTCTTTTATTCAGAAAAGATCCAAACCACAGCAGAGCTTTTGAGTGCAAAGCGGTCTTCTGTAGTTTTGTTATTAACAGGCTATGAGAGACTGTGTCGAAAGAGGCGGACAGATCCAACAGGATCCAAACCGTCGCCTTCCCCTGATCAACTTCCGATCTAATGCGGTCAAGCACTGCCAACAAAGTGGACTCAATACTTTCCTGCATCTAAATCATGTTTGAGTCGAATCTATTGAGTTATTACTTTCCAAACGATGTGTCAGCTGGGCATTAATTAGCCATTCAAATACCTTTGGCATATAATGTAGTAGGGAGATGGGGCAATAGTTGGACAGGATGGAAACCTCCATCCCCACTTTCTTGGTCAAAGGAAGAACCAGGGCCTGCTTCCAAATAGCAGGATATTCATCATTGACCAAGGACAAATTACAGAAATGGGTCAGGAAAGGACTTCTTGATATAGAGGCCAAACGAGAAAAGATGAAATGGGGACAACGTTTAAGATGCCATGGCTGGCATCTAAAAATATCTGACTCCACCTGCATAACTTCTGGAGTACTGAAAGGGCTGGTCCATTCTCTGCAGAGGAGTAGTCTCTCTCCAGAAGCCGGAGTCTTCTTCCAATTCCACTCGCACTTCAAGTAGCCCGAAAGCCCTTCACAAGTATTATACATTAAGAGCCTGTTTCATCTGGTGGGTACAAGCGTACTGGATACTAATTATAATCCCCAAAAAGGAAGCCTACCTAGTGATCATTCCAAATCCACCAGCCCATTCACTAGGATCATAATCTGTATACAGTGCATCATACCGGTTTTGAAGCAACAGCATAAGTTGTGCCATACTGAGTGAAGGCAGACTTTTACTGTGGACTCTTTTCGCTTTGCTTTTGAGGAAAGTATGTATAATTTATACAGTGCCAAACTTGCCAAAAGGCAGAAGAGCCTTGTACATGGCTCAAAGCAGAGAAACAGTCAAAGTGTTATTAATGGGGTAGCTAGTTTCTAAGAGCAAAAGTGGACTGTAACTGCATCCTGATGTATTATTCTTTAAAGAGGTGTGTCTTCAGTGCTTTCCTAAACTTGAACTGGGTTGGGACAGTCCTAAAGGATATAAGGATGTCGTTCCAGATCCTGGGTAAATAGATGAAGATAGTTTGCTGTCTTGTTTTTTATTTCTTTGCACTCCTTGGCCTCCAGTCTGACGGTGTCCTGGCTGAGAGTTCTGAGATACGTTAGAGAAGGCGAACTTGTCTGCCAGATCCTCAGGGTTGCCTGGTGTGATGCCTTCAAGTATGTTGCACCTGGTTTTGAAGATGAAAGTGCCAGCAACGGAAGCCAGCAGAGTTCCATCAGGCTGGCCTCATGTGTGTTGTTCCATGTAGGATGCCCTTAAGGAAAGGCCGGTGTTGCGTCTTTGAGTTCGTGGTACAGAGCATTGCCCACCATCCAGATGCAAAAATATGAGGGCTTGGATAGCAGATGCGAAGTGCAAACCAACTGCCAATGGTGAAATTCTGGTCACCTTTTACCTCAATGGCAATCCTGCTTCTGAATCCAGTGATTTCTTCAGCATGGGTCATTACGATTTCAAATCATTATCATGAGTCATTTAGGCCTCACTGATAACCGAATTCAGCAGTTTGTTCAAGCAAGCCATTTTTAGGTCTCGCCTAGCGATAGCAGCACATGCGCTCCTCTCGCAATGCGAGTGCCTTTTGCGATCGATTCTCGGAAGGCTTTGCATGCATGTGTAAGGATGGACAAAGATGGCTGCTCTCGCCATTTGTCCAAACCTAACAGCATGCGGCGTGCACGTACGGACAGTGGACAGTCCGACGCCATCTGTATTCCAAGCTTTCCATTGTCATGGCAACTAGGCTTATCAGAAGCTTCGTCACTCTGCCTTGTTATAGCGCGAACTTCACCCGAAGGTATCGGGCATCAGAGCGCTTTACATGAACACTAGTTGCGCTACACAAGGCTGTAACTTTTCTTGGCCAGGACATAGGGGTCTGTGTGGTCCACCGTGATGGCGACAAGATGTGTGACAAAGTGTCCAGCAAAGAGTATCCCAATGACCACATAGGCTGCATACGTCCATTTGGCTTGTTGTGTTTTTCTGCTGTATACATAGTATGGCAGGCGCATTCGTCTTCTTTGTTTTCTTTGCAGAGTTCGCAATTCCTAAGCACTACTTTTGCAACTATGGAAACAGCTTCTCACTTTAGTTTTTCCGGTCGCTTACAATCCCCTCAGTCCTAGCGCACACAATGTTCACAGCACGTGACGGACAAGGCCTCGCCTTAGTATGTTACCGATGTCCCCATGCCACTGTGGACATTGTTCTCCTCACTTGGATGTAGTTCAGCAGCCAAATGCATTCTGGGACTTGTAGTCCTCGTTCACGTCCGTGGAACTAACGCACCAGAACGCAGAAAAGCCCAGGCCTGGAGTACAGCATTTTTGGTGACCTGGGTCCGTCTGCCAAACACACTTTTATCATCCCCAAGTTCGACCTTAGGCGAGGGAGAGAATTCTCGAGGCGAGCTCAGGCAAAAGCAGATTGGTCACGTGACTCCTGCAGCTAAAAATATTTGAAAATCACGACGTGAATTGTGCTATATAAAACAACATTTTTGAATGACTTTATACACGTCCCAGAATGCTATCCGCGGTTTATTAAAAACCAGCACTGTCTAATATATTGGAAACTGGATTTTACGGTCAGCAGTGCCTGATCAGCTTAAACACAACAATATTGTTTTACATATATTTGAAACACTCCTTCAGACGTAAATAATGCAGTGCTGCAAGTTACTACCTGTAGTTGAAGTTACATGGTCTGCCTGTCAAAGGAGTACACACCATCCACAGAACTGCTCAGAAGTGTCTTTCTGCTTCAACTTTGAGGCACACATTTAAAAACACAGTATGCATTTTTCATTGTTATTGCAGACTAGCCTTTCTTTTCAGAGCACACTCTAACATTTTAAACAGGATGACATTTCCTAGTAAATTTCACACAAGATGTGTGTAAACTCCAACTCCTCATCCTTTGTGCCCCTTCTTAGGCAAGGTGAAAGCAACCAGAATTTAAAATGGCGTCTTCGTGGGATACGGAAATAACGGATAGTACTGGAGCATACGCCAGAAAATAAGACTTATGCATTTCAGAAGGAAAAACATCAACACCGTTATACGTAATGTATATTAATTTGCTGAATCAAATCATTTTAGAAATATAAAAATCATGAAAATCTTTAATATTTATACTGAACAGAACATGGTGGCAAGAAGGATAAGAACAACGGTGCGACGAGCAGTACAACAATGGAGCAGTGAGGCCCTAGGGGAAACCCGCCTCAGGGGGACGAGGAAGGGGGAGAACTGGGGATAAAGTAAGAGGTTGTAGGGAAAGCTGTAAGGCAGCACGAGTTAAACCCCCAGTAGCTGTGACTGCCGGCTTGCCCTTGGGTGTCCTTAGGAGTCCATAAGGCGGTACCAGGGGAAAACAAGCATTGAAAATGCAATAGGACTCACTTTTGATTACGTTCAAGCCATTTCCTTTGCTATACAATACCATTAGCAAAGCAAATGGCTTTAACTTAATCAAAGGCAAGACCTATTGCATTTTAAATGCTTGTTCAAAGAGCAACCACAGAATCGAGAAATAATGCACATTATGCCAATCTGGAATAGGTTCAAGAAGCAAAACCTCTGCAGAGGCTTGTCGTGCACCAACAGAATCCAATAAAAGAAGCCATTTTTGCAGCACATACACAGCTAAGTAAGCTACTCACTGCGGGCGTGAACTGAAAGATGGCTGCCCTGATCCTTCACTAGTAAGGCAATGTCTCTGATGAAAAAAGCAAACAGCCTGCGTCTTTTAAGAGAACACTAAACTGAACGTCTGTCTCATCCCTCATTGCTATAATGTAGGTGATGAACAAACCTAATAGAACTAAACTCATATCTCAATAACAGATAACTAAAAGATATGAAAGCAGAAACCCCAATGGGGCAGGTATGTAGAGGCCTACCCTGCCATGAACCCTTAAGGAGGTGGTATTGTTAGCATTTTTTCCTTTCAGAGAATAGGGCTTTACACGACTGAGCCAAACTCCAAGAAAATGCATGTTCAATGCAAGCAGAGAACCGAATATGGGCGTGCTATTCAATACTGCTGTATTAAAACACTTCATTCATAGACACCAAGTCTAAACAACAATCACTCAAAAGGCACTTTCAGAACAGTGTAGGGTACTAGACATTCCCCTCCTGAACAGTAAGGGATCTACTTGTTATCTCTGAACAGCACTGCACTTCCTTGTGCTTTACACGGCTCAGTGTATAGGAAGCATCCTCCATGTAGATCACATTGAACATTACGGAACCCCTGGTACTCCACACATAACTTATCACCATTGAGGGTCCCATGAATCTCACTTACATAAGTGAGAGGGACATCTTTTACTGTGGGACCCAGCTGAACAGTGAAGGGCTGTGCTGTATGCACACACACACATTAAAAACTATGGTAAATCTCGGTAGTCAATGTATATCACCTAAACAGAAGGAGACTGTCAGCTCCACAGCATACACAGTCTAGTCAGTGAAAGACCTTCTTAATTATTACAAACTGTCAAAACCACAAGGGTCTCACATGCCAGTTCTGCTTCAAAATGCAGGACCTTCTTGTCAGACATGCATTTTCTATATAGTTCTGGACTTTCCTTTACTCTCCAAATATCTTTCAGACAGTGTGGATTTCCTTGCCCCTCACACATACCAACAGAATAGGAGGTTTTTGCTGTACTCTACAAACCCTTATAGTAGTGATGGGTCTTGCAGTGCTCGACAAACACCCTTTCAGGTCATATGGGTTCTCCCTGTACACCACACACAACCAACCCTCTCATACGAATACTATGGTACCGCCCTATGTTTTAAACACACCATAAAGACAATGAGAGCCCTCCCTGTACCCATCACACATGCTCGCAACAATGTGGGACCTTATTTCATTTAGAACATATTTTAACGGTTTATAAAATCATGTATGTATTCATAAACATACAAAAACTCCCTCAAATAAAATAAAGCTGGAAATTCTGAAAAGAATATACTGAAATGTATACAATTGTTTATATTTGTTGGATTCATTACACATGTACAAAAGCTACAACAAAGTCTACATAATCTATTGGCCACAGGGATAAGTCTCTAAGACCTCCCCATCTCTATCGTAACTTCATAAACTGACCATATCACTCAACCCTTGCAGCTCAATCATACACTGGTAGACTCCTTCTCCCAAAATATAGTAACATGCAGTATTAGCCCGCTCTCTGAGCCCGATACACAATATCTGGTATTCCAGAAACTGGTATCTTCCCAGAAAGCCCAGCCTGCAAAGTCAAACTTAGCATATGGAGTTGTGTACCACGTCACTATTTCTTGCCATCCGTTCACTGAAATCATATTAAATACAACAACGACCCATCTTGAGAATGAATATCACCATTATGCAATTCAGTTGAAAAAGCCAATCAAATTGTGATTTGAAGCGCTAATTTCTGAATAATTCCTATCATCAGAGTTACAGATCGGAAGCCAATTGACCAGGAGGCAGGGAAGTAGGCTACAGCCTCCCATAAAAGAGACGTCTACTTTGGCTGCAAAGTGTGTAAATGTGGACTCGTTTGCTAATCACCAAACAAAGGACATGCCACTAGTTACAGGTGGGACACATGATGATGTCTTTAGAACGTATATGAATCAGGGGGAGGGAGAAAGAAGGAGTTGCGACCCACTCAGCTTCTTTAACAAATATCTGAAATATCAAAAGAGAGTGGATCACTGGTCCTGAAAGAACCAAAGTAAGCATCAACAGTTAATAAACTGTTAAGAAACCCTCAAGCACGTTTTCTGCAAGGTGGTGTTATAGCGGTATGTTCGATTATCCGCTGTGCTTAACAACGTGACAGCATCATCATTGGGTTACTGTGTGCTTCCTCCACCCGGAGGTTCTTGCCTCTGGTTTTTTCAGTAGTGATCATAAAAGGTGTGTGATAAAGGCATCCCAGTGAGTGTAGGTTAAAAAACTCGTAAAACCAGTCAAAAAATATTTTAATAGGACTGGGTTCGGGTTAGGTTAAAAAAATGATTTATGTGCAGAGTTAGACACTTTAGGGTCTGTTGCACTTGGTGAAAGTATTCAAAAAAATGTGGTCGACATGTTTCAGCCCAATCTAGTGCCCCTAAGGGTCAGGTGGGCTTTCTTCAGGACCAAATGTGATAGTGGAGGAATCTAAATATTCATTGGACTCCTTAGGGAGGGTGGAGTGAATAGTCCAACCAGCATGAAAGAGTTCGTTTTGAACCTTGTTTTCTCTAGTTGCGGAAAACCTTCGGGGGTAGGAGGCTAAACCTCGCTCTTGCGCATAGGTGTAGTCGACTTGTTCTGCCGCTGAACAAGTCGACTACACCTATGCGCAAGAGCGAGGTTTAGCCTCCTACCCCCGAAGGTTTTCCGCAACTAGAGAAAACAAGGTTCAAAACGAACTCTTTCATGCTGGTTGGACTATTCACTCCACCCTCCCTAAGGAGTCCAATGAATATTTAGATTCCTCCACTATCACATTTGGTCCTGAAGAAAGCCCACCTGACCCTTAGGGGCACTAGATTGGGCTGAAACATGTCGACCACATTTTTTTGAATACTTTCACCAAGTGCAACAGACCCTAAAGTGTCTAACTCTGCACATAAATCATTTTTTTAACCTAACCCGAACCCAGTCCTATTAAAATATTTTTTGACTGGTTTTACGAGTTTTTTAACCTACACTCACTGGGATGCCTTTATCACACACCTTTTATGATCACTACTGAAAAAACCAGAGGCAAGAACCTCCGGGTGGAGGAAGCACACAGTAACCCAATGATGATGCTGTCACGTTGTTAAGCACAGCGGATAATCGAACATACCGCTATAACACCACCTTGCAGAAAACGTGCTTGAGGGTTTCTTAACAGTTTATTAACTGTTGATGCTTACTTTGGTTCTTTCAGGACCAGTGATCCACTCTCTTTTGATATTTCAGATGTCTTTAGAACTGCATGGACGTTGCATCAGCCTGTGCACCAATAGCGCATAATAACAGTAGCTCATCGCTCGAGGGTAGACTAGAGTGCGGATGCCAATCTCTTCTTTTTAAATCCTTCCCTGATTAAGAACAGCCCGGGTTCTCGTATAAACTGCATATTTATCAAATCAGTTATATCAGCTGGGAAAAAGAGTTCCACACCGACAGCAAATTCACTTTCTGCGGAAATAACCTCAATACCCACTTCAGTATTAACATAAATTGCAGTATTCTAGGCAATGCATTCAGTGTTGTATTTATCGTTGAAGACACCCTAAAGGCCTCAATGGCAAATCCATCTCAAACTATATATTAATTATGTTTTACCAATAGAAGGCATATTCACCTCAACATAGGAGAATACCCAAGACAGACAAATGATGAAAGGACTTGGAACAACTTATTTTGTTTTTTTAGAACACCCTAACCCTTTCCTTGCATACGTGGGCTCATAGCCACTGTCATGTATGTCTATATAGTCATACAAGATAATTCTTGGCTGAATATTCTGTACCAATTATATTTGTGTATTGAATTCTGCACCCTGTGCCCTCGGTCAAGCCACTACCACTTCCAACGCCTGTGCAGCCGTTGTCAGGCACATCCCATGTTGGACCTAGGGAAACCTACGGTCCCGGCTAGAGCGATGGAAATCAAGGCCCTATTGCATATGACTGGAGAGTGTCACGCTTCGAGTCTTAAAAGATGAAAGTCTATGTCTCGAACTCTGGTGTCTCTCTCCGCACCCAAACTAAAACTCTATAGGGAAGGGAGTGGCTGGCACTTCTTTAGCTTTCCAACACCTTACAACTCTTTTTAGGTCTCGCCTGGCGAAAGCAACACATGCGTTGCTCTCGCCATGCGAGTGCCTTTTGCAATCAATTCTCCCAAAGGCATACATGCACGCGTCGGAATGGACAAAGATGGCTGCTCTTGCCATTTGTCCAAAGCAAACAGCATGCGCATGTCCGTACGGACTGTGGACAGTCCGACACCATCTTGTGACAATAGCTTTCTATTGTTATGGCAACCAAGCTTCTTATCAGAAGCTTCGTCACGTTAGTTTCCTGTTTCCACCCCCTGTGACGTTTTTCGTGATGTTTTTTATTACTTTAAGGAGCGCAGCGCCCGCTAGGGACACCGCGCTCACTTTACTTATTTATATATTCGCGGCGTCCACTTCAGGGACACCGCGCTCTGGTTTTTAAATATTTTTTTTTGCTGAGCCCAGGGAGCCTGCAATGGAGCAAACTGCAGGGCAGTGAGCTCGGGATGAACACGTTGCCCTCAAGGTAAGCCAGCCTTTTACTTACTTAATGCCGAGCCCCTGGCGTACACACACTTTTTATTTCGACTTATAGCCCTGCCAGAGCCACACAGTCTGCTGCAGCCACTCTGCCTCCCAGCGAACTCCTCCTGTGCGGTCTCAAATTCACCGATGCTCTCCCCACATAAAGAGCAGACGTGGGTAGGAGGAATCATTAATGGCTTGGCAGATTTTATGTACGGTATGGCAGGATGGCAAATAATTCCATGGCGGGGAGACCGAGCTCCCAAGAGGCCCTTCCTGCCGGACATCTTAGTTGGCCACACCCCGGCGGTTTTAGCATAATTCTAGATTTGCCACATAATCCATCATCTGTTGCATAATGTTCAGATTTTAACAAGAAAAAAATGTTTCTAGCTCAAACGGTGGAAATGTTACTATAAACACAGCAAAGCCTGTGTGGAGGCGGTATCCATGAGAGCTTTACAGTTCTCTCATTATGTGATTCTTGGCGATGTCAATATTCATCTTGACCATAATAATTCGAAAGACACACGTGATCTTCTTGATACTTGCCAATCTGCGCAGCTCTCTCAATGGGTCGATCAGGCTACTCATATTGGTGGCCATATTCTTGATCCTATTTTTTCCAACTTCCCTATCTCTGTCAAAACTCCACTCCCTGTCCCATGGTCTGATCACTATCTAATTCCCTTCTCATGGGTGGTGACCCCGCCCGGTGTCAGTCCAATGGTCAGTCATAAGCCAGCATTCAAGAAGGTTGACCCCCTATTGTTTGCCAAGGCGTTGGCGGCCAATAGGCCGTCTCTGTCACAAGACCTTGATCAGTGTCTTGGTGCCTTTTCTAACTGGCTTTCGGGCTCTTGGGCGGCCATTGCCATTCCCACCTCGGCTAGACAGTCAAGGGCTTCTCCCTCCAAACCCTGGTTTACGGAGGATCTGTGTCTCCTCAAGCAGGGCTGTAAGAAATTGGAGCGCGCCTGGCGTCTTAGCAACTACTGCTCGTTAGCAAAGAAGCGGCTTAGGCTGGGTCAAAAAACCTACTATAAAGCGATCTCTTCTGCTAAAAGGGCTTTCTTCGCCACTCGGATTGATCGAGCCAAGAATAACTCGAAAGAAATCTTTTCTATCGTTCAAAGTTTTCTGTCTCCTGTGGCGCAGAGCTGCGTCCTACCAGCAACCACGGCTTGGTGCGAGACACTCTCTACATTTTTTCGGGACAAGATTTTAAAGATACAAGGCAGCTTCTCTGCCCCGTCTGTCTCTACGGGGCCCTTGATTCCCTGTGTCTCCTCTCCCATTACTTCTGCGGTGCTGCCTACCATTCATTCCATGTCTTATTTCTCCCCGGTGGATCTGGCGGGTACCTTGAGAATTCTTCAGGGTCTGAAGTCCGGTTCTCCGGACGATCCTTGCTCAGCAAGACTTCTGGCTTCGGTGGCAGAAACAGTCAATGAGGAAGTTAACTGCATCATTAATCTATCCTTGCAGGAGGGCAGGGTCCCTAACTGTTGGAAGCAGGCCAAAATCCTCCCCTTACTGAAGAAATCGACTCTCGATCCTTCAGCGCCGGGAAACTACAGACCTATTTCTCTTCTCCCCAGCATGTCTAAAGTCTGTGAGAAGATAGTGAACAGACAGCTGTCTGAGTATGTCGAGAGTGCGGATCTTCTTCACCCTGCCCAATCGGGTTTCCGGCCTTCCTTCAGTACGGAAGGTGCTCTTCTGGAAATCTCTGAAGCCGTTCGGGACTGTCTAGACGCCGGCGGGAAGGCTGCCCTTGTGCTGCTCGACCTGTCGGCAGCCTTTGATACTGTCCCCCACTCTCTGTTGCTTGACAGACTCTCTGAGATTGGTGTGTCGTGCGCTGTTTGGGGCTGGATCAAATCTTTTCTGGATGGCCGCTACCAACAAGTCTGGTTACCCCCGGCGGCTTCATCACCTCTTCTCGTTGACACGGGTGTTCCCCAGGGTTCCTCCCTTAGCCCCCTCCTATTTAATATCTATCTCACTCCTCTGGTCTTTTTAGCAGAGAGGCTGGGAGCTAAGGTCATTGCATATGCCGACGATACGCAACTTTTGTTCACTTGGGACAAACAGGGGTCATCGGTGGCCCATGTGCAGAGGTGTCTTTCCTCGGTCTTCAAGTGGATGGCGTCGGCACATTTAAAATGCAATGAGGATAAATCCGAGGTCTTGATGTTTGGTGACTTCCCCTCTGGATTTAGAGAGTCTATCTGGCCGCCTGAGTTCCCACCGCCGGTTTCAAACAGCAAGACCGTTAAGAACCTGGGCATTTATTTTGACAGTAACCTTTCCTTTTCTAGCCAGGTTACTCGTTTGACAGGCTGCTGTTTCGGTCTTCTCAAAATTTTGAGGAAATTTCTTCCATTGCTCCCTCAAGCGGCTAGGGAATCGGTGGTGCGTGCACTTATCTTGTCCCGCTTGGATTATGCTAATGCCCTCTATGCTGGGCTCCCAGCTTTTGTACTCAATAAGCTTCAAGTTGCCCAGAATGCGGCTGTCCGCATGTTGGGGGGGCTGGGTCCCAGGCAGAGTGTTCATGACTACCGCCGTTCCCTCCATTGGCTTCCGGTCAGGGCCCGGATAGCTTTCAAATCTCTTACCCTTGCTCATCGCGCCCTGCATAGACGGGGGCCGGGATACCTTCAGAAACGGTTCTCGTTCTATGTGCCGGGGCGACACCTGAGGTCTTCCTCTCTCAGGCTCATGAAGGTACCTCGCTTCCAGCGCCATAGACTAGGTGGCGCTTCCCTGGTTGTGTATGCTGCCCGCGCCTGGAATGCCCTCCCCCTCTCTCTCCGATTGGTTGAAGACTCTGGGGTTTTTAAGAAACTTCTAAAAACTTACCTCTTCTCGTAGGGTTGAGCTTTCATTCTGTCCTCCTTGAACCGCGCCGGGACACTCTTCGAGTATCTGTGCGCGTAATAAAAGTAAATAACATAACATAACATAACAAAGCATGTAGTCCTACAGTGGAAGGCACATTGCAAACGTTTCCTGGTCACCTTTCTGTTTGTTATTGCTATATTCGGGTGTTTGCAACAAATGCCCAGACAGTGTAATTAAGTTTAAAAATTACAGAAAACTAAGTAACTGTCACAAAATGCATTGTATTACGCTTCATAATTAGTCATTTCTTGTCCTATAATTTACTCAACACTGCCGCAAAATTTGGCCTTCCCTTGCCACATAATTCCAGTGGCCCTGTCAATAGGTCAGTTTTTTTCAAATCAGGGTAGGTCTATGCCCAAATCCAAAGTTCAAACCTAAGGTATAATGACATTTCTACTTATTATAAGACGATTTATTGCCCGTTTTGAGTCCAAGTCTGTCAATCAATTTCCTTTGTCTATGGGTTTAAAATGAGTCCTTAAGCTTATTGTACTATACATTCACTGCCTGTATCATATTTCCTGCCAATAAAGGCAAAAAGATAACAGCTACTTTAAGAAAGCAGATGCTTCAAGCTATCGCTCGGAAAACTTGAAAGGTTGTTCAGCTAGATCAGTTTCTGCTTCTTGGTTGGATGTATCTGGTGTGTCACAGTTAATACGCATGACAGCCACATGGTAAACACTGCGTACTTTTGTTTCTCATTAAAAACTAGCTTTTTATAATGAGGCTTCTGTTTTGATTCTGGTGCCCTAAAATCAGCAATGTAGTACTTGCTATTGTAATATTTTTTTGTGTATGGATAGCTGTGCATAACTGCACTAAGTGAACACATAAAAAAGTTGGAGTTGCCAATTTTATAAAATAATCGTAAAAAAAATGTTTGTCATTCTGGAAGGTCCGATTTATGTAGTTATTTTTTTTTTACAAAGGTGGGAGGGCGCAGCATTCTAAAAAGTTTGAATACTAATGCTGTAGGGTGACAAACTATAGAAAATCACAAGCATTGGCATAGCCAATAGGTCTCGCCTTTGGGACTTTATAAGTGTTTAGCCATGCAACAGTTGATGTTGTTGCACCAAGGATATTATGCTGCTGCAAAACTAAATGCTTATAAGGTCCCAAAAGCGAGACCTATTGGCTATGCCAATGATTGTTGAAATTCTGTGATCTACAAGTAAACATATCTATTGATTAAAGAGAGTAGGAAAGCCTGCTTGTCTAGGTAAATGCATTAACAAGTGAAATGGAGCAAGTAGGTCGGTCTGTCCCTGTAGTCTTTCTGAACAGAGTCCTGAGCACACACCTGCATAAGGGTAGGAATTAGACCGTCACTTGTCCAATGACAGGCACTAAAACCTTGCTCAACTGATTTATTCATCAGTAAGACAGCACGTCTATCTCTCACCTGCACAGACAGCAGAACTACCTCCCATTGTCACAGGCAGCAGAGCTACCCCTCTTTTCCAGACATCTGAACTACTCCTAACATCTGGCAGACACATCACTTACACTATTAACTTGCATCCGACTACAGTCAACAAAGCTGTCCCTCCACTGTCTCAGAAGACAGATACCCATCACCAGTCAGAAACACCAGAGCTGCCCCACTGATTACAAACAGCAGAGCGATGTCTTGCTCCGCTGAGTTGTCCCTGGATAGGTGCACACCTGTACGGCTGGCTGTCTAGATGACTGTTCTTTCTCTTTAGGGAGAACCAAGAAACGTGTAACAGAGACTGGGTGATCTTCAGCAAAGCCAACATCAAAGATATCTCTGGTGGACAAAGAGAACCTCAGAAATGAGTTCGGTGAGACAGGGAAAACAAGTATAGGGGACAAGGGGCAGAGAGACTCTCACAACAAAGCGACATTGGGGAGAAAAACATCAGAAACATCAACAGTGGGTGGCTGCACCTCAAAGCAACATCAATGGAAGATATAGATAGGTGTGCTCCAGCTACAAGGAGATCGTGAAAAAGGAACTCGGGTGGCATGTTTCCTTAAGAATAGAGGTCAGAACAAATACACCCCAGTTGAAGGTCCACAAATATGACACTTCCAAGACTTTGAGAAACAACCACCTCAGTCATTTGGAAGGGCACATAATCTATTGCCCCAAAGCCAAGACACCACCTTAGTTAACATAGAGTAGGCAGAGAGCCTCAAGACCCACATTCCACTTCCTGTGACTACATAGAGACAACACACTACATGCGCAACATTTTCAAATTAGGGTGGAAGGTAACAAGAACCACTCCCTTGGTGGAACACCTCCTGGAGGTCAACCCACACTATCCAAATCATCTACTGACCACCAACCAGGTTTGGGAACATAATCACCCAGTACACAATGAATGACAACGCAGACAGATGTCTGATCACCTGGAGGATGAAGAGCCATGTTTGAATAACAAGAAACCAAGGAATAGGTGAAAGCTGCGCTGTACAAATATCCAGCAACTAAGCATAACATCACACAGCTATTAAAGACCAAATATTTTTCCTACTAAGTCAAAAGTGAGAAAAGCAGAAAAAAGAATTTGAAAAAAGTTTGAAAAAAACCAAACATTATCCTGTTTATTTATTTGTATAAGTTTTATATAGCACTAGCTAGACCCATAGGTGTCAAAGCGCTTCACATGGTCGTGATAGAAAACAGTAATGAAGGCATAAAATGAACATATGAGACAGTAGTTCAATAGACAAATGGTATCCATCAAAGGTGCAAGTTGAGTGACCAACGCTAGAGGCACAATTCGAGAGGATCGAACAGTCAGAGAAGCACAAAAAAGAAAGAGAACCACTGCTTCAGACAGGGTCTAGGTCTGATAAAGCGATACTTTACTAAGATCCGTAGACTAGGAGTTAAAGTATTTGTTGAGAAGTAGGATTTTCAGGTTTCTCTTGAAGCAAGGAAAGGAAAGGTTGCATCGAAGGTCACTCAATAGGGAGTTCCATATGCGTGGAACATTTCCAGAAAAAGAGTGCAACTTGGTTGCTGTCTTTTTTAGAATGGGAGGTAGGAGCAGAAGAGCTTCTCAATGATCTAGTGGTTCCTGCTTTCGTCAGCTTGTTTTCTAAGTAGTTAGGTGTATGAAGTTAGGAGGAAGGTAGCACACAGGCACTCGCGCTGTCATACACCACTGCTGCAAAGACTCACTGCTAAATTTGCACATTTTCCTGCACTTTTCCTGTTATTTGCACTAATCGATTTTAAACATCTTAATTGTTTTTAATTGTAAATGCACATCGGCGAGTGTCCGAAATATTGATTGATTACTCACGGTAATTTTCGCATCCCGCTCCCCGGTCCACCACGGCTTCTGAATAGCCGATTGTTGTGGAGGGAGCTGGGAAACACAGGCAGGCCAGGCACCATTGGAACCAGAGTACAACAGCCGCCATTTTAGGTCGGTTGCCGCTCTGGTCGTTCCATGCCTGACAGGAAGGCTACTTAAACTCCCACTGAGGCGGACGCGCAGCGGAAGGTAGCACACAGGCACTCGCGCCGTCATACCCCACTGCTGCAAAGCCTCACTGCTAAATTTGCACATTTTCCTGCACTTTTCCTGTTATTTGCACTAATCGATTTTAAACATCTTAATTGTTTTTAATTGTAAATGCCAGTGTGCAACGGCAGCCATTTTAGGTCGGTTGCCGCTCTAGTCGTTCCATGCCTGACAGAAAGGCTACTTAAACTCCCACTGAGGCGGTGCGCCGAAGGCAAACCTGTCTGCGTCCGTCCGCGCTCGTGCCGTGCTCAGCGCCAGCCATGCTGCTGGTTCTCAGACAGAATGGTTCCCACAATATCATACAACAGAGGCGAGCTCCTGGCACTTTCAAGCAGATCTCCGCTATGTCCTGGCTCAATCTTAGGAGGCACAAAACACGAGGTCGCAGATTTGTCAATACTGCAACCTCAGGCTCTCAGACAGCAAATGCAAGCTCCATGCGGAGCAGACCCCAACCAATATTTATAAGAGATCTTCTGCAGAAATAGGGATTAAGTACACTAACCCTAAGACTATAAAACTGCCCCAAGGACTGTCATGTGCACTAATAAATGCACAGTCATTAATTAAACATCAGTTCGAATTCAGTCACTTTGTCGACTCCCATGCTCTGGACTTGATATTTGTCACAGAAACTTGGGCAGATGAAGCATCAGGTCCCGATCTGCTGGCAGCAGTTCCACTAGGACTTGCAATAAGCAGAAGAGATTGGCCGGGTAAAAAAGGAGGAGGTTTGGCAATAATTTACAGAAACCACCTAAAAGCATCATTTAAAGACACTACAACAGACAAGGAAGCCGAGGTGCTTCTGTTTAAGGTATCAGTTAGTCATGTATATTCATTTAACAGGTTGCTACTTTACCGACCGCCTGGTTCCAGAGCGAACTTTTTATATACCATGGGCCAACTCTTGGAACATAAAGTAACATCTCAGAATTTTACTATTTTGGGTGATTTCAATTTTCACTTAGACAACCCCCTCGATAACGACTCCAAGGCCCTTCTTGACCTAATGAATAGCACAGGACTCGAGCAAACTGTGACCAGCCCAACCCACACAGCAGATCACCTCCTAGACGCCATATTTACAGACTGCCCATTGTTGAAATATAATAATACCGTACAACTTCACTGGACTGATCATCATGCCGTAATTTTCTCTCTTATTTCACCTTCCCCTATGGTCCACCAGCATGCCCTAGTGAGCAGCGAATCAAGATATCAATGGCATAGCCTAGATAGAAACGATTTTTCCACCCAGCTGAATAAAGACAAGCCGTGTTTCACAAAAGACCCAGCTGTTGCCTCATCACAATACCATCACTGGATAGCAGTAGCAGTCAGCTCTACTGTCCCTCTTAGAAAAGGGAAAACCAGTAGGACAGCACCAACTGAACCTTGGTTCTCTGCAGAACTAAAAATCTCAAGGAGACTCAGTCGCAGTCACGAAAGACGCTGGCGAAAACACTAGGATCCCAAAGAACAGGAAATATACAAGTCAATGCTGGCACAGCACAAAGAGTTGATTAAAAAAAATTAAAGGAGCAAAATATAACTCCTTAAGAGCTTTTTGCAACAGTGCTGAAACTCAGTCAAATACAAGAAACCAATAACTGCAATATAGACCAAACATTCTGTGACACACTAGCCTCGTCGTTCCACAATAAGGTTTCCACTATCTATGACACTTTTGTCTTAAGGTGGACACGCCCAATGTAGTGTGGTACGGTCAAATGAAGCAATGTTTGGGAACCCACCAAGTGGGTTAAAAGACCCCTCACACACCAACCTGGTTGGTGTCATGCTTCATCATTGGGGCCCCAACCGGGTGGCCGAATGCCTCCCGGTTGTGCTGCGACGCCTGACTACAGCGGAGCTGGTGTAGTGCAAAAATGTGATGTGGTGATAATTTAAAAAATACCGCTGAGAGTCCTTACCATTGGAAGATTTATTATTGGCGGCTCAGGGTATTGGTTAAAAAGATATGTGATGCAACTAAATGGAGAAATAATTATCTGTTAGTTGGCTATGTAGTGGGTCTACATGTTTCAGCTCTCGAATAAAAGTAATGAGGAGCTTTCATCAGGACCAGTGTGAAGTGAGTGGCAAAAGGTGAAGTGCCACGTGGTGAAAAAAAATTAATTAAAAATATGAGTTACCTACACACTCGCTAAGGTGTGTGGAACGCGGTGTCAACACATTAGCGGACACTGTGGCGCAAACCTGTGGAAGAAAAACAAGACAGCACACAATACACATGAGAAATCAACATTGGTGCACTGGATGGCAGGCAACATACAAATAGGTTTAATGTGCTGTGAATGATCAAACCTGTCTTCAATGAGCGTACATTCCCAACATTCAGACTCGCCTCCTAGAACAAGAACAAAGATGGATATATCGTCTTTCAAGCCACATCACTGGCTTGAACGATAATATCCCTTGGAACTGCCTAAGAAAGTCCTGACTACCTGGGACCTCTCCACTATGCCTTTATCCATAGGCTTCGCCACGTTTTGTTCCCATTCTGGCTCATCTGGCCATCTTAGACCCCCTATTTTAGCCTCAAGCCCTGGCTCCCACTCCACGGCTGTCCAGGGATGCATGCGCCACCTCCCGCGCCCCATCCCGGGCACTGAATATTATTGCCTCTTCTTTTGCCATCCTGGCTCGCACCCTGTGTGAGCTCTCCCAGCAACCCTGGGTTCCTCTTACAACACCCGCGTCTTCTAACATACTCGCTAGACGCTGGATATTCTCCCCAACCTCTGGCGCCCTTTCGCGCATCACGCTACTTCCACACGCATGCGCGCTTCACGCAGTAACGCACTAGCTTGCTAATCATTCCGCGCATGCGCGCCATCATTACGCTGCTCCTACACGCTTGCGCGTTGTAGACAGTAACGCCCTAGCTTGCCAGCACGAACGCACGTATACAATGGCGCTCCTCCCTATTTAACCTCCTCTCCCCCCGGGGTCCGTCAGCATCCGGGACTTCGGGAGGCCACAGTAGGTGCAAGGCGATGGTAGCTTCACAACCAAGTAAGGCGTCTCGTATTTGCTCTAGCAGGATACCGTCTCCTTCCTGCCAGCCTCGCTCTCTAAACTTGTTGTTTCTTTTACCTACAGTTCTGTTGTAAGAAGCGCCCCCCTCCCGCTTCCTGCACAGCGCCTTCACTCAGCCATAGTGTAATTATCCTTTCCCCCTGCTATTTTGCGCATTGTTTTATCGAGCCTGTGCCCATCACTCTTCTTCAGCGCTTGGAGGCTCCACTTAGCCCCTCACTTTTAGCGCACTCTGGGCCTCTCACTGTATACATACCTCATTCAGAGGTTCCGCAACCATTGCCAGCAGAATCACTTGGCGCTGTTCGTGTGACTTTCACTCATAGTCCTATGTAGTGCCGCGGTATCTACCACTTGGCACCCCTAGTCCACAGAACGTTTTACGTATTACCTAGCATTCCTAATGGTCTTGCCTCCGCTCTTTTGCATAGCAGCATGATACACTTCATATGTATGTGTGTCACCCACGGTACGCTCATTGAAGACAGGTTTGATCATTCACAGCACATTAAACCTATTTGTATGTTGCCTGCCATCCAGTGCACCAATGTTGATTTCTCATGTGTATTGTGTGCTGTCTTGTTTTTCTTCCACAGGTTTGCGCCACAGTGTCCGCTAATGTGTTGACACCGCGTTCCACACACCTTAGCGAGTGTGTAGGTAACTCATATTTTTAATTAATTTTTTTTCACCATGTGGCACTTCACCTTTTGCCACTCACTTCACACTGGTCCTGATGAAAGCTCCTCATTACTTTTATTCGAGAGCTGAAACATGTAGACCCACTACATAGCCAACTAACAGATAATTATTTCTCCATTTAGTTGCATCACATATCTTTTTAACCAATACCCTGAGCCGCCAATAATAAATCTTCCAATGGTAAGGACTCTCAGCGGTATTTTTTAAATTATCACCACATCACATTTTTGCACTACACCAGCTCCGCTGTAGTCAGGCGTCGCAGCACAACCGGGAGGCATTCGGCCACCCGGTTGGGGCCCCAATGATGAAGCATGACACCAACCAGGTTGGTGTGTGAGGGGTCTTTTAACCCACTTGGTGGGTTCCCAAACATTGCTTCATTTGACCGTACCACACTACATTGGGCGTGTCCACCTTTGACAAAGCTTATCTAAATCCAGGGGATACGGACACAACCCCCCCTAGTTGTCCCTAGCTCTCCCTTTTGTTCTTGATAGTTATTCGCAGCGCACAGCTGTGAGAGCAGATCTTCTCTTGACCTGCGCAAATACCTTTTCCCCCTTTTTTCACTATGGCTGAGAACCCTGGTCTAGGGTTCACTCTGGATGACGTCAACAATATTCTTGACAATCCTCCATTACTTGCTGACTTCAACTTAGCTACCTCGATCGCACAAACAGCCGATTGGGACAACCTTAATGAGAAAAAGCGCAACCGGATACGAACCATACTCCACGGGGTAATTCTTACTGAATATCTGAGAAACAACACCGCGCCAAGAGGCCTGATCGTCACGAATGCCCCACGTATCTTTCTAGAGGATCCCATCTTTCGGAAGGACTGGGCCCAAATAGCGTGGAGATGCACCCGTGATTGGATGATTCTCATCATCCAAACATCTAAACGCCTCTCCGATGCATTCCTCATAGAAATACAAACTACGGAATCACACTTCAAAGCCACTCTCTCCTCTTTCAAGAAAAAACTAGAGGAAACGAACAAAGAAATAAATGAATACAAAGAAGGCCTCACCCAAAGCAAGATTACCAAATTTCAAAAAGATCTCAAAAGATTCTCCTATACCAAAACCTATCCCTATGCCGCCGCAGATTTTCAACCACCTAATCGGGCGGATCTGTCAGGGACAACATCAGATGAAGACTCATCCGGAAGCAGCAACTCCAGCAATAGCAGTTATCGCCGACGCCAACAAGGCAGAGGGGGTTCCACAGGATGGCAACAACCGTGGACCCCGGGGCCCCGGGGTCCCAACGTACTATATCCACCTATGTATCCCCCAATACACCCACAATTTGGATATGGCTGGAACCCACCATTTGGTCCACCACCTCCTTACATGAACCAACACCAACCACAGCCTTTTTTAGGAAGAGGCCGAAGAGGTCGCGGAAGGAGACGCAGAGGGAACACAGTTCACTGGCAAGACGACCCTCCACAGGGAGCACAGACGAGGAGCCAAACCAGAGACCAGCAACCAGGCCCGAGCACACGCTAAGCCTTATCACCAACCTCTCCCAACATATCTTAACACCCGCAGAGGAAGCCATCCTTGAGAAAGGTTTAGGCTATGCACCCACGTCCAAGTTGGATAAATTCAAACTACATTGCGAACTAGCTGAATTTTTGCGCAAACTAAAACTCAAGGCATTCTTCGAGAATACTCCGATTCTCCCTGACCCTACTGACCAGGGGGACACCACCCTCCGGGTAAAATCTACATTCATGCCCCCCCCGAGCTCTATCCCCCCGGAAATCTTGGTATATGAACAAGCGGTGTTTAAGGAAATTGAAGCCCTCGAAGAACCCCACATATTTCAAAACACTAGCAAACAAGAACGGCTGGCCCTACAAACACTGAAGAATAACCCTGATATAATCATCAAACCCGCTGACAAAGGGGGTGGCACAGTAATCCTCAACAAAAAGGACTACCATCACGAGTGCCAACGTCTACTCAATGACACTAAGAACTACGAACTGCTCACTCATGATCCCAGTATCTCACTCAAAGCGAACATCCAAACCCTAGTAGGAGAAGCTGAACAAAGTGGGCACATTTCTAAAAGTGAGGCCAAATTCCTGACCACCACCCAAGGAAAAATACCATACTTTTATACTGTTCCCAAAATCCATAAGAACAGGTTTCCCCCCCCAGGTCGCCCGATTGTTTCAGGCATTGGGTCCCTTTTGGAACCCCTCTCACGCTTCTGTGACCACTTCTTACAACCCCTGGTCCAGTCCACAAGCACGTATCTTAAAGACACCAAAGATCTGCTAGGATTCCTAGCTAACATTAACTACGATCCCGAAAGCTCTTTCTTGGTGTCGTTGGATGTGGAAAGTCTGTACACCAGCCTCCCCCAAGATGATACCCTACGTGTTCTTGAAGAGGCCCTCAATGAGGGTGATTGGCAATACCACACGCCCCCCTCTTTTGTCCTGAAGTGCGCCACCCTCGCACTCAAGGAGAATTACTTCGAATATGAGGGTAAGCTCTACCTACAGAAGTACGGTACATCAATGGGGAGCGTTTTCGCTCCCAGCATAGCGGGCCTGTATGTTTTTAGCTTTGAGACCAAACACCTGCTCAACAACAACCAACCACGCAATCCACATATCAAGTTCTACAAGCGCTACATTGATGACATTCTCCTCATCTGGGAAGGTTCGAGCGAAACACTCATCACCTTCTGTGACTGGCTAAACACATGTGATCCTAACTTGCGCTTCACACACAGTGTTGACAGATACCATACCACCTTTCTGGATCTCGACATCTATGCAGTGGCAGGAGGACTCATGAGCAAAACACACTTCAAACCCACTGCACGCAACTCCCTCCTCCACTTTTCCAGCTTACACCCATGGGCCCTCTGGGAAAACCTCCCGTATGGCCAATTTCTGCGACTTCGCAGAAACTGTAGCGATCCCAAAGACTACAAAATACAGGCCCAAGACCTCTGCCTGAAACTGCACCAACGCGGTTACCCAAGGCACATAACTAAGACCGCCAGTAAAAGGGCCAGAAATCAAAACCGAGACGGTCTACTCACATCGTACCCTAAAGAACCAACCCCTCCCCCACTCACATGTGTCACCACGTACAACACAGTGTCCAACAAGGTTGCGCAGATCGTTAAAAAGAACTGGAAGATCCTCAACACAGGCCACCTGAATTGGGAACCTCCCCTTCTCTCTACTAAAAGGGCAAGATCCATCAAGGACACCATTGTGTCTACCAGACCAGTGGCCCCAGCCAGACCTCCAAACACGGTACTCAATGCCTGGGGCCTCCCCGACATCAAGGGGCACTACCCCTGTGGTAACTGCAGCGTATGCCACATCACAGAGACAACCAAGCAGCTGAATTTGGAACCTGGGAAGACATGGGAGTTACGAAAACACACCAACTGTAACACAGAGAATGTTGTATACCGCATCACATGTCCGTGTAATCTGACCTACATTGGGATGACCACCCGCAAAGTCAAAACCCGTATCTGTGAGCACCGCAGCACCATACGCTGCAAGAAAAACATCACTAAAATGACAAACCACTTCCTGGAAAAAGGCCACACGACTAACGACATGAGATGGGTGATACTTGAAGCCTTGGACAACAACATTCCCAACATTCAGACTCGCCTCCTAGAACAAGAACAAAGATGGATATATCGTCTTTCGAGCCACATCACTGGCTTGAACGATAATATCCCTTGGAACTGCCTAAGAAAGTCCTGACTACCTGGGACCTCTCCACTATGCCTTTATCCATAGGCTTCGCCACGTTTTGTTCCCATTCTGGCTCATCTGGCCATCTTAGACCCCCTATTTTAGCCTCAAGCCCTGGCTCCCACTCCACGGCTGTCCAGGGATGGATGCGCCACCTCCCGCGCCCCATCCCGGGCACTGAATATTATTGCCTCTTCTTTTGCCATCCTGGCTCGCACCCTGTGTGAGCTCTCCCAGCAACCCTGGGTTCCTCTTACAACACCCGCGTCTTCTAACATACTCGCTAGACGCTGGATATTCTCCCCAACCTCTGGCGCCCTTTCGCGCATCACGCTACTTCCACACGCATGCGCGCTTCACGCAGTAACGCACTAGCTTGCTAATCATTCCGCGCATGCGCGCCATCATTACGCTGCTCCTACACGCTTGCGCGTTGTAGACAGTAACGCCCTAGCTTGCCAGCACGAACGCACGTATACAATGGCGCTCCTCCCTATTTAACCTCCTCTCCCCCCGGGGTCCGTCAGCATCCGGGACTTCGGGAGGCCACAGTAGGTGCAAGGCGATGGTAGCTTCACAACCAAGTAAGGCGTCTCGTATTTGCTCTAGCAGGATACCGTCTCCTTCCTGCCAGCCTCGCTCTCTAAACTTGTTGTTTCTTTTACCTACAGTTCTGTTGTAAGAAGCGCCCCCCTCCCGCTTCCTGCACAGCGCCTTCACTCAGCCATAGTGTAATTATCCTTTCCCCCTGCTATTTTGCGCATTGTTTTATCGAGCCTGTGCCCATCACTCTTCTTCAGCGCTTGGAGGCTCCACTTAGCCCCTCACTTTTAGCGCACTCTGGGCCTCTCACTGTATACATACCTCATTCAGAGGTTCCGCAACCATTGCCAGCAGAATCACTTGGCGCTGTTCGTGTGACTTTCACTCATAGTCCTATGTAGTGCCGCGGTATCTACCACTTGGCACCCCTAGTCCACAGAACGTTTTACGTATTACCTAGCATTCCTAATGGTCTTGCCTCCGCTCTTTTGCATAGCAGCATGATACACTTCATATGTATGTGTGTCACCCACGGTACGCTCATTGAAGACAGGTTTGATCATTCACAGCACATTAAACCTATTTGTATGTTGCCTGCCATCCAGTGCACCAATGTTGATTTCTCATGTGTATTGTGTGCTGTCTTGTTTTTCTTCCACAGGTTTGCGCCACAGTGTCCGCTAATGTGTTGACACCGCGTTCCACACACCTTAGCGAGTGTGTAGGTAACTCATATTTTTAATTAATTTTTTTTCACCACGTGGCACTTCACCTTTTGCCACTCACTTCACACTGGTCCTGATGAAAGCTCCTCATTACTTTTATTCGAGAGCTGAAACATGTAGACCCACTACATAGCCAACTAACAGATAATTATTTCTCCATTTAGTTGCATCACATATCTTTTTAACCAATACCCTGAGCCGCCAATAATACATCTTTAAATGGTAAGGACTCTCAGCGGTATTTTTTAAATTATCACCACATCACATTTTTGCACTACACCAGCTCCGCTGTAGTCAGGCGTCGCAGCACAACCGGGAGGCATTCGGCCACCCGGTTGGGGCCCCAATGATGAAGCATGACACCAACCAGGTTGGTGTGTGAGGGGTCTTTTAACCCACTTGGTGGGTTCCCAAACATTGCTTCATTTGACCGTACCACACTACATTGGGCGTGTCCACCTTTGACAAAGCTTATCTAAATCCAGGGGATACGGACACAACCCCCCCTAGTTGTCCCTAGCTCTCCCTTTTGTTCTTGATACTTTTGTCTTAAGACCAGTCAATCCCCAGGGTATCCAATCTGTCACCACATGTTCTACCCCAACCCAGTCTACCTTGGTATACAAATTTACAGAATCCGGTCTCTTATTTTACACCACTTTCTCATGAAAGAACATCAAAGCTGCTATAAGCAACAAAATCCGGTTCTCCTCTCGATTCCCTGCCCTCTGCGAATAACCCATCTGTTAGTGGAATCAATTGCTTCGCCACTCACGGAGGTCCTCAATTTGGCCATAGAAACAGGGACCTTACCCTCAATATGGAAGAAAATATCAATACTACCTCTATTAAAGAAATCAAACCTGGATAAAACAGAAGCAGGAAACTACCGCCCCATTTCCCGGCTACCCTTTCCAGCAAAAGTATTAGAGAAACATATGAATCAGGAATTGACGGTTTTCATTGAGAACAATCACATTTTGGATCCCACGCAATATGGCTTTAGAGCCCAACACAGCACTAAACAGGCCCTGATCACTGCAACGGAGGAAGTCAGATCGGCGGTTGACAACAGAGGTTCGGCAGCCCTGGTACTATTAGATCTATTGGCCGCCTTTGATACGGTCGACCAAGGCATTCGGATTCATTGGCTTCAGGAAGCTGGAGTAGAAAACCTAGCGTTAGTGCTGCTCAGATCCTTTCTGCTTAACGGAGAACAATTTGTCGAAATCAGCGGCTACAAATATGAAATGTTTCCAGCTTCCTTGCGGGGTGCCACAGGGCTCATCATTGAGCCTCACCCATTTTAATGTATATGTTGCTCCTCTGGCACGTCTCATCAAATGTGCTGGTGGTTTGGAGAGGAGATCAACAGTCCATTGACCACTTTCATCAGTGGTTAAACACACAAAATAATTATCTTAAGTTCACGGTTGAGGTGAACAAGAGTCGTTTGGCCTTTCTGGACTTATCCATTTTTGCAACATCAGAAGGTTTGGAAAGCGAATTATATCGTAAACCCATGGCACGCAATTCGCTTTTGCGATACGACAGTCAGCACCCTAAGGCCTTAAGGGATAATTTGCCTTATGGCCAGTTTCTTAGGGTACGGAGGAACTGCTCTACAACTGAGGGCTTTACCAAACACTCCAACCTTCTTACTGAGCAACTTATGGAGAGACACTACCCACGCAAGCTGGTCCAACGGTCCCTGAAAAGAGCTTCGAATAACAATCGGGAAGCCTTGTTGGAACCACCAGTACCTAAGCCACCTCTTGAGCGCCTGACACTGGTTAGTACTTTTTGTACACTATCTAACGACATCAAGAAAAGCATCAAAAAACATTGGCGGATTTTAAACAGCTGCAAGGAGAAGATTGCTATGCCCCTTTTTGCTTTTAAAAGGTCAGGCAACATAAAGGACCGCTTGGTCCACACACGACCAGCGGGTGGGCCCATTAGACCATTGGGCACTTTATGGGATCTACCGGCTGTGACCGGACACCACCCGTGCGTGGGGTGCTCGGTTTGTCCACAAACCACTCACAGTTCCTCAGTAGATATAGGGACCAACAGACCGTGGATGAAGACTCACTTTACCAACTGCAACAGTAGCAATATCATCTATCTACTCACATGCCCTTGCCAAACTAGGTATGTGGGTATGACCACTCGCAAGGTGAGGCTACGCATGTTAGAGCATAAGAGCACGTTCAGGTGCCGCAAATTGAACACGAGACTTACTAGGCACTTTGCAGAAGCCAATCACACTGCAGATGAGTTCCATTGGACAATACTGGAGAAACTAAAGATTCCACAACACACTAGTGATGTCTCCAGATATTTGTTCATTAGAGAACAAAAATGGATTCATAGGCTCCGTTGTGATACTTTGGGACTAAATGACGATATTCCCTGGACCAGCATCTAGTTTTGGGTATTGTTTCATTTTGACGTTGAGTTTAAGATTCCTCAATTTTTGCTGTATCCTAGGCCAGCTATGGCAGCACATTTATGATGAGTATACTTAAGTTAGTCCCTTACTTGTCACTATCAGTACTGTGAGGGCACTACACAGGACTAATAGCTGGGAATAACACACAATAAAAGAAAAAGAGAAAATAAGCAGAAACATTTCTAAGAAAACTTTTAAATTCACTATTTAACAATGATTTCCTTCTATATTCTAGAAGTTGAATAGGACATAACAGTATAATGCCACTCCAGTGACAGATATAGCATAGACACTGTGTGACTTATGACAACAGTTTATGATTGGCACCTATTATGCGGTCTTAGAGGTATAATGGCTTATAGCCGTTATATGTTTAGCCACTTTGAATTAACAACGGACTGCATGTGGACTGGAAGAATGCAATTTTATTATACATACTGGTGCTGGCTGACCTAGTATCAACTACATCTCCCAGGCGGCACCTATTATGCAGGAGCTCCTCCTTAGCGTTGCATGCGTGCAGTTGGTGGGCACCGTAGAGCTGCGGTACTCCCTTGACAACTCGTAACCAATTTTCTCTAATACAAGTGATTGTAAAGGCTATGAAGGAGCGAGTGGCGCAACAACCTCGTGCCAAAAGCGTAATATACGGTTAATGGTATCACGCATGCATTTTGCATGCGCGTTTTGTAAAGCGGATATTTTGAATCATTACTACATTACCCATGAGGCACATAACTTTTTTGTAGTCCTGTGTGTTTGCAAAAGGTTCAAAGACAGGAGTGACGCATTAACTTTGTATCTAAAGCGTAATGTATGGTCCACGTCATTATGCATACATTCAGCATACGCGCCTGTAAGCCGGCGCTGTTTAATCATTTCTACATTTCCCATGAGGCATGTAATCTTTTTGTAGTCCTGTCACGTGTCACGGCGCCCGCTGAGTCGTTGGGCCACGCAGCGTGAGACGCGCTCTTTGAACTTATGTGATTTAAACGCATTTCCCGGTCTTGAACGCTGCCTCCCATCCTGCTCGGAAATTCTGGGGCAACGACGGATAGGTAAGAGCTGTTGAGTGGCTTTTCCGTTTTTTCTTTGTACCTACCATACGTTGCTGGGGCGCTTCCTGATGGCACTTGCACTGGTAACATCAGTTGTTTTGTTGAGTACGAGCAGCTAGTGACTCTCGTGATCCTTTTGATTGAGAGGAGTATGTGACAACAAATTAGATCACGATCTAAATGCCAGTCTGGGGCTTTTACAATGGCCAAATTATGCCCTTTTTAGGTATGTGTGAAGAGGGTTTGGATTTTGGTATGGGTTTTTACTGAGGGGGTGAACTTATCTACAAAGAGTGAAAATATCTTGCGCCTATTTTAACGCAAGTTAGTAACTGGGATTGACTTTGGCTCTCTCATGTTGAACATTTTTTGTTTTGTCACCCACGATCCAGAGCGGGGCCTCCTTAACCTGAGCCAGGTTCCAGGGTAGGTGAGGTGCAGTCCCTGATCACGATGGGTAAGCATTGCGTAGATTTGTTCACAGCAATGACCAGGCACACTTATTTAATTTGCCTGTTTGTAGACAGTACTGTTTAAGTTTTGAGTTTGATTATGTGTGTTAATTGCCTTGTCTCCACAGGTGATGCTTGCACCCTGTGATTTTGAGGATTAGGACTACTTGAGGTTGTATTCATTACTACTTCTCTAGTTTTGTTTAATTTCACTTTCTCTTATAAGTGGGGGCACACTGCACTATAGGAAAATGTATTAGTTGAATGCAGTAGCATAGTTTTGAAGCATAAAGGTCCTGAAGAAAGCCGCGGGCCACTATCCCTTTAAGGCTGAAACATGTCGACCCTCATCTAGCAGCGACTAGTTAGTACTGCTGGTAATTTTGTCACACCTTTTTAATCAAGGTGTGTGGAGTGAACTGATGTATATCGCATTCTCCACACAACCTCTTTTTAGAATTCACAGTCTCTTTTTTTGCACTGCACTTCTATTTTGTTTGGTGGTCACAGTTTCTCACGTGTCCTTCTTGATGCTTTTCCGTCAACCCAAGGGAGCAATAGAGCCTTTAACTAGTGAGGCAGTCTCTACGATCGAGAGACATACCTTTGTTCTAGTTGGATACCATATGATATAAACGATCAAGAGAGGTGTCTTTGCTCTCACTATTTGTCTCGTTGGATGAGTAAGGTTGATGGTAATCCATGCTCTGCTCTGATTATGCATGGGTTTGACTGATTCTACACACCCTACTCCTTTCTTATTCTTTGTACTGTCTACCCTTAGACCCCCGATTCTCTTATGTGGTATAGTCTAGTTTTTGGGGATTAGAATCTGGGCAGGTAGGTCTTTAAATTTTTCCCTTAGACCCTTCTTTTAGGTGGTAGTGTGGATGTTCTTGAGCAGCCTTCAGCTGCGGGTCTCGTTTAGGATTACATTGTTGTTCTGCAGGTAGTCTTTTTGTATTTACTGCAGATTTACGTAACTGCATATTTTTGCACATTGTAGTGGGGGTTTTTTTCTTCTGTTCAGTATTTAGCCACTTTACCTTACATCCACCTTTTGCCATGGCCGAATTTAGCGGCTTAGCTTACGATGATGCCATATATCAATCTATTCTAGATAACACACCTAGTATACTTGAGGGATCTAATGCCCCTCTATTGGACACCGGTAATGATTGGAGCAGAGTCCTTGTCCTTAAAAAATCTCATTCACGCTCTTCAATTCATGGCGCCATTATGGCTGAATATTTAAGAGCTAATTGTGCCCCTCCGGGATTGATAGTGACTAATACCCCCAGGTTATTCTTGGAAGATAGGGTGTTTTTGAAAGACTGGTCGCTTATAGCGTGGCGCTGTACGCGCGATTGGCTGATTTTAATTATCAGCACAGCGAAGAGGGTGGCTGACTCCATTCTCATAGAGATACAGGCCCTGGAAGCACAAATTAAAGTTACCATTACTGCCACTCTATTTAAAAAGAACTTGGACGAATCCAATAAGAATAATAAGGAGTTTAAAGACTCTATTCTTCTCACCAAAATCGAGAAATTTAAAAAAGATTTGGCCAAGTTCAAACATGAAAAGGTCTACCCTTACACCAGTGAGAATTATTCACCCCCAGAGTTTAGGAATAATGGGAGGAGATATGGTTCCTCCTACTCAGGTTCCAGCTCAGATGAAACCTCTAGTGACACAGATGGACCCATTGTCCAAAAACAACGGTCCAGAGGCAGAGGTAGATACACTAGACCTTACAATCAGAGGGGCTATGGTACACCACAATTCCAACAGTGGTGGCCGCCTACTCCTTGGGGCTTTCCACCACAAGCTTTTCCACCACAAGCCTTCCCGCCACCTATGACACCATATCAACCAGATTATGACAACCAGTCTTTTTTAGGGTATGGCCCCTCAAGACCGCGAGGCAGACGAAGAAACGCACAGGCCCAAGTTCACTGGGATCTAGCCTCAGGCCAACCCTCAGGTCCCCATGCCGGGACTCGGAGCAACACGAGGAAGAATTCGGCTCCATCAACGAGCAGCATCAATCCAACCTCGTAGTTAATTTGAGCAAGCACACTCTGTCCAGAGATGAGCAGTCTATTCTAGACAGGGGTCTTGGATTCGTTACCACCTCTGTAGGGGGATTCCTTTCAGATCCAATGTGAATTGGCACAGTTTTTTAGGAAACAGGCTTCATCATTTTTTTAGGGATAAAACACTATCGGATCCCGATGAAATCGAACAAAACACAGGCCTTAGAGTCAAGTCGACATTTAATCCCCCAATACATCTTGTTCCTCCCCAGGTTCTCACCTTTGAAAAAGCGGTTACATGTGACATCACTGCGTTGTGTAATACACAAAATGAGAGGTTTAGTAATTTACCACGCTGTGAACGCCAGGCACTCACCTCTGTCGAAAGCAGATGATATCACCATTAAACCTGCTGATAAGGGGCGCTCGATTGTCATTTTGGACACTGCTGACTATAGAGCAGAATGCCTTCGCCAATTGGGTGATCAGAAGTCTTACAGTATTCTGAGTGAAGATCCAACAGCTAGACTACTTCAATCCATCAGTGAAATTACTGAAGAGGCACTCTGTGAAGGGTGGATTACGAATCGTGAAGCACAATTCCTACAAACTAAGTTTCCTGTCATTCCCTACTTTTACGTCCTGCCTAAAGTGCACAAGGCCCAGAGACCTCCGCCTGGGCGACCAATCATCTCCGGACAGGGTTCCCTTCTGGAACCTTTGTCCACGTTTGTGGACTATTTTTTAAGACCTATTGTCCAGAAGATGCCAACGTATCTGCAGGATACCAAGGATGTCCTGCGACTGCTTCCCTCGGTAGAGTTCGACCCGGAGAGAGAATTTTTAGTCTCCTTCGATGTCGAATCTCTATATACATCTATTCCCCAAGATGAAACGCTTGACACTATATGTTCCATTCTAGAGGCGACTGATCTTCAGTCCATCACACCTGTACCTTTCATCATGGCCTTGGCCAGAATGGCGATGAAAGAAATTTTTTTTAAGTTCGAGAATACCATCTATCTGCAAACGTTAGGGACCAGCATGGGCAGCGTTTTCGCGCCCAGCTTGGCGAATTTGTATGTCCATGCGTTTGAACAAGAACATGTCCTGGCTCCCACCAACCCCTTCTTTTCATCAATCCGCTTATGGAAGCGGTATATTGATGATGTGCTGGTGGTTTGGAGAGGAGATCAACAGTCCATTGACCACTTTCATCAGTGGTTAAACACACAAAATAATTATCTTAAGTTCACGGTTGAGGTGAACAAGAGTCGTTTGGCCTTTCTGGACATATCCATTTTTGCAACATCAGAAGGTTTGGAAAGCGAATTATATCGTAAACCCATGGCACGCAATTCGCTTTTGCGATACGACAGTCAGCACCCTAAGGCCTTAAGGGATAATTTGCCTTATGGCCAGTTTCTTAGGGTACGGAGGAACTGCTCTACAACTGAGGGCTTTACCAAACACTCCAACCTTCTTACTGAGCAACTTATGGAGAGACACCACCCACGCAAGCTGGTCCAACGGTCCCTGAAAAGAGCTTCGAATAACAATCGGGAAGCCTTGTTGGAACCACCAGTACCTAAGCCACCTCTTGAGCGCCTGACACTGGTTAGTACTTTTTGTACACTATCTAACGACATCAAGAAAAGCATCAAAAAACATTGGCGGATTTTAAACAGCTGCAAGGAGAAGATTGCTATGCCCCTTTTTGCTTTTAAAAGGTCAGGCAACATAAAGGACCGCTTGGTCCACACACAACCAGCGGGTGGGCCCATTAGACCATTGGGCACTTTATGGGATCTACCGGCTGTGACCGGACACCACCCGTGCGGGGGGTGCTCGGTTTGTCCACAAACCACTCACAGTTCCTCAGTAGATATAGGGACCAACAGACCGTGGATGCAGACTCACTTTACCAACTGCAACAGTAGCAATATCATCTATCTACTCACATGCCCTTGCCAAACTAGGTATGTGGGTATGACCACTCGCAAGGTGAGGCTACGCATGTTAGAGCATAAGAGCACGTTCAGGTGCCGCAAATTGAACACGAGACTTACTAGGCACTTTGCAGAAGCCAATCACACTACAGATGAGTTCCATTGGACAATACTGGAGAAACCAAAGATTCCACAACACACTAGTGATGTCTCCAGATATTTGTTCATTAAAGAACAAAAATGGATTCATAGGCTCCGTTGTGATACTTTGGGACTAAATGACGATATTCCCTGGACCAGCATCTAGTTTTGGGTATTGTTTCATTTTGACGTTGAGTTTAAGATTCCTCAATTTTTGCTGTATCCTAGGCCAGCTATGGCAGCACATTTATGATGAGTATACTTAAGTTAGTCCCTTACTTGTCACTATCAGTACTGTGAGGGCACTACACAGGACTAATAGCTGGGAATAACACACAATAAAAGAAAAAGAGAAAATAAGCAGAAACATTTCTAAGAAAACTTTTAAATTCACTATTTAACAATGATTTCCTGCTATATTCTAGAAGTTGAATAGGACATAACAGTATAATGCCACTCCAGTGACAGATATAGCATAGACACTGTGTGACTTATGACAACAGTTTATGATTGGCACCTATTATGCGGTCTTAGAGGTATAATGGCTTATAGCTGTTATATGTTTAGCCACTTTGAATTAACAACGGACTGCATGTGGACTGGAAGAATGCAATTTTATTATACATACTGGTGCTGGCTGACCTAGTATCAACTACATCTCCCAGGAGGCACCTATTATGCAGGAGCTCCTCCTTAGCGTTGCATGCGTGCAGTTGGTGGGCACCGTAGAGCTGCGGTACTCCCTTGAAAACTTGTAACCAATTTTCTCTAATACAAGTGATTGTAAAGGCTATGGAGGAGCGAGTGGCGCAACAACCTCGTGCCAAAAGCGTAATATACGGTTAATGGTATCACGCATGCATTTTGCATGCGCGTTTTGTAAAGCGGATATTTTGAATCATTACTACATTACCCATGAGGCACATAACTTTTTTGTAGTCCTGTGTGGGCACCGTAGCGCTGTTTGTCTTCGTTCTCAGCTCGTAACTAATCTTCTCTAATACGAGTGTTTGCAAAAGGTTCAAAGACAGGAGTGACACATTAACTTTGTATCTAAAGCGTAATGTATGGTCCACGTCATTATGCATACATTCAGCATACGCGCCTGTAAGCCGGCGCTGTTTAATCATTACTACATTTCCCATGAGGCATATAATCTTTTTGTAGTCCTGTCACGTGTCACGGCGCCCGCTGAGTCGTTGGGCCACGCAGCGTGAGACGCGCCCTTTGAACTTATGTGATTTCAATGCATTTACCGGTCTTGAACGCTGCCTCCCATCCTGCTCGGAAATTCTGGGGCAACGACGGATAGGTAAGAGCTGTTGAGTGGCTTTTCCGTTTTTTCTTTGTACCCAGCATACGTTGCTGGGGCGCTTCCTGATGGCACTTGCACTGGTAACATCAGTTGTTTTGTTGAGTACGAGCAGCTAGTGACTCTCGTGATCCTTTTGATTGAGAGGAGTATGTGACAACAAATAAGATCACGATCTAAATGCCAGTCTGGGGCTTTTACAATGGCCAAATTATGCCCTTTTTAGGTATGTGTGAAGAGGGTTTGGATTTTGGTATGGGTTTTTACTGAGGGGGTGAACTTATCTACAAAGAGTGAAAATATCTTGCGCCTATTTTAACGCAAGTTAGTAACTGGGATTGACTTTGGCTCTCTCATGTTGAACATTTTTTGTTTTGTCACCCACGATCCAGAGCGGGGCCTCCTTAACCTGAGCCAGGTTCCAGGGTAGGTGAGGTGCAGTCCCTGATCACGCTGGGTAAGCATTGCGTAGATTTGTTCACAGCAATGACCAGACACACTTATTTAATTTGCCTGTTTGTAGACAATACTGTTTAAGTTTTGAGTTTGATTATGTGTGTTAATTGCCTTGTCTCCACAGGTGATGCTTGCACCCTGTGATTTTGAGGATTAGGACTACTTGAGGTTGTATTCATTACTACTTCTCTAGTTTTGTTTAATTTCACTTTCTCTTATAAGTGGGGGCACACTGCACTATAGGAAAATGTATTAGTTGAATGCAGTAGCATAGTTTTGAAGCATAAAGGTCCTGAAGAAAGCCGCGGGCCACTATCCCTTTAAGGCTGAAACATGTTGACCCTCATCTAGCAGCGACTAGTTAGTACTGCTGGTAATTTTGTCACACCTTTTTAATCAAGGTGTGTGGAGTGAACTGATGTATATCGCATTCTCCACACAACCTCTTTTTAGAATTCACAGTCTCTTTTTCTGCACTGCACTTCTATTTTGTTTGGTGGTCACAGTTTTACGTGTCCTCTTGATGCTTTTCCGTCAACCCAAGGGAGCAATAGAGCCTTTAACTAGTGAGGCAGTCTCTACGATCGAGAGACATACCTTTGTTCTAGTTGGATACCATATGATATAAACGATCAAGAGAGGTGTCTTTGCTCTCACTATTTGTCTCATTGGATGAGTAAGGTTGATGGTAATCCATGCTCTGCTCTGATTATGCATGGGTTTGACTGATTCTACACACCCTACTCCTTTCTTATTCTTTGTACTGTTTACCCTTAGACCCCCGATTCTCTTATGTGGTATAGTCTAGTTTTTGGGGATTAGAATCTGGGCAGGTCTTTACATTTTTCCCTTAGACCCTTCTTTTAGGTGGTAGTGTTGACGTCTCATCAAATCCCACGGGTTTGAACTGGTGTCATATGCGGATGACACCCAGATCAGTGTATCAATCTCAAGTGACAATCCTAAAATAGCACAGAACTTTAAGGAGTGTATGAGATGTGTGTAGGAGAGTAGGGTCTGCAATCCTATGATCACCCAGATTTTTTGCTTTTGCTTCATTGGTTTACGACTTTCTCCGGCTGTGGGCCTGCCAATCAGACCCACAGCCTAGCTGTTCTCTCTCGAAATTAACACACATGTACGTTAGGTGCATCCACTAATTGGAACTGGGCCACCTTGTCAGTCCCTGTCTCAGCATACCACAGGTATCCAGGGCATCGGTGTACCCAGGGCCTACCAGGGGCTGAAGCATGTATTATGCCACCCCTGGAATGGCCGCCCAAATCTGACACAACTGGCTGCACGACAGCTGGGGCCACGTGGTGTAATCACCCGTTGCTGTAGGTGTAGTATTCCTACACCTAACCCTAAAATGGACACATGGATTCCTATCAGTCACTCCTATAGCAGGCCTTATCAATCCTGAAGGCAGAGTGCAGGGAATCATGTGGGACGGTGCTCTGGCGCGAGCTGAGCCCGTCGACGGCTTGCGGAACCAAGCCCTAATAGCCGTTCCATGGTGACGCGGGCCAACTACTTTTAAGGCATTATAATCCTTGCGGTTAGTTGCTAACTTTGGCATCGCATCACCTATACATGTCGAGTAAGGTGTCATACGAATGGGAATACGAACCCCTCGCCAGTCCTGGTGACGGGGTTAGCATTCCCCCCTTTTAGAGGGACACGACATGGAAGTAACCTTGAACCCCGGTTAAAGTTGACTCAAGCCTCAGCATCACAAAATGGATGCTGCCACCAGACACAAGTCTGACCTCCTGCTGCTGGGGGACCTTCCAGCAAGGGGAGCTTGGACAAAGGGTTTCCTGTCGAGGGCGGTGTTAGCACCGTCCCAGACAGGGTTTGTGTATCCCAGGTAGGCAGGGCTGAAAGGAAGGTGACTGCAAGTGGCACCCCGGTGCTCACTGTGCATAGCCCGGCTCAAACCAGTTTCGGGGGCACACCAGCCCCTGAGCTGGCGCGAAGCCGGACAAAGGATAGGGGTGTAACCACCCCCCTCCTGGCTCCACCCATAGGTAGAACCTAGTCTCGGGCCAGCCCCTTTCTCTTAGAATAAAGGTAGGAGCGAGTCCCCTTCCCAAATTGGATAATCAGATAATCGGATAACTCCGAATCACGAACTACTTTCCACGAAAGGAACTCTTGACTATTTCTGAAGACTCTCCCTTGTGGCTAAGGAGTAGCCACCCTGCACCAGCAGGCACCATCTAAGCGCTTGCGGTTTGCTGTAAGTCTCTCCTACGGATCAAGACTGCCCAGCTCGACGAGACCCGAGTTCCCTGCCATCTCTGACCTTTTACCTCCCTCATCAGCTCAGCTGAGAGTCGTAGGTGTGACGAGACCTGCGGGACCGGCTATCTTCAGAACCTGCACGACGCTTATCTAGCACGCCCACCGAGGGACCCTCGAGTGAGTGCACCTAGGGTTTGAGAAGCCCTAACCCTGAGCAGCTCCAGCATCGAAGTCTGCCTCCCCAGCATCCCCGAGATCTGCGTGGGGGCCCTTCCGCTCCTTGTTGTTCACCGCGTTGTTCGACCACTTGCCGACCGGCTTGTGGCCCTCTTCACGACGCACCATGATTGTTTCATCACTAGTCTGGTTGCTCCAGACTGGCTCTTGCTCCCCTTCGACAGAGGAGTACCACGGACCCTCCTGGTCCACTCCCGACGCCATCTTGACTCCCCCGCCTGGGTGGCCACTGCCAAGATCCGCTGCCCCTTCCTGGGCCCAGCATCATCGACAGCAGACACCTTCGTGGGACAGCTCGCCCTCCATCCTGGTCGCCGCCGCGCCTCCTGGTCCGAGGAACAGCCGAGTCCGACGTCACCCACTCACCTGGTCGAGGTGACTTCAGCCGGTACCCTCCTGGTACCCACACGATCGCTGGCTAGCGGTTGAGAACTGAGTCCCCTCTGCTTTCAGGTTTTCCTTCACCACCGATCCAGGCTTGGATCGCTCTGAACATCGTCACTGGTCGCCTGCCAGCAACTTCTTCTTTCAGGCTCCTGAGACTACACGAGGACTCCCGACATCTTGACGAACTTCACGCAGCCGCAGCCTCCGGGCTAGGTAACTCGAGCATCTCGGTGCTCCATCGCAGGTTCGCTCTACAAGTGTCCAGTTCCTTTTTCGTTTAGTCCCACTGATCGGATCACTCCGGAATCAGTATCTCCAGACTCTAACCATTCGCATTTCACTGTTAGTGTAGATGGTTTCTCGTGCCCCTCGGGCATTTGTGTAAATTGTGCAACTGAAGTATTTTCCTAAGAGTTTTGTAGTGTGCTTAGCTCCCTGACTCATAAAGAGTCAGGGTAGTCTTGTCATAAATAAATATCCTTTTATTTTCATAACAACTTGTGTGGTGTCCTTTCACTTGGTGTTCAAGGGGTATATGTGATGGTAAACAGCTGGCTTAACACGCCCTCTAGAGTTTAGCCTAAGACTGCTCGTATCCACGCTACTAGGATAGCTGGTCTAAAAGGTTGACTTACAACCAATCATCAATAAGGGTCGTTTGGAATGATACACAGTGATCACTAGAATAGTGAGCACTACATATCAGGCCAACTTCTCACATTGGTGAGCAGCGGTTGGGATTTGAGCTTGCTGTTGTTTTACCACACACGTATCCTAAGAATATCGCAGTGAAAGATCACATAAGTACCCAGGTACATATAACTTAACTTAGAATACTCCGAGTTCTACTGAACCGGCTGTTGTAGTGTAACAGGGCTTAGCACACCCTGACTACAACTCTTAGCAAGGGATCAGTAGGTAAACCCATAGTGTAGGTAGGTGCAACACTTACACCTCACTAGAAAAGCATGTCGGTCCACGGAGAGTCTGCAGGGACTCCCTTAGTGGTCAGTGACCCTCCACAGGTCGTGTCACGATATGCAACTCTTAGCTTCAAGGAGATGAGACAACTGTGTGCCTCCCGGAAGCTAAACCAGGGTTCTAACCCTACCATCGCAATACTGATAGGTCTCTTAGAGGCGTACGATGCTAGGAGGTCCTCTAACCCAGGTCCCCCCAGTGCAGATGGGAACATGCCTCCCTTAGAGGGAACCCTCGGTGACCCAGACCTCGACCTCCACACAGAGGAGGAGGACGAGGACGAGTTATCGGGAGACGAGGCAGACAAAGGTCCAGTGGTAGTCGGCAGGCTTACAAGGACCAACTTAAGCAGGCATGAGAATGGAACTGGGGGAGCCCCGGGCCCACGCTCAAGCAGGCTTAACCTTGGGAACGGACGAGCTAGGTCTCTCTCCAGAGGCTATGGCAGATCGGTTCATACACATGTCTCTCAGGCACCTTCTCAGAGAGGAATGACTTCCCCTCAGAGGAGGGAGCATGAAGCGAAGATGCGGGAGGTCAATCTGAGGATCGAGCGGGAAGAACTTGCCCTCGCCAAAGAAAGACTTGCCTTAGCCCGAGAGCAGAAATTAAGTGGGTTAGATCCCACTGGTGGCAGCGTTCTCAATAGAGAGAAAGACAGGGGTATAGACACTAGACACCTGAGTAAAATAGTGCCCCCCTTTAAACAAGGGGACGACATCCACAAGTGGATAACTGCCTTGGAGAGGGCCTGCACTGTCCAGTGCGTCCCCCCAAGTCAGTGGGCAGCTATACTGTGGCTTTCCTTTGAAGGTAAAGGAAGGGACAAGCTCCTCACTACAAGAGCTGAGGATGCTAACAACTACCAAGTCCTGAAGAACACACTGATTGATGGGTTCGGCTTAACCACGGAACAGTACCGGGTGCTGTTCCGAGACACCCAGAAAATTCAGTCTCAGGATTGGGCTGACTTTGTCGATTGTGCCACTAAGGCTTTGGAAGGCTGGTTGCTGGGTAGCAAGGTTACTGATTACACAGGATTGTACAATCTTATCATGCGAGAACAGATTTTAAACAACTGTCAGAACCAATTGTTGCATCAGCACCTTGTCGACTCGGATCTGACCTCTCCCCAAGAATTGGGAAAGAAGGCAGACAGATGGGTCAGAACAAGGGTCAAGCAGAACCAGAATCAGAACCAGGGTGGTCAGAAGAAAGCAGACCAAAAGGGTAACAAGAACGAACAAAATGACCAGAAGTCTTCGACAGGTCCCCAACAAACCAAAGAGGGTGGGGGTCAGGCTTCACAGAAGAAGAAGACTCAAGAAGGCCAGTCAAAAAGGTGGTGCCAATACTGTAAAAGTAAGACTCACTGGTTTAGTGAGTGCACCAAGAAAGGAGGGCAAACTCCTACCACTGCAGCCCCTAAGGCACCTGCGCCCCCTAGTACAGTCAGCAGTGGTAGTGCGCCTCCCAAGGCATTAGTTGGGTTAACCTTGGGAACCGAGGGGAGTGACGACTTAGTCGGCACGCTCACTCAGGCCGTCCTTGTCTGTACAGGGGATATGGATATGTCCCCTGATGCCAGTCCCAATACTTTGGGCAAATACAGGCAGACACCTTTGATAAATGGAAGAGTGGCTCAGGCCTACAGGGACACGTGTGCCAGTGTCACCATGGTGACGCCTAACTTCGTGGACCCTGGACAGATCATGCTAGGTACCAGTTACCTAGTGACCAATGCCAGCAACGTCACTACCAATCACAGTATGGCAGTTGTTGATTTCTCCTGGGGAGGGGTAAGTGGCCCGAAAAAGGTTGTGGTTAGTTCAGACCTCCCCGTAGAATGTCTGTTGGGCAATGATTTGGAAACGTCACAATGGTCAGAAGTGGAGCAGAGGACTCACATGGAAATGTTAGGTTTGCCAGCACATGTCCTTGCTGTGACCAGGTCACAGGCCAAAAGATGCCCCACTGAACAGGTGCTGGATCCTGGAAGAACGGACCAGACACCTTCCAAGAAAAGGAGCAGTAAGGGTAAGGCTTCGCCTTCCCCCTTGCCCCAGGTCGTGGATCAAGTCTCCGAGGAGGCTGACCTTAAAGAACTGAGGGAAACTGAGCCGCAAGAGCTTGAACCTGGTCAGGTTGAGTTTCTGGGCTCAGGGGGACCCTCCAGGGAAGACCTGGGGAAGGCACAGTTAGACTGCCCCTCACTTGAACCCCTCAGACAGCAGGCCGCTGCTGAGGCTGCAGGGAACGCCACGGGTACCCACAAAGTGTACTGGGACGATGGACTCCTGTACTCTGAGGCAAGAGACCCCAAACCTGGTGCGACCAGGAGGCTGGTCATCCCCTTGTCTCTGAGAGGTTTCCTTCTCACCTTGGCCCACGAGATTCCCCTTGCAGGTCACTTAGGCCAGAATAAGACTTGGGACAGAATTGTTCCACACTTTCACTGGCCCCACATGTCCGAAGATACGAAGGAGTTTTGCCGCTCCTGTGTCACTTGCCAAGCCAGTGGTAAGTCAGGTGGCACGACAAAGGCCCCCCTCATACCACTACCAGTGGTGGGGGTACCCTTTGAACGAATGGGGATCGACATTGTCGGACCAATGGAACCCCAGACAGCATCAGGGCACAAGTTTATACTGGTGGTGGTGGACCACGCCACCAGGTATCCTGAAGCTATTCCCCTTAGGACCACTACGGCACCTGTGGTGGCACGGGCCCTACTTGGAGTGTTCTCCAGAGTGGGCTTCCCTAAGGAGGTCGTCTCAGACAGAGGTGCAAACTTCATGTCGGGATATCTGACTGCTATGTGGAAGGAATGTGGTGTCAACTACAAGTTCACCACACCCTATCACCCACAATGCAATGGGCTGGTTGAGAGATTCAACCGGACCCTAAAAGGGATGATTCACGGACTACCTGAAAAGCTTCGGCGGAGATGGGATGTCCTGATACCCTGCCTCTTGTTCGCCTACAGAGAGGTCCCGCAGAAGGGGGTTGGCTACAGCCCTTTTGAGCTTCTGTTCGGACATCCTGTAAGGGGACCCCTTTGTTTGGTAAAGGAAGGATGGGAGAGACCTCTCAGAAAGCCGGCATCAAACATTGTGGACTATGTGCTCGGTCTCCGCTCGCGGATGGCGGAGTACATGGAAAAGGCGTCTAAAAACCTTGAGGCGAGCCAAGAATTACAGAAAGCTTGGCACGACCAAAAGGCTGTCCGGACTGTGTACCAGCCTGGACAGAAGGTGTGGGTGCTGGAGCCAGTGGCCCCAGCAGCACTCAAAGACAAATGGTCTGGGCCCCACACGATCATTGAGCAAAAGGGAGAGGTCACCTACCTGGTAGACCTGGGAACTCCCCGGAGCCCCCACAGGGTGCTCCACGTAAACAGGCTCAAGGCGTATGTCGACAGGGAGGGCATGGGCTTGCTCATGGCCACAGATGAGGGACAGGAGGAGGAGAGTGACCCTCTCCCGGACCTGCTCTCTCAGAACCCTGACGATGGATCAGTAGATGGTGTTGTCTTTTGTGGCAGCCTCTCTGGGCATCAACAAGAGGATTGTAAACAGGTTCTTCAATCCTTTCGACATATGTTCTCTCTGACACCCAGTCAGACCAAGTGGTGTACCCACGAGGTCGACACTGGGGACAGTCTGCCCGTAAAGAGTAAAATCTATCGGCAACCTGATCATGTCAGAGACTGCATCAAGACAGAGGTGCAGAAAATGTTGGAGCTGGGAGTCATTGAACCCTCGGACAGCCCCTGGGCTAGTCCCGTAGTGCTCGTGCCGAAACCTCACACCCAGGGCGGTAAGAAAGAGATGAGGTTTTGCGTGGACTACAGAGGTCTCAATGCGGTCACTAAGACCGACGCCCACCCGATACCAAGAGCAGACGAACTTATCGACCGGTTGGCCTCGGCCAACTACTTAAGTACGTTTGACCTGACAGCTGGGTATTGGCAAATCAGGTTAGCTGAGGAGGCCAAGCCCAAAACAGCCTTTTCTACCCCGGGTGGGCATTATCAGTTCGTGGTAATGCCCTTTGGTTTGAAAAATGCACCTGCCACCTTCCAAAGGCTGGTGAATCGAGTTCTCACTGGGTTGGACGACTTCTGTGCGGCGTATCTGGACGATATCGCTGTCTTTAGCTCCACCTGGGAGGATCACCTGGTCCACCTGAGGAAAGTGTTAGAGGCCCTGCAGAAGGCAGGCCTCACTATCAAGGCCACCAAGTGCCAGATAGGGCAGACACAGGTTGTATACCTGGGCAACCTTGTAGGTGGAGGCCAGGTTCAACCATTGGAGAGCAAAATACAGGCCATCCAGGACTGGGCTCCTCCAACCACCCAGACTCAGGTTCGAGCTTTCTTGGGCCTGACTGGTTATTACCGGAAATTTGTCAGAAATTATGGATCCATTGTGACCCCGCTAAACGACCTGACAAGTAAAAAGATGCCAAAAAAAGTTCAGTGGACAGCAAGCTGTCAGAAGGCATTCGATGACCTAAAGCAGGCCATGTGCACAGCACCTATCCTAAAGAGTCCAGACTACTCCAAACCATTCATTGTCCAAACAGACGCTTCGGAGCTGGGTGTGGGAGCTGTTCTATCGCAACTGAATTTTGATGGTCATGACCAGCCCATAGCTTTTATTAGCAGGAGGCTGACCCCCAGAGAGAAGAATTGGTCAGCTATTGAGAGGGAGGCCTTTGCTGTGGTTTGGGCCCTGAAGAAGTTGAGGCCATACTTGTTTGGCACTCACTTCAAGATTCAGACCGACCATAAGCCCCTCTTGTGGCTAAATCAAATGAAGGGTGAAAACCCCAAACTACTTAGGTGGTCCATTTCCCTACAGGGGATGGACTTCACAGTGGAGCATAGACCTGGCACTGATCATGGCAATGCAGATGGGCTCTCCAGGTATTTCCACTTAGAGCAAGAAGACTCACCTGGTCAAGGTTAGCTTATTGTCCCAAAGTTTGGGGGGGGGTCATGTAGGAGAGTAGGGTCTGCAATCCTATGATCACCCAGATTTTTTGCTTTTGCTTCATTGGTTTACGACTTTCTCCGGCTGTGGGCCTGCCAATCAGACCCACAGCCTAGCTGTTCTCTCTCGAAATTAACACACATGTACGTTAGGTGCATCCACTAATTGGAACTGGGCCACCTTGTCAGTCCCTGTCTCAGCATACCACAGGTATCCAGGGCATCGGTGTACCCAGGGCCTACCAGGGGCTGAAGCATGTATTATGCCACCCCTGGAATGGCCGCCCAAATCTGACAACTGGCTGCACGACAGCTGGGGCCACGTGGTGTAATCACCCGTTGCTGTAGGTGTAGTATTCCTACACCTAACCCTAAAATGGACACATGGATTCCTATCAGTCACTCCTATAGCAGGCCTTATCAATCCTGAAGGCAGAGTGCAGGGAATCATGTGGGACGGTGCTCTGGCGCGAGCTGAGCCCGTCGACGGCTTGCGGAACCAAGCCCTAATAGCCGTTCCATGGTGACGCGGGCCAACTACTTTTAAGGCATTATAATCCTTGCGGTTAGTTGCTAACTTTGGCATCGCATCACCTATACATGTCGAGTAAGGTGTCATACGAATGGGAATACGAACCCCTCGCCAGTCCTGGTGACGGGGTTAGCATTCCCCCCTTTTAGAGGGACACGACATGGAAGTAACCTTGAACCCCGGTTAAAGTTGACTCAAGCCTCAGCATCACAAAATGGATGCTGCCACCAGACACAAGTCTGACCTCCTGCTGCTGGGGGACCTTCCAGCAAGGGGAGCTTGGACAAAGGGTTTCCTGTCGAGGGCGGTGTTAGCACCGTCCCAGACAGGGTTTATGTATCCCAGGTAGGCAGGGCTGAAAGGAAGGTGACTGCAAGTGGCACCCCGGTGCTCACTGTGCATAGCCCGGCTCAAACCAGTTTCGGGGGCACACCAGCCCCTGAGCTGGCGCGAAGCCGGACAAAGGATAGGGGTGTAACCACCCCCCTCCTGGCTCCACCCATAGGTAGAACCTAGTCTCGGGCCAGCCCCTTTCTCTTAGAATAAAGGTAGGAGCGAGTCCCCTTCCCAAATTGGATAATCAGATAATCGGATAACTCCGAATCACGAACTACTTTCCACGAAAGGAACTCTTGACTATTTCTGAAGACTCTCCCTTGTGGCTAAGGAGTAGCCACCCTGCACCAGCAGGCACCATCTAAGCGCTTGCGGTTTGCTGTAAGTCTCTCCTACGGATCAAGACTGCCCAGCTCGACGAGACCCGAGTTCCCTGCCATCTCTGACCTTTTACCTCCCTCATCAGCTCAGCTGAGAGTCGTAGGTGTGACGAGACCTGCGGGACCGGCTATCTTCAGAACCTGCACGACGCTTATCTAGCACGCCCACCGAGGGACCCTCGAGTGAGTGCACCTAGGGTTTGAGAAGCCCTAACCCTGAGCAGCTCCAGCATCGAAGTCTGCCTCCCCAGCATCCCCGAGATCTGCGTGGGGGCCCTTCCGCTCCTTGTTATTCACCGCGTTGTTCGACCACTTGCCGACCGGCTTGTGGCCCTCTTCACGACGCACCACGATTGTTTCATCACTAGTCTGGTTGCTCCAGACTGGCTCTTGCTCCCCTTCGACAGAGGAGTACCACGGACCCTCCTGGTCCACTCCCGACGCCATCTTGACTCCCCCGCCTGGGTGGCCACTGCCAAGATCCGCTGCCCCTTCCTGGGCCCAGCATCATCGACAGCAGACACCTTCGTGGGACAGCTCGCCCTCCATCCTGGTCGCCGCCGCGCCTCCTGGTCCGAGGAACAGCCGAGTCCGACGTCACCCACTCACCTGGTCGAGGTGACTTCAGCCGGTACCCTCCTGGTACCCACACGATCGCTGGCTAGCGGTTGAGAACTGAGTCCCCTCTGCTTTCAGGTTTTCCTTCACCACCGATCCAGGCTTGGATCGCTCTGAACATCGTCACTGGTCGCCTGCCAGCAACTTCTTCTTTCAGGCTCCTGAGACTACACGAGGACTCCCGACATCTTGACGAACTTCACGCAGCCGCAGCCTCCGGGCTAGGTAACTCGAGCATCTCGGTGCTCCATCGCAGGTTCGCTCTACAAGTGTCCAGTTCCTTTTTCGTTTAGTCCCACTGATCGGATCACTCCGGAATCAGTATCTCCAGACTCTAACCATTCGCATTTCACTGTTAGTGTAGATGGTTTCTCGTGCCCCTCGGGCATTTGTGTAAATTGTGCAACTGAAGTATTTTCCTAAGAGTTTTGTAGTGTGCTTAGCTCTCTGACTCATAAAGAGTCAGGGTAGTCTTGTCATAAATAAATATCCTTTTATTTTCATAACAACTTGTGTGGTGTCCTTTCACTTGGTGTTCAAGGGGTATATGTGATGGTAAACAGCTGGCTTAACACGCCCTCTAGAGTTTAGCCTAAGACTGCTCGTATCCACGCTACTAGGATAGCTGGTCTAAAAGGTTGACTTACAACCAATCATCAATAAGGGTCGTTTGGAATGATACACAGTGATCACTAGAATAGTGAGCACTACATATCAGGCCAACTTCTCACATTGGTGAGCAGCGGTTGGGATTTGAGCTTGCTGTTGTTTTACCACACACGTATCCTAAGAATATCGCAGTGAAAGATCACATAAGTACCCAGGTACATATAACTTAACTTAGAATACTCCGAGTTCTACTGAACCGGCTGTTGTAGTGTAACAGGGCTTAGCACACCCTGACTACAACTCTTAGCAAGGGATCAGTAGGTAAACCCATAGTGTAGGTAGGTGCAACACTTACACCTCACTAGAAAAGCATGTCGGTCCACGGAGAGTCTGCAGGGACTCCCTTAGTGGTCAGTGACCCTCCACAGGTCGTGTCACGATATGCAACTCTTAGCTTCAAGGAGATGAGACAACTGTGTGCCTCCCGGAAGCTAAACCAGGGTTCTAACCCTACCATCGCAATACTGATAGGTCTCTTAGAGGCGTACGATGCTAGGAGGTCCTCTAACCCAGGTCCCCCCAGTGCAGATGGGAACATGCCTCCCTTAGAGGGAACCCTCGGTGACCCAGACCTCGACCTCCACACAGAGGAGGAGGACGAGGACGAGTTATCGGGAGACGAGGCAGACAAAGGTCCAGTGGTAGTCGGCAGGCTTACAAGGACCAACTTAAGCAGGCATGAGAATGGAACTGGGGGAGCCCCGGGCCCACGCTCAAGCAGGCTTAACCTTGGGAACGGACGAGCTAGGTCTCTCTCCAGAGGCTCTGGCAGATCGGTTCATACACATGTCTCTCAGGCACCTTCTCAGAGAGGAATGACTTCCCCTCAGAGGAGGGAGCATGAAGCGAAGATGCGGGAGGTCAATCTGAGGATCGAGCGGGAAGAACTTGCCCTCGCCAAAGAAAGACTTGCCTTAGCCCGAGAGCAGAAATTAAGTGGGTTAGATCCCACTGGTGGCAGCGTTCTCAATAGAGAGAAAGACAGGGGTCTAGACACTAGACACCTGAGTAAAATAGTGCCCCCCTTTAAACAAGGGGACGACATCCACAAGTGGATAACTGCCTTGGAGAGGGCCTGCACTGTCCAGTGCGTCCCCCCAAGTCAGTGGGCAGCTATACTGTGGCTTTCCTTTGAAGGTAAAGGAAGGGACAAGCTCCTCACTACAAGAGCTGAGGATGCTAACAACTACCAAGTCCTGAAGAACACACTGATTGATGGGTTCGGCTTAACCACGGAACAGTACCGGGTGCTGTTCCGAGACACCCAGAAAATTCAGTCTCAGGATTGGGCTGACTTTGTCGATTGTGCCACTAAGGCTTTGGAAGGCTGGTTGCTGGGTAGCAAGGTTACTGATTACACAGGATTGTACAATCTTATCATGCGAGAACAGATTTTAAACAACTGTCAGAACCAATTGTTGCATCAGCACCTTGTCGACTCGGATCTGACCTCTCCCCAAGAATTGGGAAAGAAGGCAGACAGATGGGTCAGAACAAGGGTCAAGCAGAACCAGAATCAGAACCAGGGTGGTCAGAAGAAAGCAGACCAAAAGGGTAACAAGAATGAACAAAATGACCAGAAGTCTTCGACAGGTCCCCAACAAACCAAAGAGGGTGGGGGTCAGGCTTCACAGAAGAAGAAGACTCAAGAAGGCCAGTCAAAAAGGTGGTGCCAATACTGTAAAAGTAAGACTCACTGGTTTAGTGAGTGCACCAAGAAAGGAGGGCAAACTCCTACCACTGCAGCCCCTAAGGCACCTGCGCCCCCTAGTACAGTCAGCAGTGGTAGTGCGCCTCCCAAGGCATTAGTTGGGTTAACCTTGGGAACCGAGGGGAGTGACGACTTAGTCGGCACGCTCACTCAGGCCGTCCTTGTCTGTACAGGGGATATGGATATGTCCCCTGATGCCAGTCCCAATACTTTGGGCAAATACAGGCAGACACCTTTGATAAATGGAAGAGTGGCTCAGGCCTACAGGGACACGTGTGCCAGTGTCACCATGGTGACGCCTAACTTCGTGGACCCTGGACAGATCATGCTAGGTACCAGTTACCTAGTGACCAATGCCAGCAACGTCACTACCAATCACAGTATGGCAGTTGTTGATTTCTCCTGGGGAGGGGTAAGTGGCCCGAAAAAGGTTGTGGTTAGTTCAGACCTCCCCGTAGAATGTCTGTTGGGCAATGATTTGGAAACGTCACAATGGTCAGAAGTGGAGCAGAGGACTCACATGGAAATGTTAGGTTTGCCAGCACATGTCCTTGCTGTGACCAGGTCACAGGCCAAAAGATGCCCCACTGAACAGGTGCTGGATCCTGGAAGAACGGACCAGACACCTTCCAAGAAAAGGAGCAGTAAGGGTAAGGCTTCGCCTTCCCCCTTGCCCCAGGTCGTGGATCAAGTCTCCGAGGAGGCTGACCTTAAAGAACTGAGGGAAACTGAGCCGCAAGAGCTTGAACCTGGTCAGGTTGAGTTTCTGGGCTCAGGGGGACCCTCCAGGGAAGACCTGGGGAAGGCACAGTTAGACTGCCCCTCACTTGAACCCCTCAGACAGCAGGCCGCTGCTGAGGCTGCAGGGAACGCCACGGGTACCCACAAAGTGTACTGGGACGATGGACTCCTGTACTCTGAGGCAAGAGACCCCAAACCTGGTGCGACCAGGAGGCTGGTCATCCCCTTGTCTCTGAGAGGTTTCCTTCTCACCTTGGCCCACGAGATTCCCCTTGCAGGTCACTTAGGCCAGAATAAGACTTGGGACAGAATTGTTCCACACTTTCACTGGCCCCACATGTCCGAAGATACGAAGGAGTTTTGCCGCTCCTGTGTCACTTGCCAAGCCAGTGGTAAGTCAGGTGGCACGACAAAGGCCCCCCTCATACCACTACCAGTGGTGGGGGTACCCTTTGAACGAATGGGGATCGACATTGTCGGACCAATGGAACCCCAGACAGCATCAGGGCACAAGTTTATACTGGTGGTGGTGGACCACGCCACCAGGTATCCTGAAGCTATTCCCCTTAGGACCACTACGGCACCTGTGGTGGCACGGGCCCTACTTGGAGTGTTCTCCAGAGTGGGCTTCCCTAAGGAGGTCGTCTCAGACAGAGGTGCAAACTTCATGTCGGGATATCTGACTGCTATGTGGAAGGAATGTGGTGTCAACTACAAGTTCACCACACCCTATCACCCACAATGCAATGGGCTGGTTGAGAGATTCAACCGGACCCTAAAAGGGATGATTCACGGACTACCTGAAAAGCTTCGGCGGAGATGGGATGTCCTGATACCCTGCCTCTTGTTCGCCTACAGAGAGGTCCCGCAGAAGGGGGTTGGCTACAGCCCTTTTGAGCTTCTGTTCGGACATCCTGTAAGGGGACCCCTTTGTTTGGTAAAGGAAGGATGGGAGAGACCTCTCAGAAAGCCGGCATCAAACATTGTGGACTATGTGCTCGGTCTCCGCTCGCGGATGGCGGAGTACATGGAAAAGGCGTCTAAAAACCTTGAGGCGAGCCAAGAATTACAGAAAGCTTGGCACGACCAAAAGGCTGTCCGGACTGTGTACCAGCCTGGACAGAAGGTGTGGGTGCTGGAGCCAGTGGCCCCAGCAGCACTCAAAGACAAATGGTCTGGGCCCCACACGATCATTGAGCAAAAGGGAGAGGTCACCTACCTGGTAGACCTGGGAACTCCCCGGAGCCCCCACAGGGTGCTCCACGTAAACAGGCTCAAGGCGTATGTCGACAGGGAGGGCATGGGCTTGCTCATGGCCACAGATGAGGGACAGGAGGAGGAGAGTGACCCTCTCCCGGACCTGCTCTCTCAGAACCCTGACGATGGATCAGTAGATGGTGTTGTCTTTTGTGGCAGCCTCTCTGGGCATCAACAAGAGGATTGTAAACAGGTTCTTCAATCCTTTCGACATATGTTCTCTCTGACACCCAGTCAGACCAAGTGGTGTACCCACGAGGTCGACACTGGGGACAGTCTGCCCGTAAAGAGTAAAATCTATCGGCAACCTGATCATGTCAGAGACTGCATCAAGACAGAGGTGCAGAAAATGTTGGAGCTGGGAGTCATTGAACCCTCGGACAGCCCCTGGGCTAGTCCCGTAGTGCTCGTGCCGAAACCTCACACCCAGGGCGGTAAGAAAGAGATGAGGTTTTGCGTGGACTACAGAGGTCTCAATGCGGTCACTAAGACCGACGCCCACCCGATACCAAGAGCAGACGAACTTATCGACCGGTTGGCCTCGGCCAACTACTTAAGTACGTTTGACCTGACAGCTGGGTATTGGCAAATCAGGTTAGCTGAGGAGGCCAAGCCCAAAACAGCCTTTTCTACCCCGGGTGGGCATTATCAGTTCGTGGTAATGCCCTTTGGTTTGAAAAATGCACCTGCCACCTTCCAAAGGCTGGTGAATCGAGTTCTCACTGGGTTGGACGACTTCTGTGCGGCGTATCTGGACGATATCGCTGTCTTTAGCTCCACCTGGGAGGATCACCTGGTCCACCTGAGGAAAGTGTTAGAGGCCCTGCAGAAGGCAGGCCTCACTATCAAGGCCACCAAGTGCCAGATAGGGCAGACACAGGTTGTATACCTGGGCAACCTTGTAGGTGGAGGCCAGGTTCAACCATTGGAGAGCAAAATACAGGCCATCCAGGACTGGGCTCCTCCAACCACCCAGACTCAGGTTCGAGCTTTCTTGGGCCTGACTGGTTATTACCGGAAATTTGTCAGAAATTATGGATCCATTGTGACCCCGCTAAACGACCTGACAAGTAAAAAGATGCCAAAAAAAGTTCAGTGGACAGCAAGCTGTCAGAAGGCATTCGATGACCTAAAGCAGGCCATGTGCACAGCACCTACCCTAAAGAGTCCAGACTACTCCAAACCATTCATTGTCCAAACAGACGCTTCGGAGCTGGGTGTGGGAGCTGTTCTATCGCAACTGAATTTTGATGGTCATGACCAGCCCATAGCTTTTATTAGCAGGAGGCTGACCCCCAGAGAGAAGAATTGGTCAGCTATTGAGAGGGAGGCCTTTGCTGTGGTTTGGGCCCTGAAGAAGTTGAGGCCATACTTGTTTGGCACTCACTTCAAGATTCAGACCGACCATAAGCCCCTCTTGTGGCTAAATCAAATGAAGGGTGAAAACCCCAAACTACTTAGGTGGTCCATTTCCCTACAGGGGATGGACTTCACAGTGGAGCATAGACCTGGCACTGATCATGGCAATGCAGATGGGCTCTCCAGGTATTTCCACTTAGAGCAAGAAGACTCACCTGGTCAAGGTTAGCTTATTGTCCCAAAGTTTGGGGGGGGGTCATGTAGGAGAGTAGGGTCTGCAATCCTATGATCACCCAGATTTTTTGCTTTTGCTTCATTGGTTTACGACTTTCTCCGGCTGTGGGCCTGCCAATCAGACCCACAGCCTAGCTGTTCTCTCTCGAAATTAACACACATGTACGTTAGGTGCATCCACTAATTGGAACTGGGCCACCTTGTCAGTCCCTGTCTCAGCATACCACAGGTATCCAGGGCATCGGTGTACCCAGGGCCTACCAGGGGCTGAAGCATGTATTATGCCACCCCTGGAATGGCCGCCCAAATCTGACACAACTGGCTGCACGACAGCTGGGGCCACGTGGTGTAATCACCCGTTGCTGTAGGTGTAGTATTCCTACACCTAACCCTAAAATGGACACATGGATTCCTATCAGTCACTCCTATAGCAGGCCTTATCAATCCTGAAGGCAGAGTGCAGGGAATCATGTGGGACGGTGCTCTGGCGCGAGCTGAGCCCGTCGACGGCTTGCGGAACCAAGCCCTAATAGCCGTTCCATGGTGACGCGGGCCAACTACTTTTAAGGCATTATAATCCTTGCGGTTAGTTGCTAACTTTGGCATCGCATCACCTATACATGTCGAGTAAGGTGTCATACGAATGGGAATACGAACCCCTCGCCAGTCCTGGTGACGGGGTTAGCATTCCCCCCTTTTAGAGGGACACGACATGGAAGTAACCTTGAACCCCGGTTAAAGTTGACTCAAGCCTCAGCATCACAAAATGGATGCTGCCACCAGACACAAGTCTGACCTCCTGCTGCTGGGGGACCTTCCAGCAAGGGGAGCTTGGACAAAGGGTTTCCTGTCGAGGGCGGTGTTAGCACCGTCCCAGACAGGGTTTATGTATCCCAGGTAGGCAGGGCTGAAAGGAAGGTGACTGCAAGTGGCACCCCGGTGCTCACTGTGCATAGCCCGGCTCAAACCAGTTTCGGGGGCACACCAGCCCCTGAGCTGGCGCGAAGCCGGACAAAGGATAGGGGTGTAACCACCCCCCTCCTGGCTCCACCCATAGGTAGAACCTAGTCTCGGGCCAGCCCCTTTCTCTTAGAATAAAGGTAGGAGCGAGTCCCCTTCCCAAATTGGATAATCAGATAATCGGATAACTCCGAATCACGAACTACTTTCCACGAAAGGAACTCTTGACTATTTCTGAAGACTCTCCCTTGTGGCTAAGGAGTAGCCACCCTGCACCAGCAGGCACCATCTAAGCGCTTGCGGTTTGCTGTAAGTCTCTCCTACGGATCAAGACTGCCCAGCTCGACGAGACCCGAGTTCCCTGCCATCTCTGACCTTTTACCTCCCTCATCAGCTCAGCTGAGAGTCGTAGGTGTGACGAGACCTGCGGGACCGGCTATCTTCAGAACCTGCACGACGCTTATCTAGCACGCCCACCGAGGGACCCTCGAGTGAGTGCACCTAGGGTTTGAGAAGCCCTAACCCTGAGCAGCTCCAGCATCGAAGTCTGCCTCCCCAGCATCCCCGAGATCTGCGTGGGGGCCCTTCCGCTCCTTGTTGTTCACCGCGTTGTTCGACCACTTGCCGACCGGCTTGTGGCCCTCTTCACGACGCACCACGATTGTTTCATCACTAGTCTGGTTGCTCCAGACTGGCTCTTGCTCCCCTTCGACAGAGGAGTACCACGGACCCTCCTGGTCCACTCCCGACGCCATCTTGACTCCCCCGCCTGGGTGGCCACTGCCAAGATCCGCTGCCCCTTCCTGGGCCCAGCATCATCGACAGCAGACACCTTCGTGGGACAGCTCGCCCTCCATCCTGGTCGCCGCCGCGCCTCCTGGTCCGAGGAACAGCCGAGTCCGACGTCACCCACTCACCTGGTCGAGGTGACTTCAGCCGGTACCCTCCTGGTACCCACACGATCGCTGGCTAGCGGTTGAGAACTGAGTCCCCTCTGCTTTCAGGTTTTCCTTCACCACCGATCCAGGCTTGGATCGCTCTGAACATCGTCACTGGTCGCCTGCCAGCAACTTCTTCTTTCAGGCTCCTGAGACTACACGAGGACTCCCGACATCTTGACGAACTTCACGCAGCCGCAGCCTCCGGGCTAGGTAACTCGAGCATCTCGGTGCTCCATCGCAGGTTCGCTCTACAAGTGTCCAGTTCCTTTTTCGTTTAGTCCCACTGATCGGATCACTCCGGAATCAGTATCTCCAGACTCTAACCATTCGCATTTCACTGTTAGTGTAGATGGTTTCTCGTGCCCCTCGGGCATTTGTGTAAATTGTGCAACTGAAGTATTTTCCTAAGAGTTTTGTAGTGTGCTTAGCTCTCTGACTCATAAAGAGTCAGGGTAGTCTTGTCATAAATAAATATCCTTTTATTTTCATAACAACTTGTGTGGTGTCCTTTCACTTGGTGTTCAAGGGGTATATGTGATGGTAAACAGCTGGCTTAACACGCCCTCTAGAGTTTAGCCTAAGACTGCTCGTATCCACGCTACTAGGATAGCTGGTCTAAAAGGTTGACTTACAACCAATCATCAATAAGGGTCGTTTGGAATGATACACAGTGATCACTAGAATAGTGAGCACTACATATCAGGCCAACTTCTCACATTGGTGAGCAGCGGTTGGGATTTGAGCTTGCTGTTGTTTTACCACACACGTATCCTAAGAATATCGCAGTGAAAGATCACATAAGTACCCAGGTACATATAACTTAACTTAGAATACTCCGAGTTCTACTGAACCGGCTGTTGTAGTGTAACAGGGCTTAGCACACCCTGACTACAACTCTTAGCAAGGGATCAGTAGGTAAACCCATAGTGTAGGTAGGTGCAACACTTACACCTCACTAGAAAAGCATGTCGGTCCACGGAGAGTCTGCAGGGACTCCCTTAGTGGTCAGTGACCCTCCACAGGTCGTGTCACGATATGCAACTCTTAGCTTCAAGGAGATGAGACAACTGTGTGCCTCCCGGAAGCTAAACCAGGGTTCTAACCCTACCATCGCAATACTGATAGGTCTCTTAGAGGCGTACGATGCTAGGAGGTCCTCTAACCCAGGTCCCCCCAGTGCAGATGGGAACATGCCTCCCTTAGAGGGAACCCTCGGTGACCCAGACCTCGACCTCCACACAGAGGAGGAGGACGAGGACGAGTTATCGGGAGACGAGGCAGACAAAGGTCCAGTGGTAGTCGGCAGGCTTACAAGGACCAACTTAAGCAGGCATGAGAATGGAACTGGGGGAGCCCCGGGCCCACGCTCAAGCAGGCTTAACCTTGGGAACGGACGAGCTAGGTCTCTCTCCAGAGGCTCTGGCAGATCGGTTCATACACATGTCTCTCAGGCACCTTCTCAGAGAGGAATGACTTCCCCTCAGAGGAGGGAGCATGAAGCGAAGATGCGGGAGGTCAATCTGAGGATCGAGCGGGAAGAACTTGCCCTCGCCAAAGAAAGACTTGCCTTAGCCCGAGAGCAGAAATTAAGTGGGTTAGATCCCACTGGTGGCAGCGTTCTCAATAGAGAGAAAGACAGGGGTATAGACACTAGACACCTGAGTAAAATAGTGCCCCCCTTTAAACAAGGGGACGACATCCACAAGTGGATAACTGCCTTGGAGAGGGCCTGCACTGTCCAGTGCGTCCCCCCAAGTCAGTGGGCAGCTATACTGTGGCTTTCCTTTGAAGGTAAAGGAAGGGACAAGCTCCTCACTACAAGAGCTGAGGATGCTAACAACTACCAAGTCCTGAAGAACACACTGATTGATGGGTTCGGCTTAACCACGGAACAGTACCGGGTGCTGTTCCGAGACACCCAGAAAATTCAGTCTCAGGATTGGGCTGACTTTGTCGATTGTGCCACTAAGGCTTTGGAAGGCTGGTTGCTGGGTAGCAAGGTTACTGATTACACAGGATTGTACAATCTTATCATGCGAGAACAGATTTTAAACAACTGTCAGAACCAATTGTTGCATCAGCACCTTGTCGACTCGGATCTGACCTCTCCCCAAGAATTGGGAAAGAAGGCAGACAGATGGGTCAGAACAAGGGTCAAGCAGAACCAGAATCAGAACCAGGGTGGTCAGAAGAAAGCAGACCAAAAGGGTAACAAGAACGAACAAAATGACCAGAAGTCTTCGACAGGTCCCCAACAAACCAAAGAGGGTGGGGGTCAGGCTTCACAGAAGAAGAAGACTCAAGAAGGCCAGTCAAAAAGGTGGTGCCAATACTGTAAAAGTAAGACTCACTGGTTTAGTGAGTGCACCAAGAAAGGAGGGCAAACTCCTACCACTGCAGCCCCTAAGGCACCTGCGCCCCCTAGTACAGTCAGCAGTGGTAGTGCGCCTCCCAAGGCATTAGTTGGGTTAACCTTGGGAACCGAGGGGAGTGACGACTTAGTCGGCACGCTCACTCAGGCCGTCCTTGTCTGTACAGGGGATATGGATATGTCCCCTGATGCCAGTCCCAATACTTTGGGCAAATACAGGCAGACACCTTTGATAAATGGAAGAGTGGCTCAGGCCTACAGGGACACGTGTGCCAGTGTCACCATGGTGACGCCTAACTTCGTGGACCCTGGACAGATCATGCTAGGTACCAGTTACCTAGTGACCAATGCCAGCAACGTCACTACCAATCACAGTATGGCAGTTGTTGATTTCTCCTGGGGAGGGGTAAGTGGCCCGAAAAAGGTTGTGGTTAGTTCAGACCTCCCCGTAGAATGTCTGTTGGGCAATGATTTGGAAACGTCACAATGGTCAGAAGTGGAGCAGAGGACTCACATGGAAATGTTAGGTTTGCCAGCACATGTCCTTGCTGTGACCAGGTCACAGGCCAAAAGATGCCCCACTGAACAGGTGCTGGATCCTGGAAGAACGGACCAGACACCTTCCAAGAAAAGGAGCAGTAAGGGTAAGGCTTCGCCTTCCCCCTTGCCCCAGGTCGTGGATCAAGTCTCCGAGGAGGCTGACCTTAAAGAACTGAGGGAAACTGAGCCGCAAGAGCTTGAACCTGGTCAGGTTGAGTTTCTGGGCTCAGGGGGACCCTCCAGGGAAGACCTGGGGAAGGCACAGTTAGACTGCCCCTCACTTGAACCCCTCAGACAGCAGGCCGCTGCTGAGGCTGCAGGGAACGCCACGGGTACCCACAAAGTGTACTGGGACGATGGACTCCTGTACTCTGAGGCAAGAGACCCCAAACCTGGTGCGACCAGGAGGCTGGTCATCCCCTTGTCTCTGAGAGGTTTCCTTCTCACCTTGGCCCACGAGATTCCCCTTGCAGGTCACTTAGGCCAGAATAAGACTTGGGACAGAATTGTTCCACACTTTCACTGGCCCCACATGTCCGAAGATACGAAGGAGTTTTGCCGCTCCTGTGTCACTTGCCAAGCCAGTGGTAAGTCAGGTGGCACGACAAAGGCCCCCCTCATACCACTACCAGTGGTGGGGGTACCCTTTGAACGAATGGGGATCGACATTGTCGGACCAATGGAACCCCAGACAGCATCAGGGCACAAGTTTATACTGGTGGTGGTGGACCACGCCACCAGGTATCCTGAAGCTATTCCCCTTAGGACCACTACGGCACCTGTGGTGGCACGGGCCCTACTTGGAGTGTTCTCCAGAGTGGGCTTCCCTAAGGAGGTCGTCTCAGACAGAGGTGCAAACTTCATGTCGGGATATCTGACTGCTATGTGGAAGGAATGTGGTGTCAACTACAAGTTCACCACACCCTATCACCCACAATGCAATGGGCTGGTTGAGAGATTCAACCGGACCCTAAAAGGGATGATTCACGGACTACCTGAAAAGCTTCGGCGGAGATGGGATGTCCTGATACCCTGCCTCTTGTTCGCCTACAGAGAGGTCCCGCAGAAGGGGGTTGGCTACAGCCCTTTTGAGCTTCTGTTCGGACATCCTGTAAGGGGACCCCTTTGTTTGGTAAAGGAAGGATGGGAGAGACCTCTCAGAAAGCCGGCATCAAACATTGTGGACTATGTGCTCGGTCTCCGCTCGCGGATGGCGGAGTACATGGAAAAGGCGTCTAAAAACCTTGAGGCGAGCCAAGAATTACAGAAAGCTTGGCACGACCAAAAGGCTGTCCGGACTGTGTACCAGCCTGGACAGAAGGTGTGGGTGCTGGAGCCAGTGGCCCCAGCAGCACTCAAAGACAAATGGTCTGGGCCCCACACGATCATTGAGCAAAAGGGAGAGGTCACCTACCTGGTAGACCTGGGAACTCCCCGGAGCCCCCACAGGGTGCTCCACGTAAACAGGCTCAAGGCGTATGTCGACAGGGAGGGCATGGGCTTGCTCATGGCCACAGATGAGGGACAGGAGGAGGAGAGTGACCCTCTCCCGGACCTGCTCTCTCAGAACCCTGACGATGGATCAGTAGATGGTGTTGTCTTTTGTGGCAGCCTCTCTGGGCATCAACAAGAGGATTGTAAACAGGTTCTTCAATCCTTTCGACATATGTTCTCTCTGACACCCAGTCAGACCAAGTGGTGTACCCACGAGGTCGACACTGGGGACAGTCTGCCCGTAAAGAGTAAAATCTATCGGCAACCTGATCATGTCAGAGACTGCATCAAGACAGAGGTGCAGAAAATGTTGGAGCTGGGAGTCATTGAACCCTCGGACAGCCCCTGGGCTAGTCCCGTAGTGCTCGTGCCGAAACCTCACACCCAGGGCGGTAAGAAAGAGATGAGGTTTTGCGTGGACTACAGAGGTCTCAATGCGGTCACTAAGACCGACGCCCACCCGATACCAAGAGCAGACGAACTTATCGACCGGTTGGCCTCGGCCAACTACTTAAGTACGTTTGACCTGACAGCTGGGTATTGGCAAATCAGGTTAGCTGAGGAGGCCAAGCCCAAAACAGCCTTTTCTACCCCGGGTGGGCATTATCAGTTCGTGGTAATGCCCTTTGGTTTGAAAAATGCACCTGCCACCTTCCAAAGGCTGGTGAATCGAGTTCTCACTGGGTTGGACGACTTCTGTGCGGCGTATCTGGACGATATCGCTGTCTTTAGCTCCACCTGGGAGGATCACCTGGTCCACCTGAGGAAAGTGTTAGAGGCCCTGCAGAAGGCAGGCCTCACTATCAAGGCCACCAAGTGCCAGATAGGGCAGACACAGGTTGTATACCTGGGCAACCTTGTAGGTGGAGGCCAGGTTCAACCATTGGAGAGCAAAATACAGGCCATCCAGGACTGGGCTCCTCCAACCACCCAGACTCAGGTTCGAGCTTTCTTGGGCCTGACTGGTTATTACCGGAAATTTGTCAGAAATTATGGATCCATTGTGACCCCGCTAAACGACCTGACAAGTAAAAAGATGCCAAAAAAAGTTCAGTGGACAGCAAGCTGTCAGAAGGCATTCGATGACCTAAAGCAGGCCATGTGCACAGCACCTACCCTAAAGAGTCCAGACTACTCCAAACCATTCATTGTCCAAACAGACGCTTCGGAGCTGGGTGTGGGAGCTGTTCTATCGCAACTGAATTTTGATGGTCATGACCAGCCCATAGCTTTTATTAGCAGGAGGCTGACCCCCAGAGAGAAGAATTGGTCAGCTATTGAGAGGGAGGCCTTTGCTGTGGTTTGGGCCCTGAAGAAGTTGAGGCCATACTTGTTTGGCACTCACTTCAAGATTCAGACCGACCATAAGCCCCTCTTGTGGCTAAATCAAATGAAGGGTGAAAACCCCAAACTACTTAGGTGGTCCATTTCCCTACAGGGGATGGACTTCACAGTGGAGCATAGACCTGGCACTGATCATGGCAATGCAGATGGGCTCTCCAGGTATTTCCACTTAGAGCAAGAAGACTCACCTGGTCAAGGTTAGCTTATTGTCCCAAAGTTTGGGGGGGGTCATGTAGGAGAGTAGGGTCTGCAATCCTATGATCACCCAGATTTTTTGCTTTTGCTTCATTGGTTTACGACTTTCTCCGGCTGTGGGCCTGCCAATCAGACCCACAGCCTAGCTGTTCTCTCTCGAAATTAACACACATGTACGTTAGGTGCATCCACTAATTGGAACTGGGCCACCTTGTCAGTCCCTGTCTCAGCATACCACAGGTATCCAGGGCATCGGTGTACCCAGGGCCTACCAGGGGCTGAAGCATGTATTATGCCACCCCTGGAATGGCCGCCCAAATCTGACACAACTGGCTGCACGACAGCTGGGGCCACGTGGTGTAATCACCCGTTGCTGCAGGTGTAGTATTCCTACACCTAACCCTAAAATGGACACATGGATTCCTATCAGTCACTCCTATAGCAGGCCTTATCAATCCTGAAGGCAGAGTGCAGGGAATCATGTGGGACGGTGCTCTGGCGCGAGCTGAGCCCGTCGACGGCTTGCGGAACCAAGCCCTAATAGCCGTTCCATGGTGACGCGGGCCAACTACTTTTAAGGCATTATAATCCTTGCGGTTAGTTGCTAACTTTGGCATCGCATCACCTATACATGTCGAGTAAGGTGTCATACGAATGGGAATACGAACCCCTCGCCAGTCCTGGTGACGGGGTTAGCATTCCCCCCTTTTAGAGGGACACGACATGGAAGTAACCTTGAACCCCGGTTAAAGTTGACTCAAGCCTCAGCATCACAAAATGGATGCTGCCACCAGACACAAGTCTGACCTCCTGCTGCTGGGGGACCTTCCAGCAAGGGGAGCTTGGACAAAGGGTTTCCTGTCGAGGGCGGTGTTAGCACCGTCCCAGACAGGGTTTATGTATCCCAGGTAGGCAGGGCTGAAAGGAAGGTGACTGCAAGTGGCACCCCGGTGCTCACTGTGCATAGCCCGGCTCAAACCAGTTTCGGGGGCACACCAGCCCCTGAGCTGGCGCGAAGCCGGACAAAGGATAGGGGTGTAACCACCCCCCTCCTGGCTCCACCCATAGGTAGAACCTAGTCTCGGGCCAGCCCCTTTCTCTTAGAATAAAGGTAGGAGCGAGTCCCCTTCCCAAATTGGATAATCAGATAATCGGATAACTCCGAATCACGAACTACTTTCCACGAAAGGAACTCTTGACTATTTCTGAAGACTCTCCCTTGTGGCTAAGGAGTAGCCACCCTGCACCAGCAGGCACCATCTAAGCGCTTGCGGTTTGCTGTAAGTCTCTCCTACGGATCAAGACTGCCCAGCTCGACGAGACCCGAGTTCCCTGCCATCTCTGACCTTTTACCTCCCTCATCAGCTCAGCTGAGAGTCGTAGGTGTGACGAGACCTGCGGGACCGGCTATCTTCAGAACCTGCACGACGCTTATCTAGCACGCCCACCGAGGGACCCTCGAGTGAGTGCACCTAGGGTTTGAGAAGCCCTAACCCTGAGCAGCTCCAGCATCGAAGTCTGCCTCCCCAGCATCCCCGAGATCTGCGTGGGGGCCCTTCCGCTCCTTGTTGTTCACCGCGTTGTTCGACCACTTGCCGACCGGCTTGTGGCCCTCTTCACGACGCACCACGATTGTTTCATCACTAGTCTGGTTGCTCCAGACTGGCTCTTGCTCCCCTTCGACAGAGGAGTACCACGGACCCTCCTGGTCCACTCCCGACGCCATCTTGACTCCCCCGCCTGGGTGGCCACTGCCAAGATCCGCTGCCCCTTCCTGGGCCCAGCATCATCGACAGCAGACACCTTCGTGGGACAGCTCGCCCTCCATCCTGGTCGCCGCCGCGCCTCCTGGTCCGAGGAACAGCCGAGTCCGACGTCACCCACTCACCTGGTCGAGGTGACTTCAGCCGGTACCCTCCTGGTACCCACACGATCGCTGGCTAGCGGTTGAGAACTGAGTCCCCTCTGCTTTCAGGTTTTCCTTCACCACCGATCCAGGCTTGGATCGCTCTGAACATCGTCACTGGTCGCCTGCCAGCAACTTCTTCTTTCAGGCTCCTGAGACTACACGAGGACTCCCGACATCTTGACGAACTTCACGCAGCCGCAGCCTCCGGGCTAGGTAACTCGAGCATCTCGGTGCTCCATCGCAGGTTCGCTCTACAAGTGTCCAGTTCCTTTTTCGTTTAGTCCCACTGATCGGATCACTCCGGAATCAGTATCTCCAGACTCTAACCATTCGCATTTCACTGTTAGTGTAGATGGTTTCTCGTGCCCCTCGGGCATTTGTGTAAATTGTGCAACTGAAGTATTTTCCTAAGAGTTTTGTAGTGTGCTTAGCTCTCTGACTCATAAAGAGTCAGGGTAGTCTTGTCATAAATAAATATCCTTTTATTTTCATAACAACTTGTGTGGTGTCCTTTCACTTGGTGTTCAAGGGGTATATGTGATGGTAAACAGCTGGCTTAACACGCCCTCTAGAGTTTAGCCTAAGACTGCTCGTATCCACGCTACTAGGATAGCTGGTCTAAAAGGTTGACTTACAACCAATCATCAATAAGGGTCGTTTGGAATGATACACAGTGATCACTAGAATAGTGAGCACTACATATCAGGCCAACTTCTCACAATGTGTCTGCATATGGATGGCCGAGAATTGTTTAAAGTTGAACTCCGATAAAACCGAGGTACTCCTCTTTGGGAAAGCTACCTCCTTCTGGTCCTCAGAATGGTGGTCAGCAGAGCTGGGGACTCTCCCAACACCAGTTATTAAGGCAAAAAATCTCGGAGTCATTATAGACAACACCCTTTCTTTCCATCACCACGTAAACAAACGCACTTCTTCCATCTATTATATCTTGAAAATCCTGAAGAAAATATTACCCTTCATACCGACAGGATTGTAGAAAACAGTGGTGGCAGCCTTAGTGTTGTCTAAACCAGATTACTGTAGTGGAAAACTAGGTGGAGCAAACAAATCAGTAATAACAAAACTACAGGTTCTCCAGAATTCCACTGCTAGATTGCTCTTCGGTTTGTCCAAATATTCATCTGCCAAACAGGCCCTCAATACACTGCACTGTCTACCAATCGAGAAACGAATTAGGTTTAAGCATTGTGTGTTGCTTTTAAGGCCCTGCAGAACTCAGGTCCCGCTTACATAATTAAACACTTCCAATGGTACACGCCAGCCCGTGCACTACCCCCTGAAACTGGTGAGGGTACCATCCTCCCGCCTCCAAAGATGGGGCGGCAAAAGCTTTTCAATGTCACATCCAGATGGTGAAACAAACTACCTCTCCATTTAAGAAACTCCACCGATCTCTTGTCCTTTAGGAAAGGATAGAAAACGTGGCTTTACACCCTGTAACTGGGCTGGCATGGGTTTCTACACATGCAGTGCTTTGTGAACTTCCTTCACAAGCGCCTAGACGCCTCCGGGTAGTAGAGCGCTATAAAAATACATAAATAAATAAATATGAGAGTGAAGGGCTTTGTGGATGATACATGCAGTCTTGTAGGTACCTCTACCTTCAATAGGAAGCCAGTTGAGGCTCCTGAATACAGGAGTGATGTGCTCAAACCATTTAACGTCTTAGATGAGCCGGGCTGCCATGTTAAGAACAGATCTCAGGGGGGCGAGGTGAGTTTTTGGTGTCCCAGTGAGAGTGGCATTAACATAGTCTAGTTAAAAGAAGGAAGATGATAGGAATAGAGTTAGGGTTAGAGATAGGCTACGTGAAATAACTTAAAATATGGTGTTGGTGTGGGGTAGTTTACAAGCTTTATCAGGCATGGGGTAATGCCCCGATTACTTACCGGTAATCTTCATTACTCAGAGTATAGTCTTCCTCGCCACATGACTAACACAGTGAGCTTCAGCTCCACACCAGAACCCTCCAAAGCAAAAAAGTCAGCCTCCCATGCCTCCCATCCCTTCCCAATATGGCCGACCCATTACACCCATGACCCCTATAAGAGGCGGGCCGGCCCAACCCATCAGCCTGAAACTACCAAGCACAACATGAAGCCGATAGCCAGACAGGGAGGGAGGGATGGGAACTCATGTGGCGAGGAAGACTATACTCGGAGTAATGAAGATTACCGGTAAGTAATCGGGGCATTACCTCCTCGTTAGTCTTCCTCGCCACATGACTAACACAGTGAGCACATACCAAAGCCAAGCGGCTTCATGAAAACTCACAAGAAACCAACAGACCAGAAGGGGACGCCCACGAATGAGGGCAAAACCCAACAGGCCAGAACGAGCGGAAGGACCACCCAGGGGAGAGGCAACCACGATCAGGAAGAACCAGCCCGGGACTGAAAGACACCGGGAAGGACAAAAACCCGGACCCCAGAGACACGAAGCGCTGGCAGGAACCAGCCGCAAGCAAAAGCCAAAGGGGGACAGAGAAAGGCTCCGGACCAGACCGCACGGAGCCAAAAGCCACAGAAACCAGGGCCCAGAGAGCAAGCCGGACCAAACACACCAGGACCGGCCAACGGACATCCCGAAAGAGGGCATCAAAAACCCCAAAAAAGGGGAACCGAATGAACAGAGGGCAACCCCACCACAGCGACCCAACAAAAAAGTCGCAGCAGAAAGAGAGACGCAGTCCGACAAACACAGCAACCCCGCAAGGGAGACCACCACCCGCGAGAGAGCCGAATCCACCAGAGGAACGGGCCAGCGGACCAGACGGATACAAACAACTGGCAAGAGCCGCAAGAAAGGAAAGGGGCGCAGAAGAGAACAGAAGGGGAAAACACCCCAGTCACACAAAGGACCCCCTGGAAGGGACCGCGACCCCAAGGAGAGAACCCAGGCAGGAACAAGGGAACAAAAAGACCCAGGATGGCGTCGGAAACGACACCGAAGAGACCCGGCCACCAAGGGAACTCAACCAGGCAACAGTGGAAAGCGGAGAACCCACATGTCCACCCACGCACAGAAGGCAGGGAAAAAGCAGCGCGACGGACCGAGCCCGCCCCGCACAGGGACCAAGCGAGCCGCCGAAGCGAGCACCCAGGCGGCCACACAGGCAGCCAGTGCAACAACCAGAACCCGCTCAGCCCGACAACGAGGAACCGACTGAAAACGGGAAAGCACCGGGAGAAAAAAAAAACACAGGCAGAAACACATCAAAGGTGAGAAGGACAGAGGGGCAGGGCGAAAACCGAACCCGAGCCACGTCAAGACCCCCCGGGAGCCACCAGAGCCAACAGGCCCCGGAACCCCAAAACCAGGGACAAAAGACGAGGACACAAGCCACACCGGAAGCGCAAGGGCCCGCCAGGGAGCATAGAACCAAAGGCACAAGCACCCCCGGACACCCAACAGCACAGCTGGAAACAAAAACCAGCAAGGGAAAAAGAAAGCAGGGGCAGGCCCATGCGAGCACCACCAACAGGACAAAAAGCCCGGCCAGGCCAAACAAGCACAGAATCCCCGGAAGAAGAAGGACCTTCAGGAAAGCGCAAAGGCCCAAACAAATCCCAACCAAAACCAGGGAAAACCCAGTGCCAGCTAAAGACCAGGGAACGAACACTCAACCCGCAGAGTAAGAGGCAAAGACCACAACCAAAAGGTCAGAGCGACTCCAGTCTGGGAGCCAGGACGAGAAGGCCTAAGAGCCAACACCGGAGACCCAAAGGAAGCAAACAGCACCAAAGGGACCCAGAAGAACACCGCCACACAGGCAGCCACCAACAGGGGCGAACCCCCCAAACACCTGGGAGCACGAGGCTGGGCCAGCAAGGCAGGGGAAAACCCCAGAGAATCCAAGGACCGGGAAACAGAAGCCAGACGAGAAAACCGCCCACAGGGAAAACCACTGACCCAGCACAGTACAGGAACCCAAGCATGCCCCCCAGGGAAACAAAAAGCCGCCAAAGGGAAGGATGCACCCAGCCGCACCAGGACAGAGAGCGGGAAGGGCCCGGGGCAAACCGCACCAAGGAAGGGCCAGAGGCACCGAGACCAACCGGAAGGAGAAAAACTGCCAGGCAACAAGACCCAAAACATGATACGAGGAAGGCCCCCACCAAGGCAGACAACCCCAACAGGAAAAACCAGGGGAACAAATCAAACCCCATGACAGGATCCGATCAGAGAAGGACAAGCGAGACCTCCAAAAGCGACCCAGCAGAAAAAGGACAGAACGCTCACCCCACCAGAGGTGGGCGCCGAACCCCCGGCCCGACCAAGCAGGACCGAACAGAAGGACCACAACAAAGACCCCAACCCCCAGGGGGCAAGGAGAAGTACGGAGACAGCAGGAAGCTGTCCGGAAAAGGGCGTAAGAGCTGCCCGCCGAGACAGGGAGCAGGAAGAAGAGGGAGCGGCAAAGCCGCAGACCCGGACAAGACAGGGCGAGCCCAAGAAGGACCCCATAGTCAACAGCACCTGGCATTCCCAGGCGGACTCCCATCCGGGTACGAACCAGGCCAGACCCTGCTTAACCGCTGAGAGCAGATGAGACCAGGCGCAATCAGGGTGGTAAGGCCGAAGGCCCCACAACCTCGAAAGCCAACCGAGCCCCGTGCCCCTAACAGTACACCCACAACAGAGGGGGCCGAGGGACCCACACGCACACAGGCACAACAGCCGGAAAAACAGACAAGCCCACAGCCGCCCCCACAGAGAGGGGCAGCCAAACGCCAAAACCCAAACCCCAGAGCCCCCTATAGCAGGGCATCAAGCACAAGGCGGCGGGGGAGGGGGGAGCGCAGGGCAGGACTGCGAGGGCCAGAAGGAGGGGGAACTAGCAAGTGAGCCCGACAGAGCAGGGCCTCCTCCCGGGAACCCCGAACCAACCGGGGCAGGAAGACGACCACCCACCAGAGGCAGGCGGGAGGCGAGAGCAGCAGGAGAGGGGGGAGAAGGAAGGCAACACACCACCCGTGCGCAGGATGGACGACAGCGGAGTAAAATGACAATCGCATACAACCTCCACCGCCCGCCACCGAAGGGAAGGCGGGCGGCGCATCCCATTAACAGTGACATTGCAAGACCAAGGATTGAACACCTATCCTTCAGAGGAAGAGGCTAAGACATTAACCATTTAGGCGATAGTGACTCTGTCCACACGGCCATAGTGACGGAGCCAGATCAAGAGGACAAACACAGGCGCCTGAAGCGGACGCAACAGACCACCAAGCCACCAGGCCAACGGAACACAACAACGCACCCAACGGGGCGACAAGACCCGCATGGCACAGCAGCCAAGAGAGGGTAACACAGAACTGGAGGAGTAAGAGTCAAGTACCCAGCCAGCACCCCCAACCACCAGGACAGAACACGCGTACCAGCAAAGCGAAGCAAAGCCACGGAAACCGAGAAGCCCCAGGAGCAGGACAAATTAAAGGCTACAAAGAAGGGCCGAGCGGACCCCCGGGATCCGAACCGGCGACCAAGTCGTGTAAACAGAATCAATGGGAATTGAGCCTGTAACCTTGAGAGCAAGAGTCTAGGAGCAGAACCATTAGGCAACTGTAACTCTGTACAGACCGAACTGAAGGAAACGCCAGCGCCTATACACCAGAAAGAGCAAGCAGAGACATTGCAAGATCAGGGATAGCCGTAGCGCGAAAAGGACCAGCGCGCATGCGCTCGAGCCAGACCTTGCAAAAAGTGAGATGACCGGCGCCACACCAGGGACACCAGCAACCTGCCCGACCCCGGCACCTAAAATGGGCAGAGAAGAAGGCGTGAGAAAACACCAGGGAGAGCCAGCGCGGGACAAACCAAACCCCGCCCCCGGGACAACGAGCCGGCCCCTGAGCGGGAAACATGAAGAACCAACAGTGCACAGGAAGCAACGCCGCAACGTAGCCCCGCAACAGAAACGGCATGGGGAGTCCCACGCCGGAAGGCCCAGAGCCGAAACCACGCCGAGACTGACACCAGCAAAACCGGAGAATCCCCGGAAGGCAGGCAAGCCAGGCCCCCCCGCCACCGCCCTCCACGGCACCCGGACGGGAAGGCGGGTGGCAGCGGCACACAAACATGGACCCCGCAGCGCCGGGCCCAAACCTCGCAGAGCCGCCGCCCGCGCCGAAGCGGGAGGCGCAAAGCCACAAATCGCGGCTCGGGGCCGAAATCAGCAAAGTGAAGCCCCCGCCCGATCCAGAGACCCGGGGGAGGAACAAGCAGGTAGGCAGAGGAGGAATGTAACTAATATGCATATTTAACCCACACACGGACATCGCCGCACAGCCGCCGCCCGCACGTCAAGGAAAGACGGGCGGCGGAATCAACGGGAATCCGTAAGAAAGTACAATGGGACCCGGAAATCAGGACCCAAAAACGTGCCTCAAGAAGGGGGGAGTCACAGCGAGACACAGAAGGCACAAAGCCATTCAAACTCCCCTAAACATGAGCGGGAAAAGCCCAGGGAAACACAGAAAAGGGCACGAAAGAACTGCCCCCACGCATCCCCGCCCCCCCTGAAAAACCCACGGCTCGCTAAAGCAGAGCCTAACCGGCTCGAAGGAGGAATCAAGGGAAACCTCAATCCAACGTCTAAGCAAACATACCGGGGGTATAAGCGGGGGGAAAACAAACAGAGTCCAAGCCCCTAGGGTCCGCTAGAGCAGGACCTCCAACCTGAGACCCACGTACCTGCCACAGCAGGCACCACTTACCTGACGCATCTGGAGAGACGTGCGCAGAACAAAAAAAACAGGCTGATGGGTTGGGCCGGCCCGCCTCTTATAGGGGTCATGGGTGTAATGGGTCGGCCATATTGGGAAGGGATGGGAGGCATGGGAGGCTGACTTTTTTGCTTTGGAGGGTTCTGGTGTGGAGCTGAAGCTCACTGTGTTAGTCATGTGGCGAGGAAGACTAATTATCAGGCATGGGGTAATGATTTGGAAAAAGGTTAGAAATAAGGCACAGGTAAGGGTGAGCATGAAGGATTGGGTTACATGGCAGGGTATGGGTTAGGCAAAGGTATAATGTGACGGTAACTTTATTGGCAAGAGTTAAGGTCAGTGTTAGGAATGGAGAAAAGGATAGACTCAGAGATTGGAATACGGCACATGAAAAACTTTAAACCGAGATGAACGCAAGGAATTGTTCAAAGCTTAGGCTTTGTTTTAGGGAGAGGGGTAGGACTTCTAGTTCTCTTTTAGGAATTACATTTAGTAATCAGTGGAAAGTAATATAGTTGCAGTTAGGTTTAGAAATTAGATTTTATGATCAAATTGAGAAAAATAAGAAATATTTAAATGTGTCAAAAAAATCTCACTTACGTTTTTCACGCTTTTTGCATTTGACAGTTGAAGTATGAATTTTAGTCACTAAAACTTTTTCAATTTATGCTTTATTATTAAAGTTCTCTCTTTTAACCTAGATTTGTTTATTTTATGATGGGTGTATTGCTTTACAGCAACATTATCAAGTACTGAGGTTGCCTAAATGGACCAAATGATAATATTTAGATACACCTTCATCTGCTAAGACTCAGATTGACACTCTCCAGTCCTACGCAATAGTGCCTTATTACAATAAACAGAGTACACAAGTGACACACTGCTCACTGTGACGAAAAGGTCTGTACGTTCTTGGTTTTGTGCCTATGAGGGTTAAGTCTTCAGTGGCAGTGCAAGTCCCCCTAAAAGTGTGCTCACTTCATTCCAGGCCCTCGCACTGCACTGTTCATGGGACCCAAGAGACTCAATGCCCATGAACCTAAAGTTTCACACTCTCTCCCAATTCACCCAAAACATGCTCAGGTGACCAAAACAGGAGACGATCCCACTCTAACAAGGACAGCACAGTGGATGCTATCCCACAGCATTGGAACTGCTCTCCAAGGTAACAGCAGTGGCAGACATTCTACATTCGCCCACCCAGGAAGCCACTCTACTCTCCCCATCTGGGACATAGCAGAGAAAGCTATCCTACTCTCCATCACCCAGAACATACCATGAGAGGCTTCCTACCCCCTGCAACCCAGAATGTAGCACAATCCACCCTACCCTCTACCACCCAGGAACAATCAGAGGCAGCCAGCCTACTCTCCCACAGGAGTTAGCAAAAGAAGCCAACATATTGTCTCCAACCAGGAGATAACTGAGGAAACCACTATATTCTTTGCACCCATGAAATAGCAGATAAAGTAAACCTATACTTTCCACCCAGGGGAAGCCATCTTACGTTGGCCAAGCAGGAGACAGTAGGAGAGGCCGATATACTCTCCTCATCCAGAAGGACAAACTAAGAAGTCACCCTACTCCCTCCACCCTGGCGATAGCAGTGGAAACCATCGTACTTTCCCCATCCAGACGACAGCAGAAAAAGAAGTCCTACTATCTCCACCCTGAAGATAACAGAGGGAGCCATCCTAATCTCTCTCACTCTTCCTCACTCTGGAGACAGCAGAAGATGCCATCCTACTCTCCATGCTCAAGATATATCAGAGGAGGCACACTCAGGAGATGGAGGAAGTCATCCTACTCTTCCCTACCCAAGAAATCGCAGTGAAAGCCACTCTTCTCTCCCCACCAGGGGATAGCAGAGGAAGCCATCCTTCTCTCTTCGCATCCATGAGATAGCAGAGTAATTCAACCTTCTCTTCTCACACAGGCGATAGCAAAAGAAGCTGTCCTACTCTCCCACACCGAGACAATAGCAGAAGAAGCCATAGTACCCTCCATGCTCAGATTTCAGAGGAAGCCCACCCGAGAGATAGGGGAAGCCAACCTACTTTCCCCCACCCAGGAGATAGCAGTGAAAGCCATCTTTCTCTCCCCATCAGAAGACAGGAAGCCATCCAACTCAACCCACCTAAGAAATAGTAGCAAAAGTCATCCAGGAGATACCAGGAAAAGCCATCCGAAAATTCTGCCACCCAGGAGACAGTACAGAAAGTCATACTACTCTCCTCTAAGCAGAAGACAGCAGAGGGAGTCATTCTACTCTCCATCACTAAGGAGATAGAATAAGAAGCCACCATACTCTCCCCTCCTAGAAAAAGCAGAGGATGTCATCCTACAGTTACCCATCCAGGAGATAACAGAGGGATAAATCCTATTGTCCCCATCCCAGAGATACCAGAAGAAGCCTTCCTCCTCTCCTCCACTCAAGATAAAGCAGAGGGAGCCTTTCAACTCTTCCCCATCTAGTAGATAGTAGAGGAAGCCATCCTAATCTCCCCACACGGTGTCCAATGAAAGTATCAAACCAAGAGAATTGGCGTGTGTTACGAACAGATCACAGACCATTGTGACAATTGCTACCAAGTAAGGGTGCTTTGGTGCCACACCATTCACTGCAAGATAGGTTATAATGTTAAAAGAGTAACATTTCCAGATATAGCAAGTGGCAAAATGAGGGTGCAGATCACTTGTCAGAACAATGCAGAAATTGTGTGAAGGGTGAGGCTGAGGGTTACAAAGGCATGGTTGCAATTGCTTTGACAAAGCAGGAGTGGATGGATACTGAGTGAAGATGAAGGATTGGTAGCAGTTAAGCAAAATATGATGGCAGTATGGCTCGATCTCACCCTGGATTACGGTTTTAGAACTGTAAAACAAGTGCTGTAACCGGATACAGTGGGACTTGGTATGTTCCACCTGTTTCATTAAGGAGGTTAAATGATATGGCATTGGAGCCATGTGGGTGGTACTAAGAAGTATTTGAGGGAAAAGTTCCAGCAGTCAGAAATGGATAGAATGGTGGGGGGGTATGGGGTTAAGCTATGTATAAAATGTGCAGTGAGTGACAAAGGGCTGAAGTTGTTGAGTGGGCTTTTAGACTTAGTTCCCGTTTTGTATAAGGTGTAAGTTGAAGTTGCAGTCACTATCATGAGACCATCAGAACATTCCAGGAAGAGCAGGAGTTATATAGTAGTATTGGTAGCTTGTAAAAGTGGATTCAACCTGAATTTATTGAAAAGGTGTCTGCTAAACAAGTAATACAGGTTTTGCGTAAAGTTATTTTGAGGGAGAATTTCTTTACATTTTAGTGACAGATAATTGCTTGCAATTCTGCTAGAGGAAGATAAATAAGCTTGTGTCAGGCACCAAGTACTGAACATGCAAGGCAAGTGTTGTACAACCAAATGGACTTGTGGAAAGTTCAACAAACTCGTCATGGATAACCTACACTTGAGTCTGAAGAATATTTCGTTATGGCTTAAGGAGATAGAGGAATGGCTTGGGAACATAGAAAAATGTCATACAATGGTACTGGGTGTACACCTTTTACCTTGTGAGAGGCACATCATAAGGTACTAAGTTGTGGATTTTACTGATGTGTCACAGAGAAGAGAGTGCGAAGTTGGAGAAGGTGTGTGAAAGAACTCAGGAGTGTCAAGTGAAATCTAAAAGATGGTATGATCTAAGGAGAAGAAGGTTGCTATGAAGTTAAAGGTGAGCGACTGGGTTCCTTGGATGAAATGAGCTGAGCTGAGCTGGATGGAAAGAAGCACTTGAGAATACAAGACAGTGAACAATACAAGGATCGGGGGGTCTAGGTGTTGTGCTGTTAACTAAGCATTATTTGTTAGTGATGAATGGGTGTGTGGGTTTGGGTGTTGCATGACGTGTGGTGCATGTGTGGGATCTGTCATCCTGAATGCTGTGGTACCTCTGAGGAGTCACGGAGTCGCAGAGAGCTACTTCGCATTTAGTATAGTATCACTAGGGATTTGATTTTCTGACAGTTGCAGTAGAGGATGGGGGTGCCTCCTGCCTCAACTGAGTTGCCAAACTTGCAATAAAACTTTACCTTGGTGCCTCCCTCTCACCAAGGAAACACCAGGAGAGGCCCTTCGGCTCTCCTCATCCCGTACATAGGTTAGACAACCCTACTCTCCCTGCCACAGTAAAAGCAGCCACTCTAACCAAGCGCAGAACCCAGGAGAGAGCACTAGACGGCAAGTTCCCAACTCCCACCAAACTGATGCCCTGTCCTCCCAAGCCATGCTGGGAGTGGCACTCCTGAACATCCCTAATGGAGGCACAGAAGTGCAGCTGCACCAAGCCTGGGGTTGTCATGTGGAACACGAGGTCCGGCAGGTTATCCTGCTCACCTGGGACGTATCAGGTGCTCTCACCATCGGTTGGGTTACGGAGAGTCTAGAGTTCCACAGTGGAAACAAGGTGGACAAGCGTCTGGTGGGGGCCACGCGAAGCAACTCGAGGGAAGGGGGATGCCGAAAGAATATTGCCTAACGAATGTTGAATATTTATTCAACAACTGGCTGATTTTAAATCAGAAATGTGTGCACACATTTAATAAATGTATGAATATAAAGAGATCGCTGTGAAAGTTACTCAAGCGGACATATGACGTCTATGACGATGCTCTGACGGTTACAAGCACGGAAGTGAATACCCATACTGTGAGACAGGAGAATGAGGGGCCTGAGACACCCCAAGGAAACTGCCCAACAAGGTGAGACAGTGGGGTGCTTTTTCTTCCTCGAATTAGGATCAATGACCCACCTGCTACAACACTGCTTCCTTTAAGTGTTTTCCATGTTTAAAATACAAAATGTTTCCTACACCTACAACCCTAAAATCTGCGGAAACCCACAGACATCATGAAACAATATGCCGAATCTACTGTTGACTGGTCGAAAGCGCACCAAGTCGAATTAGCTCTGCAGAATGGTAAACGGAGGGAGAAAATTACTCTACTGTAAACCAATTTTAAATGCTGTTCAGCGTTCCTAGAAAAAATTATTCAGCAGAATTCCGCTAAAAAGTGAACATATAGGGGCAGATGTAGGTAAAAACAAATTTGTGAGTTCTTAATAGCGATTTTTACCGAATCGCTATTAAGAACTCGCAAACCGCAATGTAGAAAAAAACAATCGCAAAATGTCTGCGATTCGGTAAAAATTACAAACCCCTGTCCGAATCGGAATTAGCGAAATCCCAAATTTAAAAAAAAAAATCACAAATTAGTGAATCTGCCATTCAGGTGCACCCTGATTACATCACACACAGGAAGTGGCCACACCCATGCTGTTTCTCAGTGCCTGAGGCTGTGGGAGAGCAGAGAGCAGGAGCACACACCCAGGCGCTGCACAGGAGTTACCAGGCAGACACCAAATACCAGCATGGAGACACAGGAGAAGGGAAAGGAGCCTGCAGCGAGGAAGAGGAAGCAGAAATTTAGCGAAAAGGAGTTGGAGGTGTTAATTGAAGAGGTTGTGAAGACTCACGACCAACTTTTTGGGAAGAAATCTCTGCATGTTCCAAAATCCCAGAAAAGGAAGATCTGGCTTGAAATCCAAGGCAAAATTAATGCCATTGGTGTCACCCAGTGCTCCATCGACGAGCTGAAGTAGCACTGATATGATCTGCGCTCACGTGCGAAGGAGAGGGTGGCTGACAGGTTTAAACAACAAGAACACAGGTGGCGGACCATCCACAGTGCCTGCAAGCACACCCCTGGATGAATTGGTGGAGTCCACCCTCCAGCCTAAGACCCTCAGTGGGATAGGAGATGTGGACAGCTCAGCCAGAGACAACAGACAAGGTAAAATACATGCGCATCGGTGATTTCAACTGGTGTCCTCTTCTTCATGGCCAGGTTGTGTAGCATGGCACAGGTGGCAATGATTTTGCAGCATATCTCGGGGCGGTACTGCCGTGCATCCCCACTCTTGTGGAGGCAGCGGAACCTGCTCTTCAGAAAACCGAAAGTCCGCTCCACCACATACAGCGTGGACCTATGGGCAGCATTGTATCTCCTTTCACTTGGGGTAGGCGGGTTAAGGAATGGGGTGAGTATGAATGCATGCACCGCATATGCGCTGTCACCTAAGTGGGAAAGGATGAGACTTCAATCACAGGCACTAACAGATACAACAAAGGTATACATCAGGATGTGTCGCATGCATTTACCTAGCAGGTATCCTTCGCCAAATTCACCCCCAGCCAGACGTGTGTAGATTCCGCTGTGCCTGAAGATGTAGGAGTCATGCGTGCTCCCAGGGAATTTCGCAACTATATCAGTTATGATGTGTGACGCAATACAAATGACCTGAACGTTGATCGAATGATATGACTTCCTGTTCCGATATATGTACTCCGTGGCAGAGGGGGGGCAAATTGCAATATGTGTCCCATCGATGCACCCTATGACATGTGGGAACTGGGCCATCTGATAAAAATCCATCTTTGTCCTATGCAGTTCCATTTGCGTTGAGGGAAACCAGATATAAGGTGCATTCTCTGAAGCATGGCATCCAGGAAGGTGTTGAAGCGTGACAGGCAACTTTGTGAGACACCTCCAGCCACAGCTATCACCCCCTGGTAACTACAGGATGCAAGTAGGTGCAGGGAACAAAGGACCTGCACATGTAGTGGAATTGCGTGCGCCCTGCGTGTCTGCGGCTCCAGGATGGGGTTCAAGTCACGTATGAGGTCTAGGATGGTTGTGGGGTGAAGCCTGTACCTGTCATGTATTTCCTCTTCTGTGAGTTGGAAAAGGGTGATGCATACTCTGAATATGCATTCCTGTCGCCTCCTCATCCTCTGTGCTGCTGCTTCGATCCGCATCCACCTTGCAATGACAGAGGGCCGCCATTGTGTTTGAACTGCTGCATTCTGGGGCTGTTTTTCTGCAGTGCACCTGGTTACCACCTGCTTTGAGTTGGTGGTAATTTGTGACTCGCAAATAGCGATTTTCCGAGAAATCGCTATTTGCGATTTTTCTTACATTGGTCTTGCGATTTTTTTTATGTTATTTTGCGAGGCGCTATTTGGGAGTCGATAAGTCTGATTCGCAAAATAAGGAATAGCTAAACTGATTTCGCTTTTTTTAGCGATTCCTTATTTTGCGCTTGCCTTTACATTCCACATGGGTCTTTTGCAATCGCAAACGTAGAAATTCTGCGAATTCCTGCGTTTGCGATCGGTATTTCACTTCCTACATCTGGCCCATCGTGGGAAGTATTTGTAGGAGAGAAATATGTTTAAAACATTAGCATAATTATGTTAAAACGTGAACAATCTCTTAAAGAACAAGAAAAGAACTCCTAAAAAGTAAAATGTTGCGAAAAGTTGGCAAACAATTTAAATAGTGAGCCGATTATCCCGAGTGTGGGCTGAGAAAGTCTTAAAAAGTGCTTTTCGATGCACTGTCTTAAGAGTCAGGAACTGGTCAGCAAAAATCGTGGCTCACACACTGCAAGCGCCTAGATACCCTCCCTGGTGACAAGCTATGCTCTACAAATACTAGATTGATTGATTGATTTGCGGCGATTCGTTCTATGGACTCCGTTTAGGAGGGCTATGCTAAGGATTGTAAGTAATTATCCTGTTCCATCCCTGGTGCCCACAGGGCACAATTAAATGCACTCCGGCCGCCTCGGTTAAGAGGTGCGGCACCTGCGGTAAGGCAGATCCACCTGTCAGCAGTGTGGAGAACATGCGAGTACGCTGGCTCTGGTAAGCATGAGGGTGAGGACTGGATGTGAGAAGATACCTCGAAACTGGTTCCAGCTCTCCAAAACGCCCGTCTGTCAGTGGTGGCTCGTGTACTCAGGCAGGCCCACGTCACCACGTGCCAGAGGATGCTGGAGTTAACCGTGGTGGTGGCTGATGTAGCGCAACCCACCCCTCCTGTGTGTGGTGACTGCGTGGCTTTGGAAGAGGTGTTACTTCGGCGGTGTCTGGTGCTCGGGGGAGGTAAGAGTTGTCAGTGCTGACTGCTACAGTGGTGATAAAATTGACTCGTCTTTGGGCCTTTTGGGGAGCTGAGATGACGACAGAGCTTTGTCTGTGGTGTAAGCCGCACTGCAGGCAGGTGCTCCCCGCAGTGGTACGGGGAGCTGGGCACTAGCCTGCCGCCATCCTGCCGACCTCGGGACCAGAAACGGCACCGCTGCTTGGGGTACGCCGCAGACACGAACGCACACCAGGTGGCTCTGGGGAAATTCCTAAAAACGTGCTATGTCGGGCGATACGCGCCCCTTCTCTCCGCTTGCCAAGGGAAGGGGGGTTTATGGAAAAAGACAACCCACTCTGCACAGACAGAAGTTTACGGGCATCCAGCGGTACCGATCAGTCGGCTGGCCCAGAGATAACAGCGTCATCCTGCCACTGGTCGGTGCCATCCAGGAGCAGTGCGCCACGCACGTACCTGGGACTCCATTCAGCTCCTTGCAGCGTCCTATATCTCCTTGAGGCTCACTGTGGTTTCTCACAGATCCCCCTGCTTCCCGGGATTCGGCGTGTGCACCGGGCCACAGGTCTCCGCCTCGCTGGTGTTCTGGAGGTGCACTGCAGTCGTGCCTGGAAGGAGATCTGAGAGGATGTGAGCGGTAACCTGGAAGCGCAAAGCTGGGCGGGGGTCATTTAACTATCAATAGACGCTGCTATCCCGAAGCAGGCGGACGGGAGAAGGGGAGGAGGCATTGGGGGGTGGCTCCCCACCCCCCTAGCCTCACACACACTTCGCGTTCCATCACTTCGTACCTTGTACCCTGCGTCTTCCCCAGTCCAGCAGGAGGGATGCAGCGAGGCTGTGTGGAGCAGGAAGGGAGAGGGAACAAAGACAGCAGGAGGGGATGGGTGAGGGAACAGAGGCAGTACGGGGAGAAGAAACAGAGGCAACCCGGGCAGAGGCAGCACAAGGAGAGGGGCGGGGGTAGAGTCAGGTAGAGGCAGCACGGGGAGACAGCAGAGGAAACCGAGAAAGCACGGGGGGAGAGGGAACAGAGACAGCACGAAGAGAAGGGGAGAGGGAACTGAGGCAGCACGGATAGAGGGGATGAGGAAAAGACGGGGATTGGATGGGAGTGAATGTATGTGGCGACAAGGTCGGAGCGGATGGACAGCCTGGCAGGGAGAGGACGGGAAGCAGAGAGGTGGCCCTGAGCAGAAAGGGAACATAGGGACAGAACACAGGGAGGGGAAGGGAAGCACGGAGAGGGCGGCGAGTTGGTGTCAACAAGAAGACAGACAGAGCAGTAAAGGAGTGTAAAGTATAAAGGGGATGGAAGGAGAGGCGGCGGGAGAAGGGCAGTGAGCTAGTGGCAAGGAGACGGTAGAGAGTAGGAAGAGAGTGGAGAGCATGGAAGGGACGGAGGAGGAGAGAAAGCAGAGAAATGAAGAGGGGGGGAGGCACAACAAATAGTGAGAAGTTGAGAAGAGGAGCGGGACGGAGAGACGGCAGGGACCAGAGATAATGGACGACAGGACGAGGAGACAGTGAGGGAGTCTGGGGCATGATGGCTCGGACCGGGATGGCTGTCTGTAGGAGACAGGGGCACGAGGAGCCGTTGGACACGGGGCACTTGTGCGAAGCCCATGAAGGGGGTGTGGAGACTGGTGGACCTGGGAAGGGGGATGCGGGGGTCTATGGGTCAAGTGTAAAACGAGGGGGGGGGTGGGGAGGGGAGCGTGAGAGCATTGGGTAACCGGAAAGCGTGGTGGAGTCTACAGAGATAGGAGGCCAAGGTGGCAGGGTCATGTGGTTGCAGCAGACATTACTTGTAAAGAAATGCGCGCGTGCGGACTGAGGAGAAATGTTACCAGGGAATGGTCTGCAGAAATCAAGGTGTAGAGACTTATTCCAACAGGAGGATTTTGAAAGAACTTTCGTTTAGCAGCACCGGACGGAAGAAGCTTCTAGTCCTGGCGTCAGGAGTCTCTAGGAATATGCCTTAGGTTGCCTTTTTTTTTTTTTTTTAAGTTTTATATAGCGCTAGTTTAACCCATAGGTATCCGAGCACTTTACATACACACTGTAAAAAACACACAAACGGAAATTGCAATACATAGTAGGCAAGCAAATACAGCATGAAAAATAAGGTGGTTCGCACAGTCCGGTCACCAACTATCCTTGAATGTCAAGAGAGAGGAGTAAACTCGGATATTGAAGTCTAGGTTAGTTGACGTTGGTCAGGAAATTATTTGTTAAGGAGATGGAGTTTCAGGTCCCTTTTGAAGCAGGAGAAGGAGGGGTTGCATCTGAGGACTCTTGGGAGAGCGTTCCACATCCTGGGAGCGTTGCCAGAGAATGATCGGTATTGTGTGGTTTTCTTTTTCAGTGTCGGAGTAATAAGAAGGAATGACTTGGAGCTTCTCCGAGTTCTGGATTGACCTGCTCTTACCAGTTTGTTGTTCAGGTAGTTGGGGGCCGGAGAGTGAAGGGTTTTGTGTGTGATGCAGGCCAGCTTGTAAATACACCTCCCTTCCATGTGAAGCCAGTTGTGGAAGTGGAGAGCTGGAGTGATGTGTTCAAATCTTTTTACTCCAGATACGAGTCGAGCGGCAATGTTCAGCACTGCCCTTAGAGGGGTTAGGTGAGCTTTTGGAGTCCCTGTTAGGATGGCGTTTCCGTAGTCTATTTTAGAGAGAACTAGGAATTGGACTACTGTCTTGAGGTCATCATGGGGAAGAAAAGGTTTTAATTTCTTGAGGTGTTTTAGAGAGAAAAGAGCACTTTTTGCAGAATTTTTGATGTGGGCCTCCAAAGATAAGTTCTTGTCAAGGGTGATGCCTAGAGACTTAACTGAGTCGGATAGGACGATGGGGCAGTTTAGTGCGACCAGATTCATGAGCCACTCTTGGATTGGACGATGGTTGCTTTTTGGAGACAATAGGATTAGTTCCATTTTATCTGGGTTGTGCTTTAAGTGGTTAGCGTTGAAACAAGTTTGGATCTCGGTTAGAGTGGCATTGAGGTGACGGATGTCGCTGGGAGACTTCATTTTGAAATAGATTTGGGTGTCATCAGCGTAAAGGTGGTAATTCACTCCAGCTTTTTTCAAGATGATTGTGAGGGGCTCCAGGAAGAGATTGAAGAGGGACAGGGAGAGGATCGAGCCTTGCGGGATCACAAGTGTGACTTTTGTTGGCTTCGAGAGACAGGAGTCGATTTTAATTTGTTGCGAGCGGTGTTGCAGGAAGGAGGTGAACCATTTTAGTACTGCGCCATTGATGCCGGAGCGCTTCGACATGGTCTCCAGAAGCGCAGGATGATTTACTGTGTTGAATGCAGCAGATAGGTCAATAAGGATGAGTAGGCAGGCATCCCCTTCATCTAAAGCTTTGTGAATATCGTCAGACGTTGAGAATAGCTGTTTCAGTGCTACAGCCTTTCCTGAATCCTGATTGAAAGGTGTCGAGGAGGTTGAACTCATCAATGTGTTTGTTGAGTTGGTGGAGAATGCATTTCTCCAATGTTTTTTCAAGGAATGGGAGGTTGGAGATAGGTCTGAGGTTGTTAAGATCATTAGGGTCGCCCCCTGGTTTCTTGAGAATGGGTGTGATTTGTCCTAGTTGAAGGGAGTCTGGGACACAGCCTGAGGTGAGAGAGGCATTGATGATTTTAGTCCAGAAAGGGGAAATGGTGTGGTTGAGTTCTTTTACAATTGTGGAGGGGATGGGGTCTATAGTGTGGGAGGAAGGTTTTAGGTTAGAAATTATAATAAAGACCTCATTTTCCGACATTAGCTCAAAGTCGGACCAATGCGCATTGTTTTTTAGCTGGAGACGGGCCGGATTGTCCTTGTTAAGAACTCTTTTTGAATGGTCAAGGGTGGTTAAAGGGGTGCAGGTTAAGAGGGAAGGAGGGTTAGCAGTTTGGATGAAGGATTGATCAATTTTTGAGACTTTGTTAGTGAAGAAGGTGGCAATTTATTCACATCGCTCATTGGTGGCTTTGATTTCTTGAGAGGGAGTGCAGTTTGTTTGGCATTTGACAATGTTGAAGAGTTCTCTCGGTCTGTTTTTCACCAGATCTGGTTGGCTGCGGAATAAAGACGCCTTTTCACTGAAAATGTGTTTTTTGTATGCCTGCCGGGCAGATCTAAGTTGCGCTAGGTGTACGGTCGAGGGGTTTAGTCTCCAAGACCTTTCCGTTTGTCTGAGTGGACGCCTTTCATCATTCAGATCAACGTTAAACCAGGGTTTAGATTTGGTGCGCCTCAATTGTTTGAGTTTGAGTGGAGCTACTTGGTCTAAAACCTCTGTCATTTTTGAGTTAAAGTGTGTAGTGAGGTCATCGGCTGTCCAAGATGAGGGTTGGAGTGGAAGATGGTCATGAATCATGGATTCAAGTTCGGATAAAGGGACTTCTTTGATGTTTCTGGTCCAGTGTTTAGGTTTGTCATCACGAATAGGTTGGTGGTTGACAAGTGCCTCAATCTTGAACAGAATGAGGTGGTGGTCGGACCAGTCTATGGGAGAAATCGCTCTTAGACAGACCAGTTAATTGTTGGTAATGATCACATCCAGTGTTGCACCTTTGATGTGAGTTGGTTTATTAGAGTTGTTCGAGGTTATATATTTCAAGTAGGTTGGATAGGTTCTGGACAGTGGAGTCTTCTGGGTCGTTCCAGTGGATATTGAGGTCACCCAGGAACACGTCTTTAGTGTCGGTCATGGAGAACCGTGATATTAGGTCCGTTAGTTCTTCGGGGAAAAGGGTACGCTCTCCAGGAGGATGGTAGATGGCGTGGAATTTGATGGGTGAGGTGCCCTTGGCAGCGAGTTCAACACCCAGGTATTCAAACGATAGGTATTCTGCAGGTTTAAGTTTGGTAATCTGTATTCCAGTTTTGTGAATGATGGCTAGTCCCCCCCCCCCCCCCCCCAGTTTTGATCGGTCTGTCTTGTCTGATGATGTTGTACCCTGGAGGGGTGAGAATGTCAAGAATGGGGGTGGAGTGGACATTGAGCCAGGATTCTGGGAGGAAAGCTACGTCAATTTCTTCAGCAAGTAGAGCTTCAGCAATGTCCGTAGCGTGTTGTACTGCTGATCTGCAGTTGAGGAGCATGCAAGAGAGAGGGCGGGGAGTCTCGATGGTGGGGGGAGTTGGGTGGATAGCGGAGCATTGAGCAGGAGGTCTAGGCGAGTGGACAGTTTTAGGGATTCTGTTTGTGCCGATAATAACAGGGATGGGGAAAGGGGCTGACTTCTGGCTCAAAGCGAGGTGAGTCGTTGATCTCATCAGTTTTCGGTACCGAAAAGGGTTGGCGATCCCGGTTGGGTCGAAGAGCCCGACTCTGACGGACTGGAGGGTCGAGTGGTGCTCTGTGGGGCCATGGTAGAGGTACTGAGCGGGGTAGGAGAAAATCTACCCGGGGAGAGGGAGTGCAGTGGCTTCGTCCTGTTGAGAAGGTCTTGTTGTAAGTATAGGAAATCAGCAGCAAGGGAGTTAATTTTCAGCTCCATTCTGTGCAGTTGCTGTGCTATTGAGCTGAAAAAGTTTGAGGTTTTAGGCAGGGACCGAGAATGACTTGGGTCCATGTAGGGAGAGTGAACAGGGGTCAGGGGCTGGACAGAATCAGTGGGATTAGGAGAGGGGAGAGGTTGGACGCGGGGAGCCTGATTAGTAATGCTCCCATTCAAGGAGTTCCGAGGAGGATTAGAGAGTCTACTGTCCAAGTGAGGAGGGAGAGAAATTCTAGGAAGGAAGTCAGAGTTCCAGGGAGTGTCAATGAGATTAGCGGTGGAGGCAGGTTGAGTATGTGGGTGTGCGACGGCGGAGGGGGAGTGGACAGAGATAACAGGGGGGGAACGTGTCTGCTGGATTGGTGAAGACGTTGGACATGGGGATGTCCCAGGGGCTATCAGTGAGGTAAGTGGTGGGGACCGGTTTTGCCTGCGGTAGAGGGGCATCGGAAGAGGAATGTGCTGTGGTAGGGGGGAGAGTGACCACTGGATTGGAGATGACGTTGGACAAGGGGGAAGTACGGGTCGGGGGAAAAGGGTCTGTGTTGGAGGAAGAGGTAGTTTGTGAGGGAGGGTTCAGATTAACAGGGGTCAAGCGGGGAGTGCCTGTGGGGATTTCAGTCACGGGAGGGCAGAGGTTAGAGTCCGAGCTGTCAAGATCGAGATCGGCCTTGTGGTGCTTGTTAATTGTGAATTTGTTTTTCCTGGTGTGATCAGTTGATGTAATAATGGTGGGTGTTTGGCGGCGGAGAGTAATGATAGGGGTAGTGTGATTGTAGTGAGTGATGGTGGAAGTCCATGAGTTTAAGAGCGGATCTTCAGGGCAGGGAGATTGGATCAGTTCGACGTTATTAGTGGGGGTGATGGGGGGTAGGGGAGATAGGGTTTGATGGCTCAGTGGAGTTGACGAGGAGAGAAGTGTGGGGAAGTGAAGGTCAAAAGTGGTGAGGTGCGGGTTGGTGGCCTGTATGAGAATACTTCCAGTTCTATAGATGGAAATGGTGAGTTCCCCTTTGAAGGTCGGGGAGATGGTAGTGGAGATTTTTTCACCCTAGGAAATGATTACTGACTTGGCGACTTGAAGGTGAAGAGAGAAGGTGATTTTCCATTTGGTCGGGCGACTAGTGTGGAAAATGAAGTTAGTTTTCGTGCTGCCGTTGGTCACTGTGTGGTAGTTATCTACAATGAGTGTTTCTGGGTGTTGTTTTAGAGTACTATGCTTGAAGTTCTTTTTTGTATTACTGGTCATTTTGTCTGGGTAGTTAATGGACCAGGAGTTGGGTCCGTAGCGCACGAGATTAGAGTTCCAGGTGGGCGCATGGTTGAATGGTAGAAATTCCGAGACACAATCAGGACTCAAGCCGAAGAAGAAATGCCGAGTCACAGTCCAGAAACAAGCAGAAGGCAGGGTGGTAGTTATCATACAATTCTATGCAGTATATACAATAAACTCTAAAGTGCCATATTAACTGCAGTATAAAACATTTATAGCAGTGTATATCCAAAACTCACAAAGAGGTCAGGCCCCCGCCCTGTTTTTACAGTAATCATCATTTGGCCCAATCCAGGAGGACATCCAGGTAGATTCCAAGCAGGTCTAGACCCAGGTGTGCCAGGGGGAAAAACCCACATGTCTTACTCATCCCAGACTGAAAGGAGACTAGAGGTGCCCTATTGTCCTTAGACCGTTCCAAGCTGGCCGCCCCACCATATAGCCAGCGAAGAGTCCTACCTTTCTGATCATAGTCCAGAAAGGTCTTGAAGCGAGGGGCCCTTTAACTACTCAGACTTGTTTCACTGTTACCGTTCCAAGATGGCCACCCCACCATATAGCCAGCGAAGTGTCCTACCAATATGAATCGGTGGGAGGAGAAATTAGTTGTGTATTTGCGTCTTGTTGCGGTTTAAATAATGAGGGAAATGCCAATTATTGATTTCGCCTCTTTTCTAGTAGCAATTCAATTCAAGAATACTTTATTCGACAATTTAATGCCTTCAGGTCGGTGAATCGGAGAGAGAGCAGGAATCACGTATCAAGGTGTTTGATCGATATTTTGCTGTTCGAAAATTGAGCGTCTACTTTTGTAAATTAAGACTATCCGCCTTACACAACCATTTGAAGCTATCGTACAGATTTTTATTAAGAAATCTGATAGCCATCATTATATTGGACCTCCTCATCTTTAATATTGAATCACTGGCTCTCTAGACACATTTATACCTTCTGCGACCGACGAAGATTAATTCTGATATTTTGGATGTCCTGATGTGGGATTTGCTGTCTATTTCTTATTTACCAATCATCAAATAAAAAGCCTATACTTGACTTGCTGTCATTTTGAGCCCTGAAGAAGTTCCGTTAAAATTTGTCTTTAAAGGAACGAAACGCGTTGGCTGTTGTAGTGTTTTTATCAGCTATGAAATAAAAGTCAAACAAAGAAACAGAAAAACACTTTGTACTCTCTATTTTATGTTCAGTGCACCTCCATTTGTTGTGAATAAATTGTCAGAGATTCTCTTCTGAGGCACCACTAGGTGAATGGTGCTGGAGTTATTGTGCACTAACAGCCAGATAAGGCAGTAGCATTATTAAAAGTGAGGTGCTACTATTTAAGTCCATCACCTTTGCTTGTTTTTGATATCAATAAGCTAGGACCTAATGTTATGAGGTACAAAACATTTATAAAGAGCAAGGCACGGAAAGACGGCTGAAACGAGTAAACATTTTTTTTTAAAAAGGGGCATTCCCAATAACGGGCCAGGAGGTCACGATCTAAAGTGCATGTAGTGCATGGGAATAAAGTGCAGAGTACAAGGGAATGAACTCATAGTTCCAAGGACTTTGCATATATACATACATATGGTTTTAGACACGCGGAAATACAATCCTGGAAATGACCTTGACTTGACGATCATCACCCTTCTTTTTCACGAATTTCCCAGGACCAACTCAGAAACTTGGTGACCCCTGTTGTAATAGTGGAGTCGCCACCGTTTTTCAGTAGACTTTTAGCAATCATTGCTGAGTTCGTACCCAAATTTCTACACAGGGGTTTAAGCCACACGCTTCTGGGTAAACGGTAAGCAGGGCAAACATATAAAAGGTGGTCAATATTTTCAACAAGGTCTGGGCAGAATGGACACTTGTCTCCTTTACCGGTTGACCAGTTGTGGGTGAACTTCCTAAGCGGGATATATTCTAATCGAAACTGGTGAAACAACCTGCGATCTCTAGGTTTCGTGATCAAATCCCAGTAGCACTCCATCCGGGGGACATCTTTGAAGTCCAAAAAAGCTCTTGTCAGTGGGAAACCACCCGTGGTGGAGTGCCTCCGATTTTTGATCAAGTCCCAGAAGGCTGCTTTATATGATACTTTCATTGGAAATACAGCCGACTCAGGAGACACCCATAAGTCTCTCATCCCCATCTCATAAAGAAGGATTTTAATACTGGAGAGTGATAAAATCTTGTTTGAACGGTCCAGACCCCTTATTTCAAGTAAAGCGTTGGCAAAAGGGAGTAATTCTGGGACCGTCCAAAGCCTTCTCCAGAAAGCCAGCATTCTAAAATGAACAATGTCCTCAATTGCATTGCAACCCAGGTCAAGAAGGAGGGGAATACGGGGGGGTCGACCGGGGAAGGCCCACAATAGATCTTAAAAACTTATTTTGGGCCAGTCTTAAATCGGATAAATAACTATAACCCCTTGTGACCCGGGGACCAAAGGGTACCTACAACCGGCCACTCCGCATGTCACGGGCCACATAGACTGGTGGAAACCCTCCAAAGAACATATTGACTTGTCTTCCCTTTCCCAGGCTGGCCCACATAGGAACGAAGGACAGGACTGGGAGCCGGAGGAAGACGACGGGAGCGACGTCTCCTTTAACTGGTATCAACCCTTTACCAGCAACGCCCCCTCCACTAGTGACGAAGGAATAGAACCTATCACAGAGCGGGACGTCAGAAGAAAAGGCGGGGATGCCCCCGAAGCGTCGGGAAACCCAGAAGAGAGAGAGTGAGCAGTGAGAGCGGACGGAGAAGCAGAGGAGGAAGCACAACGCATACGGGACCCCAGAGCACAGCCGGAGGAAGGAGAGCCTGGAGGCCACCGTTCCGGTGATTCGCCCCGCCACACCTCAGGAGAGGTGTGGCTCTCGCAGGTACGGAGACGCGTAGTGGGCTTGGTTGGGAGGCCTGTGTGGGCTGCTAAGGCTAAGCGCTAGAGCCGGCGTATTAGCATTCCCTGAGCACGTCACATATAACACCTGAGACCTATCTGATTTGTAAATAAACCATCACGAGCACTACGGGTGGTATCCTCCTCCCTCACCCCCTATCCTGGGATCCCTACGGTGATTTAAGTGAAACCCTGACCTGACTCGGTCTCCTTTCGTTTTTCTCCGAGAGGAAGATCCCCGTGGAGGTAGCCTACCAGCCCCGGAGGAAAAGACGTAAGCAGACCTTGGGGAAGAACCAACAAAGAACCGCAGTACACCCGGAACAACAACCTGACCCAGAGAGAAGGAACAGCTAAAAGAGGAGAACATACACGGGACTATATATATTCGTGGGAAGAGCATAAAAGAAGGAGTGCTGTAATCAGAATAAAAAGGCGTAGATCAAATACCTATCGTCACTTGATTATTCACCAGCGCGAATTCTACCAGGTGACACCCCTCTGATTACAAGTGAGTGTGGTGTGCTGTTTAGGTCCTGAGGCGGAAGCCGGGACAGCGCTTAAAAACTTTGCCGCTTGATTGAGAAGCCCTCTATTGGTTTTAATCGCGCACTTAGAAAATCGAATTTTGTAGAATTAGCACCTTTTAAAAATTACATATTGCATTCTGGTACTTACAATCCAGGCCGCCGCTGAGTGAGAGCGGATCCTGCCCCCCCCCTCGAGAAATCGACAGAGCCTTTGGCTCTCCTGCCGCATTTTGAACTTCCGGGCCCGCCATCTTGGGTGAGGAACCCGATCACCTGTGCTAGGCCCCTCCCACCCCGAGGCCCTCGCCACTACAAAAGAACAACGAATAACACCCTTTCCCCACTGATTACAAGTGAGTGTGGTGTGCTGTTTGGGTCCTGAGGTGGAAGCCGGGACAGCGCTTAAAAACTTTGCCGCTTGATTGAGAAGCCCTCTAATGGTTTTAATCGCGCACTTAGAAAATCGAATTTTGTAGAATTAGCACCTTTTAAAAATTACATATTGTATTCTGGTACTTACAATCAAGGCCGCCGCTGAGTGAGAGCGGATCCTGCCCCCCCCTCGAGAAATCGACAGAGCCTTCAGCTCTCCTGCCGCATTTTGAACTTCTGGGCCCGCCATCTTGGGTGAGGAACCCGATCACCTGTGCTAGGCCCCTCCCACCCGAGGCCCTCGCCACTACAAAATGATTCCCCTTCCCAGGAGGCGCAGCGGACGGGCGCAGCGGCGACGCCGAAGGCGCGACAAAGGTAAGCCCGTCTGCGCCCGACCGGGACCAGGGGCCACGACCGCTGGCCAAAATTCTCCTACACAATACTCCTCTTACACGCTACATCAACTACGAGGCTACACTAATGATCTTTGCCTCGCATCATGGGATCCCACCACAAAAAACTTCAACTGCCCACACTGTAAGTATCAAAGCCACCCAGCCCCCCCCCCCCCCTTCGTTCCGCATGCTTTTGCTTAACTCCAGATCCCTCCCTAAACATGCCACAGAAATATCCCTGTTGATCTCGGACAGAGACCCCGACGCCATTTTCCTCACGGAAACATGGCTCCAAACTGACTCCGACCCCGATGTCATTCAAGCACTCCCTGCAGAATACCAAATACTCCGAGCAGATCGCTCTTCTGGAAAGGGCGGCGGTATAGCTATCATTTACAAAAATTGCTACACCTGCCGCTCCTCTCCAACCAACCTATCCAGTTGCGAACACCTCACTTTCTCGCTGGACTTCTCCCCCACCTGCACATTCTCAGGGAATCTTATTTACCGACCACCCGGCACTCCAACTAACTTTATAAACCAGCTCGCCCCAGAGGTTGCCAGTGGTATCTGCTCCTCACCTAATTACACCCTATTAGGTGACCTTAATGTGCACCTGGACGACCCCCTGGACTCGGCAGCCGCCGAACTATGTAATCTACCAGCACTAGATCTCTCCCAGTTAGTACTGCAACCCACCCACGAAAAAGGGCACCTTTTGGACCCAATTTTTAGTAACTGTACCCATCTCACAGTTAGTCCATCCATCACCCTCCCATGGACGGACCACTTTCTGATCCCATTTTTTTGGGCACCATCAGGATCTAGCCCCACATCACCCCCCGCCCCTAGCAGACACCGCAAATGGTCGCAACTCAATACTAACTTGTGGACATCCACACTGGAAGCCTCTGCTCCAGAGAACAACCCCGATCCGATTGTCAGCAATGACAACTTTAATAACTGGATCACCACCTCTTTAGACCTTATTATTCCACTCAAGGACATCAAACCCAAACAGAGACCTAAAAATGCCCCTTGGTACTCACAGGACCTGCGCACTCTTAAGAGAGAATGCAAAAGACTGGAACGGAAATGGCGCCTCGACTATTCACACACCAGCAAAATTGAATATCGGGCGTCCATTAAAATCGACATAAAAAAAGCTCAAGCCAGTTTCTTCGAAAATAAGATTAATTAAGCAGCATCCAAACCCAAGGAGATTTACCAGATCGCAAAAAGCTTGCTCAAACTCCCCGACAAGCTATCAGATCCTCTGACCGCACAAACTCGTTGCAATGAACAGGCCGACTACTTCTATAACAAAATAGCCACGATCTACTCCTCCTTCCCCCCACCCCCTCACCCCCTATCAGTACAGCAGCACACCAGACCTACCACTCCCACCTCCCTGGAAACCTTTCCACCTCTGGAGCCTACCAGCCTAGAAACTATAATACTACAGGTAAAGTCTGGATCCCCCAGTGACCCAGCCCCAGCTCGTTTCCTAAGAACAATTACCCCCACCATCCTCCCCATCATCCAGAACCTGATCAACAACTCTCTCTCAGCAGGGCTTGTCCCCCCGAAGTGGAAACAAGCTGCAGTTAAGGCCCTCCTGAAAAAACCCAATCTAGATCAGATGAACCCGGGGAACAACCGCCCGATCTCCCTGTTACCGTGGATAACTAAAATCGCGGAAAAACACGTAAATCAATGTCTCAAAGAATTCCTGGAAACAAACAACTCTCTGGACTCCTCACAGACGGGGTTCCGCCCCATGCATGGAACAGAAACTGCTTTATTAGCAGTAACAGAAGGAGCTAGAAAGATCGTGGATCAGGGCGGCACTGCGGCCATTATCTTATTGGACCTCAGTGCCGCCTTTGACACTGTGAATCATGACATCCTATGCCACAGATTGTCAGAGCTAGGGATAACCTCCACTGCTGCGGCCTGGCTACATTCCTTTCTTTCAGACCGCTCTTTGAGTCTGTGAGGGTAATACCACCTCGCCCAGCAAACCTCTCAGTTGTGGGGTTCCCCAGGGCTCGTCCTTGAGCCCCACACTGTTTAACATTTATATGCTCCCCCTCGCAGAAATAATACGCCCTTTCGGCATTCAAGTCGTGTCCTACGCCGACGATACGCAACTGGTGGTTACCTTGACTCATCCCTCCTCTTACTCCAGCGATCTCAGAGGCTGCATGGAAGCAGTATGCTCCTGGATGAGCCAGTCTTATTTGAAGCTGAACGGCGACAAAACAGAGCTAATGGTGCTGGGCAACTCCCCCCAAAAATCCATTGACTCTGAGGCAGCTGAGGTCGACCCTCGCCTTCCAAGTCATCAATCCCAGGTTCAAAAGAGAAAGAAGTGGAGGAAGAATGTTCTCAACAAACGCGGCAAGGCTCTGGAACTCCCTTCCACTCTCTATCCGCTCAGAACCTAACATCCTGCTCTTCCGAAAAAAACTAAAAACCTTCTTCTTCAGCCGATAACCTCGACCCGCTTCACCCACCTGTATTCTGCTAAAGCACTGGGACGCCTGCGGGTAGCTATCGCGCTATATAAAAACCTATTCCATTCCATCACAGCGCCATAGAGAATAGCTGGTATGATTTTCAGGTTGTATATTTTTACAACAGGGGCTATTGGCTTGGTCTGGGAGAGCCTGTGTTCCTTTATCAGCGCCCCAGCTAGCTGGGAATGTTTCAGTGCAAGTAACTTCACCTGAGGGGACCAGCTCAATTTTTCTCCTATGGTGATACCCAAATAGGTGAATACGTTGGCCTGTTCCAGGAGCTTCCCGCTCATATAGACTCTTGCAGTAACAGGCCTCGCCCCCATGGAGTACCATAAATTTGGTCTTGCCCACATTAATCACTAGCTCATGGTCGCTACAAAACTCCTCAATACGAGACAGTGCCAACTGAAGGCCCTGCCTCGTTTTTGATAAAATCAGAGTGTCGTCAGCGAACATGAGCAAAGGTACCCTTTGGCCATCCAGCATGGGCGCGTCTGTGGGGAAATTCTCAAAGTACTGTACCACCCCATTAATAAACAGTGAGAAAAGTGTTGGGGCCAGGACGCACCCCTGACGAACGCCCTTCCCCACACTAAATTTCTCGGTGACCTCACCTGGTTTCCCCCACCTAACCTGTGCATAGTTAGAGTTGTGGAGTTTAACCACAAAATCCACCAGTTCCCTGGGCATCCCCAGTCCCAACAAAACATCCCTCAGTTTAGATCTAGGGACAAGATCAAACGCAGATTTTAAATCTACGAAAGCTGCGAAAATCAGACCCTTACCTAAGATGACCTCCCTCCAGTAGAGCATGACAAATCTAAAAACTTGGTCTAGAGTCCCCATGTGAGCCCGAAACCCTACTTGTAAGGGAGATAAAATGTTTTCATTAGTCATCCAATTTTGAATCCTACCCAGCAGGACCCGGGCAATGACTTTTTGTAGAGCATCAATAAGGCTGATGGGCCTACAATTGGCCGGAGCGGAACGGTCCCCCTTCTTGTAAATCGGGATGATTTCTGCCCCGGACCAAGAAGATGGAAAAGGAGTTCCCCCCCGCCAAAGAATTGATCAAGGTCGTAATGTTGGGAACCCAGAGATCACCATGCTGTTTAAATAAATCTGGGGGAATGCAATCGGGCCCAGGTGCCTTACCGCTTGGGATATTCCTTAGTACCACCTCAATCTCCTTGGTACTAAACGTCAAGGGAGTATCTATACTTATAGCTGGGGAGGTGATATCCCTCTCTGTATCCTGGCGATATTGAGCTTCAAAAAAGGCAACCCAGTGGTGTGGATCCACGTTATTGTTTGGGGTGATCAACCTTTGCCCGTTCCCCCATTTTATCAAATCCCAAAACTGGGTCATATTCCTCCCTTTACATGCCAACAACAGATCCTTCCAACGCTCCTCGTCCCAGTCTCTTTTTGCAGTTTTTAAGGTGGATTTATAAAGTGCCCTGGACTGCTGGATGGAAGTGTGGTTCCTAGATTTAATGGCTTTCACAAGGGCCTTATGAGTAGACCTACATAGGTCGTTATTCCAAGAGATGGGTTCCAACTTACGATTCGCTCTAGACGGCTTGGTGTTTATAAAATACTTTTTCAGCCTACTAAAAAGCTCAGTATGGATTGTTGGCAGTAAAGCTTTGAGTGTCTCCTGCGAGCCGCAGTCGTTCATTTTCCTCATTGATCCTGACACTAATGCCCTAATTTCTAGCACACTCTTTTCATTGAGAGCCACCTTGTCCCAACGAACCCTTCTCAGATCATTTCCCAATATTACATGGTTAGAACTGCTGTCGGACTCCAAAGTGGCAGTAGGGCCAAAGCTCAAACCTTTTAGAGCTAGTACCAGGGGATTATGGTCGCTTTCGGGGCGAGATTGTACTTCCATGTCTAGGACATGGTGCCAAAATTCAACTTTTACAAGGATGTAATCTATCCTGCTTTTGTGGCGGCCGTTGTCAAAGGTCGCCATCCCCAAGGCATCAGACTTGGTCCTGCCGTTGGCTGCGCTAAGACCCCATTCCAGGCACAACCCTTTAACCTGGAGTGCAGCCTCGGTCCATTTTTTAATGGGTTGGGGGTCCAGCTGAGGCACACCCCAAAGAGAATCCACCTCCTCGCTAAGCCTTCCATCGTCACAGTCCAACGGCTCAAAACATGTATTAAAATCTCCAGTGATAATCGAGTTGGTGTTATGAGCACCCACCGCTAAAAGGGTCTCGAGGGCTGCAATGACCTGAGAACTCCTACCCCCCGGTTGACCTCTAACGTAAATGTTAAACAGGAGTAGATCAAGGCCTCCTGAAGATCTTACTCTTAAAGCAAGGATATCGGGATTGTCGGAGGGAATCTCAACCACGGTTAACCCCTCTATTTGCCTTACCCAACATGTTAGGCCACCTACCGGTCTCCCCCTTACGCCCTTAATAGCCGGTTTCGAAAAGTTTAAGTAACCCGCATGGAACACGTTGTCCACTGACCAGGTTTCCTGGAACGCCCATATGTCCACTCTGTTAATGAAGGAAGACCAATCTAATGACCCAACTTTTGATTCCAGACCCGCTATATTCCACGAAGAAATAATCATAAGTTCTTTCTGTGGAATAGGAAACAGGCACCCAGTAACAACATCTGGGGCCAAAAAACGACTAACTGGGATCGCTACAGCAGTGGAAGGAGCCAAGTTTTGGACCATAAGGTCTACTGGATTAGGAAACTTTGGTACAGAAGGACCTTGGCTAGAGGATGTCTCAACATTGCTTAGCCCAATTGGGAGTATGGACCTTACACTTCCAACTGTATCTACCCCAGCCACGTATGGTTTAGCTTGTACCTTGGCACCACTCTGGTCCTTATGGGTATCCCCCACAGAGGCCTGGATGTTACCAGTAGTGGCTGCCCCAGAGTACAGAGCCTGGCCCTCATGTGGTAAACGTGCCAAGGCATCCTCGATCCTAGCTAGCCTATGGTCTACAGAGTCCAGTCTTTTAATGAGTGGCTCAAGTAAAGCGACTAATTGCTCCTTAAAAGCAAAAGAAGGGTCATTTTCACTCACGGGGTAATTTGGGTCTGCAGGTGCTTTAGAAGGGTTGTCAGAAGATACAAAACTTGAGCTACCAGAAACAAATACCCCATTCGTGGCAGTAGATGGAAAAAGAGGTTTTTGTTTTGTAATACTACGCCCCTTCCTTGCTTTTTTCTGTGGCGCTTTATTAGAACTCCCCACCACTTTCATCCCTCTAGTTGTTTCTCCAGCGGGAAGGCACGGGAGTGATGCTCAATGTTAGTAGTAACTGGACTAGGCAGCCTAGACTGAGTACAAGTGGCCGGAGCAGCTGCTTCAGGTGATGACCGGCTGGTATGCAAAAGCGCACATGACGTGGCCCCCCCCCCCCCTTAGAATCCTGGGGTCTAAAGAAAGTCTTCGTTCAGTGGCCTAAATTTCATGGATTAGGACTGATTCCGCTCTTTTTAGACAAGTGTCCAGGGTACAGACCACCCCGTCGCCTGTTTTTCGTTTGTTCATTGTAGGGGTGCTTTACAACCCGCAACGCACCTACTACAGCAAAAAGCAGGGCAAACAAAAGTCAAAACTAAAGCACTCCTACCACAGGTGCCAAACAAACACAAAGATAGAAAAAATAAATGATGTGGCCCAGCCCAGCCTCATCCGGCCACAAACGGCCACAAACGGCCACAAAACGGCCACCAAACGGCCACCAAACGGCCACAAACTGCCACAAACGGCCACAAACGGCCCCGCCCTTGTCCCGGGCTTCTCCCGGCGCGTCCCGCGCGCGTCCTCGCCGGGCGAGGGACCAGGCTGGCCTTTATGCGCCTCTTGGCGCGTGATCAGCTGGCAAGCTGGCCCAGGGGATCCTGGGTGTAGTAGTTCCAAGGACCGGCGGAGCCAAGCCCGGCCGGTCCCTCGTCCCGCTGACGGTGCTGGCAGGGGAGGGCGGAGCCAAGCCCGGCCACAGGAGCAGCGAGGCAGCAGGAGAGCAGCAAAAACCAGGTAGGCAGGCGGGGAAAACCTAGTAGCGCTGTTGGTTAAAGGCAGTAGCAATCCATATTTAATGACTGAGGGTTTGTCTCAAAATTAGTTGGTGGGAGAAGAAGTTAAATTGTGCATTTGCGTCTTGTTGCGGTCTAAATAATGAGTGAAATGTCAATTACTGATTAAGTCTCTTATCTCGTAGCGCTGTTGGTTAAAGGCAGTAGCAATCCACAGTCCTATATCATACGCCAGCATATCAAGGAAGCCTTTATATCTTAAATTTTTAGGTCCCAAGATGGAGCTCTAAGTTTGACCACCCACACAAAGCTAGCAAAAGCAAGGTAGCCTGCATTTCTTCTTGTGGCCACCAGATGGAGCTCTAGGCTTACTCAGGAGATCAGGGTCTCCTGGCTAGGATGGTGGAGACAACGCAAGGTAGGTGGAAGAGAGGATGGCCAGATGGCAGGTCTTCGTTTCCCCACTTTGTCACACATGTCGTATGTTCAGTGCTGTGTCAGTTTCTTGCAAATTTACGACCAGATGGGGCTCTCAGATGCAGCAGGGTAATGGTGGAGCCCAGCGTGCCATAGTGAGAGGTGTTATCACTTTTTTGTATGAATGTGCAGTCTTCTAATTTGAGCACCTCTCCTGTTTATTCAGTTGTCTCATCCCTCGCGACAGTGAGGTGACTCGGGTCTTTCAGATCCTGTGCCCTGCTTTAGCAGCACCGCCGAGTGTGCCGGTAGTTCTTTCTTTGAAGGCCGTCTTTCGTCCTCTCTGCCGCACCTTGGGTATCGCCCTGACATAGTGACCACACCGTCATCCGCTCCACTCAACACGTATGCACAGACGTCCCCCAAAGATTACACTGACACATTCGTTATGGGTGAAGAACTGCTGCAGGTTTATTTCATACAACATAAGTATGACGATAGAGTGGGTTATCTTACGGGCGATCCAGGGCAAGCAGCCCCTCGCTGCTCCGTCCGCCTTGCGAGCCAGCACGCACGGTGGGTCGATGCCCGGCAGTGCGGCACATTTTTTCAGATCCTCCTTTGGATCACGTGATCTGTCTAATACTCCCGCCCCTTTTAACGGGGGCGGAGCGTGTTATGGCACACCCCCGGTTGGTCAGGCCCCCCAACCGCCCGAAGGACTAACGGGGCGCCGTCGCGGTCTTCCCAGAACCTCCTTCGGCTCCCGGACCTTGGCTCGGGCACCCTTACTGTGCCGGACAGGGGTACCCTTACTGTACCCTTCTGTCTCCAGATCGCCCTGTAACTCCGCCACAGCTCTGGGGAGGCTCCCGTCGCTGCCAGAGCCCCCCCCCCCCCCCTTCCCCCCTATGCTGTTACTGATGCCCTGCCCCTGCGAGCGCCTCTTGAACATCCAGCAAGAACATGTCCATCCCTACCCTGGACAGGTGTACCCCATCAGCCTCATAGAACCCTTCCACCTTCTCTTGGATCAACGCATGTCTGATGAATCCCATGCCCCTATGCTCCATGAATTTCTGCATGGACCTGTTGACCCTCCTGCGCGACCTATCTACCGCAGCTGGAGACCTGGCTCCCCTCCAGGTCCTACGGGGGACGATCTCCGACCACCACAGTTCGCACGAACCCAGTGCCTGACTGATGGCTGCCAAGTCAGTTTGCATGGACTGAAGCAGGGCCCTCCTCCCCCTGGCAACAAGGTCAATCCCCCCAAGGTGCCCCCCCCGGCCGCCAGGCACTGTTCGATTGTGCCCAGAGCTTCGCTCCATTTCATCCCCGGGAAGCCCAACCACGCGAACTGCGTGTTAACGAAACTCTGCGACCAGTTCCTGTGCGCTGCCCAGCGTTCCAGCCTTGTGATGTAAGAGTGTCCCATCAACCATACCTGGTGGCCTGCCAAATGAAACGATGAAGCAGCTTTAGGCAGTCGTATATTTATTTGCACACAACCCTCTTGAGGTATACACGTTATGGAACACTCTGAAATGTACATATACTTGCACCTATAATCCGCCCCACACCTGCCAGAATACTGGGGCCTCAAGGTCGGACATATCTCTTGAAACAGTCGGAGGTCCAGCGCCCCACACCCTTAACGCCCTCAGGACCCATGCCGGCCTTAGCCGCAGAGGTGGCGGCGCCAATTCGGAAAGAGTGGGAGGAGAATCTGCGCCCGCTCCTTGCTAAACCCCCCTTGGCAAGGGCGGCCCCCAAGATGCGATCAAACTGAAACCTGGTGAGGGGAGCCCCATCCGCATGTACTAGGAAGGGCCCGGAGGCCGCTGGGCGCATGCCTAAGTACTCTCTGACTGTATGGACCGGGCAGTACCTGGAGTCCCCCAGTGCTCGTAAGACTACTGTCGTTCCCCTCCCTGCCTGGTCCGTCTTGGATTTCCGGACGCGGAGCTCCAGTGCTACATTGAGATAGACATCTGCTATTCCCAGCGCTGCCCCAGACAAATCAGCCTTGGAATTCGCTACCAGTTCGCTAACCCTGAAGGCCCCGAAGAAGGCCAGGCAGAATGCCGTTGCGAAGAGCCTAGCTTCGAACGGGGTGAGGGTAACCAGGGGCACTGCGTCTAGAATGTGCTGCAGGTCAATGAATTCAATGGGCGCCCTAGTGTCCGGTTGTCTGATCTCCTCCCTGGCCCACCCCTTCAGGGCCGCCCTGATCTTGAACACCCCCATCTAGCCTGGTGTCATGGCGCCGTTTATTGCGTGCACCACCGCCATGTTGTCCGACCAGAACACCACTTTCCTGTCGCTTAGCCTTGCCCGCCATAAGTGCAGGGCTACAAGGATGGGGAAGAGTTCCAACACTGCAACATTGCTCGTCACTTTCTTTTTTCGCCATGCATTCGGCCACCTCATTGCACACCACTCCTCGCCCAAGATCACGCCAAAACCTTCCCTACCTGAAGCGTCTGAGTACAGGCAAAGCTCCTGGCTAGCTATCCACGGGGCCCTCCAAATCACCGTACCATTGAACTCGGTGAGGAATTCCGCCCACATCGCTAGATCCGCCTTCACGCCTGAACCCAACCTTACAAAGTGGTGCTTCTGTACTACATTGGCCGTGGCCCTCGCCAGCCTCCGTGAGAATACCCTGCCCGCTGGTATCACCCTAGCTGCGAAGTTCAACTTGCCCACCAGGCTCTGGACAGCCCCTAGGGTCGCTTTGTCCTTGCCCAGCAGCGCCTGGATGTCCTGCTGCAGGCCCTGAACCTTATCAGCGGGAAGCCTTGATTCACCTTTAACCGTGTCAAGTTCCACACCCAAAAAGGTTAGGACCTGCGCCGGCCCCTCGGTCTTACCTGGAGCAAGGGGAACCCCTAGGAACTCAGCCATATCCTCAAAGCGCCTCAACCCTGCCGCACACTCGCCTGTCCCTGCAGGGCCAAAAAACAAAAAAACGTCTAGGTAATGGGTCACCTGCGTGATCCCATGGATGTCCGCCAATGCCCACTGAAGGCTTCGAAGTAGGCACAAGAGACTGCGCACCCCATCGGCATGCAGCAGTCGTAAAAGAACTGCCCCGCCCACTTGAAACCCAGCAGGTGCTGGCTTGCGGGGTGGACCGGCAGCAGGCGGAATGCGGACTCAATATCCGCTTTGGCCAGCCACGCCCCTTTTCCAGCTCTACGTATCATGTCAATGGCCATGTCCAGTGAGCAGTATGACACTGAACATGCCCCTTCATCTAACCAGTGGTTCACTGAATTGCCTTCAGGGTATGATAGATGGTGGATCAAGCGATAGGCGCCCTGCTGTTTCTTCTGTACCACCCCCAGTGGTGAAACCAAGAAGTGTTCGAGAGGAGGGCTGCTGAACGGCCCCGCCACCCTCCCTGCTGACAACTCCTTTTGTATTTTTTGGGCCACCACCCCGGGCAGGTCCCTGGCTGACTTTAAGTTCAATGCGTCCCTTGACACCAGTGGCCCCTTGTATGGTATCTTAAAACCATCGAGGAACCCTCCTGCTAGCAAGGCCCTGTCTTGCACTAATGGATAGCGCCTGATGAGTGGAATGAAATTATCCATGATGATGGGGGATGGGCCCTTGGAGGGCCCGGAGCGCTGCGCGGGGGGCCCAGGTGCGCATGGGGTGGTGGTGAGGTCCCCTTGAGGTGGGGGGGGGGGGACAAGCCCTTGTGGCCTCATTGGCGTTGCGTATCTGTTCTGTTGTGCGGGGTGGGTTGTGGGGCGCCCTGGCTAGACGTGCAGGCGTTCGCTGGATGTTGGGCACCGCACTTGCTGCAGCTGTGTGTGAATTTGCATGCCCTGCCCCATGTGCAGTTGCCCCCGTTGTATAGCCGGCACGTGCCTGAATTGAAGCGCCTGGAGCCCTGCCTCTGCCCTCTCCCCCCGCCCCCCCGAAAGGGCTGCTTGAAAGGGCGCCTAGGGAACTGATCCTTTCTCCTGTTATCTGACTCCCCTTGCCCCTTGTACGACTGATCCCTCCCCTCCTGAGTGGGCCGGCACATGTGTTGAACCCAGAGTTGGATCTCTTTCTGGTCCCACCCCAGGTCCGGGCATATGGCCATTCTCTTCCGGAAGTCTTGATCATAATAAAACCACCCCATCCCACCAGAGCGCCTCGCCTCTTCCTGGATTGTACTGGCATACTGCATGAGGGCCTCACTCTGGTCTGGGAATTTCTGTACCACCACTGCCGCTAAGATGTTGAATGCTGCCGTCCAGTTCTCAATTGTCCTATCCGGCCAGCGTTGGTATCTGAACTTTTCCTCCTCCTTCCTTCTTCTAGTGTCCATGCCTGCCGAACCGTGCATGAGTAGTGTAAGGATATCCATGTACTCCCGCCTCCATATACCCTCCTTCGCGGCCTGCGGTACCAACCATGCCAGGGAGCAACGGCCAGATGCCAATGGTGCCTGGGTGACAAGGGGTCTGGGAACCTCCCCTGTGCCCCCCCCTACTGGGACAGCTGGACCAGGGGCCACGGCGGGCTGGACCGGCGGCGCCGCCCCGCTCCCAGCGCTGGGGTCGAGAGCAACGTTAGCGGTGGCCGGACCATTAACAGGTGGGGTGGGTGTGGAGACCGGTGCTCCACCAGTAGGTACAACCGGTGTTGTAGTTGCGGGGGGGCTAGCATTCCCCGTGGGTGTCAGCACCGTAACCCCCCCAGGCTCACCAGTAATTGTCTCCTCAGCCGCGTTCTGACCTGCCCAAACTTGGAGCACAGGAGCTTGTGCTGCCGCGGTCACCGCCGCTGGGGTCACCTGTGGCAGGGCAGATAAAGCGTCGAAACGGCCCTGGAATACAGTCATGAGGCTCAGCATGTGGTCCATGGCCTTACCCATTTGCGCCATGTCCTTAATGCCCGTGGCAGAGTCATGCACCCCTGATGTTCCCACGGCCGGCACGGTGCTACGTGGTGCCGCCGCCTGCCGGGTCTTTGTTGGCGGGGCCTCAGGTATGTCTTTGTTTGTGGGCTTGCGTACCCGGGTGGACCGCCAGGGCTCCGCCCCCAAAAAGCCGGGGGTACCCTCGGCCGGGGGAGATGCGAGAACCACGCCTGAGTCGTCCTGCCTGCGGGCTTCAATAAAACCCTGAACCCACGCCGGCCCCTTCTCTCTAGCGATCACCATGAATTCTGCCCACATCCCGTCTTGCGACGCTCTCGTCTGCGTCTCGTCAATCGATGTTTCCTGGGAGAAAAGTGGACTCGGGGTCCCGGTATCATCCATGTGCGCGTTGCTCAACCCTTGCGGTCACAACTTGCACTTGTGCCCCTTCGTGACTTTCCCGTAGTCCCTCGCTCCTTATGTTTGCAAGCTGTCCCCCCGGCGATCTGTTGGGAGAGAGAGAAACGTCGTTAGCCCGGTGCAGCGGCCCCCCACCCAGAGCTCTAGTTTGCCCCGTGCTTTCCTATGCACTGTAACGGACGAATCATAATCATCTATAAGCAACAATGCACACAAAGCAAGCATCACTTCCGCTTCTGCACCACAATGTACGATATATGCGTGTTCTAGAAGCAGCAATGTACAGCGTCAGGCAATATGACTGTTTACCAGACCCTGCAATCGTGCCTGCCAGACGAAGTTCCCCTTCTTGGCTCTTTGCATAGGTTATTGTGCACCGTCGTGACATGAGGGTACGTGAGGCGCTGAAAAGATGTCACTGAATTACAACAAGGAGAGAAAGAATCGACCAATCAGCTGCCTGCTTCCCCTTAAGAAGCACGGTCTCTGTATGTTCAAAGCAGCTCGAGCTACTGAACAGGAGATGCAGCACGTGCAGTAATCTCAACCGGGAGGCTCTCAGTAAATTGAACCACAGAGCGACTAATCAAATCTCAGAGACGATCTCTAGCCAGATTAACCCTTTCTGCAACATAATCAGCGTTCTAGTAATGTACGCTGTCTGCGCTGTGTGCGCATTACCAGATGACGCTCGGAGTTCACTTTTGCATATGAGGACCTTAAATCACGAAAACCACCTAAGGGACCCGCGCTTCCACGGAGGCGGCGCCGTTAAACCTCGGCTAAAGCAGAGCTAACCCCCGACTACCATGCCATCCCTACTGGCAGACAGTACCGAAATTGAAGGGCCCAATAAAGTTGCTTGGTGTGTATAATCATTGGCCCGAGTCAATCGAACTGCTGCAGGTTTGCTAGGCAAATGAGCCCTTTCTGTAACATAATCAACCTTTTAACAATGTAAGCTCTATGCGGTGTGTACGCATTTACAGGTGAACGCGCTGTGCAGCAGGCACCTTACCCTCCGCACGAAAACAACCAAGTCAACAGAAAAAACCCAACCTTTTTAGAGCGATCACTGTTTTACATTGCATTGTAATTACATTTATAAAGCGCTTCACAAACCTCATGAAACGTAGACGTGTATTACCAGAATGGTAGTAGGCCCACTATTATAGCGTACCTGCTCTAAAAGGGGTTTTCGTCACGCTGTGGCCTGGGTAGAACGTGGTTTGTCGTCCGGAGATCAGCGCAGTGACGCCATCTTGTCAAACCGCCGCGCTTGGAAGCCTATTGGCGGGAATTATGAAGCCTGTTCCGTTCATTGCCGACATACTTACGTTGACTACACTACTGGAGGAAGCGTTTAAACACGGATGCTTTACGAAGCTAACTTGCATTTTCTGAGCCCCCCCCACACAGGTCTACGATGAGGCACTAGGACGCTGCCCGGCTCTCAAGCCCTACGGTAAATGGGGCTGGAGGGGGCCCTGCTGCTAGCAAGCAAAGTCATAGATGCCGAGGGCTGCCCGCGCTACATGCAAAGTATGAGCTCTCCCTGAGCTCCGTACACCGGCTCTCGCCCCCCACAAAATTTAACCGGGAAACAACAGGCTCCTGCCAAACCCGACAGCACCGGCATAAGGCGTCCTTAACCCGCCCTGAGCAAAACCGCTGTGGCCGCGCGCCCGAGCTCATTGCTGCGTCCCTGCATCTGCCCCTGGGAGCAACGCCTGTCCCCGCAAACTGACCGCCACCCTGCCGCCCCCGACCCATCGCAACCACCTCCGCCCCCCCCCCCCGTGGTGTCCGACCACAGGGCCCCTGTACTACTCGGGCTTAACCCAGGGACGGGGCCGGGGGGAGGCAAGAGCATGGACATACCGTAATGCTGACGACGACGACTACTACTACCCCGACGACGGCAACGCTGTAGACCAGCGGGAAATCTCGCGCGGCTAGGAGGTACCGCAGAGGGCGATCTACGGGGGGTGGGAGACTTATATAGGGCCTGGCCCCGCCCAGCCCTGCGGCCCACCTCCCCCAGCAATGCCCATTGGGGCCTCCCCTCCCCAAGGCGCGGCCTCTCGAGAGAGATGGAAAGGGGGGGAGGCTCCGACGGGTGGCCACTAGAGAGCTGCCCTGCTGATGTCCCCCTGCGTGAGACGCGGGCAGCGGCAGTCTAGTTTGCCGATGGTCAGTTTCGGTGGCTGCAGTGGGTCGGCGCCATTTTGGTGGAGGATGCGATCACCAGGTCTTCGTGATTTCTCCTCACAAGTGGCACCAATGGCTTTAGAGGTGCTCCCGTGGCCCATCTCTATGGCGCCTGCCGATAGAGGGGAGTATGCAGGTTTCGACTTCACGCACCACTCCACCGATTGTCCATCCGGAGACTGCGAGCTCAATGAAGCTGCTCTCACAGAGTGATGAACCGCGGAAAGTTCCTCGGGTGAGCAAAAAGGGAGAATCAAAGTTCTTTTCTCCTTTTCTAGTATCTCCTTAGATCTTATGTCCGTTACCGCGTTTCAGTAGGTGCAGATAGCCAGGCTAATGTGGGATAATTTCCGATAGAAATCCCAAAGCCCAGGAGCTGCTTTTGCGAGCTCCTATCTGGCGGCCATCTTCGGCCTTGTTGTGCCCCTGTGCTGCCTGACCCCTAGACGTCTATACTGCCAGGCTGATGGCTCTTCCGAAGCCTCTGCTGCCCTCTCTGTCGAATTCTCTTTTCACTACCCTGCAGTCTCACGTGCTGTCTGCTCTAAAGTCTGTCCCCCTGACTGTCCTGCCGCTTGTTCCTGAAACACCAGTGCTTAGTTAGGCTCCAGGCCTGGCCACTGTGCCCAGACGCTGCACCAACCTGCCCCTCTGCTGCATGAACTTCTAATTAACTTGTCATTAAAATGTCATACCTCTCCTCTGGTTCCCTCTACATACCTCCGCCCTGCCACCATTCTCAAGGTTCAGATATGACCCACCCACTCGGGACGAACAGGCGGTAGGCTATTCCATCTGCAGGACCCTGCCTGCCCCAGGCCTGCCTCCCGCCGGGCGCTATTGTCCAGACCCTGTATGGCCCTCCATCTGCTGCGCGTGCCGCTTTGTCGCCACACTGCGAGTGACGCCAGGACGGGGAGCCATATGCTCCAGACGTCAATCAGGGAATCCCAAGGGTCAAGAGAGGTTCACCTGTGATGGCAACACTCATATTAGAAACAATGATATAACTAACGTGTTTGATTGTGTATGTACATTCATGTCCTGCCCTATGACGACATCTGTCAACACTGCTGGTTCCTGTCAGTGGAACTAAAGCAGCACATGGTTAAAGTAAATTTATAGTTACAAAACAAAACATACAAAATGCTTAAATTCATGGTTAGGTCTGGCATCCATAACTTTCACAACAGCCATAGAAATTATAACTCGCACATCAAATTCACTGCACAGATGCAAATTGCAAATGTTATGAACAGCCATACAGAATTCATTACACATCACATTACCATTAACACTATGAATAAGACTGTGACTAGTCTAGTATAATTAGGGCTCCTTGTTTTCCGTTTTTACTGATTTTTACATAAGGAAAACTATTTATTTTCCGGTCTGTATTTATTTTTGAATACAGACAAATACAGACAATAGATCTTCTTTATAAGATTTTTTTCTGCAGTCAATCATGAGTGACAGGTCAGTTGGAGTACAGATTGAGAGGTAGGGGAGATGAAAGACCATAGATGTCCTAATTAATTGCAGATCTACAGTTATTGGTGCTATTCTACAATGCAAGTGTTTTCAGAGAACGCTTTTGCACTGTATATTGCTGAAACCTTTTGGACATTCAAATGCGAGGATACATTTATCAGTCAAATAGGTGCGGTAAAATACCCATTGCAGCTTCATTTATATAGAAAACATAAAATAAAAATGGATAAATACAGAGAAAAGGAGCAAAAAAGAAATATGAATAAATACAGATGGAAATGTCCAAAAAATAAACACCATAAAACCGGGAGCCCCAAGTATAATTTACTGGTTTGAGTATGTGTTTTGATTTAATGATGTTGTACTTTTAGGTGGTTTAAACATTGCTAGAGCATAACAATAGTATTTGGTGTGAAACTCGCACAATTGTTATTCTCTCCCAATGTTTATACCGGCGAGGTAAGGTTTGCAAGGCAGTCTTGTAAGTTATGGATTGCAGAGCATACTCAAGTGAATTTCTGTGTTTTTTGGGGTATTGTCGTCACAACTTTGCTTTAACGGAATTTAGTGTTTTTTCAAACAAAGATTAAGGTGTTAAAATTAATCTCACCATAGCTTCAGTTTATGTGTAGTTTTTTTCAGCAATCTATTCATTTTGTTTTTTTTTTGATGATGATAGACTACATCAAACTTCTTTGAAATCAATCCCTTGCCCACTGCTGGTAAACAACTGCTGCTATGTGGGATGACTACAGGCCTGCGTGCGAGAAACCCACTGTGGGTGGACAATCCCCATTGCGCATGGCTTACAGTCAGCCAAGCAGAAGCACACACCTTCAATGCATGCTTTAAATGGGCCAGTACTCACCGGTACGGAGTACCGGCACTTTTACATTTTCTCCTCTTGAGTACTGCCACCTTTCCTCGGAAAAGGAGAGTAACGGTACTCATAACGGCCCGGTTTTGATGCAGTTGGTGCTGCATTCCTGATCTCCACCCTTGGCAGGTCTTTCTCATTGCCTTTAACTGGTTAAAGAGTCTTTCAAACCGAGCTAAAGCCAGGGCTGAGCTGGTTCAAAAGCACCAGCACAGCAGCTCGTCTGCAGTAGAACACAGAGCTGCGTGTGCCAGAGACGTTTTAATGCATGGGCAAAGTGGGCTCTGGCCCAGGGCCCCAGCCTTTCAGGGGGCCCACTGACAGAGTTAGCTCAGTTCTCCAGAGTTATGCCCTAATGACCTTGAATGTTCTCCTTTAATTTATTTTTTATGTACCTGGTGTGTGAGAATCTAGTACAGCCATTTTGTAGGGAAATGTTGTGTTTGTTTCATGCAATATACATAAAGTTTCTATAAGATCAAAACAAGGCCTAACATATAAGAAATGGGAGGGCCTCACAGAGATTATTTGCAGTAATATTGGTGTTACAATATTGAAAACACACATAACTATCCCTGAATATTAGATGTAAACACATTTAGGGCCTTATTTATGAGAAGTGATGTGTCGCTGTGTGAAAACAGGGATGCGTCACTTCTTAGTGCGCCCTCCTTGCGACATGATGGATGCGTCATATTTACTGTATGACGCATCATGTCGCAAGGAGTTACAGATACATCAGTATTTCTGATGTATCTGTAGGTGCAAAAGTGATGCATTGCTGGGGTGTGTCTGAAAATAAACGGAACTCCAGCAATGTGTCCTTTCACATGGGGCAAGCCCCATGTGAAAGGGCCTGCATCAGTCTTACGCCCGCTGTGAGGCAGGCGTAAGATATGGACGCAATGGCGTCCTAGAAGTGGTGCACTGAGTTCTCATAGATTTCAATGTGCCAGTTCTACGAGGCTTTTTGCGGGGGAACACCCACCCTGCATACATTATACCTGACGCACGTATAATGTGGTGCAGGGGTTTACAAAGTGACGCATCTGCCTAGATGCGTCACTTTGTAAATAGGGCGCATCATGGCACATTTTTTACGCTGCGATGCATCACAAAATGTGATGCACCGGCGGCATAAAAGTGAAGCAAGGTCTCATAAATAAGGCCCTTAGAATTTGGACGGATGTTCCTTTGCACTGTCAGGGACCTAATGAAATGAATAGTGTATTTAATAAAGCGCACAGCTACTCAGGCTAGAGTGTCCTGGCGCATAACAGCGGGATGAAAACGTGCGTAAAAGACCCATTAGTTATTAAAAAGCCAGGTTTTTAAGTTCTTCATGAAAAAGAGTAGGTATGTGGTTGATCTTTTGCCCCTTGAAGCAAGGAAAACAGTTACGGTTGCACTTGTAACATCGCGCATCGATTACTGCAACAGCCTCTATGCTGGTACAAATAAAGTTGTCACACACAAACTTCAGATGGTGCAACATGCAGCAGCGAGGCTGGTTCTAAAATGGCCGAAAAGATCATCTGCAACCAAAGCCCTCAAGGCATTACATTGGCTGCCCATTATAAAAAGGGTTTTGTTTAAAGTACTGTTAATTACTTTTAGAGCTGTTCACAACCTAGGCCCGTCCTATCTGAGGAAAAAATTCAGCAGATACTGTCCAACCAGAGCACTGCGTTCTTCAACGGCCAACCTGCTTACCGTCCCGAGTTTTAGACTCAAAACTCGAGGGGGCAAATCCCTGGCGGTACTGGGAGCAAAAGCATGGAATACTCTTCCCCCCCAGTTGAGATTACTGGATAAAGAAATAGACTTCCGTAAACATCTAAAAACCTGGATCTTTAATCTCCAAGATATAACTGCCAGAAGCCTAGTGTAATTCGGGTTCTCGGTCAAGTAAGCATAGGGACTACCTAACATCTGGTGGTCCTTTCTGGGCGCCTAGATGCTCCTTGGAGCGATTGCCGCGCGATACAAATTGGCACTTACATTACATTACATTAGTCTCAGAGACTCAGGGAGTCTATTTCACAATTATGCGCCTAGAAAGCCGAGGGATCTGCATCCAGTGCGGGCACGCCATATTTTAGGCACAATGGCCAGGTTGGCATTGGAAGATCTTAGGGGGTCTAGATGTTGTGTAGAGATTAACGCGCTTATTTAGGCAGCCGGCTCCTAAGCCGTGGAAAGCTTTAAAGAAGATGGTCATCGCTTTGAAGTCGATCCGTTCTTTTATGCAGAGCCAGTGTAGAGACTTAAGAAGAGGGGTCATACTAGATCTGGGTTTTGGTCTCAGGATGGCTCTGGCTGCGGCGTTTTGTACCACTTGTAGGCGCTGGATAAGGGATTTGGGAAGACCGAGGTATAGGCTGTTGACATAGTCAAGCTTTGAGATCACCAGACCCTGCACCACGATCTTTCTGCTCTCCAGCGGTAACAGTGGCAGGAATTATTTTAGCATCCAGAGTATGCCAAAGCAAGCGCCAGTTAGATTTTGGATTTGAAAGCGCATGGAGTGTCTTGTCTATGACAATTCCTAAGTTTTTGACTTTCTCCTTTCTGCGGGCAGGGGCGGTAGATCTTTTGGCCACGAAGAGCTCCAGTCAGGTGTTTCTGGATTACCAAAGAAAACAACTTCAGTTTTGTCAGGATTGCACTTCCGCTGATTGGTATTAAGCCAGTTGAAACCTTTGTGAGGCAAGATCTAATCATTGTCCTGTCAAAGTTGGTTCCGTTTTCACATGTAAAAATCAGCTGAGTGTCATCAGCGTAGGAAACAATTTTGGCGCCCTCTTCCAGAAATGCAAGGGGGGATAGATATATATGTTAAAAAGGGTAGGACTGAGATTGGAGCCCTGAGGGACACCTACATTCATGGCCGGAACCAGAGATGAGAAAGGGGGGGAGCCAGATGTCCTGCGATCTATTTGTCAAGAAGGATGACATCGAAGTTAAGGCACCCCCCCCCCCCCCAGGCTGATGTTGGCAAGCCTCTCCAGGAGCCACTCATGTGGGACCGTATCGAAGACCGCCGACAGATCAAGCAGTATCAGAACAGCCTTGCCTCCCTGGTAGAAATTCCGTCACTTCCAGCAGAGCAGACTCCATACTGTAGTTAGCCCTAAAACCGGATTGGGGCTCATGAAGGAGTTTCCCCATCTTCAATGTGTTTTTGGAGGGCCTTTTTACACGCTTCTCTAATACTTTGGAGAGGGCCGGAAGAAGGGATATTGGCCTGAAGTTGGCAGGGTCCGTCGGTTTGGCGTTAGCCTTTTTTTATCAGTGGAAGAATCTTAGCATTCTTCCATAATTTCGGCATGTTGCCTGAGAGGGAAGCATTAAAGAGCTGGTTTACCCTGGGGTTTATGGTGGGAGATAATAGGTTCAGGATATTCGCTGGACATGGGTCAGTAGGAGAGCCAGATTTAATGCTTTGGAGAAGGGTCAGTGACTCTTCAAGCTGAAACTCCGGGAAAGCTTGTAAAGATGGAGGATCCAAGAGGTGAAATTTACTATTAGAACTAAGGTAGAAGGTCAGTTCTTGTTCTGAGATGTTAGTGATGGCTTGTTGGATCACGGAGATCTTTTTGTGGAAGAACTGAGCTATTTGCTTAGACCATTCTTCCGTGCATGGCCCTTCCTTTGTGCCGGCTTTCGGGCGGAAAAGGATTTAACTATGCTAAAGATTTCCTTACTCTTATTTGGGGCATTTTCTATCTTGGTTTGAAAGATGTTTGTCTTGGCTGCCTTCACGAGAATGTAATGAGCTTTTAAGGTGTCTTCATACACCTTCCTGTCCTCAGGTAGATAGGATTTACGCCATTTCTGTTACATTTTTCTACAATTTCTTTTGCTAGATCTGAGGGAATCGTTAAACCATAGAGCTGGTGGGGCCGACCTCGTAGAGGAGCGGGAAACAACCGGTACCGCTGCACCAATGTTGGTTCGGAGCCATGAATCTATTGAGAGGGCATCTGAGTCGGGGCAGCCAGACAGCTCCGGTGATGAACGACCAAGGGTATTTGTTAACATCGGGATGGATATTTTATGGATCGTTCTGTAATTAGGGACCCTCTTCCCAGCGTTAGCCCGAGGGGCTGTGGCAGAGTTGGGAATGACACATTTTAATCGGAGGTGGTCAGACCAGGTGATGGGAAGAGGTAGGCTTACTGATATGTCAAAGTTGTGAAAGATTTGGTCTAGGTTATGGCCCTTCGCATGTGTGGCTGAAGAAATAGATGGAAACATGTTGCAGGCCTGCAGCGTCTCCAACAAGGAAATTGTGAGTGTCTTTTCCATTGTCCATATGTATATTGAAATCTCCCATAATAAGTCAGTTGTTGTATTTTAAGGCCAGGGAGGTGGTGGCTGTATTAAGCGTAGTAATAACATTTCCAATTGCACCGGGAGGTCTGTAAATCAAAAAAACAGCTATGGTATGATGGGGGATAAGGTACAGGGGAAGCCTAAGGACGCTGCACCCTCGATGTTTTCCATCAGGATGAGAGAGCAGTCTGGTTTTTTTATTGTAAATTATGGCGGCACCGCCCCCCTTCCCACTCGATCGGTCCCTCCTAAGGATTTTATAACCCGTAGGGATGGTCGAGGTGATAGTAGGGTTGGAGGCTTCAGACAGCCACGTCTCAGTGAGAAATAAAAGATCAGGCTGTTCGTCTAAAAGCAGGTCATAAATCTGTGGTTCATGCTTTTGCATAGAGCGAAAATTTTAAAGGGTGGCCTTTAAGTCCACTGTTTTCTTATTGTTAGGTCTCGCCTGAGCCAGCGCTTTAGCGCTGCTCTCGCGAGAGCTTTTGTAAACGGGGGATTTGGAAGTGCAAACTAGTGCTTTCAGGCCTCCAAATACAGTGCATGTGCACCGGGCGCAGGCACCATTTGGCAGCCTGCGTGATCATTTCGTGGACGCTTTGATGTTCTCAGTGAGCCGCGCGGCCACTGAGAACATCAAAGCGGCCGCGAAAGTGCTCACCATTTGCCAGCCTGAATGTCTCCACCCTCCCCCTCTCTGTGTCACTCTCTGTTGCACGTCTGCTGCTCCCCTTCCTTTTGCACTCACTCACCTGTGTGTATCTCGCCATGGATTCCCAGCGCTCTCTCTCTTGCTTCCCAAATCCTGCGTTGCCTTAGCTCCTGCCGTCCCAATCCTCCCGTGTTGCTGCAGTGTTCCTTCCATGCCCCCCAACATCCCCGTGTTCCTTCGCCATTCTAACATTTATCACAACTTCCGCCAGCCTGTCTCCGCACACTCCTCCAGCACACTTTAAAAAATGCACATTTTATTTCGTTTTTTTTACCGAACCAACTAGGATCAGTAACTAAAAAGAAATTTTAAAAAACCTCCCCAAAAAATAAATAATAGAATACAAAAAAACTTTTACCATGCTGCACGGCATCATGTTACCACAGCGCAGATGTTTGGCAGTCTTGCTAAAAGCCATTGGCACTGCCAGTAGGTCACAAAAGCGAGACCTACTGGCTTTAAATATACTTTTTGTATACCTCTAAGGTCTTCTTCGTTGCTGTTTCCCAATCTGTATTTGAGTCCTTCCCCTACACACTTTCTCCTCTTCCAAAAGGCCGCGTGCTGTTCTGGTCTCAAGCTTGAGAAGGCACATACTGCTGTCATCCAAGCGAAGCTCTGCTTGGCACCCTGGAACGAGGTCTGTGTAAGTACACACTCAAAGTAAACAAGCATTGGCATAGCCAATAGGTCTCGCCTTTAGGACCTTATAAGTGTTTAGCCATGCAACAGTTATAGGATATTGTGCTGCATAACTAAATACTTATAAGGTCTCAAAAGCGAGACCTATTGGCTATGCCAATGCTTGTTTTCACACTTATTGTTGCATGTGAGGATCTTGGGAGTGAGCTTCCTGGGCTGGAAGAGAGACCGGTTGCACTTATTGCATCGAAAGTCTACCTCCAAGCTCGGATTAGCCGCTGTACACTGACATAATGGTAGCCGCCTAAGGCTAAGCAGCTTTTCCCTATTGTAATATAGTGGAAGAAACTCACTGGAGGGAAACCAGGTAGCATGGCCGGTGCCGGATGCCTCCAGGATGCTGAAGGGCGCAGACGAGCTTGCCTTCGCCGTGCCTTCAGGGCGCCAGCAGCGCGCCCCCTGCGCGCGTCCGTTTGCATCGGGAATATATAGGCTTATGCCTATGATGCAAACTGGAGTTCAATCCTGAGAGACTCTTGAACCCTTGTTAGGCTCCCGCTCACATTCGCGAATCGTGTCCTAGATCAGGGAACGAGAGAGAGGGCCCGACAAGTGCCCATGAGCTCATTATACAGGGTTCGTGGACCTCAAAGCAGTGTTCGTGGGCCTCAGAGCTGCGCTAGAGGTCTATGAACCTTGCGGCACAATGTACTTTTTAGGTCTCGCTTGAGACAGGGAATGAGCGGTCATTTGCGAGACCTTCTGTTAACTCAGAGGCTTTGAGCCCACGCGTAACTTACCATTCCATGGCTTTATCGTCACTTTCGTTTTTAGGTCTCGCTGAGCCCCAGCGCTTGCGCTGGCTCGGAGAGACATTTTATAGTTGGGATTTTCAAAGTGCTGCCGTGGCCTAAAGCATCAGTGCACGTGAACGTGCACGCGCGCAGCGCCATGTGTCTTTCCTCGGCAGCACGCACGCGATCGCAATCGCTTTCACTTTCGTGGCCGCGGCCGCGTGGCGAAAGCTTGTTGCGGTTGCAAACCGGCCGATTTCTTGTTTGTAGCCACAAAAAAACGGTCGTACTTCTGGCCACCGGTTTTGAATCTGGGCTTAGGCTCAACATCCTGTGATTCTGGTCAGATCACTCCCATCTCCTCGTGTTTAAAAAAGAAAATAATTGTGTGACCTAGTCCAGGCATGTTGTAAGTGCTCTAACATTTATCTGTTTTAGTCACCGTGTTTGACAGCTCCGGATCAATCACTCGCTGCTATTAACATGTAATGTCATTGACGTTTCAAGGAGCATTGTACAATATTCACCTCCGAAAAAAAGTTGTGTGATGCCACTCGTGTGGGGTCATGAAGATCAAAGGGCATTTGATGTAACATTAACTGCCCTTTTGCTGAAATGTTGCCGCTGTGAGTTTCATGGGAAAACAAGGAGCTTTACTGCGCGCGCACTCCCAGTGCAAACAGTTTCTCTCCACAGTAACATGGACGACGTTACCGAGTCTGCTAGTTATCTGCAATTCATGACTAAGTACCCAGTATCTACTTCAAAGCCTGCGAGGGTCATACCACTGGCAATCACACTCGAACAAACACGCATTCCAGTGCTCTGTTTTCATCGCTAGTTTATTTCTTCGTTTGCCATGAGCACATGCTGTGAGCTTTCAAGTGTCAGAAGGAGCAGCAAATTTGCTTTCATCTCCTAAGCCTCATTTTGCATAAAACTTAACTGAAATGAAAGAAAGTCAAAACACGAAAGGATAAAACGACCCCTCACTTGAACATGAAATTGTGGAGGTGACAAGTGGCCTCCCTGCCAAGTAATGAAACCATTAAAAGCCCAAGTAATACTTTTAATCCTCAAGGATGAACATATTTGGTTCAACAAATTATCGTGTTTTTTCCATCATTTCATGATAAAGCTACACTTGGGAGCTGATTTAGAGTTTGACGGATACACCAACAAAATGATGGTGTGGTGGAAGAAACACCACCAACGTCTCACCCTACTTTATGGCGGGAGCCGCTGCAAATGAAACATCTGTGTCAGCACTTCCCTTCCCATCATGTTACACCCTGTCTCCAAACTCAGGTTTCTCTCCTGCCTCCTAGCCCTGACCACTTCCAACTCTTTCCCATGACTCCTCCCCTCTGCACCAGTGGCGGCCGACGAGGGGGGTTGTGGGGTGTCACGGGGTGGGTGTCGCAGTAGAGGTCACGGGGGGGTGCAGTGGGGGTGTCACATGGGGGTGAATAAAAAAAATAAACTTTCCTTGCCACCGGGTCCCGTGTCCTGCATCTCTGCTCCTGCTCTACTCCCTCCGACTCCAGGAACAGGACTCAGGCAGCCAGGCTGCTTTCCCTAAGCCAATCGCAACACTGCAATGCAGAATTGTGAGTGGTTTGAGCGCTTGTGACATGGAGCTCAGCCAGGGGCTCGAAGGGTGGGCATGTTCTCCACACAGTCTGTAATGCAGCATGCGTGGAGAACGGGGAAAGTGCGCATGACTTGTTTGGCGGCCCGAGAGAGCCGACCAAACAGTCATTGCGTACTTAGGAGTAGGCAAACCACTCCAACCCCACCCTGCTCCGAGAGCAGGGCAGCCCCACCCACTCACCCGCAAGCAAAGCAGCACAAAGCATAAAATGATAATGATGCAAAGTTATTATCATTTTATGTTTCAACTATGCACTGCTTAAAAGCAGTGGGGCGACACTCCTCTGCCATAGCGGAGGAGCCATCACTGCTCTGCACCCTCTTCACTCCGTCCACTTCCTGTTGCTGTGCCACTCCACCACCATCTTAGGTTTCCAGAACTAATATGTATTTCACAGACCCACATTAGCAGTCTGCCTTATGTGGTGAGGGTGGTCAGCCACAGACCCGCACAGAGACACTTCCGCGCAGTTCCTTGACAGGAACTACGATAGTTTACAAGGAGGCCTGTCAAAGAGGATGTATCATTGAAATTTTGGTGAATTTGTAACCCTAAATTGGGTAATTGGTCTGCCATCATCTTCCGAGGTGCTCACTCATAAAACCGTGAACATGCTGCCGTTGGGAAAGCAGGCTTGCCTATCCTGTAAATTGAGCATGGAAGCAATTGGTTTGGCACCTTTCCTTATAATGCCCATCCCTATGTCGAGGTAGTGTCATGGATCAAAAGAATCTGCGCACACAAATTTATGATAAAAGTTGTGTTCATTTATTGGAGCATCCAAACACCTCTGCAGCAGGATTACAACTGCCCAACACACCGTTTAGAATATGGAATGTGATACAAACATCAACAATCTTAGCCAAGGGAGAAAACCAGGTAAAAATACAATGATGTAAGAGATAAAAATGTAGGACCATTACAGAGCCCACATTCTACCACATTAACTTACCACAGGTTGCGATTCCACTTTTCTTCATCCTATGAAGATGCACCATTCACTGTGTGTTGGAAGCCGTTGTCCCAGTCCCGCACTACTGTCACTAAGTGCGCGATCCGGGGCTCCCCACTCAACGTTGGGCCAAGTAAGGACACCGTTTGAGATAGCCCTGCTCACCCCCTTAGTAGCTTGGCAAGAGCAGCCAGGCCTATCTCCAAGGCAATAGTGTTCAGTATGTGCAACCACGCCCACAGCAGCCCCCTGGTGACACCACAAATGAACTCCACACAAGTTTGATAAAGACAAGTATAAACTTTATACAAAAATATATACGATCAGACCACATGATACATAAGCCAAAATAGAATAAAGGGTAATATTTCTTCTGGCTGACTGGTAGGTTCAAATCTCAACCACCGCTTTCAACATGCTAGGCTGGTTACAATGATAGAATCATACACGTTGCAATAGACAAACAATATTGCACTGTGTAACGATTTAATCCTGTGCTGGGCAAAGGAGAAATAATACAATGCGTAACGATACACCCCGGTACCTGCAATGGGAAAAACAAGCATTTGCAATGCAATAGGTCTCGCATTACGCGAGTATCCGCTATTGACATTGCAAATAACAATGCCTTTTATTTTTGTTTTCGTTTCTAAAACAAATAAAAGGCATTGTCATTTACAATGCCAATAGCTTAAACTCGCGTAAATGCGAGACCTATTGCATTGCAAATGCTTGTCTTGCTTCTTATTGGTGAGTGCCTGTCGGTTTCATTTCTTCCCTGGAGCCTGGACAAAGTACTGATTGCTTTCTTTATTAGTGTTCTTCCGCTGCTCACGCTCAGTAAAAAACTTGCAACTGATCGCACTGTGAGCAGTAAGAGAAACCGATAAAACATACAAGATATAGACGAATCAGCAGCTTCCAAGAATTGTGTGTACATTTCAACATTTTCAGCCAATTCTTATGTGGCTTTTACCATACAGGCAGGGCTTTAAGTGGGATGAAAAAATTCGGGGGTCTCTCAAAGGGGCGTGGCCAATGTAATTAAGGGCTGGTCTTAAAAACACATAAGCTATAAATCTGTGCTTAGCATAGTGTGTTGCCAGACTTGTATTTTGCTGTTTCTGTCATTGCATCCAGATATAGGATAAAACAAGTAACATCATACCTACAACAACGCAGGACTATTGGCTTTGTCAATGGTTGTTAGTTGCATAAGATACGCAGGACTATGGCTTGTTGTATATAATATCGAAAAAGCTTCCACTTAAAGCCCTGCTGATACCAGGACGATGTTTCTGCTCCCGAGTTTCAAAAAGAGAAGGGAAATCCAGAGAGAAAATGACTCTCTAAAGTATTTCCCTTCTCCTACAACGTTCATCTGGCATGACGTCATGTCGTAAATTCTCCACTAGTGAGAAGAGCATTGTGAGCAGCGCACATCGATGTGCCTGCTGTCACTGCAGTCCGGAAGAAACACGGACCGCCTGTGCCAGGGCACAAAACAGAGCCCGATAGAGACCCGTTTTGAGGCTCCCTTAAAAAAAACTGCCGGTGCTCAGACCCGGTGAGACCCGGCCCACTTAAAGCCCTGCATACAGGCTAATTCTCTGCTTGTAGCCACTTGCACTTAGTCGTGATCTACTAAAAGACAAGACAGCCCAGTGGGCGGTGCTCTTACCGATACAACTGCATAAGATGTCAATGTCACCAAGCCCGACTCAATCTTTCATCCATGTGAAGATAAGAGAACAAACCTCATTGCGTTGCTTACATCAAATACCCACTTTAAAGTTTTATAGAAAACTTCTCGTTGTCGGCGTGTGCTATCTAATTGGACAGAGTCATCAAGCTTTATTGAATTTTTACTGAGCTGCATGACTAGAATCAGAGAGGGTACTTCAGCTGAAAGGCAAAGAGCGATGCAGACTAAAACAAGCATTGGCATAGCCAATAGGTCTCGCCTTTGGGACCTTATGTGTTTAGCCAGAACTTTTGGCTATGTTGTAGAGCATTGTGGCTGCTGTTCATTATGTTGAAAAGTTATATTAAAAAGTGTGAAGCATATTTGTTACCTTATACAAACGAAGACGACATCATATACAACTGAAAAACCTGATTAAAAAAAGTTTTTAACATAAAAAATGTCTTAAACTTTTTTTGTACTTGCACTGCTGGCGAATTTTTCCTGCACTGAGTGGTATTGTGTGGAGTGTATGTTGCGTTCAGTAGAGTGTAATTATGTGGCGTGTAATTATGTGGCACTCAGTGGTATTTGGAGTGTATGGTGCAATATAATTATGTAGCATATAATGAAAGATTCTGGATGAGTTTGAAAGTGAGACAATGCCGAAAGGGGGAGGAAAAATTAAGAAGGGGGGGGAGGGGGAAGCAGGGGGGGGGGAGGGAAGAGAGATTTAGAGAGCGAGATTTAGAGAGACATAGATTTAGAGAGAGAGAGAGAGAGACATTTTCAGGTAGAGCTTCGGCCCAGGTACCCCCTTCTTTGGAAGCAGTATCTGGGGGTTACTGAACCCCCTGCTCCCCGTCACACAAACACAGGCAGGCAGGGCAGCGGAACAGGCAGGAAACTGCACTCTAAGCGGCCATTTTCCATATCTCTGGCCAGCTGCAGGAAAAAGTTATACCAAGATGGCATGCGCGGCTGTTGCACCGCTGCCGGAGAGAGGCGAGCTCCTGAGTCCAACGGACCCTAAGAGGTGCTCGGCAGCAGGTCCTGGGTCTGGTGAACAAAGTGAATAAACACTCATTGACAAAGCCGATAGGCTTGGCTTGTGAATAGCGTGCTCACGTTGTGGTACACTACGCATTAATACATGAAAAGAACACGCACAAGAGCAGAAACACTGAAAGGGCAACACACATACAAATCCCCACACACTGAGCAAGACTGCAACACGTACTCGTGCAATATTGCACGCACATACAGGCACACATGCAGGCATGAGATACCCGTGCACACACCGGACCCCAGATATCCAGACACCCGGGATGGTTAAAGACTAACTGGCATAAAGCTACCCATGGACTAAACAGAGGACTTCTCTCTTGTGCACATACACGCAATAACATCACAAACACGTTAGTCAGCAGGCATACACAGGCTTTTATTTGACATAAATAATTCAACAAATCCGCCTTTCTAGTAGATTTTTTTCCCATCGAAATGTAGATGCCCCTAATCAGAATTTAGGAATGGACTTGGAGGTCCAAAAGTTCAAACTGTAGTGGCCACGAACAGGTCCAAACGCATGCTGAATAGAGCATCCCGGTTCAATGAGGCATTTCGGGGAGTATAGGGGGAGGAGGTTTGGGAGACAGAGCGAAAAGTGAGAAGAGGAGGTACTAAAATAAAGAATCCAGTTTTTGTGAAACTTAGATTCAATGGGCAGGAATGTGAAAACGAGAGAATCTTAGTTTTAGAGAGTGCTGTCCAGAGAAGGACAGTAAACAAATATTCTGCTAATGAAACTGTAGATTTGTGCTGAAAATAGGGAAGAAAGTAAATATATGTGTATCATTGACACTGAGGTGCTAAGGAAAACCAGCGCGGTCGCGAAAGTGAAAACGCCCGCGCTGGGTTAATTAGTAATGCAGGTAATGAGAGCAGATGGCGTTGTGTGGCAGGCTGCGCGTAACCGCAAGCCTTAGGCCGTGGGCAGCTACAATTCCAGGCAAGGTGGGACAAGCACCCGCCTGTGGCCAATTGCGTGCTGTCTTTTTAAAAAAGACGCACGCAAAGGCCAATCGCTTGGGCGCCCCCCGCCCCCCTCCCAAAAAAAAACACACGCACGAGCTTGTGGTCCCACTTTGAAGCCCTTACAAAAAGTCTTGCAGGGCAGCGCATGCACGCTCGCTCAGGCGAGACCTAACCAGACCCAACTGCCCAGCATTATTAGTGATGGACAGATTGACATGCACAAAAATGCACGTGCAACATCAGAAACTATTGGAGGGTGACGCCAAGGGGGTTCATGAAAGACCCAGCAAACAAATATTTGCTTTAGCCCAGAACCAGTATACAGTGTGTAGTACCCCACCCTTCTGTGGGCAGCCCTTTAAAAGTACACTTTTGAAAGCTGTGGTGCTTTTGTCAGGAAACAAGGTTTACCAAGCTGTCTTTACCTCGCATTACCTTTACCAGGCATTACCATTACCACGCAAGTCTTTACCACGTATATTTATGTCGTTACAACGAAAATCTAAGTATATATCAGGTAAGTGAAATCCATTTTTTATATATAAGGAATTAGGGTAAGGGCCTTTTAAGGGTTGAGGGGTGGGTAAGGGTTTTACGTGGTAAGGGAGTTTTTGGGGTGGGTAGGAGTATTGGATGGTAAGGGAATTTTTAGAGAGCATAGGGGTATTGGGTGGTAAGGGTATTTTGATGGTTTAGGGGTGGGTAAGGGTATTGGGTGGAATGGATGTGGTTAAGGGTAGAGTAAGAGTATTGGGTGGTAAGGGTGTTTTTAGGGGTTAGGGGTGGGTAAGGGTATTGGGTGGTAAGTGTGCATGAAAGACCCGGTAAATACATTTTGGGGTTAGCCAAGAAATAGTATACAGTGTGTAGCACTCAGTCCTTCTATTGGCAGCCCTTTAAAAGTACACTTTTTAAAGTGGTGTTGCTTTTGTCGGGAAACAACATTTATCAAGCAGTCTTTACTACAAATTACCATTACCACGCAGGCTTTTACCACGCATTTGCCTTTACCACACATATGCCTCTACAACAAAAACGCAAATATATATATCAGCTAAGTGAAACTATATATATGATGATCAAGGCCCTCAGGGGTCGAAACGCGTCATGGCTGTGCATGAGAAGAGGAATAAACACTGATTCTGCACCAAACTGTGGTCCGTGCTCTGGTGTTGGAGGCGACAGCTGGAAGAACGGTAGAGTGTTCTTTAGGGTAAGGGTGTTTTAAGGGTTATGGGGTGGTAAGAGTTTTGGGGTTTTGGGGTGAGTAAGGGTATAGCATGGTAAGGGAGTATTTGGGGTTTGGGTGGGTAAGGGTATTGGGTGGTATAGTCATATATCCCTTTTGTCATTTAAAAATACATTACAAGACATTTTCAAGCCTGCAAAGAGTGGGCATAAAAAGCTCACATTACTAGGAATAAATCGCTGTTTAGAAGCTGTAGATAAAGAAATCACGCCTGAGGGAGGAAGAAGTGAAATGAGTATGAAATGGTGATTCTACCATAACCATTTTAAAGAAGTTACGGCCATAAACTCCCGGTGTACTCTCCTGAGTGCAGATAGTATGATAGAATGCCTGTGTGCAAAGAGTAGAGTAGAGTCCAGGCCATGACTGGTCCCCTAACGAATAGGTGAATCCAAGAAATAATTTGTGGCTGATGAGGCTAAATGGTATTTATTCCACCCTTTTGAGATGTACCTGTACAACACGGAGTTCCTATATCCGTGTAGTAAGTAGTTCATAAGTCAAGTAAGAGTACAAGAGCAGCTATGCTCAACAGTCATTTGCAAGTTGAGGGTCAAACGATGAAGCCAGGTGACACACAAGGTGCCCTGTGTAGTCTAAAACCAAGCAACAGCTCATCACCTGTGACATACGCCAGTGACACATACTGTAAAGCCTATTTAAGGCACTTAGGTAGTTTAGGTTTGCTGCCACCCCACTGTCCTGTGGTTAAACAATTACGCAGCTGTGGCACTCCTTGTCACCAGTTGCCCCCAGAGATACTTGGTATCTAAAAAGTGATATAGACCGAAAACTATAATCAGGGCCACTGGAACTATGCGGCAGGAAAGGGGCAAAGTATGCAGCAGGGTTAAGTAAATTATGAGGCAAGAAAAAGGCAAATTTTGCGGCATAATGCAGCACATTTTTAAAAAATAGTTTTACTTTAATATTTTGTACTTTTTACACTTGTTGACACTATCTGGGCATTGGATGCACCTCATTAGTACCAGTTTAATACCGAACTATAGCAATTAGCAACAGCAAGGTGACCAGTCAACCTTTACATAAGACCTTCCAATGTACTGTAACACGTGCTATTGAGTTTTTAGTAGCTTTTGAACCGTTTGAGCTACAAACTTTGTTTGTTAAAATCTGCAGATTATGCAGCAGATGACGGATTAAGTGGCAAATCTACAATTATGTGAAAATCACTGCGGCCGTACAATTGCATAATTCGAATGGCCTAGACTATAAATATGTTAACACACCCTCAGTCAGGAGGCGTATAAACACAAATAGATGTCTAGCATACCTTTATAGAAAGTAACCACAAATTTGCTTCCCATATCGTAGAAGAACAAAGTACGCCTACAATTAGACATAAGCTACTGTGGTGTCCAAAAACGTGTTCTGTGTAAGGATACACTGTGTGAGAATACACTTGCATCTTAGGAGGTAAGGAGGACCACCTCTGCAGCTGCAGATAATGTTGTCAGCCTAGATGTAATGTGTACGAGGCACACGGTCTGCTAGTGTAGAAGTATGTGTTTGTGTTTTCCCCCATGCATATTCTGACCTCCTATACCAAACGGGGATTACTTCGAGGGTCACGGAGGACACCTGTGAAAACCATCACTTGGGAGGTAAGATGGTAATACTAAATACAGGTTTGATACTATGGTCAATTTTACATGCAACATACACAGGGCATGTTCTTGAACACCACAGTAGCTTTTGTTCAATTGTAGGCATACTTTGTCCTTCAGTACGATATGGGAAGCAAATTTGTGGTTACGGTCTATAAACGCATGGTGCACATCTATTTGTGCTTATATGCCACTCTGGATTGTGGGTGCGCTAACATGATTATAGTTCTCGGTCTAGATCACTTTTTAGATACCAAGTATCTCTGGGGGCAACGGGTGACAAGGAGTGCCTTAGTTGCGTCATTGTTTGACAACTGGACATTGGGGTGGCAGCTAACCTAGCCTACCCAAGTGTCTTGAAAAGGATTTACAGTATGTGTCATTGGCATATGTGTGTCGCCTGGGTTCATCGTTTGACCCCAACTTGCAAATGACTATTGAGCACAGCGGCTCCCATACACCCTTTCCTCCATGATTTACCATTGACATACATGTATATTTTTCCACAGATACTCTTACTCGATTTATGAACTACTAACTACACGAACATAGAACTCACAGTGTTAAACAGGTATATATCACAAGGGTAGAAAAAATACTATTTAGACTCCATCACAAATGGTTTCTTGGATTCACCAATTCGTTAGGAGGCCAGTCGTGGCATGGGCTCTACTCTTTGCACACGGGCATTCGATTGCACTATCTGCACTTTGCATGCTGGGGAGTACAGCGGGAGTCTACGGTCGAAACTTCTTTAAAACGGTCATGGGAGAATCACCATTTCATTCTCGAGGATTAGTGTGTTTTCTGTGTTGTCAGCCTTTTATGTACACTCTTTGCAGCCTTGAAACAGTGTTGTAGACGAAACATGTGTTGGCTGCCTCATTGGAGATACACTGTATGTAACACAAAGAAGATTTGAAGAAGAATACAAGTCAAGAATATGAGAAAAACACACTGACTTTTACTATCGATGTTTCATTGTCTTAAGAGACTGGTCAGTACTTGTGACTGCGTGCTTCAGTACGTTTTTTCTCACTTACACTTACCATGCTGGGGATCTGGTCCAGGACGGAACATGCACCCATGGTGGCATGGTGTCCGTATCAGGTGAGCACGACGTCTGGGACAGCCTTTGCCATTATTTCCTCCCACTCTGACCAAATGCTTGATGTGCCAACCCTATAGCATAGCCCTCATTAGGTCTCGCCTGGCGTGGGCTGAGCACATGCGCAGTCTCGCTGGCGAGATGTAATGATTTGGGGTATTTCCTGTAAAGGGCATTAAGCCCCGCCCCTCTTTTCCATTTGCCGGCATGCTAAACGGTGGCCAGCCATTGGAAAAGAGCTCCTTGTGATGTTTTTGTTCTGCTTTTTCGGCCGTCCCATTTGGACGGCCTCGCCTGCTTTGCGTTCGTCGCAAAAGGTTTCTTATCTTTATGGGGCCATGTGTTTCAACATATGGCCCCATAAAGACAAGAGATCACCGCCGGGAGCTTCATCGGCTGTGCGTTCCTACGGACGTCCTTCTTTTGTTTTTATGGGCAAGTGACGCGTCCTGGTGGTCATTATGGATTGGGGTAACTTCCGTAGTACAGTCAATAAAAGAAACGCTTGAAAGAGTATGGCTGCATAGAAGGATCACATTTGATATTTCTAGAAACGCTACGTTGTTACCTTACAATTAGCCAGTTCCATGATGGCCACTCTGCGTTCCACCGCTTTCTGCGTCTGTAGGTCACCACGGAGACCGACTGTCACTGTGTGCAGCGGCCGCGACTCGATGACGTCACAAAATCCATCTCCACGTCACCCTGTTTGGTGAAGATGGCGGAAGCCGAAGATGAGAGCAACAAACCGCTGGTGAGGAGGGAGGGAGTGAGTGTAAGAGGATGGGGCTAGGCTCCCTCCAAGGATCTGTGAGTGGTGCTTTAAACGGGCGCAGGAAAGAGGCAAATAAGCGCTCTGTGCAAGAAATTTGGTGGAGGGCAGAGTCAGCAAAGACCCCACCCTATAAATTGTGACTGGGTGGGAGAGGAGGGATTCATACCACCAGTCTGTCAAAATTGAAAGCTGCCTCTGTAATTGTTCGTGAACCATCATTCTTTTTTTTGCATTGGGCTTAGTTAAATACTTTGAGAGCGCACAGAAGCAAGTTTTTTCCTTTCCTAAAAGGAGGATTTAAGTACCCTTAATAGTAAATGTAATTATATAGCGCTTACTACCCCTGACGAGGCGTCATGAGAACCCTTGTTAAGCACTAAACAAGTTTGGCCTTTACGCAGTTAACCAAATCTGCCTCTCGCCTACTCCTTTTAGATGAGTATGTTTCGTTTCCCCAAAAACCTCTACATCCCACCTGCACCAATATCTATCTACACGACCCTTCATGCAGCATGACCGATCCAGTTGTATGTGGCTTCTTCAGTGTTTAGAACGTTTTGTACAACATCACAATAAAAGTACAATATGGGGCTTCAGAAAGACGACTGATTTTAGGTTTGTAACAAAGGGAGGTAGTACATAAGAGGGGGGTTCAAAAACCGTCCTTACCCATTTGATTGCGCGTACATTGGTGTGAAGTGTAGTGACCTTCACCTAGCCTGTTAGCTGTTGTAATGTAGTCTGTCGTTTGTGGGCTTGTCAGTTATTAGGCTGCAAGCAGCTGCACTGGTGTTACTTTACTGTTGCAGAAGTTGATATTAAAAAGGAAGATAATTGAAACAAAAGCATTGAGTTGGCTGAGGCAAATTTAGACCCAGCTTATAGTCAATACATTAAAAGCAGAAAGATCGCAGGCTGGGTGGCTGGGGCCCAGATACACCCTGCTAATATATTACATTTCAGATATTGTAAGCCATTCTGCACCCACTACCTAATTGTTTCTTGGAGCTGTGTGACACAATATAGCCACTCCACAAATGGAATTGGAGAGGCTTAGGAGTATCAACTATGGAACGGTAAGTGCATGCTCGACCCCCTGTGATTACAACCAATTACATGTGTGTTTATGTAAAGATCGACGTCTTAAACCACTAAGGGGTAGATTTACAAACATTTGCGCTGTGTTAGCGTCACATAAGTGACGATTACCAACTCAAAAGGTTTTTTTTGCTGTTTACTTTCCAGCGCAAAGCTTGTTTTGCTCTGGAAAGCACCCTTGAAGTAGCGCAAAGCAACGCAAAGCACTGCTTTGCCTTACTTAGCGCCGAGGGGGTGTTACATGGGTGGAACTTGGACGTTCCCATGCAACCACCCTTGCCTTTTGACGCAAAACCATATTTACAAAAGATTTGTAGACATGGCTTTGCACAAAAAGTTCACGCCCCTTCAAAGGAGACGCTAACAGGAGAAATGCTTTCATTTCTCAGTACTTTTCGACTTTGCATGTGTGCTGCACAGTGCAGCACGCGTACAAAGTGGGAAAAGCTTTCCATCGTGTCTAGGCCTAGTATTTTTTTTTTTTTAAACATTGTTTATTATCAAATAACACGTAAAGAGCGGAGCTCTGTAACCCAGAGACTTCCGTAGCATCAATATACATTGGGACTCTGACAATTTGTCTTATACACAGAAGTACTTAAAAGGCATTGCAGTTAAATCCAAACATAAGAAAAAACATACAAAAACCCCCCCACCCCATCGCACTGTCGACCCCGCAAGAGCAATATATACAGTCAAAGCCACGTCTAGGCCTAGTATTTTGTACAAGAAGGGTACCCTTCCTATACAAAACCTATGCTAGACACATACAGACACGCTACCACTTTAGCGCTAAGGTGTGTGCTTGGCCGCTGAAATCCGCACCGGTGCAAGAGAAAGCAGAGGAGAGATCCATATCTCTGAAGATATAGAGCGCTCCTGCTCCCTCACTATCGCGCAACGTAGCGCAGCCTCGCTGGGCACTGCGTTGCATGGCTAAATGGTTGTAACATGGTTGGGTGTGACGTGTTGATGCAAGGGTGCTAAAAAATGAGGAAGAGTGGGACGCCTAGGGATTAGTATTTATATCCGTTCAGTGTCTGGAGGAGGTGAATGGGCGGGGGCGCCGTACTGCTCAAGTCAGTGTGGAGAAGAAGAGAAGACACTGGTTCCCTCTCGATTTTCCTAGTTTTTTTAACACCCTCGCATCAACACGTCACACCCAGACGTGTTACAACCATATAGAGGTCCGCTTGTAATTAAGGGCTATACTGCCCTTCTTACAGCCCCATCCATATGGGTCCACTTCTTTGGGCCACCCTCCCAGCAGGAACTGTGACGAGGACCGGTTGGTCCTCTTTGACCTCCTGGCCGGGTTGGAATTATCACCGTCCTCGCGACACTGTCTGGTCGCTCTACATTGCCACTCAGCCCTGAAGAAGTCACGGGATAGTTCCCTTATGTGACGAAACACGTGTTGGCTGGTTGTTTTTCGTTGCTGCATTATTAAATACTTTTGAACAATAGACTGGTGTTGACCACAGAAATTGGTACATTACGAGACATTTCTACTATTGATTTTATCCTCATTTCGTGTGCCCAGGACAGTGTTCTCATTGTTGGTGTGGGTTTTTTGACTCACACAGTTATGTGGGTTACAGGGTATTTCCCCCGACCTGGAAGCACCGTGCACACTCTTAGCATAGCAGACACAACGCAAACTAGCCTGAGCGCCAATCTTCCTATTTTTACTAAAAACCGTACACCGAGATAGTGTTTTTATATAGTGCGTCACATTTCTTTGTGCCGTTTCTAAGCACCTTAAAAAACAGATGTTACAATTACCCACTTTATGGTACTCTGTTTCTCAATTCAGAAGAAAGGAAGGCTAAGTCTGCCCTGCTAGGATTTGAACTCCAATGCAGGGGCTCAAGATGATTGCACCGTTGCTAGAGTGCTTTATTTTTTCTTGGTGTAATAGAAAATGTTAGGTTACTGCCTACAGCTGTTGTAGCAATTGTGTCTGCATGAGGAAAATGGCATAGTTTATATACTTGCTATGGCCATGGTACAAAGAGCAACCCATTAGACTAGTAAATGCCCCTTTGCCCCAGGAACAGCTTTAGTTGTTTTGCCTCCCTTGTGTAATAAAAAGGACATTACAAATAAATACATAGCGACATACATAGAAAGACTTGGGTTATCCCTCTTCATCCACTGGTCTTTTCAACTGTCATTCATATGGAGCTGCGTACCACTACAACCTACATCATGTGTTGTTAATCTCTTGCTCTGCAAGTAGCAACTTGTTGTCTGATCACATGTTAACACGTTAGCGCCGTGCTAGTGAACCAACACAACTTTGCCAATGCCTTTCTATCTTTCCATTCTTTATAATTTTTTAGTCATCGATGTGTGCTTGAATAATGTCTTCAGGTAAGAAATTCAAAATCAATAGCACCTTTCATTTGTGCCGATTGGAATCCTTTCAAAATTTTTATTCGATTCAGACCGCTTCTGAGGTCAATAAATACAAATATATGATATGAAGTAACTGGATTTAAACTTTTAGGGTTGCTTTAAAACTCATTATAGGCATTGTAGGTTAAAATTGATGAATAAAAAGACATAAGTTTATAATTATCAAGTATATGCGCTTTTAAAACAATTCTAAGAAACTCTTTAAAAACGTAAACAGGTTATGCCAAACAAATTGATTAGGAGACATGCACAGCGTAATTAAATCTTGAGTTAGAATGACGTATTTTAAACATATAGGGTTTATAAAACATTGTCGTGCCTCCACCAAAGTCTGATTTGGACAAACAAAAAGAACATGGAAAGATCTTGTACTCCTCCATTGCACAAATCACAGATACGCGAGTAATGCTCAGGGAGCTTCCATCTGGAAAAGTAAACTTTTACCAGAAGAGTTCCTAATCTCAAAAGAAACATAACTGTAGATAACGCGCAGGAGTTTTATATTCTCAATTTTCTGTAAACGTTTTGAAGTGCTTTAATTGTGTGCAGTGCTCTCTATCTAGTGCCAAGCTTATTCTTGATGTTGTGTGTTTTAAAATTATCTTCAGATGTGCCTGGAGACCAAGCCTGCAAAAGGGCAACAGTGCATTGAGATACTTCAAGGGCTATTTTGAGATTCTTATTAAAAGTGTTCAGTGATGAATCTTCTCCAAAAGTCTCTAGTTTTAATATATGTCTTAAGGAGCCAGGGGTTGCATGTAGAAGATTAAAGGCCCACCGTATAATATTAGAAATCGCTCGAGCGTCCATACTTGTTAAGGATAGCTTGAGGCGTAAGGCTTCTACGGGGACCAATTGGGTGACTTTCAGCAGTTTTCGAAGGATAGTCTCTTCTTTCACTTTTATTGGTCGCCAGATTTTAATCTGTATCTATTCCAAGGCATAAAACAAGATAGGTGGATTTTTCATGTTGTAAACCTCCAGCATGGAATTAAAATGCCTATTCCCAATTGAGCAATAGAAACTCTGTAATGCCCCGACATGGGACTCTGCCTTTCACCCAAGGTGCTGAAAATGGGAAGCATTTTGAAGGTTATATGAAAAGATTCGGCCCAAATAAACGTATTCAGTGACCAGGTAAAAGGCGAAAATTTCCTTCTTCCTCTAAAAGGCAGAATTTTAGTTTTGGAGATATTAGGGACCAGAAAATTCTCTTTTGAGTATCTATTTAATTCGACTAAATTTCTTTGTAGGCCAATAGGGGTACGGTCGAATATAAAACAATATTGTCTGCGTACATTAGTCTGTGGATTTCACTTTGCGCTCGCTTAAGGGGAAAATTATTAATTTGGGAGAAGTACCCAGGTAGATCACTTATATAGATGGAAAATAAAAAGGGAGCAAGGAGGCAACCTTGTTTTTGACCATTCATCGTGGGGATTGGACTAGTTAGGCCCCTTTCTCCACCCATTTTGACTCTACACCATGTTGCTGTGTGCAGAGTTATGATTGTTAGGAGATCATCAGGTATCCCTAGACTCTCTAGCTTCTTCCATAGCCTTGGTCTATCTAAGCTGTCAAAAGCGGTTGAAAAGTCAATAAATGCATAATAGACTATTTGTGATTTTAGGACTATGTACTTATCAAGGACAGTCTGAAGGATAGCGATGTTGACTGTGACTGAGTGATTTGGGCGGAAGCCGGCCTGTGTCGCAGGAATCACATTGTTCGAGAATGCGCATCCTTTTAAATGGTCCAATACACATGCTGCAAAGATCTTACCAGTGGGGTTAAGGAGAGCAATTTGTAATTAGTTGGATTCAATCTAGAACCTTTTTTCAAAAGGGGGGCCACAATACTACTTCGCCAAGATTTTGGTATGTTCCCGGTGCCAAAACAGTTTTGAATCAGAGGGGTTAAAAATGTACTCCAGCCTTCAGGGTCTGATTGAAGGACTTTGATCGGGATGTTGTCTGGGCCCATTGCTGCTGATGGTCTGGCGGTGTTAATGAAGGTGGCGATCTGCATAGATGAAGTAGCTAGTATGTTCTGTTCCGATTGGTCTTTTTGTCCGGGGGACTGACTAAGTAAGGCTTGTATTTGATTGTTAGATTTATATAATTTTAGAATATGTTTTTCCCATTCAGATGATGTGACTGGCGACGCCTGGATTGACTCTCTTATCTCCATTTGTATGGCTACTATATACAAGAATGCCTTGCTATTTCCACTTTTTACTGCAGTGTGGATGTCAACTCAGTTTTTATCCTCTTGGGCTTGCTTTTCTTTTTCTTTGTTCTGTTGACGAAGTTTTTTCAGCTTTCCGGTTGGAATCATATTTTCCTGTGATGCATATTAAAACTAACAAGCACTGGCATAGCCAATAGGTCTCGCCTTTGGGACCTTATAAGTGTTTATCCAGCACAATATCCTTGGTGCAACAACATTAACTGTTGCATGGCTAAACACTTATAAGGTCCCAAAGGCGAGACCTATTGGCTATGCCAATGCTTGTGTTTGTTTTGTATACAAGCTGGAGCGTAAAAACAGGTAAGCAAGTACACCGCCTGCCATACCAGCACACAATTTTCCCCAGATGCACTGTGGGAAATGCAGTGCATAATCACGCTCACTTCAGTTGAAAGTAGGATCTTTCATTTGGTCATTCAAGTAAAAAGATCATCTCCCATATCTTTGCTGAGAAGCATCCTAGCACTTCAGCTACCTCAGGCACGGAACTCAAAAGAGGTTTCGAGTTACTGAGACATAACTACTGCAGTGCTGGATACAAGGGATGAACTCTGTTCCAATTTAAAGAAATGATCTTATATCACACCAGCCCTCAAAGAAGTGCACTGGCTTCCGGTGGCCAATAGTCCAAACATTTTTACACCATTTTCAAAGCCTGAAAGAAAAAGCACAAATTGCAGCCCGCCTTCCCGAAATACAGCACTGAAATGCAATCTGGGGTCCAATAATGTACATTTCTCGTTCAGACCTGACACCGTTTACCCTGCAGGTACTTAAATGTCTACCTTCTTACCAGTTCTCTACCCGCTGAAGATCAGATCGGAGAAGTTCACCTAAAAGCGATCCTTAACTTCAGTCACTATTATTGATTTGAGCGGGCGGAGCTATTAGTTATGCCGTGTGTGCAGTCGCACCAGGGTCCAGAGGCCCAAGGTTGCCACTGAACTCTAATTATTGCTATATTTTACTACCGGCACAACAGCGGCCCATTTTCCTTCATGGCACTAGGGCCCATAGCACCCTTGCTAAGCATGGGGAATTAATCACTAATAACTGCCGTCTGCCTATACCACCATGAGCGCAAAAAATGGCACAAGACACCACTTTACAAAACAAGAGCACAAATATGCGATTCAGGGGTGAATACATAAGAAAATCAGAACAAGCGAGTACAATGGGAAGACTAGAGATGTAAAAGATTTTGCAAAAATCTGTGAGGTCTAACAGCATGAATTTACTGACTGGTTGACAGCAGTTACGTATGTATCTTTCGAGATGCAGTTTAGGGACAGTCTAGCATTTCGTTGAACTTTACATCAATCTAAAACTATGAAAAAGATCTGTACCGTCACTTCTACTAAATGCCTCTCTGGTGACAAACACAAATTTGAAGCGAAGGGCAGATGTTGCATCCAAATACTGAAAAAAACCTGTAGTTTACTGCCATGCCAAAGAGCAACGAGTACAGAATAGGTAGAAGGTTTCTCCACTGTATACAAACATACTTCATTCTCAAAGTTCTTCGAGACATAGTCTATGTGCTCTGTTTATGCACACAGGAACTATAAAAGGTTGCAGGCGGACCACAGAGGAAACCGTTCCAGAATATGACGGAGACATCCCAGAGAGCTGGGCCGTCCCAACTCCAATCACTGGGTGACCAGTGGAGTTCGCACACAGAGGCTAGACAAAACAAAATGGCCGCCTCCCACAGGTAGGCAAGAGAGCTCACACCCTTGGGATGACCAATGACTCCATGTCACCGGAAAGCCAGCTTCCCAGCCATGGTCTTTCCTCTAACCAGGACTCCCTTTCAGGTGTGTTAGTGCAATTTGCCCAATGGAGACTTTGTTAAATAAAATCCCAGGAGTGGGAAGCTGGTGTCGCGGTGACAAGGAGCCATGGGTTACCCTACACACAGCCAACAGGAGATGCTGCCAAAACGCTTTCCAGTTCTGATGGGATGTAGGAGAGATCGCAGACAGCAAGCACAGGCCCCTGAAAAGTAGTCAACAGGAAACACCACCAGTGTCAGGCCGGGCTCCTCCAGGATAATGTGATCATGTAAATGGAAATAAACACAGAAGATTTATCTGGTCATTGTCACAGGGACTTCCTATCGCCTTTCAATCTTTCAAAACAGGGAAACGCAGACTTCTGAGAAGATTTGAAAAGAACACAATACAAACAAGATGGCTGAAAAAGTGCTCACGTTACCCCCAAGGAGTGCAGCGAAACCAGACTTCAGAAGGCTTGATAGTGATTTGCAGGTATATTCTCTTGCTACGTTCAACGGAGTTAAATGATATGGGGGAGGTGGGGGCGCACGTAGACATGCAGTATTCGCCTCCATTACGCAGTCTTCCTACAAGCCGCGGCCTTAGGGCAAATGTTTTTGTCAAGAGATGTAATAACCTCTCGTCAAAATGCCAGCAACGGGGAGAGGATGTGGTCCGCCAGCTAGACTGCCGACTTTGGTGCTGGAAACCAGGGTTCGAGCCTCAGGGTCACGTTCACATCCTGTGATTCTGGGCAAATCAATTAATCTCCACGTGCCTGAATGTGTAATGTAAATACGGTGCTCATGTAAAGCGCTCCAATACCTTCGGGTCGAGTTCGCGCTATATAAATATGCAAAAAAAATAAATAAATGCGACCGCGGACGGACTGCAAGTTATACGCACATTGCCCCAGCTGCTGAAGTGATCTTTGACCCCTCTGTAGACATACTTGGTGTGATAATGGCCCCTCGACTCCCTCCCCCTTGAGCTCAGCCATTAATCACATCCCAGACACAAAGCATCACTCACTACTTCCTGTTTAAGTCCCCGCAGAGCCCTGCGGGGAGCAGGCCTACCCTGACCCCCCTCCCACCCCGCCTACACAGAGCCCTCTACCTGCCTGTGGCCGGAGATACAACAGCGCCGCCTTCCTAAAGGTCAATACGACAGCAATACGGCCACCACCATAGGTCCGCATCAACATACAAAATAATATTCAGCGGGCCGCTCCTGTTAGGGCAAGATTTTCTTCGGTCTTTATTATGAATAAAAAAAAAAAAGTGAAACAAATACTTTATAAACAGCTTTAGATAGGTCGATAGATTACTACCCCAGCTGCAAAGGCTATTGTGCACAACCACTAAATATTCCAATACCATCTGTATTATCACAACCAACTAAAAAGTCAGTATTAAAGTTTGGGTTACAGAAAGCGGCGCACAATACTAATTTTGCTTACTGTCCTTTCCTAGCAGTTTTCTTTCCTATGGGCAAAACTCGGCCGTTTATCCTTCGGAGGTCGATACGATGAATAGCGTTAAGATAGACCAGGACAATAGAGCTAGTCAGCATTCCGAGACGTGCCCCCACTTGACATAGATAGCGTACACCACTAAAGATCCCACGTAACTTCTACGAATGTAACTCATCACAAAGACACTGGAATAAACGCATGGAATGCGCTTCAATGTCTCGTCAGGAGTTGTAAGCGATACAATTGTAATTACTGCATGGTAGTATTTCACTCATCCATTCACGACGCAATGCTTGTTATGATTATTGCAACTTGTTTCATTCTGACACACCCCTTATGGAACCCATAAGATTGGTTAGAAAAATCCATGTCAACAAAACCATACAAAAGAGACAACGTAGTAAGAACTAGTCTTCCAGCCGCCTACCTGACGATTTCACAGCTGCGAGACGGGTGCAGCACGGCAGAGCCCATGAACTGTATCGGCATTCTAACTGTGTCAAATACCCAATTGCACATTTATCCAGTCTGTTTTAAACAGACGCTGCCGAAAGGGAAAGTACATTCCTAGTAAAATAACGAGTGGTGCGCGCGCGCCACTGTGAGACATGTGGTGTCAATTATCGCGCCCGTGTCTGGGCACGATAATTGAAACCACATGGTATATTGGTGTCTATTACGTGCACCAAGCGCGTAATAGACACCAATAGGCCGTGGGCAGAGCTATGCACCCGCCTTTGGTCTATTGCATGCAGTCTTTTATAAAAAGAAGCACGCAAAGGCCAATGGGGTAGCACAAAAGGAAAAGCACACGCACGAGCGTGTGAGATTCCTAGGTCAGTGCTAAAACCCAGTTTTTCCAATGACTAAAGGTCTCGCGCTGCGCAAGCAGTGCTGCGCGAGCAGTGCTATGCACTGCAACGCAGGCGCGAGATCTTAAAAACCAAGTTCTCTTTGCCCGGTCCTGATTAACAACAATAAAAGCTTTAGGTCGTCCATTTTTTAAATGAAATTCTGTTAAGGTTATGTGACGTCATTTCATAGACCGCTCTTACAAGTCAAGGAACTATATCCTATCTTACACCTGAGGGGCAATTTTCTAAAGGCAGACCACTTATTATTAGAAAAACAAAAAGCCACTATTGAAGAGTGTCCGTCTTCTATGGATACATCTTTATTTGGTAAGATGCACTTGCATGGTGTATTCCGAAAAGAAAGATCCCACGTCTAAACTGTTGCTAGGTTTGTCGGTCCAGCATCCTTGGTTCATGCCAACAGAGCCTGAGAGCCTAGAAAACTTTCCACGGCATCACGGGACCCACAGAAGCAATCCTTTGTCTACGATGACAAACAATGCTAAGCTACACCATACCATAACATACTCTACAATGACAGGCCATTCCATACCAACCTATATATACAATGATAGGGTATACAATATCACACCATACCATACAATGACAGGCCATACCATGCCATACAATGACAGGCCATTTCATACCATACCAATATATAATGACTGACCATTCCATACCATACAACATAATGACAGGTCATTCCAATCCATACCATAACATATGACAGGAATATACCATACTATACCAAGTCAGATCATACCATACTATACGAAGACAGGCCCTTCCATATCACACAATGCCATGCCAAATCATACCATAACATACTATACAATACAATGACAAGCCATACGATACTATACAGTGACATGCCATACCATACAATAGCATACAAAGACAGGCCCCACCACACCATACCATACTATACAATGACAGGTCAGACCATATCATCCCATGACAGGCCATATCATACCATATTCTACAATTACAGGCTATATCATACTATACAATGTCTGACCATACCATACTATACAAAGACATACCATACCATACTCTGCAATGACAAGCCACAACATAACATACCATCATACCATACAAGGCCATACCATATCATACAACACAGTGACAGGCCATACCATACCAGACAATACAATGACATACCATAACATACATCCCATACCTTCACAGACCATACCAAACCATATAATGACAGGCCATAACATAGCATATTATACAATGACAGGCCATGCCATACCGTACGACAGGCCATACCATTTCGAACTATACAATCAAGCCACCTCACCTCTATTTACCTCTGCCAACCCCTGTACCCTTAAGTCATCCTCACCTCTCTTTACCTCAACAACCATAATTCGACCTCACATTTCAGCTGTGCCTAAACTACTTTAAGTGCAGGGATTACTCACAGCACCCTTACTTCCAGCATGTAATGGATATGACCTTCCACCCTGCCAGTGATCTCTGGGTACAGGTCCTGCATTATTAAGGCCACCTCCTGTCCCAAGACCTCACTGGGCACTGCCTTTGGTCACAAGCAGAAAGCTCTGCATCCAGATCCTGTACTTAGGCCCCACACTCAACACCCTCAGACCTAACTGTGCTTGCCTGCCTATTTATTTATTTGTAGAGCACACTTACACCCCCTGGCACCATGACACTAGGATACACCCATAGACACAGCAGAGGCAGAAAGAAAAGAAGGGTAAAGGAGAAGGTCTGCTCTTTCCGAAACATTAAAATTAGAGCGTGCTTCATTTTTAGTTTTCAAAGGAAGTTGTTCCATAGGGAGAGTCCCAGAATTCTAAAGGATCGAACACCCAGGAGATCACAACTGTATGGGGGCACCTGAAAAAGCATCAGAGATCCAGATATCAATGATCTGCAGCAGCATGTTGAATCACTATCAAAAAGATCTGCTTTGGGCTGGTGTTCCAAAATGCCCGATCAATCATACTGAGAAATGTGTAACAAATCTTCTATTTCACCAGAACACAATGAAGGAAACATCAAGCATAAGGCACTTGAATACATTCTCAAAGTCCAGAAGCAAGCAGGCCGCAATGTTTTAAATATGCTACAACTTTGCTATATGATAATCTAACAGACCGACGTAGAGAGCGGTCCCACTTTCAAAGTGGGAGAGGACGGCAGCACCAAGGACCAATGCCTGGCTGAAATGTGGAAGGAACAGGAGGATTTTCTCCAATGTTTTCAACAGAAAAAGATACGCTGTTTAATTGTTATCCTTTTGGGTGCCCGATGAGAGGTTTGGGTCAAGCAAGAAACCTAGATTTTTCACACATCTGGCAGGAGAGGGAGTGATGCCTAAAGAGGATGGACAACAGGCATTCAACATCATGGAGGTGCCTACGGAGATCAAAATCTGTCTTATCTCCACCGAGCTTAACGTTAGCCGCCATCCAGCTCTGGCCAGGCAGTTCTCAAGGGGAATTGCAAAGTCAGTCACCCCTGATCAAAGCTAAGAATTTAGTGGTTGCCAGCATAGGACAACACCTGGAAAACCGAACATGCGCATCAGTTATAATGAACTGAAACAAGGGCAGACCTTGAGGAACTGTGCACTTCAGAATCCATTCTTTACTGGAAAATGGAGCAGTGAGACTGGCAGCGGCCTGAAAGAAATTAAATGAACATGTCCAATGCTGCTTCTGGGAGACCGATCTCTTGCAGGCAGATGACAAGGATAGTGGTCTATTGTGTCAAAGGTGGCAGACAAATACAATAATAGGAGACTGCCAGGGTGTCCTGCGTCTCAGGCAGTGTTTCTTAAATCCACCAGGACTCCCAAAGCAGTCTGAGTACTATGGACACAGAGGAATTCTGTTTGTGAAAAGTCACGACACCCAGTAATTTCCGGTATGCTCACACGCCACTTGTCTAAGAACGGTTTCATGATTATCGCCAAGGCTGGCAAAAGCCCAGTATTTTCTGGGTGCTACCAGGTGTTCCGGTCACAAAAAGAGCCCATGGGTCCAGAACGTCGGTGTTGGAAAGTGGGTTATTGGTAGGGGAAAATGTAGGTCAGCCACTGGAAATAAGGCCACTAACACATGATAGGACTCAGCATAGGTCTTAGAAAATAATGCCTATGCCCATCACTTGGTAACGTGGCAGCGAGCAGACAGGCTTAACTTCAAAGACAGGTAAAGCATTTAAAAACAAAATTTCAGTAAATAATTAAGACACAACACATAATAAAAATCCAACACTAATTTATAAAAATATGAAATATTTTTATCTTTAAAATGACACCAAAACGACAAAAATCCAATGTAGGGAACCGGAGATACGAATTTTCAAAGATTTAATAAAATATAGCACTTAAAAGATTATAGCACCATATTGTGATACCTGCTCGCGATAGACCGGACCAAAGTCAAAGTTTCAGGCCAGGCGCGATGGAGCCCTGAGCGGCTAGAGCTCCCGGCAGGTCCCCGTCTCAGTTTCTACCTTCACACTTAGAAACTTTTTTGGAGCTTTTCTTCCCGAGGTTCCTTAAAGCTCCCAGCCTGTCTGGATCCGGTGAGGGTTCGCCGGCTTGACTTGTGACGAGGTCCCAGTCAACTTCCCTGGAGCGGACTTAGAATATATTTCAAGATTGCTTCAGCGGGACAACCCAGGAATCCAGGCCGAAATGCGATGGAAGGCAGGCGGCTTGGCTCTCGCGGTTGCTCCTGGTCACCTTTTCTACGAGCGGACTTAGAAACTTTTCTGGAGCTTTTTCTCGCTGGGTCTCTCGATGCTCCTCATGTAGCTGGATCCGGTGAGGGTTCGCCGGCTTCAGTTTTCTTCTAGTCCCGGTCAAACTCTGGAAGTTGGACCTATGGAGCTTTTAGCGAGACGAACCAGGATGGCTTGGCCGAGTCGCGGTTGAAGGAAGGCGGCCTGGATGGCCAGGTTGAGTCGGTCCCTCTATGGACCTTTTTTTCAAAGTTGCTCTAAAGTTCTCCAAACTTCTTCCTGAAGTTCCTCAAGGGGTCCAAAATGTCTCAAACTCACTCCAAGGGTCTGGAAGCTCCAAGATTGTCCTTGAAAGTTGAGGACTTTAGTTCCCACAATCCACTGGTACAAAATCCTTACAAATCCACTGGTAGTTCTCCAAGGTGTAGATTTAGTTGGTGATGTTCCAGTTGAGCTCTTTTAACCTGTAGCTTTCAGGAAAGAAAACTCTTTAGTTCTTTTTCAGCAAAATAATCCACAGGGCTGTAGTTTCAGATGGTGCAGTTTTCAGAGGTCAGGCCTTAGAAATCTTTGCACAGCAAAACGTCTAAGCAGGGCATTTCTGGCTTGAGTAAGTTTCAAGCAGCAGATCTGAGAGGCTCTGCCCCTCTCAGATACTTATTCCAAGTTCTCTGGGTCATGCAGGAGGTCACTTCTGACCAATGGGAGCACGGCAATTCCTCAAAGTTATGACCACATCCTGTAGAGTGTGGCCTTATTTTGTCCCAGAGTGCATCAAATCTTCCAAATCCATAACGGCTGATTTTCCAGCAAGGAGGTAAGAGCTGGCTAAACAGAACCCTACGGTGGCTAATTTACTTAGACTCTCCCCCCTGCATCTTCTCATACTTTCCTTAATCCTACCATCTGCCGGAGGTGGTAAGTTCAGAGCCATAAATGACACTGGTCTCTGCTCTCCTCTTTGAAGACCATGGTTTACGACTCCTCCCCCTGGCCTGGCATTTCTAAGGACAGCACACTGCCCTTCCAGCAGAGCTGGTCAACCCCAGGGGCTCTTTATCACCTCTTTAAGGCAGCCTGGCTAATCCACTTAACTCTGACCAATCAGGGCAGACCACTGGAAGGCTGAATTTGGACTTACAAACAAGAAGGTCTAATAACTTCTTGTATGTACACTTTAGGAGAAATTCAACAATATGATATTGTTGGATTTAATAAGACAATTCTGGGAAGTTTTTGAATGGCATGTCTAGCCCTCTCCTATCCATAGTTATTAATCAATAACTTCCTACCATGTTAACCTATGTAACAGGGGATTTGCAATGGGGAAAATTACTTGGGCCATTTTTCCAGCACCAGGACTTACAAAAACATATTTTATAAGTACTTGTCTTAAATCTACAGGAACCCCACCCCATGTGCAACTAGGGGAGACTTTAGGTGTTCTGAATCTGTAGAAATATTGCAGATCCTCCCTCCACAGTGCTCCTAGCATCAAAGTCGAATTTGAGTAGCACTGTACCACAATGTGGGGAGTGAAATTTCACTTTAACCAGGCATATAAAAAATCATTTTAGAAGGGTGTACCTTATAAATACCTGACCCCCCCACCCCTGGGATACCTAGGGGAGACCCCGGGGGTCCCTAATATGCCAAAACATTGTAGCTTATCCATCTTTAAGTGCCCCAAACACCCCAAAGTCGAGTTTGGGCATAATTGACTTTTTAAAAGCAGTCCTGGCAGCCAGTGCTGCTTTTAAACTGAACTCAGGCCTCAGCAGTGCACACATGCAAGTGCAAAAAGAGCTGCTGGACTCTAAACTGCCATGCCCCAGGGTACTAGGGACCTCTAGGTAGTTTTAATCCCCCTGCCCTATTATATACTAGGGGCTTATAGGGTAGGTCATGCCAATCACAGGGGTACCCCACCATTCCATTGTGTACCCTAGTGTATGTAGGTATTTGAACCATATTCTAATGCATCTCTTTCAGCATAGCACTGGCCCTGGTTCTGGTTAGGCAGAGCCCAGAGTCAGTCACAGTCAGTTACCACCAGCATCAGTCAGCAAAAAGTTGGGGGGTGCCCAGGGCACAGGATGACTTTGCAACAGTCGGTCTGAGGGGCATGTGAAGTGACAACCATGCTCAAGGGGGGGGGGGGGGGAATCCCTTTCAAGGATGGTTCCCCTCACACACCAGAGGTGTCACGCTTCATCATAGGGGTACCTCCTTGCGTTAAGAGCCTTGTCTTAATGCGGGCTACAAACCCCTCGCTGCGAGGGAGGAGCTCAGGGATGTTTTTCTTGGAAGAGCGGGTTACTCTAAAACCCTATGTTAGCGTGGTGTGTAGTGGATGAGGTGCAGTGCTAGAGTGAATTGTCAGTTAAAACTGGCTTCAGGGTTAGCTATGGCAATCTTTATTCAGCTACCTTGGGACAGGATTAACAACAGATAGCTACAGTTACATTGGAAAATGATCAACATGTTTCGGCTTAGGGACTTATAGGGGTGTCTTGGCCTTCATCAGGATCAAGTGACTGCTACTGCAAAAAATTAATAAACAACAAAAACGAGTGAAAGTAACAAATAGCGGTGTACAATACTGAACCAGTGGTCCTGTAGTTCAGTAAGTTCACCGCTGGAACCTACACAAGTAAGGAAATTACCTGCATCTGTCCTGGGCAATGAGCCATAGGTACATACACCAACCAACCCGTACAACGCGGCGTCGATGCTGTGGGCGTATATCCAATACGCCCACAGCATCTACGCCACGTTGTACAGGTTGGTATTACGAGTGGGGAGTTCGCCCACGCAGGTCCCTAAACCTCCTCAAAACCCCCTTTGTGTGTATCTGCTCCCGGTGTTACCATCCAGCACATCTTCCTGTGTGCACAGTTCCTGTTCTGAGGGGGTCTAGCATTCATTGGAGCTTAACTGATGTCGTTGATGATTTCATATCATCAGTGGTCCCATGCATGAAGTATGCATGATCAGTCCTACGGGGGTGGGGTAAGTTATGTTTAAGGCTCCCAGTTTTCAGTTGTTACTGATTTTTCCAGATAGATACAGAAAGAAAATAGTGTGTGGTCTGTACTTATTTTTAAAAGTGGCAAAAATACAGATAATTGGGCTTCTTTTGAGTTATTCTCTATGATGTCATTCATGTATTCCAGGCCAATAACTGCATATTGGCAGAATAGGGCATCTAAAAACTGGGTGAGATTTCCTTAAATAACTCCATATCTCAACATTTGTTTGTGTTATAATGCTAATATTTTCTTTTGGGTGTATTGAATTATATTTGGTTTTGTAATGTCATTGTAACTGCATTTATATTGTGCTTACTACCCCTGACGAGGCATCGCAGAGCTTTTTCGGCGAGTAGCACTCTACTCCGGAACCCATAAAGGATTAGTGGTGAATAAGAATAGTGAAATATGAAAGTAATTTGAGTGGTGTATATGTTAGTCTGTTATTTGGATTGAGTAGGATAGAGGAGGGATAGGAGAGGGAAAGGTTTGCGTTTATATAGTGCTTGCTACCCCTAATGAGTTGTTGAAGTGCTTTTTGGCATGTAGCACGCTACTCTGGAACCCAAACAGGGTTAGTGCGGAATTAGTATAGGAAAATATTAAATTAATTTTAGTGGTGGATATGTTAGTCTGTTATTTGGATAGAAAAGGAATAGTGGAGGGATAGAAGAGGAAAGGAACCGGAATGTATTTGTTTTGTTTTTTGAGTTCGTAGCAGTAGGAGGGGGTTTGGGATGAGTAAAGAGGAGGTGGGGGAGTCAGAGGGAAGGGTTTAGAAAGACTTGTTTGGGAGATGTGAATAGTAAAAGGGGTATAAGATGATGCAAGAAGGGGTAGAGGAGGTAAGAGTATAGAAAGGGTTTATTTTGGGGATCACAGAAGTGGTATGGGGTTTGGGATGAATGAGAGTAGAAGTAGGGAGTATATTGATAGAGGTATAGGGTGAGAAATATGATAGTGCATTGGAAATAGTAGAATGGGGTTTGAGATGAGTCAGAGAGCTGAGGTAGAGGACATATTGATAGTGGTATAGGGTGAGAAATAGGGTAGTGCATTGGATATGCTGAATTAGAAGCAAAGTAATAAATAGATAGATACATAAGTACTGTCTACTAATAAATGCTCAATCACTCTCTAAAAACAAACATCACATATACGACCTTCTCACTGATGCAAATTCAGACATACTATTCATAACTAAATCATGGTTGGGAGATTATATGGCTCCAGTCCTGCATGAAGCAGTTCCTCTAGGCTATCAAACAATAACCCCAAATGTATACACAAATAAGGAGGTGGCCTCGCTGTTGTGTTCAGGCAAACATTACATATCACTAAAGCTGACGATATCGCCATACAGGTTTGTGAGGCCCTTTTCACCAGATGCAATCCTACACCGTCTTCCTCCTGTAACTTCCTGCTCCTTTACAGACCGCCAAGTAGCAATGCAGCATTCCCAGACATGCTTTTAGACACGGTTTCAAACCTGATAGCACTATACTCTAACCCATGCGTTCTGGGTGACGTCAAAACTTGACAAACCCAATATGCCCCATCTAAAAACAATCATCGCTGGCCTAGAAACACTGAACCTGCATCAGATCATCCACAAACCCACACACAACGCTGGACACATTCTAGATGTCATGTTTTCTAATACCGAACTAGTTACCTTTCAAACTATAACTCCGGTCACATGACCAGACCACCATTTGCTTGCTTTCCAACATAAAATAACATTAAGCAACGCACCTAGAACCACCTTACCTACATCCACCTATCACCGTGGAACAAACTCAATTTGGAACACTTGGAAACACAACTAACATCCAGTATAGATCTAGAAACAATTAATTATGTTCAAAAACTATATGAGTGGCTACAGGAAGCTTTTGATATCCTGATACCACTAAAAACCACAAAGCAGAACAAAAGTAAACAAGCACCCTGGAGAAACAAAGAGATACAAGACATAAAACAACAAATTATAAAGCTGCAACATGCCTGGCTCAAAACAAACGCCAATCAAGACAAATTTCACATACAGAAAATTTACAGATTATACAAATCAGCTCTCAAAAAAGCTTTAAAAAAATACTATTCAGACAGATTTCAAAATGTGCAAATAAAGAATTCTATCAAATACTCAATGAATTTCGTAAACCAAATTGCCTAGAAGGAGCTCATCCTGTTACTCAAGATTTCACAGACAAACTTGCAAATCCTTACACGGCCAAAGCAGACACGTTGACTCATACTTAAAACAAAGAAAAAGCACCAGCACTGACTCTTTTACAAAACAATCCAAGAATACTCTATTCAACCCAGCCTCTCCGTTCCTTCCAACACATTTCACATGCTGAATTTATGAACCTGGTCAAAGCAAAAGGCCTCCTAGCAGCCCTCCTGACCTGTGTCCATCGCAAAAATTCAAGACAATTCTTCGAACAACCTCTGCTGCCACTCCAGTAAGAAGAATCATCAACAACTCCTTAACTACCGGAATATTTCCAGAAGAGCTCAAAGTCATACATACGCCCATTACTGAAGAAAACAAAATTGGACCCGTTGAACCCTGACATCTATAGACCAATTACAACCTTTCCTTGGCAAACTGATAGAAAGAGCAGCGTTCGCCCAGATGTCACAATTCATTGAAGAGAATGCCATACTTTCAGACTTCCAAACGGGATTCCGCCTAGGAAGAGGCACAGAATCTGCTCTCCTTGCCATCTGGGATGACCTGAAGAACACAGTTGACAGCAAAGGGGTTGCTGCACTACTTCTTGTGGACCTCTCGGCTGCCTTTGATACGGTTGACCATGACACTCGGATACAAAGACTCTACGAATTCGGCATAGAGGGGACTGCTCTAGACTAGATCGCGTTCTACCTCGCAACACAAGTAATGTCATCCATACCAGACTTTTCTTGTTCAAATCGTACTCCACAAAAGCAGGGGTCCCTCAAGGCTCTATCATTTCGCCCATGCTTTTCAACATCTACATGAAGCCTTTACCGCCACTGATCAATCAATTTCACCTCATGTGCTATAACTATGCAAATGACACACAAATACTCCTTCAATTAGAATGTCTCACAGACATTGGAAACTCGCTAATTTTCAGTTGTCTCAGAGCCTTGGATCAATGGATGATGTGGAGCCATCTCAAATTGAATGCTTCCAAAATGGAAATACTCATGTGTGGCAATTGGAAACAATATGACCCGCTCGCCGCATGGCCTGATGATCTGGTAACACCGTCTAAAGTATTGAAGGAAGTAAGAAACCTCGGAATTACCTTGGACTCCAAGCTATTGATGAATGCCCAAGTGAACAAACTAGCAAGATCAATCTTGGTTACCGTAAAAACTCAGCAACGAATCTTCCCCCATTTGTGATTTCCACAAAAGGTCCAGGCTACCATCTCCCTTGTTCTGTCCAAACTCTATTACGCCAATAGCCCCTACCACGGATCACCTTTAACGACCATGAAAAGACTACAACAGATTCAGAACTCGGCTGCCAGACTACGCTTACATATAAAACCGAAAGACCACTTCTCCCCTGCCTTGAAAGCCCTGCATTGGTTACCGGTTGCCAGAAGATCCATGTACAAGCTGCTTTGTATCATTCACAAAGCGATACATGGAACAGGACTGCTCTTAATCAGGAATAAAATCACCAAACACATTCAACAAAGGAAACTCTGCTCTACAGTGGCGCCTCGCCTCAAAATCCCAAGATGCAAGAAATAAAACAATGGGTGGCACATCCTTCTCTGTTCAAACAGCCAAACTAGAACTCTTTACCCCCAACATAAGATCCACAGATAACCACCTTATCTTTAGAAAACTATTCAAGAATTGGCTCTACCCCACATAAGCACCATATGTAAACAGAAATATACAGAATATCCCTTTGTATAGAAGCCTTTATTTGTACTATAGATATGTACCTATATATGTGTATTGCTTTGTATAAACGTGGAGAATTATGTTAAAAAAAATATATATATAGATATTCATTAGTTCTGCAAAACAAATGTACATATTACTGATAGTTACATTAGTCTATGTTTTAAGTGACAGCATAAATAAGTAAACCTTTTATCATAACTATTTAAATAAAATTGCTTCACTATTGATACAAAAAACAAAAAAATATATATAAACAGATAAATGAAATACAATTTAAGAACAACAGTTGAAAGCCGTAGTTTATTTAATGAATCTTTAACGTACATATACTTACTTCCTTTATGCATCTATATACCTTCCATGGACTTTTAGATCCATATATCTATATATTTATTATCATGATGTATGTATTGTATTTTGCACTTTAATGGTCTCTGGACTGAATAAAGTATTTATTATTGTTATTACTTTTCTTCGAATTCAGCATATCCAATGCACTACCCTATTTCTCACCCTATATCGCTATCAATATATCCTCTACCTCCGCTCTCTTATTCATCCCAAACCCCATACCACTACTATGATTCCCAAAATAACCCGTTCTAAACTCTTCTCTACTCTACCCCTTCTTGCATCATCTCGTACCTCTTTTACTATTCAGATCCCCCAAAACAAGCCTTTCTAAACCCTTCCCTCTAACTCTTCCCCCTCCACACCCCTTTTACTCATCCCAAGCCTCCTCCTATTGCAATGACCTCCAAAACAAACAAACAAAAAATAATAAAAAATGTCTAAATCATTCCCTTTTCTATCCACTATCCTTTTCAATCCAGATAACAGCCTAAAATGCCCACCTCTAAAATTAATTTCATATATCACTATACTAATTCACCACTAATACTTTATGGGTTCCGGAGTAGGATGCTACTCACCCAAAAAAAGCTTCATCACCTCATTAAGGGTAGCAAGCGCAATACAAATGCAAACCTTTTTTTCTCTTTTATCCCCCGCTATCCTTCTCAATCCAAATAACTGACTAACATATCCACAACTCAAATGACTTTCATATTTCACTATACTAATTCACCACTAATCCTTTATGGGGTCCGGAGGCGAGTGCTACTTGCTGAAAAAGCGCTTAAACACCATTTCACTATTCTAATTCACCTCTAATACTTTATGGGTTCCGGAGTAGCATGCTATTCACCAAAAAAGAGCTTTACACCTCATCAAGGAAAGCAAGCGCAATACAAATGCAAACCTTTTTCTCTCTTCTATCCCCCACTATCCTTCTCAATCCAAATAACTGACTAACATTTCCACAACTCAAATTACTTTCATTTTTCACTATATTAATTCACCACAAATCCTTTATGGGTTCCAGAGTAGCGCACTACTCGCCGAAAAAGCGCTTCAACATCCCATCAGGGGTAGCAAGCGTTAGATAAACCTTTTCCTTCTTCTATCCCTCCACTATCCTTCTGAATCCAAATAACTGTCTAGCATATCCACCACTCTAATTACTTTTATATTATAATTATATTTCACTAACCAAATTCACCACTAATCCTTTATGGGTTTCGGAGTAGCGTTCTACTTGACGAACAAGTGCTTTGACGCCTCATCAGAGGTAGGAAAAGCTATATAAATTTAATTACAATACAATACAATATATATGCATGAGTAAGGTAATAAATGTAGATTAAAATTGCATTTATTAATCTCCGGCTTTTAAGTGTTGTACTTTAAAATATATATATATTTTTTGTGATTCAATAGTGAAGCAATTGTAGATAAATACTTATGATAAAAGATACTTATTTATGTGGCTACTTATATACATGCCAAAACATAAAATAATGTAACTAAGTAATATGTACATTTTTAAAGAGGAACTAACGAATATCTAGTTTTAAAAACAACATAATTATTATACACGTTTATACAAAGCAATACACATATGCAGTTACACACCTATAGTCCACATAAATGCTCATATACAGAGGGGTATTTTGTGATTTTATTACTGATGAAGAGCAGTCCTGTACCATGTATCGCTTTGTGAATGAAACAAAGAAGCTTGAATTTGGACCTTCTGGCATCTGGCAACTAGTAACCAATGCAGTTGATAAAGGTGATCCGTGGTAGAGGCTATTGGCGTAATCGAGTTTGGACAGAAGTGAGATGGTAGCCTGGACCTTGTGTGGAGATACCAGATGGGGGAAGATGCGTCGCAGAGTTTTCATAGTAACAAGGCTTGATCTGCTAGTTTGTCGACTTGGGTATTTATTGATAGCTTGGAGTCCGTGGTCCTTCCGAGGTTCTTACTTCCTTTGATACTTTAGGCAGTGTTCCCAGATCATGAGGACATGTGGCGAGTGGGTAAAATGTTTCCAATCGCCACACGTGAGTATTTTCATTTTGAAAGCATTCAATTTGAGATGGCTCCACATCATCCATTGAGCCACGGCTCTGAGACAACTGAAAATTGGTGAGTTTCCAATGTCTTTGGGGCATTCCAGTTGAAGGAGTATTTGCGTGTCATCTGCATAGTTATAGCACAGGAGGTGAAACTGATTGATGATTGCCGGCAATGACTTCATGTAGATGTTGAAAAGTATGGGTGAGATGATAGAGCCTTTAGGGAGCACTGCTTTTGTGAAGTATGGTTTGGACGAGAAAGGAGGTGTATGGATGACATTAGTTCTGTTTTTAAGGTAGAATGTGATCCAGTCTAGAGCAGTCCCATCTATGCCGGCTTCGTGGAGTATTTGTATCAGAGTGTCATGGTCAACCGTGTCAAAGGCAGCTTAGAGATACAAGAGGAGTAGCACAACAACCCCATTCCGGTCAACTGTGTTCTTAAGGTCATCCCAGATGGCAACGAGGGCAGATCCTGTGCCTCTTCCTGAATGGAATCCCTTTTGGAAGTCTGAAAATATGGCATTATCTTCAATAAATTGTGACATCTGGGCGAATGCTGCTCTATCAGTTTGCCCAGGAAAGGCCCATTTGTAATCGGTCTGTAGTTGTCGGGGTACCACGGGTCCAGGTTTGTTTTCTTCAGTAATGGGCGTATGTATGACTTTTTTTAGTTCTTCTGGAAATATTCAGGTAGTTAAGGAATCGTCGATGATTCTTCTTACTGGTCTGGCAGCAGACATTGTTAGAAGAATTGTCTTGAAGGTTTGTGGTGGACATGGGTCAGAAGGGCTTCCGGTAGGCCAGCTTGCTTTGACCAGGTCCATAAATTCACTATGTGAAATTTGTTGGAAGGAATGGAGAGGCTAGGTTAGAGTATTCTTGGATTGTTGTTTCGGAAAAGGGGTGGTGCTGGTGGTTTTTCTTTGTTTTGAATACGAGTCCAGCGTGTCCGCTGTGGCTGTGTATGATTTCCCAGTTTGTCTGTGAAATCTTGAGTAACAGGATGAGCTCCTTCTAGGCAATTTGGTTTATGAAATTCTGTGAGGATGTTATAGAATTCTTTATTTGCACATTTAGCATTTTAAATTCCGTGCAAATAGTATCTTTTCTTAGCTTTTTCATAGCTGAATTGTATAATCTGTTAAGTTTCTGTAGGCGAAGTTTGTCTTGATTGGTGTTTGTTTTGAGCCAGGCATGTTGCAGCTTTCTAATTTGTTGTTTAATCTCTTATCTCTGTATTTCTCCAAGGGGCCGGTTTTCTTTTGTTCTGTTGTGTCGTTTTTAGTGGTATTAGGATATCAAAATCTTCCTCTAGCCTCTCAAGTAGTTTTTGAACAGAATGTATTTAGTCTAGATCTGTACTGGATGTTAGCTGTGTTTCTAAGTATACCAAATTGAGTTTGTTCCACGGTCGATAGGTGGATGGATGCATGTAAGGTGATCTTAAGTGCATTGCTTTGTGTTGTTTTATGTTTTAAAGCAAACAAATGGTGGTCTGACCATGTGAACTGAGTCATTGTTTTAAAGGTAACTAGTTCTGTATTAGCAAAAATGACATCTAGGTTGTGTGCAGCGAGGTGTGTGGGGTTGTAGACGATCTGATGTAGGTTCAGTGTGTCTAGGCCAGTGATGATTGTTTTCGGATGAATCATATTGGGTTTGCCAAACCAAATGTTGAGGTCAACCTGAATGCATAGGCTGGAGTGTAGTTATAAGGTTTGAAACTTTGTCTAGAAATGTTGCATTCCTAGGTGGAGGTCTGTAAAGGAGTAGGAAGTTAGAGAAGGAAGATGGTGCCGGATCGCATCTGGTGAAAAGGGCCTCGCAACCTTGTATGGAGACGTCGTCCGCTTTAGTGATATGTAATGTTTGCCAGGACACAACAACTAGGCCACCTCCTCTTTTTCCTATACGATTGTGCATGATAGTTTGATAGCCCATAGGAACGGCTTCATGCAGGACTGGAGCCATAACATCACCTAACCATGATTCAGTTATGAAGAGTATGTCAGGTTTTGTGTCAGTGAGAAGGTCATAAATGTGATGTTAGTTTTTAGAGAGCAATCGAGCATTTATTATTAGTAGACAGTTTAGAGAATGTGCTTTGGTGATAGTGTGACTTTGTTTTGTAGAAGAGTGAGCAGTATTTTGTGGGCTTGCAGCAGGTGAGTCCTTAGTGTTGGTATTAGCTGTATTAGGATAGCAATCGTGTAGCGGTTCTGTATAGTGTTCCTTGTCTAGCAGGCTTAAAAGGCATTTTGATGGGTCTGCGTGTGTAGGTGGCGGGGACGGTGGTTGAGAGTGAGTTGGTGAGCTGTGCTGTTTTTGTAGTGTAATCTTGTTGTGCAGTAGGCATGGAGAAGCGAAGTTGTGAGGAGTGGCTTATTTTGTTTGCGTCTGTTTAGGGTGGAAGGTGTATGAGTTAGAGGGGGGTGGTGGTGCAGCATGTGGGTCATGTAGTAAGGTTCTAAAATTTCCAATGAATGAGAGGTGGTTAAAAGAGAGTTGCTTTATATGTGTTAGGTGTGGGGGAAGAGAAAGCTTGGCATTTGAGTTTGTTCATTGTGTATATCATTTGTGTAGACTAGAAAGTGGGAGTGGGTGCACGTTTGTAGTTTGTGATGGAAAGTATTAAGAGGTGTTGTGTGTGAGAGATTTTGTTGTGCTGCTGTGTGGGTTATGTTTTGTTTTTGAGGAGTAGTGAAAGGAAGTGCTGATGTATTTGTTTTCGAAGAAGGATGTGTATGTAGAGTAATGTTTTGTGAGTGGAAGTTGTAAGGTGAAGGGGTGGTGATGTGTTTGTGAGTAGAGTGTATGTTGTGTGTATGAGGGAATGAACTAGAGTTAAGAGTGTTTGTGTTAGATTTGATTGAAGCAAGAGGTAACGTGTGGTGCAGTGGAGTGTAAGTGTTGTGTAGTTGTGTTATTGTGGTAGAACGAAGAGGAAGGTGTTGGTGGCTGAAAAGATGGTAGGCTGAGTGTAGGTTTGTTGGTGACAAAAAGGGTCTGTTAGGAGTGATTAGAGTAGGGAGTGTGTGTCTGGATGGGATACAGTTGGTTTGGAATTGGGTTGTGTTAGCGGTGAGTGGATTGGTTAGTGGTATAGGATAAAGTTGTGTATTGTTTGTAAGTATGGTGCAAATGTAGCTGGGACAGAAGGGTGTATAGGTTTGGTTTCTGGGGTTTTGTGGTGGGTGCTGAGACAACTTTGTCTAGGGTTAGTTTGTAGTAAATGAGTGGAGTACATGTACTGTGAGAGTATTAATCTGGTTGTGGACAGGGTAGGGTGGGTGTTGGTGTATGTAAATGTGGGCAGCATTTCTGGCCCCAGCCCCAACCAGTCTCAAACAGGCAACAGACCTTGTCCTCTCCGCCCTAGCCACAACGCCCAGGCTGAGACGCCCTGAGACCTCCGCTTAAATAGCCCTAGTAATCAGGTAACCCCTTCGGCCAAAGTAAACCCTAGCCCTAACCAATCACAATCCTAGCCCTAAGCCCTACAACCAATAGGACACCAGGCTCTTACAGCCAATCACAGCCCTAGTCCAGACAATCAGACACGAAACCCCAAGCCCTACGTCCAATATCAAACCCTAGCCCCAGCCATAGTCCCAGTAGCCAATCAGACATGAAACCCTAAGCCCTACGTCCAATAGAAACCCTAACCACAGCAGCCAATCAGAAACCCTAAACCTATCCACCATTCAGGTCACTAACCCCAAGCCCCATATCCAATAGAATCACTAACCCAGGAACCCATCAGAACCCTCCTAGTATCAACCAAGAACACTAACCCTAATCCAATTGAAACTCTAGATATAACCACAGGTCAGTCCACAGATGTGGCATTCAATAGCAGCTTAAATAAGGTGCCTGATACCTCAGGCACAGTTTGCTGGGCGGGGGGCAGGAAGATGCTCCTCAATTCAGAATCTCCTAGGAGACAGACAGGCTCAATCCACACTCTGGAGTTCTGCAGGTAAGGGCCTAAACCTTTTCCCACTAACAATACTGCTTTTTCAACACCTAAACAACTCACTCTCCAAGCCAAAACATTACTATCATACAAATCAGGAGGGGGAGTTGCCCTGATTGCCCGGAAGGATTTCCCTTTTCAGCCTCTCACCTTTCCCCCAATTGGTACATCCGATTTCCTAGTCGTTCGCTCACTTTCTTTTAACGTACCTCTTACATGCTTGCTCATGTACCGCCCCCCCCTATCCTCTCAAACCTTCTTGGCTGAATTTCAGGAGTTAGTAGCCACCCTAGCAGTTAACAACTCTTCTATCTTGGTGTTAGGCGACTTCAACTTCTGGCCCTCCCACCCAGCCGAATGTTCTATCTCTAAAGAATTTTCTGAAACCTTACGTTCTCTTAATTTCATCTCACATGTCCACTCCCCTACCCACACCCAAGGTCACATTCTTGACCAGATCTGGTCTCTGAACTGTCCCGTCACGTCCCTATCCATTTCCCCTTGTCACTGGTCTGATCACTTCCTCATCTCCTTGTCCTCTCAACTAGGCTCATTCACCATACCCTCGCACCCTAAAAACATATGGGTACGACCCTGGGGTCAGGTGAATGTGACCACTCTAGCCACCTCTCTTTTCTTCCAGCCCTGATCTATCTGGTCTGTCCATCTCAGAACAAGCCAACTCCATCAACACCTGGATTCTATCAGGCTGTGACTCCATTGCCCCACTTAGGCGAATCTCCTCCAGACGAACGAACGACTCCAATCTCTGGTTCAACGAGGAGCTGAAGGCCTTAAAACTTTCGGTTCGCCACGCTGAACGAGGTTGGAGACGACAGTATTGTCCCATCCTCAAAGCCAAGTATACCTCTCTCTTGATGCAATACAAAAAATATATTCTATCCACCAAAAAGGACTACTTTTCCTCAAAAATCCTAGTCGCTGAAAACAAGCCTAGAGAAATTTTCTCTATTATCAATAAACTTGCTTACTCCGACAGAACCACTCTCAAACCTTCTCCGTCACAATCTCTTTGTGACTCCTTGAATTCTTTTTTCTTGGAAAAAATAGCTACAATCAAAGCCAATATCCCCCCTCCCTCACCTTCCTTCCTCAACCCACCTCGCCCCCTTATAGCGGCCTGCTTTGACTCTTTCCCTCCTTTAACAGAGGAATCTTTTATTTCCCTCCTTCCGCTGGTCAAATCTGGATCCCCACTTGACCCGTGCCCTGCCCATATTCTTTCTCACATCTTCACGAACTGCCCGCTACCGCCACTTACTTTTCTCAACCGCTCCCTGTCTCAAGGCGTGGTGACCCCCACTCTCAAAACTGCTATAATTTTTCCCATTCTTAAAAAACCTGGCGCGGACCTCTCTGTCCCCGCCAACTATCGGCCCATTTCTCTGCTTCCCTTTCTAGGGAAAGTTCTGGAGCGACATGTCACCAAAGCACTTACCACCTTTGTGGAAGAAAACCAAGTTTTAGCACCACGCCAGGCTGGTTTTCGTCCAGCTCACTCCACTGAGTCAGTCGTGCTTTCAGTACTGGATAACCTCAGAGAGGGATTGGACTCCAACCTTCCCCAGGCTTTGGTCCTACTTGATCTTTCCGCCGCCTTTGACACGGTGGACCATTCCATCTTACTCTCCCGTGTCAGGGCGGCAGGGATCGGTGGCTCGGCTTTGGTCTGCCTGTCCTCCTTCCTATGTGATCGCACCCAAGCGGTGCGTCTGGGCGATTTCTCGGCCGAACCACGGAAAGTGACATGTGGGGTCCCTCAAGGCTCCTCCCTTTCCCCACTACTTTTCAATCTGTACATAGCTCCCCTCATCTTTGCTCTTCAGCAAATGGAGGTCTCCGTATATAACTATGCGGATGACCTCCAACTTATATTCTCTCTATCCCATTCCCCTGACTCTAAATCTCATTTCCAATCCACAATGCTCTTTATCCGGGACTGGATGAATCACAACCACCTAAAACTGAACCCATATAAGACAGAGCTGGTTCTGACAGGTGGTTCCTCCAGTCCCTGGTCCCCTCTTTTCTGGCCCCCTTCTCTTGGGCCCCCTCCCCCTCCGTTAAGACCCTTGGCATCAAACTAAATGACCAACTCACTTTGCACTCCCAGGTGAGTTCGGTGGTTTCGTCCTCTTTTCTTTCTCTTCGAACTATTCGTAAGGTTTCTCGTTTCTTCTCTTTCACGGCCCTGAAACTTATTGTACTAGCTATGATCATCTCCCGGCTGGACTATGCCAATGCTCTTTACCACGGTATGCCCGCCTATAACTTACGACGACTACAGCTGGTCCAGAACCAAGCTGCCCGCTTGGTTTATAACCTTACTAAATCCCACCACGTCACTCCCCTCTTAAAATCTTTGCACTGGCTCCCCATTCGCGAACGTTCTCAGTTCAAGGTAGGCTGCCTTGCCTTCCTAGCCCAGCGCGGCTCTGCCCCTGTCTTTATCTCTGCGGAGATCAAACCCTACGCCCCCGCCAGGGAACTACGTTCTTCTTCCCAACACCTGTTGCTAATCCCCCGTTTTCGTCGAAAAAAATGGGGAGGCTCAAAATTTTCCACCCTTGCCCCCATTTTCTTGAATTCCCTCCCAGTTTATCTTAGATGTTTCACCCAATACTCCCTCTTTAGAAAGGCTTTGAAAACCCATCTATTCCCTAAGGCCTTTCCCTAACAAGTCAGCCCCCCCCCTCTCTTTTTCTTTTGCCTCTCAAGGACTCAGTATACTACAGCGCCATGAAACCGCCAGGTGTACGTGCGCTTTATAAATAATTTAAAACTCAAACTATTACAATCCCTTACCAAGCACAGCTTAAACAACTAACAGAAAATCACTGCAGCCTCAAAGCACCCTCTGCTCTTGCTCTGAAGTTTAATAGCCCTTGCTTTTTTTTTTTTGGGTGGGGGGAGTTTGGGATGTGGGAGGGGGAGGGTTTAATCTGGTTTCACTCACATGCTAAAATAAAAAGGGAGCTGGGGTGGATTGCTTAATACACAGGTCTGAGCACTGATTAAGGGAGAAACTAGGAGGGAAAAATCAGGTAGTCACAAGCAACTGCAAACAGATTTTGTACTACAAAGCATACAACAGGTAAAATGATGCAGTTACGATCACCTAAAAACGCACATTTTTAAACAAAACAGGTAAAAATGATGCAGTCACGGGCGGGTCAAAAAACTTCAATATTCAAACTGTAACAACCACAGTTGAAAATTGTGCAGTCATGGGTAGAGGAAATTGCTTTTAAATTTCAGCAAAGAGATAGCACAAAGCCTGCCTTCTTACCACCTCCTGGTCCTTGGTTCACTGCAATCATGGACACAGGGAAGCTGAAACTCACAAAATGGAGGTGAATGTTTTGGGATACACCCAACACACACTTAAGGGGCCTGGGCAGGTGAGAGAGGAGGGCTTAGGGTTGTTTGGGAGCTAGGGAGCCAATCAGCAAGCTCAGGCTACTGGACAGGGGGCTGAAAGATGCTCCTCAATTCAGAATCTCCTAGGAGACAGACAGGCTCAATCACAACTCTGGAGTTCTGCAGGTAAGGGCCTAAAGTGTTGCTCTCTAACAATTCTGCTATGCCAACACTTAAAAAAACTCACTCTCCTAGCCAAAAAGCGAGTGTTACAATCCCTTTCCAAACACAGCTTAAAGAACTAACAGCAGATTACTGCAGCCTCAGGGATATGGAATTCCTATAGCCCGACGCCCGGGACATATGGTTTAGGGTCAAGGGCAACAAGTTTTCATGTGTATTTTGTCCTTGGGACAAGTAGGCCCAACCCCCTAGCGCACAAACCCTTTGGCTGCCAGTTTACAGTACCACATTATGGATCAGGGAAAGGTATTGCCTGCAGTTAAGGTAATATTTCTGTCCATGTGTTAATGCTGTTCAAACTTGTATCTATGGTTCACTAACGCAAAGCCTTTACTATTAGGGTGAGAGCGCACTAAGTAAATGTTGTAAACTCAGACTGCACTACTGACAGTTGTTCCAGTATAAAAATGTGTACACACGTTTTCAATGTTTAGCAATATGAGGCTATGTGTAATGCTCCCATTCGATGCAAATATTTGAAATATTTATAATTCTTTGCTTTCAAAATAAAATGTTCACAAAAAAATGCAAAAACATTTAGCTAAACTACTGTAAAAATGTAGGTGCCATATCTTTGCAGCAACATTTAGTAAAATGTGTTGGTGTATGCTAGTATTTCCCAAAAATGTTCATAATGGAAAATTTAGATTTTTCACAGCCTGGTGGGCAGAAAATCTGGATTTTATTAAAGACACGGAGGCCAGGATTATGCAAATCTCCTTTATTGCGCAGCTCACAGCAGCAACAATGAAGAGATCTAGAACTTCGTAAAACATTCCATCATAGTATAAAGTCCATGTGCACGCAGTCATCTCCCTTCTTTGTGCAGCGAACAAGATAACTTCAAAAATATTCTTCTCAAACAACATTTTTCTAATAAGATTCTTTCAAATAACTTCCTTAGAGAAGACATCAGATCTCCGAAATCAATTAATCTGAAAGAAAATAACAGAGTCATATTACAAAGGAGGGTTTAAATGTGGAGGGATAATCCTGGCCTCCGTGTCTTTAATAAAATCCAGATTTTCTGCCCACCAGGCTGTGAAAAATCTAAATTTTATGGCATGACACGGAGGCCAACATTATGCAAGTTCAAAGTGTATTTAACACATTATCAATAGCATTTGTTACAGGTTTAAAATAACAACTTTTAAAAATCCGTTCATTTGACCAGTCTGCGGCCCTAAGGATATCTTGAAGGCCGCCACCCAAAACAAAAGCTTTTGAAGCTGAAGCACCTCTAAGAGAATGAGCACCAAAAACAGAAATATCAATCCCGGCTTCCTTCATAACATCCTTAACCCATCTAGCCAAGGTGGGGGAAGAAACCGCTCTATGAGGAGGTCTATGAGAAATTAATAATTGGTCAACAGAATTTCTTATTCCTAAAGTTCTCTTTTCGTATTCTAACAAACACTTGACAACACATAAGCTTTCATTCTCAGGAAAAAAGGGATAGAAGACCGAACTTGACATAGTTTTAGTTCTTTTCTTAAGGAAGAAACAAACTCCCTCAGGTTGAAAAGCCCTACTAGAGATGTCTAAGGCTTTGACGTCCGATGTTCTTCTGAAGGAAACAAGACATAATAAAACAGTGAGTTTATAGGAGAGTCTCTTTAGAGAGAGGGAAGAATTCTCACCCCAATTTACGACTAATCTGAGAACGTCCCTAACGTCCCATAAAGCAGAATACTTGGGTATGGGTGGATTTATGACACGCATACTGCGCATGATTTTTTTGGTTAATAGGTTCTGACCTACCGAGATACTATCTACTAGACAATGCCCTGCTGCAATTGCTGATCTATAGACGTTAACGGTACGATAAGCTAGACCTGAAGCGAAAATTTCAGATAAGAAATTAATAACTTGAATTAGATCGACTGAAATGGGATCGTAATTCCGTCGAACGCACCAACAAACCCATTTACGCCAAGCCAGTCTATAAGCTTTCCTTGTCCCAGGTGCCCAAGACTCTGATATGAGTCTGAAAGCGTTCTCCGAAATTCCTGGGAGACGCCATTGTCTCCTGAAATCCTCCAAGCCATCAAAGACAGGAGGCCTTGAATCACAAGGGGGTGGCGTTCTCCGCGAGGACCTGAGATTATCGTCTCGAACGTAGGGATGAGAATTGGAAAGTCTATGGACATTTCCATTAGAATTGGGAACCAAGCTTGGGACCTCCAAAGTGGGGTTACTACTACCACTGGATCCTTGTTTCTCCGGACTTGAATGAGAAAGCGAGGGAGCATGGCAAAAGGAGGGAAAGCATAAGGGTTCAGACCAAGCCAGTTCTGAAAGAAGGCATCTACCGCCAACGCCTGAGGGTCCGGTCTCCAACTGAAGAAACTCGGTAGTTGAGTGTTGAGTCTGTCTGCAAACAGATCTATTCCAAAGGGACCCCATAAAGCTTGAATGGACAGGAAAACATGTCTGTTCAGTTTCCAATTGCTGGAATCTTTGAAATTCCTGGAAAACCAGTCTGCGACCCCATTGTTCAGGCCTGGAATGTGTTCTGCAACCACTGAGATACCTTTGTTGAGGCAATAGGCCCAAAAATTCTTGGCCAGGTCCGAAAGACCTTTGGAGTGAGGTCCCCCCATTTTGTTCACGTATCTCACGGCAGAGACATTGTCCATGCGAAGCATGACTGAACACTTCATCATGTCTTTCGTGAAGCTCCGGATTGCAAAGGATCCTGCCAGTAGTTCTAGGCAGTTGATATGAAGCTGTTTCTCTAGAGGAGACCAAAGGCCCCCTGTTGACGAGTTGCCGCATGTGGCACCCCAACCTAGAAGGCTCGCATCGGAATCTATTATCAAGTCCGGTTCCTCCCCAAAGATGGCTCTGCCATTCCACGCTTCTGCATTCCTCAACCACCAAAGTATCTCTTTCCTGGAGTCTGGGTCCAGGTACACGATCTGAGAGTAAGAAGGATTCCTTCTCAGGGCTTTTGCTTTGAGTCTCTGAAGTGCCCGGTAATATAATGGGCCTGGATATATGGCTTGGATAGTCGAGGAGAGGAGGCCTAGTATTCTGGCTAAGGATTTTAAGGGAAAGGATTGAATCCTTAGAATTTTCCTTAACTCTTTCCTGAGTTTTCTTAGTTTTTCCCCGGGGAGTTTTAACTCTGCCTGAACTGTATCTACTGTAAAACCAAGGAACTGAGTGACTTGGGTTGGAGTTGTTGAGGATTTCTGTGTGTTTATCACGAACCCCAAGTGTTCTAAAAGATTTATCGTCAGAATTGTATGTTGAGAGGCAACTTCTTTGGACTGAGCCATTAATAAAATGTCGTCCAGATATAGAATTAGTCTTATTCCTTGATTCCTTAGCCAAGCCGCTACTGGGCGGAGTATCTTGGTAAAGCACCAAGGGGCTGATGATAGACCGAAGGGAAGGCTTGAAAACTGCCATAGCTTCCCTTCCCATAGGAATTGAAGGAATTTTTGGTGTGCGGGCCAAATGGGAATGGTGAGGTAAGCGTCCTTTAGGTCTAGACGAGTGAGCCAATCTCCCTTCCTTAGGATGTCCCTGAGGAGGTATATCCCCTCCATTTTGAAGTGGCGATAGACCACCCATTGATTTAGTTCTTTTAGATTTATTACAGGTCTCATTTTCTTGTCTTTCTTTTCTACTAGGAAGACATTGCTGATGAAGCCAATCTCTTTCCCTTCTCGTATTGCCCCTTTTGTAAAAAGGTCTTTCACCTCTTGAGAGACTAGAGCAGAGTCCTTCTTTGAAAAAAGAATTTCCCTGGGGAATCTTTTCTGAATGGGTGAGTCTATGAATTCTATTTTGTAGCCCTTGACAGTATCCAATACCCAAGGGTCTTGAGTCACCATATTCCAGTTCCCATAAAATAGGGCTAGTCTCCCTCCCACCTTTATAGGGGTATCTAAATGGTCTTTGGTTAGGCTTACCTGCTGTGAAACCTCTTTGTCTTCTTTCACCCCTGAAGCCTCTTGAGCGGAACCTCTGTCTCTGTGGGTAGAATTGGGACTGAGTCGCAAAGCCGGAATGGGGAAATCTTCCTCCCCGTCCCATGAAGGATCTTGAAGAAAAGTTTCCTCGGCCGGGGAATCGACCCCGCATTCTCCCGGCCCTGTTAAAAACTCTACTATTAAAGACTTTTTTGATGTCCTTCTGGGACTTTTGGATGGAGTTAAATACTCCTACGTATTTGGCCATTTCTTTTATAAATTCTTCCCCAAAGAGAAGCCCTTGGGAGGACGCTCCTCCTTCTTTATTAGCAAGCTCAACGAGCTTTGGGTCAATCTTAAGGAGTACACTCTTACGTCTCTCATTAGAGATTGCAGTGTTAGCATTGCCTAACAGGCAGATTGCCCTTTGTGCCCATTGGCGCAGTTCTTTAGGGTCTATGGGATTGTTATTAACATAGGCTGATTCGGCCAACTCGAATATCTTGGTCAGGGGACCGGTGATGTCTAAAAGTCTATCCTGGCAAGATCTAAGTCCCTTGTCAAGACCTTTCCTGGGGTCTCTTCCTGTTTTGGCAATGAATGCCACCACCTTGGTGTCAAGGTCAGGGGTCATAGCTACCTTGTCGGGGAGGGAGGGCCGAGGGCATTCAGATCTAAGACGAGATCTTACCTCTTTAGGGATCTCCTTACGGAGCCAAAAGGAGAGATATTCCCCTATGTGTTGTGAGGGGACCCATTCGGGGGAGAGGGGGTGCTTAATAAGAAGAGGGTCAAACATGCACTCCCCAAAGGGGTCGAGGATTCCCATAGAAGACCCTGAGGCCTTAGATGCCTCACCTTGTGAATTCACAATCTCGCCTTCCTCCTCAGAGTCAAAGTCTGAGGAGTAGGAAAGGTCAATCTCATCCACCTCTTCGTCACTATCAATGAGGATGGGGTACTTAGGGCCTTTATTCTGCCCGTCAGATGTGCCCAAGGCACTGTCATTATCACCGCCAGTGCGTGAAGTCTGAATATTTAAGCATCTTGCTTTTTTGTTACCCTTAAGAGGGATGTCGGTGGATGTCCTTTTCCTTTGTGACGACATATTAGTTAAGTTCTCAATTTTTTTGTTAATGGTGTCGTCCAGTGACCCCATAACCTTGTCAAGGGCCTTGTTAATTAGTCCCTCTATCTTCTCCTCCATTGAGCTTGTTGAGGGATCCGACGACATGGTAGTGAGCACAGGTCTAAAAGTGAGTGAAACCAGTTAACTGTGAAGTCGGTTTTAAAATCTGGGGAATGTAAAATGGCTGTTTGGGCTTTCAAAATGGAAGTTTGTACCTACTAAGGGTCTTTCTTTTAAAGGGATGTGCATTTCTAAGCAAATGTAGGTAGTTTATTAAGGGTCTTTCCTTTAATGTTCAAGTATTCTGGGTAATAGTCCCTCTTCAGTTTCAATAGTCCCTCTTTTGTTTCAAACACCCTTTTTTTTAAATTTTTTTATTGACTATTTCTTTATTAATTGGAGTATTGCCAGAGCAGAGAAAGGTTGGTAATTAAAATTGTTCCTTTATGTGAATGCGCGAAAGGAGTCTCCGTGAGCTCAGACGGAGTGTTTTGATGACCTCGATCTCCGTGGCAACGCTGTTCGGACTCCCAGAGCTTCGTAGTCTCCGTGATCTTACACGGAGAACTCTGTTAGGCTCTGTCTCCGTGGCAACCCTGCGCGGTCTCCCGAGCCTCGGGTGGGGTCACAGGGTTGCCAGGGAGATGAAATAAACAATGGCGCGTTGACACGGGATCGGCGTTTGAAAGACGCCGATCCCGTGTAAGAGGATCCCTCCCCGGCTTTAATAAGCCGAGGAAAGAGAGAGAAAGGGGAGCGGGCGGAGGGAAGTACGTCTCCTAACGGGGGAGAATCAAGAGGGAAGCAGAATAGGGAATTAACCCATAACCGAACGAGTTACAGTGAAGAGCGCTTGAAATGTTTGCAGCGCTTGAAATGTTTATAAAATCAAACCGGGAAGACCCGGATGAAGGAAAGTGGAGGGAGGGGTTGAATCCCACAGCATAGCGAATCGAGCTAGGAATATAAAGAAGCTACTATCGCATCTTATAAAAATAATAGATGATGAGACAAATATACACACTGGGTTGGGAAAGGGAGGGGCACATTCGTGCAGTCAATAATAGGGCACATCAGACAGCCACATCAGACAGCCACATATACAGGCAGACACAGAATAAGCATAGATGATAGTTAAGTATAGGTACTTATCTTGTGAGCAGCAGCAACAAAGAAGGGAGATGACTGCGTGCACATGGACTTTATACTATGATGGAATGTTTTACGAAGTTCTAGATCTCTTCATTGTTGCTGCTGTGAGCTGCGCAATAAAGGAGATTTGCATAATGTTGGCCTCCGTGTCATGCCATAAAATCTGTGTAACCAGTTTTAATAAGATTATGGGAAAGAATAATAAGCAAGGATTGGTAAAGTCAGTGGGTCTGAAATTGTTGGTCAGCCTTTTTGTTTGGTCAATGCGTGACTTGTTTTGGCATGGTTTTTGTAAAACCTTATTGGTGTGGGAGCTGCTGGGCCCTCACCATTACAACAAACATTGGCAAAGGCAATCATTGTTTTGGTCTCAAAAAGCTCAAAAGAACAAAACTACTGTGTGTTGATACGCTCCTTGTGAAAGAACAGAATGCGGTCACTCACAGTGAAGCTAGCGGATAGACAGAGAGAGAGAATTTTAATAAACACAAAAGGTCATAGTTAACGCCAGACATAAGCAGAGGCCCAATTATTAAATAAAGAAATAGTACTCCTAGAAAATATTTGTGAACTGCATTTTAGCATGAGCAAATCTACAGGGGTAGATTTGCTCATGCGAAAATCTGAATATTTGCAAGTTCACTTTGTCTCCAACCACTTTTTTTCCCCAACCCTGGAAGAAGTTTTATGTCTGCCATTGTCAGAGTAAATTTCCAACCTTTCTCAGTATGGGAAAAGATTAGAGAAGAGTTGATGAAAACCCTTAAAACATGCAAGTTAGTAGGTCTGCACAGACTCAAAAGGGCATTCCAACCAAGATATTGTTGCTTACCACTACCTTCAGCCCAGTATGCAGCTCTGCGGAAACGTGGCAACATAAGGGAATTGCTAGTATTCAAACCCTACTATGGAAGGAGCCCTGGCATAATCAGAGAAACTATTTCAGAGCTCTTACATAATGATATTGCTGCCATAATTTGTCGCCGCATTACATTGCACAAAAGGGACAAGTGGATTTTGTTACAGGATAAGTAAATTTATGAAGCTACCTGCCCCATGGACAAGTAGATATTTTATTAAATTCCACACACCCCTGACCCTCAAAGCACCCTCTGCTCTGTCGGTGAGGTCTAATATCTGTTTTTTTGTTTTGTGTGGGGGGGGGGGGGTCTTTAATCTGGTTTCACTCACTTGCTTAAATAAAAAGGGAGCTGGGGTGGGTTGCTTAACACACAGGTCAAAGGAGAAACTAGGAAGGGAAATCAGGTAGGCATGGGCAATTGTGCTAAAATCATAAAACCTTCAAACGATAAGTGCACATTTATCAGTTAACTATGTGGAAATATCCAAACTACAACTTCATTTGTTTAGAAAACTCAAAAATCAATATGGAGAAATACTGATGAGATGGCTAACAATAAATATGGATAAATACAGACAGAAATGTTCACAAAATAAATAGCATAAAACTGAGAGTCCTGGTTAAGACTGTGCCACTGACTATACTTGGTGAATTTCAGTGATATTTAGGTTTCAGATTGCAATAACACTATCACAGCAACTGAAGCTGGTAGGCCTTCTCTTTCTCAGCACTCTCCTTTCACAAGCATCTTCCCTGCTGCTCCTCACTGCAGAAACAAATAGCACAGCAAAGTCAGACAGGGAACAGCCACAGGGTCACAGGGCATGAAGACGCACCGAAGAAATGTGGCATTGGTAGCTGGGAGGGGGAAAGGGTCAAGCAAATGAACATGTGGAGGGTATAAATGAAACCTGAGTGGAGTCTAGGAAGGGACCTCCCCACCCCCACTTACAAAAAGTAAAAGAGCCTAACACATGAACGGAGGTGCATCAGATGAGCACGGCTAAACTTTCAGGTCGCACACCGCCCCTATGTAACCACCCTTTTTTGAAAAACAGTATAGAAATCCGTGGGAAGAGTGACATAAAAATTACTAATAATCAGGCAGAGATGGAGGAGATGCGAATGTTACACCACAGGGCAGTCACTGACATGAACCATGCATTTGTGGCTTCCCCTCAAGTAAAGGTCCCAGAACTACTGAAGTTTAGAGGCGTTTTCTAAACCTCATTTTCTAATCTTAGTAAAGAACCATAACTTCACTTTAACAAAAGGAACCTTTTGACATGTTTAACAAAATGATATTCTTTGTCCTAAACCAAGGAAATAACCCTCTGCCTATGCACCCTAGAAACTGGAATCAGTTCCGCTTTCAGGGTTTTGGCCTCACACAGTGTGCACCTAGATTCAGGATGTGTACTTTAGACAAGTCCTTCAACCAGTCCTGTTTTTACATTGTCAAAGTAGCACAGCTTTTGGCCATGGGGCTTAAAATTTGTCTCTTTCAGATCTAGTCCTCGGTTCTTGTTGTGTGATGTTGCTTTGAGCTTTAGCACCAAGACACCTCTGGATTTTCGTGCACTCAACAAGTCTAAACATAACATGTGCAGCTGGCACTTGGCGCTCCCAACATACCAGCAAAGAGTCTGTATATCGCTGCTGGCAAAATGTGTCACAGAATTGAAAAAGACTCCTATATATATAGTCCCTGAACAAATAATACATTTAAAGATCAATTTTTGTTCAGTGAATGCAAATACGAGAAACAATGTGTGGAAATGTACCTTTTTAGGGGTACACTGGTGCAGGGTCACCCTTTTGTCCATGTGTTCAAAGACCAACAAAATAGAGATCAGCACTGGAGTTGGGAATAAATAACAAGTTTATTAATCACTCATGAGTGGACCACATCCACACAGCACTCTCAAGTGCTGCCTGAGGTAGTACACTGAAGTCACAGAACACAGGGCTTTTATACAGGTTTTCTGCAGTGTAAGCATGTGAACAGAAATAGGAAGAACACGTTTTTTAGAAATAATTTTCAGAAAACAAGGGCAGATGAATAACCACTTGGTCAGCAAAGTGGGAGGGGGAGCAGGAGTGTTTATGGCAGCAGTAAATGGTTGACAGTTAACATCTGAGACCAGGTGCTCTGGCAGCTACAAGCCCTCAGCACGTTTTTAGCTGAGTCAGGAAGTCAACTAAAATAGATAGCACAGGCAGAGTGAAAAGACGAAAGAATTACGAAGGAAACTTAAATGAGAAATAAATACTTTTATTTGATTTCATAAAAAAAAATCATAAAAGGGTGGGAACCCACCTTACATCAAATGTACATTTTGAAAAAAAGCACCTCCAGCAGCCTTCACCATCCAGTGCTCCCTCCTTAAACCATTGGTCTAATTCATCAGCAGAAGCAGATTGTTGGATGTCCAGCACCTCTTGCCTGGCATCATGCCAACGTTCAGCTTGTGACTTCACTACATACATGGATGTGGTACTTCGCTGCATCGCAGTTTCACGTGCTGTACGATCTGCAAAGGCATTACCTGCTCCTATTTTATCACTTTCTTGTGTGCACTACACTTAACAATTGCCACTTTCTTAGGATAGGTTAGGGTAGTAAGGAGATTATGTACTAATTCTCCATGCACTATCTGTGTCCCATGTGAGGTGAGAAAGCCCCTTTCTTTCCAAAAGCGGCCAAAATTTTGTGCCCTCCCCGAAAGCGTACTGGCTGATGGTAAAAATGTTAACAAGTAAGTCTGTACTAAGCTCACACGCTCTTGTTAGTTTAATCAATTCGGCTGCTTGGGCTCACTTCTGTGGGATGCGAGCTGTTTCAACTACTGTCTGAAGTGTTGTAATCGCATAGGCAGCAGATGCGGTGCCATCAGGCAATTTTAGACACGAGCCGTCAACCCATAACTTCCCATCAACACTAGAGAGGTGTATTTTGTAGGTCAATGCGACCTTTTGTTTGCTCTTCAGTAAGGAATATACAATCGTGTGACTCTTGTGACTGTGGCTGAGTAGATGGAAATGACAACAATGTGGTAGGGTTTAGTTTCCAACATCTTTTCAGTGTAATATGAGGGGCCAAAAGTGTCAATTCATATCCTGTCAAGCGAGCACTAGTCAAATGCGGTGTTTTCGTTTGAATTAGTAAAGCATCAAAAGAATGGGGTACTAACACAAGCAGTTTATGGGACAAAACTATTCCTTCACTCTGACGTATTGATACAGCCGTTGTTGCCACCACTCGAAAACACCCAGGCAGTGCACGGGCGACTGGGTCAAGAACAGCTGAGAAATAGGCACAAGGACGTTGCTTATCACCGTGTGTTTGTGTTAAAAACCGAGAGGGCACAGCCTTCCCTCTCATGGACCCATTGTTAAAGTCTTAGTGAAGTCTGGAGTTCCTAATACTGGTGCAAAGCAAAGAGATTGGCGTAACTGTTCGAAGGCATTCTGAAATTCAGTAGTCCATGGGAGGGGCATCGGAGTGTCTTTAGTCAAAAGAGCCAAAGGTTTAATAATGTGTGAAAAACTAGGGATCCACTGCCTACAAAAAGAAGTGAAGCCAATCAGTGCACGAACATCCTTCTGAGTACGGGGCACGGGAGCATCTAAAATAGTCTGAATGCGGTCTGGTGTAAGTGCACATCACTCCTTAGACAGGTGGTGACCTAAATAGGTAACCTGCTGTCTACAAAATTGCAATTTCTTTCGCGAGACTTTGTGATTGTGAGAGGCAAGAAATGATAACAATAACAGTGTTCCTTCTTCACACTGCTCAGGGTTATCTGCAGCTAACAAGATGTCATCGACGTATTGGATAAGAGCCACTCCTTTGGGTACAGGAAAGGAATCAAGCTGCCTTTTTAATGCCCGACTGTAAATGCTAAGACTCTGTATAGCCCTGTGGCGCTCTACAGAACCGATATGATCCAATTTTCACGGTGAACCCGAACAAATAACGACTGTCAGGCTGAATGGGTATCGAGAAGAAAGCATTCTTCAAATCGATCACCGAAAATGTAGTGGCAGTAGGAGGGACCATAGTGAGAAGTGTAGTGATGTCAGAAACTACTGGATATTGGGGCGCTACAATTTGGGGCGCTACAATTTTATTAACTGCTCGTAAATCAATAATGACTCTGTAGATTTTAGTGTCAGTGTCTTTTTTCAAAATATGAAGGATAGGGCTAATGCAAGTGTTATAGGGGACCTCTTCCACTACCCCCACTTTAATCAAATCTTGACCAATGTGTGCTAATGCTTCTTCACCTTCTCAGGATATTTGTATTGGGGCAGTCGAGGCAATGAGACACCCTCCTTTACTTGAATATGTACAGGTGGAATAACCAATTGACCCACATCATTATCTGATTTAGCCCACAAAGTACTGGGTAAGGATGCCAGAGAAAAATCCTCATTGATAAGACAAGATCTCACAACCATTGGATAATTATCATTCAAAATAACATGCATATCTTCCGGAGAACAAAGTATTGTGGCACAAAAATATTTAAACATATCAATACCCACTATATTGTCAGGTGTGGTAGGGGAAAGCAAAAATGGACATGCTGCAGGAAATTTATCAAGCCTGAATTCAAGTGGCTGTGAAAGTGGGCTAGGTGTAGGTGCCCCATCGAATCCTATTGATGTTATCATTGTGCCAGACATGGGAGCACTACTAGTAGCCCCTGTATCAACCAGAAACCGATCAGTGGATCCCAAGACGTTTGCATCAACATAAGAACCCATTTGATCTACTGGCACCTCAACCAGTTTCTTACCCCGCAAGGACATCAGCAGAATAATCAGACATTTGATATTGATTTCGTCTATCAAAAGTATTAGAGTAATTTGGTCCTTGTTCAACTGCCTCAAACCTCGGACAAGCTCCCATACCTGCCTTGTTTCCTGAATTCCCTGGGCGTCCTCTCATACTTCCCCCTTCCCCGCTGATACTGCTGACCTCGCAAAAGAGGGCACTCACAACGCCAATGCCCAGTCTCTTTACAATAAGAACACAGATCAGGGGACAAATTTGCTCGAGAGAGAGGGAGTGCTCCAGGTGTATACATTGCACGTCCGCCTCTTCCACCTCCTCCAAACGGTGGACCATATATTTGAGCCAACATAACTTTTGTCTTTAATGCCTTAATCTTCTTATGCTCCCTGCCTTTTGCTTCTTGTTCCTGCCGCTCATAATATTGGGCCATAGTCAAAAGGGAAACTGGGGAAGACGTGGTCCAAGAACTCTTGCTGACCTTTAAGTGACCAGCTATTTCAGGTAACATTAATTAGATCGTTTTATTGTGCTGTGCACCATTTGTTTAGCCTGTGATTTGCACTGACTTGCGTTTTTGCACATATCTTCGGAACAGGAGGAAGGAGCTGCGTTCAATGCTCCGGGGGGGGACTTCTAGGCGGGAAACCGTAACGAAGATTAGCCTTCGAGCTGCGGCGGTACCGTCGTTCACCACTCCTCTTAAGGGGCGGATGACGCGGCCGCGCAGGGGGCGCACCGCTGGCGTGCCGAAGGCACGCCGGTCTGCACCCGTCCACGCCCGAACTGACCCACGGGCCAGGACCCCTGGTTCCCCTACTAGAAGTAAGCTCTCACACTCTTATCAATTTCTCCGGCTTAGAGAGTGTCTCCTTGACATGTAGCCACTCTATGGCACCTGACACTTGTTATCATAAATGTGTGCACTGCCATTTTAGATTTCACTCTTCTCTTAAGCCTAGTAATACTATCCCCCCTCATGCCAACAGGACCTTTAAAATGTCCCTGCTGTACTGCCGCTCTTTACCCAAACACTCTACTGAATTGAGGCTACTTCTGGAGGAATACGATCCTGATGCCTTGTTCCTAACGGAAACGTGGCTATCCAGTACCGCAGACCCAGCGGTAGTGCACACACTCCCTTCAGGTTACTTAATCCAGAGACAAGATCGTGTAGGAAGAAGAGGCGGGGGGCTAGCTTTCATATATAAGGATACCTTTCACTGTCAAATCACTGACAGTTTGATCCCTGACTGTGAGAGTTGTTTCTTTATGATAGACTTCTCCCCTACTTGTACCTTCTCGGGTGCGCTCATCTACCGGCTACCTGGCCCCAGTGTTAATTTCAGTAAAGAGCTCCCAGATATTATTGCCAAATCAGTGAGTTCCGCCTCTAATTTTTCAGTCTTAGGTGACTTAAATATTCATTTGATCAGGCTTTAGATCCCAACTCCGAGGTGCTAACTTATATCTTGGATGCACTGGCCTTGAAGCAAAAAGTGTCTGGATCCACTCATCAAAAAGGTAATCTTCTGGACCCACTCTTCTCTAATATCAATTATCTCATAGTGGAAAAACCTATTCCACTACCTTGGTCAGGCCACTACATGGTCCCTTTTGCTTGGACTCCACAGGAGGGTGGACAGCCAAGGGGAAAGGGAAAATCCTGGAACCGGAACTGGGCTAAACTCTCTAACGACGCGTGGGCGTCCACTCTTGATAGTGGGAGACCGGTGCTTAGAAAGGACCCTGAATCAGATAATATCAAAATCAATCAATCAATGGTTTTAGATGTCTTTAGACAGTCAAATTCCTAAAAATTGGTCATTTAGTAGAAAAACTGATCAAGAGGCTGCCTGGTACTCCCCTAAACTGAGGGAGATGAAACAGGTTTGTAAGCGCCATGAAAGAACCTGGAGAAAGGACTTTTCTACCTCTGAGAAAACTAAATAGAGATGCCGTCAAGGCCTACAAAGCAGAGATTAGATCTGCCCAATCGGACTACTACGCAAATAAAATGTTATCAGCTGCCAACTCCCCTCGTGAAATTTTTAAAATTACCAAATCTCTGATGCAACCTCCTGAGCCTCCCTTACCCCCTGAAAATGCCTCAGGTCGCTGCAACGATTGGCTCTCTTTTTCCATAAGAAAATTCAAGATATTTATTTGACCTTTCCCACCCCCCTTTCTGTTTTAGTAAGGGGGGGGGGCAAATCCACCTCTGACTAGAGACCAATCCCTCTTTTTAAACCCCTCCATTGACTCCATCCCACCCATGGACCTGGAAATTTTAAAATTGCACTTCGATCGCCTGAAATCTGGCTCCCCTAGTGACGCGGCACCCCCCCGCATCCTTAACCAGGTATTTGATTTGGTCGCTCCTGCTATTCTCGAGCTAGTTAATAGCTCTTTTGGGATTGTCCCCTTCCTCTGGAAACAGGCCAGGGTTAGAGCCATCTGAAGAAGCCCACCTTGGATCCCGGAGTTCTTGCAAATTATCAACCTATTTCGTTACTACCTGGGATTGCTAAAATATGTGAAAGGCACGTCAATTCCCCTCTTTCTGCTTTTTTGGAAGAAAATCGGTGCCTACATCCCTCCCAAACGGGCTTTAGGCCCCAGCAGTGTACCGAAACCACCCTGCTAGCGGTTGTTGAGGAGTCCAGGAAAATTTTAGATGCTGGAGGCGCCGCTGCGATTATTTTACTTGATCTCAGCGCGGCCTTCGACACAGTCAATCACCAACTGCTGCTAGCAAGACTTAGAGAGAGTGGGGTGACTGGTATGTTACACAAATGGCTTGAGTCTTTCCTCTTAGATCGCTCCTTTTTAGTATTTGAGAACAATGCCACCTCCAATTGGATGCCATTGCAGTGTGGGGTGCCGCAGGGCTCCTCTCTTAGCCCTACACTTTTTAATGTGTACATACTTTCGCTGGCTAAGATTGTCGAGCCGTTCGGGGTTAAGATCATCACGTATGCTGACGATACTCAGCTTATTGTATCCCTCAACCTTTTAGACAATAATAAGTCCATCTTGGCTAATTGTTTGGAAAAAGTTTCAGCATGGATGGACTCCTCCTTTCTTAAGCTGAATGCGGCTAAAACTGAAGTGATGTTTCTCGGAAAGACTACCAGCCTGGAGATCGGCACTCTCTGGCCTAAATGTATGGGAGATATGCCTGCCTCCAAAGACCAAGTAAAAAGGCTTGGAGTCTGGCTGGACCAGAACCTGAGTTTTAAGATGCAGGCATCCAGGGTGGCTGGCTCCTGTTACGGCATTCTCAAAATGATTAGAAGGATCTTGCCCCTTCTGCCTTTTATTGCTCGGAAACTGTTGGTGCAAGCTCTAATTTTATCGAGGCTTGATTATGCCAACGTGCTCTATTTGGGCTCCCCCTGTTCGACGATAAAAAAAAACTTCAAACAGTCCAAAACTGTGCAGCACATTAAGGCACTGCATTGGCTGCCAGTTGACAAAAGAATTCAATTTAAGGCCTTGTGCATCGCCCATAAATCACTGGCGGCTAGCTCTCCTCCGATTCTCCAATCTATAATTTCCCCGTATGTCCCTAGAAGATCTCTTCGTTCTCAGTTGAAACATCTTGCCATTGTTCCCAGATTCAATCGAGCCTGGAGCGGGGGCCGTCTCTTTTCTGTCATTGCCGCTAAAAGCTGGAATCAGCTGTCTGATGTTATTCATCTTGAGTTCAATCATCTTCTATTCTGCAAGCATCTTAAAACCCTCTTGTTTTCTTGATCTCCTCTACACTTGCAGTTTTGGGTGTGTCTCTTAGCGCTGGGAGGCCTATGGTAGCCATGCGCTTTATAAATGTTTTATTCATTCATTCATTAATGACAAATTTATCAACAAATAAATGCTTACCCATATCATCGGCCAATGTCTGACCACTAAAATCATGGAATGTTTCCTCAGATCTTGAAAAGAAGTCAGAAACTGACGCATCCTTTTTCTGTTTACAGGAAGCTAACGCAGTCCAATCTATTTTTTTAGGGGGTATCAGAGTTTTTAACTTAGTCACAGTAGCTTTAGGAAGATCTAATATCTCCTTCTGAGGTTTCTGCGCAGGCTCCCTTTACGCATCTTTGTTCTAAATGTTCCCAGGTATCAACATATGCTACATTGTCATCTATTTTACGTATTGTTCTACACATATCAGGAGGCAAAATAGGCCCAAAGAACATATCAATATCTGGCAAAGTCATAGTGCAGGAGCTAATGGCTCCTTCCATCTCCTCAAAGAAGGCGGTAGGATTTTTCCGGGGGTCGGGCAAAGCAGCTTTAAGAGCCATCACATCAGCTCTACTCCAAAGAGTATAAACCCAATTATATATAAAATATCCCTTTGCATCAGCCGAAGTTTTATTATCATTGGTTCCCATACCCTTCAGAGGAACATACAGGGGTGCAGCTTCACGCATAGGTTTTACAGTAACTGTAGTACCACTGGGTGCAGCCTCTTCCACTGGAGAGTCTACATTCTGTGCTTGAGATTGAACTGCTTCTATACCTCTGTGTTCTAGCTAACTCTTGCTCCTTTCATAAACGCAATGTTACGTCTCGTATTTTAACGACTTGTCTAATCATATCAGATAGGTTTGAAAAAGGAAAAGTCCCCTCTGTTAATCGTTTGTAATCAGTATTTATATCAGCTGGCTCTAGTTCCTGAGAAATTTGTCTATAATCAAATATTACCTCCCAAACAAATTTTTCAACAAAATAAAATTGCTCTACGCTGTTCCACTGTTGAACCATAGTTACAATGAGAGATGCCAGGTGAGACAGACGAGCCTCCTCCCTAGCAGCAGTTTTTAAGGTATCCTTTTCTGCTTTAGTCAAAGTAGAGCAAGTCTGTCGCCCATCTTGTTGGTCTTGTTCTTTGTCGTCTGAAGACAAATGCTTGTCGTCAGAAACCTCAACAGGGGCACTTGGAGTAGGAAATTTATACGGGGGTGGGGGGCGTTCCAATAGGATGCAGTCATCCTGAGGTTTATTAAGTATGGGATAAATAGGGTGCCTAATCGGATACTGGTAATTTACCGCTAATCGACTTTCCCGATCTTTTTCAATTTTTTCCTTCTTTTCTTCATTTTTTAATTCTAGCGCTTTTTGATATATTGTTTTTCGTTGTTCTTTTTCTGCTATAGCATCTGCTCTTTTCGCTCTCTCTCGCACTTCTTTCTCCCATATACGCACACAATCAAACATATCCTGTCTACTTTTTCTTTTAAATAAACACTGCTCTACATATTGAACTTTTTTTTAAATCAAATTACCCATTCACTGGCCATTGTAGATTAGAATCTTTTTTATGTATTTGTTCCACAGTGGACCGTACATTATGGAAGAAATACCATATTTGACATACATATATCGATTTGGCGTCCCCTCTGGGGAAGCCGGCTGACTTGGTTCTAGACTTTCTTAGGTACCTCCAGAGCAGCAACACCACATACAGAGTGTGCTGAGAGCAGGCATGTCCTACAAATATTAGTAAAATATTACTACTCCAAATATTTTGAAAGGAGAAAAATCTCCACATTACCTGACTTCAAACTTTGCAAATGTTGAATAACAAATTTAAACAAAAAGCCCAGGCTTAACAAATCAAGAGTGCCGCTTTAACGACCTTACCAAACAGAAGATTCCAACTCCCACCTGCTGATCTCCGGTCGACCGAATGGTCACTCCAAAATTGCGCCAAAGAAAACCCCAGTTGAGACTGGCCACCACCTGGAGGGTCAAATCTGGAAAACCGGAAAAGTCACGTCGGCCTGCAAAGACAAAGGTCTCCTTGTGCAGTGCGCTTCCTCAGCAAAATGTCGGTCCTCCGTCAAGACCACTCCTTCGGACGGCCTTGTCTCCAATGGGGCCCCACGAGTCGGGCGCCAACTGTGGAAATGTACTTTTTTAGGGGTACACTGGTGCAGGGTCACCCTTTTGTCCACGGGTTCAAAGACCAACAAAATAGAGATCAGCACTGGAGTTGGGAATAAATAACAAGTTTATTAATCACTCATGAGTGGGACCACATCCACACAGCACTCTCAAGTGCAGCCTGAGGTAGTACACTGAAGTCACAGAACACAGGGCTTTTATACAGGTTTTCTGCAGTGTAAGCATGTGAACAGAAATAGGAAGAACACGTTTTTTAGAAATAGTTTTCAGCAAACAAGGGCAGATGAATAACCACTTGGTCAGCAAAGTGCGAGGGGGAGCAGGAGTGCTTATGGCAGCAGTAAATGGTTGACAGTTAACATCTGAGACCAGGTGATCTGGCAGCTACAAACCCTCAGCACGGACATTGCTGTTAGCTGAGTCAGGAAGTTAACAAAAAGAGATAGCACAGGCAGAGTGAAAAGACGAAAGAATTACGAAGGAAACTTAAATGGACACCACAGCCAAAATGGCTGTTGCTTATGCCAAGTAAAATATTACACGTTTTCCACAAATGTATTTAACTAGTTATTATATGCATCGCACACATTAACTCACATCGGCCGCAATGTTCTGCTGTTGGTAGTCAGCTTTTCTTGTCCTACGCCATTGGCAAAATGGTGGGTTGAGCAAGGTGGGCGATGTGAGATATGGGTGAGCGTTGCTTACCATAATTGGAAAATTTCAGTGGGTTCTTTTGGGGGTTTGAAGTAGCTGAGCCATAACTAACCAATAAATGTGTTTTTTTCCAGAGGATTTTTATGTTTTATTATGATGCACTTCAATCACCTGTCAGGTGCCCACTTGGAGGTGCACATAGCCTATGGTCATGCTCAGCAGGAGTTGGCCGCGAGGCTTGACCTTTAGCCAAACATACATCACCCATTTGTGCATTCCACCATAGTTTTCGCTGTATCTCAGACTTTCATGGTTTTCATGAAAATTGTGATTTTGCTGGAGCAAACTCAGGTTTTTAATCTTTGTTTTTTGTCCCCATTTTCCATGCTTCTGAGTGCTCGAGCTCTCCCCTCGGGTCAGGAAACTCTCATAGTGCTCCCCGGCTGCAAGGGAAAGTTTATTCTATAGTGTTAAAATTATTATTTTCTTGAAAATCACAATTTTCAGGATGGAGGAAAAATACATTTTAATCCCCTTCATCTACCAATCACTTTTGTCAAAATGTTCAAATGTGACTGGAAGAAATCACAATTTTAAACTGCCAAGATATACAAACGTGTTAACTGTTTCATGCCCACACAGCACCTTTTTCAAATGCTAATATTTCAGAAACTCCTGAGCGTATTGACATCAAAGCACAAAACGCACCCTTTCGAAGTAAAGATGCATTTTCATGCTAAGTCTGGCATAAATCTGTATAGCCTTTTTTGCTTATAGGTGCAATCTAAAATGGGAAAACACATCTTTTTTAATCCCCTCCTTAAACTGTTTTTGTCTAGACGGAAATTCAAGAAAAGTTGAATGTTGGACCTTAGCTGCATATGGTAAAAGAGTGCCAGAATTGGTGTAGATGACAATATCACATCCACATCCACTACCTCAACCACACAACTTCATTACTGCTGGTATGGGAGTTTCCCCTATGGATGGTAAATGATATATATTCCTGTCCTACGTGACCCAACTGCAAGTCACAAGTCAATCTGATATTCTGACTTTATTTGGACCTCAGCCCACAAAAGGAATACTGCATGTGTGCTGCAGGCCACAAATGACAATCTCACTGAGGGCCAGAACCTGGCTCTAAGGTCATGGTGAGATGCCAAAGCACGCCTTGGCTGAATACAGGACTACCATCTGTGTCCCTGGCCATGTACAGAGAGTGGTGATGGCAGCATACCATGTTTTTAGTTGTCAGTAGCCGGGCAGGGCTTTTTACCGGTTTATGGATAGGAGTATGATTCTTTCAGTCTCACTTAAACAAAGCTCCCCTTGTGTCATCACCAGACTCTGCACTGACATCCCTGTATGAATTTCGAGGGTGTGTGCATAAATGGAGTAGGGTAGCAAGACCCCATGTGGTCTGTATGTATGCTAGTGGGATCAAGATTGGATTGCCCCTGCCTTGAAATGGCACATGGTGGAGGTTGTGAAACAGTCTCCATCAGTGTAAGTATATTGCTTGTATTCCTGAAGAGGAGGTCTAACTCTAGACACAGAAGTGTGGAAGGATGGGGATGGGACTGCCTTTAGAAATTCTATGTGACCTTTTTAGCAATTACCGATTCGTCTTTACTGTGCACTGCCATTTGCTTTATGATGGGAAAATGGGGTTGAGTCAGCATAAAGAGTTGTTAGTGTTGGGTTTCTGGGGTGAGACTCGGTCATTTTTAGGTCTCGCCAGGTGTTGCAGCACGCATGCGCTGCTCGCTCTGCGAGGGCTTCTTGGAATCAATACGGTTTCAGAAGTCGTGTCTCAGCTCTGCATGTAATTTTCACTAGCGTGCGTCATTTGTCGTCAGTGATTATGCTAAACATAGTTTGTTGATTGTACCGGAGGGTTTTTAGCCCCTCCTGGTTGCCAACCTGTCCTCTTTTGGCCACGCCCACCGGGACTGGATCTTTTACTTGCGGCGGGAGACAGTGTCTCTTAATTATCCGCTAAGCATTTTTTTCTTGTATTATCACGTTTATCTTCAAGAATGGCTGACGCGCCTTTCATTTCTCTGGCGCTGCTTGTTTTTCTTTGGCATTCAGCCGTCCCTTGTCTTCAGTGCTTGATTTTAATTTTGTTTTTAATTGCGCCAACCCCCTCACTCGGGGCAGCGCTCCCTGCAGGGCCCCATACACAGCACACCAACACTCGCTTCACAACGCCGCGCTCCCAAACCCCCCACCCCCGCAATCCACAACCTCCACAGCGAGCCCCTCTCTACACAGTCTTTTGGGGTAGATGCCCCTATCCCCCCCAGGTGATTCAAGTCCGCGCTTACTGTATGGCACGGATCGTCCTGGGGGTTTAGGGAGTCGGGTTGCTTGGGCGTGAGATTCAGCCTGATGGAGGAACATTTGCCAGGCCTAGGGGGGGCGGGGACTGTCCCAGAAACCAACTTGTTTTTATTACTGACAGACCTGTGCGCGCTTGTTTTTTTTTTTTTATTGTTTCCTGGCCATCGACATTCTGTATTTATTGCTGTGTTGTCCGGCGGCCGCCATGGGCTCTGACCCAGTTCGGTAGTACTCTGAGCTGCCAGGTCATCACTTCTCACGGTTAGATCGAGACGTGTACTCTAACAGTGCGCACCAAGCACAGCGCCCTGCTTTCTGACTGCCACATGGTGAAAAAGCCTTCTCTTGAGAACCCTCAAGTGATGCATGGTGCTTACTGTTACGGTCTCGCAGTTATCTAAATTTGATCAATAGCCACATCTTTGGTAATCACGTTATGGTCTGCCCGGAAGCTGTGCACTGTTTGTCACAGCAGGTGCATTAACCCACAGACTTCGTCTATCTCATGCTGCAGGGGTTACGTTTTCTTGTGCTTTACCGTTAGTGCAGCAGCACAAGCTGCCCCATGTCGTTTCTTGAGAGGCTGTTTTCAAAGCTCTTGCTGTAACTTAGAATACGGCACCCCCACAGTCATCTGCAGTCTAAGATGTATGTGAAAGATGTAAGGGATCTGCACTGAGGGTCTGTGTCAACTGTCTCCGGATGCCACATCGGACGGTGCAAAGATACAGTTTACTTTTCAGCAGATTAGTTTAACAGCAGCTTTCATTGAGCCGAGGTTTCAATTCTAATAGTTTGAGTTTGTGTGGCTGTCCAGTCCTGGGTAAACCGACGGTGTTCTTTTACATCGCGTTTCTTTTGCGGTATATTGAAAAAAAATCTGCTTTTTTAAACAGGCAAATGTTTAATGAAAAAATAGTAAGTGAAATATGGAAGTACACTGTAGTGAAAAGCAGTGAAAGATAATGAACTTCTAAGCACTGTGCAGTTTATGACAGGTGTACCTAAGCGCACTATTTGTTTACTAATTTCCTGTTTTACTTTGCTCCTGCCCCCCTCCCGCCGTGTTCACTATGCTCCCACCCACTTCCCGCCGCGTTCACCGTGCTCCTGCCCCCCTCTCGTTGTCTGCATTTCCTTTGCTCCATCAGCCGTCCCACACCGGTACTCTGATCGCTATTTCTACAAAGCCGCATAGCACCCAGGATAATGTGCTGCATGACTAACCACTTATAAGGCCTCAAAGGCAAGACCTATTGGCTATGCCAATGCTTGTTCCTTTAAGTTGCCCATTCTGGAAGGCTATTGAGAGCCAGGTGCAGAGCTTCACAGTTACACCTACTTCGAGCCATCATTATCACTACCTGCTGCAAGATGTCAACACCTTGGCTAAAGTCTGAAAATATCAAATAAAAGCGAGTCCCAAATTTGCCTACTTTACTACAGTTTAAGCTGCGTTACTGCCGAGAAGAGAAGCCACTATGTTCCAGGACTGGTATCACTGATAGCCAGTCTCACGAAGGTGGGAGGACATTGCCTTGTTTCTACAAGCCCTACTGGAAGAAACTGTCTACCAGTGACCTAGGAGTCTGCCTGCTTGTGGAGGAGAACCCAACTGCTGGGCTAGGATGTAGAAGCAGCTCAGAGGGAGCAGATGAAATATGGGGGAGGCTTGAGAAGACCCCTTGTGAGAAGCTGCCTTGGTATATGGTGCACACTAATGTAAGTGGGCACCCTGCACTAATCCATACAACCCTTATGGTGATTTTAGTGGTCTTAGCCAACCTTAGAAACCTCTCTAAGTGGTAGCTGTGGAGAGCAGCCTTCAGGCTTAGTCCAGAAGGAGTGTAAAGCAGCTTGTTTCACCACAACATAATCTTATTGGTATAGATTAAGTGAAAAAGAACCACACAGTGTATTTATAAAAATATGTATTTATTATAAGTAGGTCTGCCAGTTTTATGGTATTTTTTTTTTATTTTTTTTAACATTTCCGTCGGTATTTAGCCACATTTATTTTTGGGCCATCCAATTGGTATTTATCCATATTTATTTTGTGTATTAAGGATAAATTGAGCCGTAAAATGCCATATTTCCATGTTAGATTTTGCAAATTAAGCAGCCACGTATAACAAAACACTACAGTCACAGGTACATATTAGCGTTATACTACAAATATATTTTAACATTTGCCTGTATTTAAGGAAATCGCATCATGCTTTTTAACTCTACATGCTGTCCAGCTGGTGCCTGGAAATCATGAAAGACAGCATGGAGAGTCTCACAATAAGAACCGTTTTCAGTATTGTTCAGCTTTTTAAACTAAATACAAACAGGAAACACATTGCTTTCTGTTTGTATTTATCTGTAAAAACAGAAAAGCGGAAGCCTTAATTATAAGACACTTACTAACACATACAGATATCTCCTACACGGAGATATACACAAGGCACACAATACTTTGCAATAAAAACAAGTAAATAGCACTGATACACAGTGGTCGCCAGGGGGAGACCAAACCATATACTAAAATAGTGGTAAGCAGACCATGACTCAAATTAAGACTATACCCAGAAGACGTAGAAGGAACCAAGGAACCACCTGAGGTAAGTAACCAGGAACCCCATGGAGGCCGTGTGCAGAGTGGGAACACGATCGTGGCTTCAGTACAAGTCAATTGGTAAGTCGTGGTTGCAATTTTAAAGAAGAGGGACCCTTCCCAGTGGACCCAGAAGAAACCTTGTGGAAGACAGAAGGTTGGAGAGCCACCCCACCTGTGGATACCCTAGGAACCAGGATGACTACACCAGGGAAGCCCGGTGCATTGGTGTGAAATGGCATCGGAAACCGCCGCCGAACTCAATGGAAGACTTCAGGAAGATGCCGCTGGCGAAGAAGGTGAAAGTGTCCAGTGGAATCCAAGCCTGGATTCAAGAAGAGTAGAACCTGTAAGAAGAGGGGACAGAGTCTAGGTCACTCAGGAGTGACCCAGGTGCATGGGAGTCGTGTACCCACCAATGTCAGCTGTTACAGGGAAGTTGACGGTGCCCTTGTTTCTGCAGCTACGTGGACCAGGTGACACAGAGGACAACCAGGAACCGTGAACGAGCTGTCCTATGTCGGATGTCGATATCCAGAGGGTCGGTGTCCGCGGGAGCACCAACAGGCCATGGCAACGGCAACACGTGGCAGAAGAGGAAAAGGTGCGGTGTCAGGACCAGCAAGGTCCAAGAGACTCACCTCGTGCAAGTGAATCAGAGTAGGCCCCGAGCAAGCAGGGGAGCCCACTGGAGTTGAAGAAGACCCTTCGTCAGGGCACGAAGAACTCTGGAGACAAGAGTCGCCCAGCCTTAGCAACGGCCAGCCGACGTGGTGCACAGGGATGTGGTTCCAGTCATGTCAATGAGGGATACTGGCTGCAGACTCAGTCTGCAGACAGTGCAGGTCTCGAGGAAGCTGAGGGACCGTCACCTGAGTTACCGACCCAGTTGAAGACCAGGATCAGCAATCGGTCAGCTGTGTTGCGGTGCCTGCGGATGCAGGGGAGTAACTCCTTCACTCCAAGGGAGATTCCGTCGGGTGCCTTTGGATGTCCACAGGACCTGGAAGGGACCTGTATGGAGCACGGACACCGACGGTGCAGCAGGCTTGCAGAATGTGGAGAACAGGAGTAGACACAGTCTTCCCGGTTGTAATCTCGGTTCTAAAAGGTGAAGTCCGGCTCGGTCTGCACAACTCTGTCAGGATGTCCAGACGGACGAAGAGGATGCGGCGTTTGATTGGACTCGGACCCACGACAAATCTGGTGGGGACCCACTTACAGGTAAGCCCTCAAGTACCCTAAGAAAAGGGTTGGGGCAATTTAGGGTTCCCTCCCAGGGGAGGGGTTGGACAGTGGGGAGGATACTCCCATGTCCTTTGTCCAGTTTTGCGCCAGAGCAGGAGCCAACGGCTCCCTGAGCTGGTTTGACTGGACTATGAAAGGAGGGCACCAAATGTGCCCCTCAAGCAGACTGGCGCTGGCAAGCGCTACCACCTGGCCCTAATACACTGAACCCTGTCTGGGAGGTGGTCAACACCTCCCTGTGACAGGATACCTATTGTTCTGCCTTCCCTTGCTCGAGCTTGGGTCAGCAGCAGGAGGGCAGAATCGTGTCTCTGGTCGGCAAAACAGCCATGTTGTGCTGTCCGGGTCTAGAAGACTGATACCAGGTGCACTGAGGGCCTCCCGGAGGAGCTTTACAGTGCAATGAATCATACCTCCCACACCGTTTACGGTATGGAACTTATGATTCCAACATGTTTGATACCAAACATGACAGGGTTCGTTACAGCCAGTTTAGAGATGGTCATCGTGTAACGAGGGAAGGCCACTCTATGTATCGTAATGGCTGATGCACTTACAGCCCGGGAGAATGGACTCCGAAGGTTGTAGAGGTGTCCTGCTCATGCAGGGGAAGCCTCACACTTAGAACCGACCACCCTGCCTTCAGGATTGAAAGGCCTGCTTTAGGGGTGACTTATAGGTGTTAAGTGAAGTGCCCTCAGATACAGGAAAACCTATATCTATTGTAAGTGGTGCTAGCACCAGCTGATACAGGCTGCAATGGCAGGCCTATTGTTACAGTTTGAGTGATCCCCCATGGGTGGCATAATGCATGCTTCAGCTCATGGGGGACCCCTGGTGTACCTATGCCCTGGGTACCTCAGTACCATATACAAGGGACTTATAAGGGTACACCAGTGTCCAATCTGGGATGTACCCAAGTACTTACCATACCAATTTAGGGGTGAAAGCACAGAGACCGGGGTCCTGAATAGAAAGGTCCCAGTCAGACTAGTCAGAAACAGCAGAGCACCAGGCAAAAAGTGGGTTAACCATAAAAGCAGATCCTACTTTCCTACACCCCTGAAGTACCTATGGTCCCCCGGTCTCCCTGACCAACTGACTCAAGTCCAAGAGAGTAGAGGTCGCGGGGCGACAGGGTTGAAGAGAACCTGGAGACGTGGGCGGGCTTAATGAACGCTTTGCGCACCCAGAAAATGCCAGTGAGCCCTCCTCCTCGTATGGGGAGGGAACTGATTACTTTGATGACGATTGATACAAGCTGCGTGGGGACCACATGCTTATTCTGTTAACATCACACAAAATGCTTTTATGCTGTTCATTTGTACTATGATATGTTGGCTACTCTGGGCAACTTTGTCATGCATTTTTATTACTTCTTTCTACTCGCCTACATTACTTGCGACATGGTTGGAGATGGTTGTTTTTTGTGCAATTGTTACTCAACGATGACTTATTGGAAAAATGCTAATTAAAATAGTATCTTTAAAAAAACAGAGCGGGGAGTCATGACAGACTTGCCGGTGTCAACCACAAAGTAAAGACTGCCCGATTAGGAGATCGTCATGGAGAAAAATGCTGTCGTCCTATACTGACTATCTTTGTTGCATTTAAGTGATTATACCAGAGCCATGGACTGAAGGAAGAAGATCCTTCCACTGCAATTGCGGAAGCACATTGCCACAGGTTTTCTCATGGATTTGCCTCTATGCCAGCCGGCTGACAGCAGAGAGAAGGAGGTGGGGTTGTCTAATCAAGCTCTAGTGAGCGCAACAGCTCACCCTGTGCTGTGTCCACTGGCACACCTGAGCACAGGTAATTCTATACGGCTGAGAGGCACTGACCGTGGACTTTTGATTAACAGTGTTTGTTTGGACAAGTTGCCGAATATTGCTACTCCTACACGAGAACTGTATAGTCATTTGCCACCGAGCTACATACTGCTCACAGAATGCTAGCAAGCTGTTCTGCTGCAACAAAGCAAGCCTGCACATCAGCTATAATCAAGGTTTTCATTCTGCAGAGAAACGTGTAGAACATCCTTCTAGTGTTGCTTGTGCTGTGTGAATTGCACTAAGTTCTGCTGCGTTAACAAAGTCGTATCTTTTTCTAACATACAATCACCGGGCTAGACATTAGATTATAGCATCTATTGTGTGATTACTTGGGTTCAGAATCTCAACCCCCACGCTACTTCCCTGAGACGCCATAGTCGGACAGACCATACCAAACCAGTGGCAAGTTACCTTAATCACTATGGTTGGGCCCAAGTAACCCTTGTCTGCCTTTTGCCGCCCCTTCAAAATAGGGTCTGACAATTAAAAAGTAAGTATAGGTAAGGAGATGGGGTGTTAAGAATAGTAATTTTACAATTACCATGTCAAAGTAGTTACCTGTTGTGAAAACAATATTATTGTAGGTACATATTACTGACCTCACTATGGTGTCATACATGCAGCACTATATAATTCACAGGAGAGAGAACACTGTACGTACATACACCAACACAGAAATATTTAGTTGGGTACCTCCATATTCACAACAACATGCCTGCTCGAGGAGCTACATGCCAATCAGCATCAGAACACATTAGACAGAAATCCTAAAAAGCATCCAAAATAGTCAAAATAAGTCAGTAAATATCTATCATGGTTCCACATTAGCACCCCTGGCTTCACTTATCTCACTCTCACAGTAGATGAAGGACAATATGCATACCAAGTAAACAAAGCAGCAGACAATCAATTTTATAAGACCTACGGGAACACCCATCACAAACTCTAAATCCCTGAAAATGATTAAGTCACACTTACTATGATTAAGTCTAACTTACTATGATTAAGTCTCACTTACTAAAATCAGTAAGGGAACCACAAACGCAATGCTAATGAGACAGCTTCACTAGCTAAATCAGATTTAGATCTGCAAAGGAAGCTGTAAACCAAGCTTGAAAGGCACTGGGAGTGTCAGCACTTAAGTGTCAAACTAATGGCAGAATGTTTGCTATAAAAATTACTGTAACGTAACAATCACAAATAATTAACGACAAGAGCTAATGAGTAAGCAGAGTTAACAAGGTTGCATGTGTCATAGAAATGGAAAGACTAGCTGTATTCAGTGGTCCATTTCCATATTCTTTATGTATTTGTCTACTAGGTCAGTTCTTTCTGTTTTTAGATTGCACACAGTGGTGTGAATGAGGCCAGGGTATGCTGGATATGCAGGACAGTGGTGGTATTCTCAGGGTACAAGATGATACTTTCAGTTATGAACTGTAGCGATGTGGTCTAAATATGGACTCAGATACTGCTAGTAGATCATCAGTCAAATACTAGCATGCCATTAATATTGCTAAGTGATACAGACACCACCCCGTCCCAATTTGACTTAAATTATTAACATATTTAGAAGTAAGTTTAACACTTAACATCCGAGTAAATTCCACTGCTTTGCATGAAAAATGCGGAAAAATTGCCTTTGTGTGTGCTCTTCGTAACTGGCTAACCACATTTGGCAGATCTGACCTGCATGTAAAGCACAGCAAACGGAACTGCAATGGTTGCATAAAAGTTAGATGTCACATGTAGGCCACAGTGTGACTTTGCAACCCACACAAGTGAATTTGCATTAGGACACCTACTGAAGCCCTGAATCGTTGTAGGACAAAGCATGAGCAGCCACAGGTCAACATAAACGCTTTTCACGTGTTTAACTCTCTGCTTCTTACATTAAACAAACCATCTCTTAAATGTACCCACAAAGCCTTGGTGCAGTATGCAAAATCGGAGAGTACTGTATTGTATAGGCATTTAAATCGTGTTTTCCATATACCTTGCTAGACACTTACTCATTGGGGATGGATGGAGGGTGGCGAGTAATCTGCAGGAAGATATAGCATCCACCTCAAGGAAAATGTTACCCTGAATGTATCTGTACGGTGTAGTGCTATCGATTCACATGCTCTGCATACTCCTGCTCTCTAATGCTGGAGTCAGACATTATAACTTGTTTTTCTTTTAAGGCATTTCAAGACAGAGAAAGTGCTTTGATTCCTTCCCTGGTCCACAAAGCACAAGGATAGGGACCCCATCCTAGATTGTTTTCTGCTCAGTGGGTGAGAGGTGAAAATGGAGTGTAGAGTATGACAACTGAAATGTGCAATGTGCATTTGTTAACCTCTTCAGTGCCCATGACGAGATAGTCTCGTCATGGAGCACGGTCGCGCTGTGCCCATGACGAGACTATCTCGTCATGAACCCCACCCACTAATACAACGCCCGGCACAAGAGGGGGAAAGGGCGTGGCACAGAAGGGGTTAAAGAAGTAAAATGTGAGAAAGGTAAACACGAGTTATTATTGCCAGCTTCTGGGAAGGTATGTGAATCTACATCACTACACACAGATGCTTACAGGGCAAGTACAATTTTCCGTTAATAGCATGCAGCTGAAGAGACACATGCTCTGCATCAACTGTAAACTAGTATCCTCCTAAGTCCTAAGTGGTGGCTAGCAGGAAGATTAAGCAGAAGTTTGGAACCATGTTTTTTTTTTTGGATAAACACATTTTTATTCACTTTACAAGAGAAAAGCACCAGCCAATCCGCACCGTATTGCAATGATCGAGGATTACAAGCACAAGTTCTCAAAACCCAACATGCAGACATTAATAAAGCAGAAATGAGATGTAAACAGTCGAACCCCTCACAGTTAGACCACCCCTCCCAACCATTTCCCCCAAATTCCGCTGTATTTCTTGGGGCAACCACGTGCTGCATACATAACTTTCTCCTGTGTGGCGCACCAATCCACTCCATTCTGCCACGCCCCACACTTGGGGGTTCGGGCATTTTCAAAAGGCTACATTGTCTCTTTTAGCTACCACCATAGCTGTAGTAAAGAACAGTTTTGCGTTGCGTGACCCTCCAGCCCATCAGTGATGCCCAGGAGTGTGTGTTTAGGGTCGTGTGGAACCTCCCACCCAAGGACCTCAGAGTTCTTCTTCGATGCCCTGCCAAAATCCTGCCACGAGGGGACAGGCCCAAACCATGTGGAGGAAGTCAGCAGGGTCATATCCACACCTGGTACAGGCTGAGGACGGACTAAGCCCTGCGCGATGAAGGCGTGTAGGGGTGAGATATGCAGATAATAGAGCTGCACCAAGCGCAGCCTAGCGGAGGCGTTGACCGTTCTGGGGGCCATAAGGGCATCACGCCAGTCTGCTCCCTCCAAGGGGCCCACCCAGTCCACCCATTGCATCCGCAGTCGGTCCAAGGAAGTCGGGGTATTGTTAATTAGTGTACGGTAAATGCGGGAAATGCCACCTTTCCCCTAGTCCCCAAACATAATCTGGGCTTCAGGCGGGCTATGATCTGGCAACCTCCTGCCTGTTGTCAGATGTGACCGTAGGGCATGTCGTAGCTGGAGGTAGCGAAAAAATTGCGAGTGGTGCAGTGAGTACCTGGTTCGGAGATCTTCAAAGGAACGCAAATGATCCCCCACCCATACGTCCCCAAGCTGCGTAATGCCTATGAGGTCCCAAGCTTCGAATCCCCGAAGCCCGGTCACCTCCTTGAGCCAGGTCCCGTGCCACAAGGGTGTACAGTGGGTGAGTGTATGTGTCCAGTTGGTGTGTCGCAAGGCTGCCCGCCAGGCCAGTAACACCAAGTGCGTCACCTCCGGAAGACGGGATGGAATCGGGGTCCCATATAGAAAGGATTGGATTCTAGCGAGGCCCAGCTCCCCTAGTTCAAGCCTATAGGCCGGGTCAGACCACCCCCCGTTGAACCAGTCATGTATGGAAATAAGTTGTGTGGCTAAGTAGTATAGGTAAAGGCGAGTCATCCCCAAACCCCTGTCGAACGAGGGGATCCTGCAAGTACTGAGCGCTAGCCTGGACCTACCCCTTCCCCACAAGAACTTGCTGGCTAAACCGTCAAGTTCACGGAACCAGGCCCTGGGAAAGCACATGGGGGTGTTCTGAAGCATATAAAGAAAGCGGGGAAGCACCATCATCTTAAAAAGGGCCACCCTCCCCATGGGGTTGAGGGACAGCGACTGCCACAGCTGGAGGTCCGCCTTGGCCCGCTTCACCATGGAACAGTGTTCTTAACACAGTTTGGCCAACAATAGCCTGTTGATGTGCTAGTATGTCCACATCGTCATGCTTTGTAAAGGTGTGTGGCAGTAACCAGGTAGCTGCTTTGTAGATATTGGCTAATAGGATGTTACCTAGGACAGCCATGGTTGCTTCTTTTTTATGTAGAGTGTTTCTGGGAGGTACACCGAGTACACATTTAGCTTTGACATATCAAGTTTGGTTACATTTTGACTTGACAACCCATCTTGCAATGCCTGCCTTGGAAATGTGGTTTAGTAAAAACTACAAACAGTTGGTTACTTTTGCAGAATGACAGACCAGTCATTATAGCATCTGCTTCACGTCAATGGTATGCCCCATCAGATTGTTCAGTATGGTATGTGGTCTTTGTGCCACATTCTTTTTTTGATCACAGACATTTCACTGTCTGAACTGCAGTGCCTAATTAAAACAGTGCAACAGCTGGAGGTGACAAAATGCCTGTGGGCAGGGTGAAGAGGGGAGCAGGGGCACGGGGTGGGGTCACCCCGACAAAAACAGAAGTGAAAACAGCAAACACCGCGGGGCAAACACTGTTGCCAAGGATTGTGTTGGTGTTTGCCCCACTATGAAATGTCTGCAAGTTGTTCACTATTCCGATTCATGTTGAAAGGTGAGACCATCCTGTCCTTGTGCACCTGAACAAATGGTTCTTGAATAGTAAGGGCTTGCAACTGATTGAGGTTATGGCTACTAAGAAAGCCACTTCCCAGGATACAAAGTGTGGGTTGTAAGAGCGGAGGGGTAGGAAAGGTGGATTTACAAACCTTGTGAGACTATGCTAAGGTGCCATACAGGGCAGGAGACTACCCTTTTAATTACTTCCATGGACGTCTCATCCACGGAAGATTTGAAGAGCAAGGAGTGTCCCCAATTTTGCATGTATGGTGCATATACGATGAAGACATTTGGATATATATGCAAGACCTGCCTTCTGTAGGTGTTAAAGGGTAGCAGATGTCTTGAAACCGGACAGTGAAATGGTGGTTGTTCGGAGAAGCAGTAGTGGACAAATCTTTTCCACATGGCTGCATAAAATGCATGTGTAGTAGTGTTCCTGCAAGGTGAAGGTGGTGTTTATGGGAGTGGTGGTGTTGGAGGCAGAGGGCAATGTAGTAGTGTTGGAGGCAGTGATTGCTTGGTATGGGCAGTTGGGGTGGTGGGCCTGTAGTCTTGGCCTAATACTTTCTTTTCACCGGATGCCCAGGTGCATCGAAGGTGAGCTGCTCAACATCAGCCTATGCTTCTTTGCAATGGGCAGAAGGCACTGCTAAGCTTTGGGCAACTAAGCAGTGATTTTGTCAGACTCTGGGTGAATGAAGAGCCACTTCGGCTTGATGCCGTGCTCTTCTGCCAGCTTCTTCTGCATGGCTACTTCGATTGATCCAACCTCATTGTCAACTTGCCGCTTGGTTTTGGAGGTGCTCTTGAAGTCAATTTCATCTCCTGCTGAGCATGTTTGGTGTCCTTTGCTCAAGGAGGAGTTGACGTTGTTGCAGCTTGACATCCTTTGTCAGAGGCATGCTCAGCTCCAAAGCCTTCTCCTGGTGCCAACCCTTAACTGGACTCGGACAGAAGGATGGAAGGTAGAGAAGGCCCTGCAATGGTCAGCCAGTTCCCCATCATCCTTCCTTTCAAGGGTGGACAGTTTGGCGATGACGACAATGATGATGAACCTACGCAATCTGTTTGAGCAGCTGATCTGCAAGGTGGACGTGCTAAATAAGGGCATCAATCCTCAGTTCATACAGCTGGTTAAGACATTTGATGAAGTCCGAAAACAATTGCAAAAGGCTGAGCAAGAGCTGGGTAGGGCCAGGGATGTCCTACTGAAAACAGAGACAGAGCACAGTGAAACTGAAGCATGCTAGTAATCAGGTGGGCATGGAGATTAAGCAGAGGCAGGGTGCTGAAGCAGACTGAGCGACTGGAGCACCAGATTCAGCTCATTTGGGAGCTTCTTGTGTGTGATGATTCTAGCTCCATTCAGCTCAGCAAGCAGCAAAAGAATGCCCTGGCATTCCTAAACCATAAGCGCACTCGTTCATCAGATGGTACCAAAAGATTGCTCACTACTGATGAATCTGCCTCCATCCTCTCGGACATCAGTTTTGACAAGACTGACGATTCTCTTGACTCGAATTCGTCTTTGGTGAGGACTTTATGTTTAAAGAAGCTGGGCAAAGTGAAGTTCCTCCAGAATTCATACTGAGGGCCCCCCAGGACCTGCTCCATCGGAGCTTCTGTAGATCAGAATGAATCCATTGTGGCAAAGACTGTGACGACTGACGATTCCAAACTATGGTGGTCCAATTGAGGCTATCTCCAACATTGAGACTGGGCCATATTCAAACAAAAGTCGGAGGCGAACAGCCAATCTGCAACCTTGGAGCAGTGACTCCACCCTGGGTAGAAGGCATTTGGACTTTAACTCTGCAAGTGACGGCACCAGAACCCCACAGGGTACATGGGGCATGAGATTGTAAGAATTTGTATCAAAATCTGTTATCAGGCCCAAGTTATGTGTTCCCTGTGGGAAGTGTATAAAGGGAGTCTGATGGCAGCAGCGGTCTAGAGGGTGGTTGCTTCATTCCCCCAGCCTAGAGCTCAATATCTGACTCCAGTGGGAGAGGTTCTATGCCTTGGTGTGGGGGGTGTTTGGTTTTGCAGGGCTTTTTTCCCTGGCTTTCTTGTGCTAGTGTTACACTCATGCCCCTCTGTGTTTTCTGTGTTCGGGGTCCTGATGATTTTAATGCAGAGGATTCCCCTTCTTGATCCTCTCCCTCGGAGTTGCTGGAGAACAGCATCTCTGGACAGGTTGTAGATTGATTCTCCAGGACACCTTAGGGGCCCGCCCCTCCTATTCAAAGTTGCGAGGGTCGTGTTCCTCGAAAACAAGTGCCTTTGAAAAAGATTGCTGCTCCAATGCCCTGCCTTTCGATACTTCAATGTCTTCTTGTAGAAAAAGGCGGGGCAGGACACACAGAAGTTCAAGTTGTGGTCAGGGGAGAGGCAAACGTTGCAAAAGCTGTGCCAGTCTGACCAAAAATATTTTGGACATAATTGAAAGGGTATGTGCATTCCATCACCCCTTACTGTATTCATTGTCTATAGCAAGCTCTGAAGGAACCATAAGATGTCTCCATCTGGTTCGGTGAAGGCCTGACCCCAGGACGCAGAAGCGGAATGCAACAGTTGGTGGACAAGGACGAGTGGTTTGTCAGACAGGAGAGAAGTAATGTAGGCGCCACACAGTGATTGTTTGCCTAGTCTTGGAGTGAGCAAGTAGGCCCAAAAAGCAGCGGGGATACCTGTCTGTCTTGGAGCATTTGCTAAACATGTCCAAACCAGGTTGCGGAAAAACAAACCTAGGGTAGAGTCTGTGTCCATGCACATTGTAGGCTAACAGAAGACTCGCAGCATATCCCGTGACTCGAAACGTCGTCAAAAAATAAGTTGTAATGTCCCAACCCAGCATTAGATGTCAGGAGATCGCAGAGCATGTGCATCCATCCACACATGCTACACACATATTGATACCAAAGGTCTAACTTTTTCTAATGGATACATATTCCCGCAAAAGCCACACATTGTGAATGAGTCCTGAAGTAATTGTGCATGGATTCGAACAGCACAGCCATAAGAAAGGTTAACACTAAATTCAAACCCCACTCCTGAACAATTAAAGATGGGGCGGGCACACATGTCCTTTCAGAAAAATTGCGGGTAAGAACTCAAGCTATTAGTTGAGAAGGAAATAGGTCCGTCAAAAGTAACAAGTCTCTTAATGGAAATATATGTCCCTTTGTAACTCCTGACTACCTTCCAGGGAAGTGAGATAGAGCAGGCCAAGGCCTACTCAGGAGTTGCGGTGAGCTAGTACCATAGTCCTAGGCATACAACAAACACCAAAAAATGATGGTCAAGTCCTTGCTTAAGTTTATTAAAAATAGAAGTACATTCTTATGCACACACTACTCAATACTACACATTAATTCACAAGTATATACATAATGGCAGATGGAAATACCTATCATGACACCCTCTTAATAGTTTACACCCTAGCAAGCCCGCACCATAAAACCACAATACTTCCCACATATACTAGACACAGTAAAATAGAACACAATTATCTAAAGGCAGGCCTATTAGCTTTGTCAGCGTATAGCTACATTATTGAAAGCAGAAATATGTCATAATAAAATAATGCAATACCATTTCAACTACTAAGGATGGCATCATCCTATAACGTTCATTAATACAAGTATTGATTCACTGTTAACTTTGTTATTGTTAATAAACCGACTTAATATTCATTGAAATGTATGTAAGCCTCCTTTCCTACTTTTACGCATGCTCCAAAAAACCCACAAACAGAGGTACATGACCCTAGACCTTTGGCTATGTTTTTACTCAACAGCCTCACGTTGCAACAAAAATGCCTTTTACAGCCACTTACAGAAGACCGGTCAGCAGAAGTCTAGGGCCCCCTCCCCTTTGAGGGTCGCACTCCTGCAGGGTTAGTCCACAGAAGATCCAGAGGAACCCTTTAGGGTCTCTCAGCTGGTCCATTCCTCTACTGTCCCCCGCAAGGGAGCATGGGGGCAGCATCACTGGCCCTGGAGAAGCAAATCCCAGTCCCTGAAGTCTCTGGGTGCCAGCTGAAGGACACAGTTCCTGGAGTCCCTCAACGCAGCTGCTTCTAGCTGGGCATTCCTAATTTGTCACTACCCCCAGGTCCAGACTATTCTCAAACATCTCTTCATTGTGCAGAGGTTTTTAAGTGGGAGTGGAAAGCTCCTGAAGTGAGGCACCTCTGCCCAATCCCAGGGTATCACATCACTCCACCCCACCGCCCCTGCACAGTATTTTGAGATTTTCCTAGATGGCACCTACAAGTGGTCTATTGGAAGACCATCTCTGAGAGCATCACCCCTGCCTCCAACTGCCAAAGATGACTAGTCCCTTACCTCCAAAGTATCAACGGAAGCCTCGAGAGGTTAGACTGCCCTTGCAAATTCTGTCCCCACCCTTACCTCTCCTAGGAACAGGCTTGGTTACTGGTAGATGGGAAAGCATTTCACCCTACGGTTCACTAGCAGAGTAATTAACTTGACCCAGCAGTGTGATTCAAAGGCCAGAATCAAAATAGGAGCTGAGTAAGAGAAAATATATATATCAATTTCGAATTGCCAGGAGTGTAGATATGTGGAAATGTATGTCAGATTTGCTTGGGATCTAACTTACCATAATACTGGTGCGCCAACCTAGTCTCTGGGACAATGGAGAAACTGTAGTTTGGTGCAGATATCAACCATAGTGTACATAACACTGACACACACACACTTCAGTAATTCACTACAGATGTTAGCACCAATCCATCAAGGGGCCCCTCTGTGATAGGCTACCAGTGCATAGATACCTGGGTGAGGTAGACGGTAGTCACACTCGTTCAACCCGTACCAGTTTCCATGTGCAAAACGCCAAGAGACTCATCATACTTATGATAACTGGGCAGTTGCGAACCTTATCTTAACAGGCAGACTGATGGCTAACACTCCTAATCCATTTTAAGAACAATGGTTACTTACCTGTAAACAGGTGGTTCTCCAGTATTGGTGTCTTTCATAGATTCACATGCTTGAATATTCCCCGTCGTCGGAGTGGGAGTCCCACGGTAAATAATATAGCAATATATACAGTAATAATATACATATATATACAAGTAATCAGTCAGTCAGTCAATAGGTCTTTATTCGATTCACATCATAAAAGACATTCTACACATGTTAAAACAATTCATATATAATGCAATTCATGTTACAATACAAGATAAAACTCCTAAACCTTTAAAATATTACATAAAAACAGTAGATTTAAAAATAATCACAAACATAATAAAATACAATAAAGTACAATACGGGACACGCTGGTTAACCTAATAGTCCGTAATATAATGCTAATTAATAGCAACTAACACAAATCACGACTTAAGTTTCCTTGCCCTAAGGATCCATGCCCAACTAATACATTTGGCAACACCTATTACTACAGGTTTTGAAGTACCTGTTTTCAATATTCTACAAGCAACCTGTGCAGAACGAGTGCTCATTAATCTGCAGACAGGTCGAAGCCAAACGCGTCGAGGGAGTTGGTAGGTTGGGCAACAAAAAAGGAAGTGGTCCATGGTTTCGATCTTGTCTACACAAAAGGGGCACTTATCGCTACCAAGAGGACTCCAGCTTTTGGCGAGTCCTCGCAGTGGTAGGGCGCCCACTCTAAACTGGTGATACAGTTTTCGATCAAAATACTTCAGAATAGTATCCCAGTAACTTTCATAAACAGACTCGTCCTTAAAAACTAGGAAGGTGGCAGTCATCGTGGTGCCTATGAGGGAAGCACATCTCCTATTCTTGATAAAGCTCCAGTATGCATTCTTAAGGGCCTTTTTCAACGGGAAGACCACAGAATCTGGGTTAGCCCATAGGTCACGCATCCCAAGATCAATTAACAGGGATTTAATACTAGACAGCCAGGGTATCCTATGCGAACCCTTCAGCCCTTTGATCTCCAAAAGTGCTTTTGCGTAAAACGTTAGTTCAGGAGTAGTCCACAGGCGACGCCAAAACGCCAAAGGTCTATACCCTGCCCAATCCTCTATGGGTTGAATTCCTAGATCATACAATAAGGGGATGCGCGGAGTGGATTGAGGAAGCCCAATAGCTGACCGGAGGAATTTATTCTGGGCGGTCATCAACTTGGACAGGTTGCTAAAACCCCAAATCTCAGCACCATATAAAATGGCAGGAAGAATCTTGGAGCCATAAATCTTCATTAGGGGAGCTATTGGTTTTGTTAAGGAATGTTTATGCTCTTTCAGCAAAGCTCCTCCCAATTGAGCATGTTTAAGAGCGAGAAGATCCAGCTGGTGAGACCAGCTGCAAGTCTCGCTGAAGGTGACCCCAAGATAAGTAAACACAGCCGTTTGGGACAAGTTGACACCACTCAGACACACCTGCGCCTTAATACGCCGGGGACCACGAAAAACCATAAACTTGGTTTTCCCAACATTTATCTCCAACTCATGTTCGCGACAAAAGATCTCGAAGCGAGACAGGGCTAGCTGCAGACCCTGTCTCGTCTGAGATCAAGAGGGTGTCGTCTGCGAACATGAGTAGGGGAATCTTCATTCCAGCCAGGGTGGGTGCATCAGTAGGGTTGTTGGAAAAATAATTTATAACCCCATTGATGAATAATGAAAACAAAGTGGGAGCGAGCACACACCCTTGTCGAACACCTTTAGACACTTTAAATCTATCCCTCACCTCCCCTGGTTTGCCCCAACGAACACGGGCATACGTATTTTCATGAATGGTAACCAAAAAAGATACCAATTCTTTTGGCATGCCCATTTCCGAAAGTACTTTCCATAACTTATCCCTCGGCACAAGGTCAAACGCGTACCTTAGGTCCACGAAGGCCGCATACAGCTTACCACCCCCCAAAAAAACTTCCTTCCAGTAAAGGAGTACTACCCTGAATACTTGGTCCAGGGTCCCAATATGTGAGCGGAACCCTGCCTGAAGTGGGGACAACACATCAAAATCAGACATCCAGATTTGAATACGACCCAGAACAAGACGGGCTATAATTTTTTGTACTGCATCAATAAGACTAATAGGTCTATAGTTGCCCGGGGCAGAGCGATCGCCTTTCTTATAGATCGGCAATATCTCTGCCCCAAGCCACGAATCAGGGACAGCAGCACCACCCGCAAGGGCGTTAGCCAACAAGGTCAAGTACGGGATCCATACATCTTGCTCCTGAATGAATAGATCAGCAGGAATACAGTCTGGACCCGGGGCTTTACCACTCTTAAATCGATCTTAGCACTAACTTCACAGGGGGAAAATTCTAACAAATTTTCAACACCAGATGGACGAGAGATGTGATTAGCCATCATATCACCCACCTTAAACTGTTCCTCGAAATACGCGACCCACTGTTGTGGCTCAACTTGATTAGTGGGACGAATATCCAAGGCGCAGTTACCCCATTTAAGGAGATGCCAAAATTGGACCATGTTACGGTCGTGGCAAGCCAGGTATAAGTCCCTCCAGCGATCCTCATCCCAGTTTTGTTTGGCCTTAAATTGGACAGTTTTATATACAGATCTACATTTTTGAATAGTAGAGGGAGAGCCAGTTTTGATGGCCTGTATCAGAGCACTTTGGGCCAATCTACAGTCCTTGTTGTACCACGTACGGGGTCTCAACTCTTTGCCTTTACCGGTGGCAGGATGAGTTTTCACAAAAAAAGATTTAAGTTCGGCAAAGAGCATATTGTGGATATCCCGAATATTATCCTTAATCAGGCTTTGAGACTTCATCTGATTTAGTGAGACCAGAGTATTATTAATTAGTTTTCTAATGGCTGCCCGTGAGGTTTCACAAGTGGCGATTTTCGGCCATCTCACCCTTCTAAGATCATTTGTAAGGATAACATCCATAGCGGTACGGCCATCAAGAGAAGTAGGGGGGACAGCAAAACTATTATCCTTAATACACAATGCAAGAGGATTGTGGTCGCTCTCGACTCTACTTACTACCACCATGTCGTCTATGAGCGGCCACAATTCCAAGTTGACTAATATATAGTCAATTCGGCTCCCTGTTCTGTCATTGTCAAAAGTCATCCTCCCCATCCTATCAGATTTTGTTCGCCCATTAACTGCTCTCACGCCCTGATTTAGACACAAGCCTTTCATAAAAAGAGCTGCTTGAGTCCATTTACTTACAGGTTCCAGCAAGGGAACACCCCAGGTTGAATCTTCTTCCTCAGTGAAGTCCCCGCAGTCGACCCCCAAGGGCTCAAAACAGACGTTAAAGTCTCCAGCCACAATCTTATTAATAAACTTTGATTCGGTCTCTAGATAATTCTCCAAAAGAAGACAAGTGGGAGAACATTTGCCTCCTGGGAGACCCCTTACGTACAAGTAATCATATAAAAACAGAGATATAAGTAGGGGATAAACATCAAGAATGTCCCTATATGAAATCTCCATAGAGATACATGAAGAGAGAAAAAAGACATTCGCAGTCTATCTCTGTCATTATGTTGGTCCAAACTACAGCCAATCAGGCGTCAGCTCCCCTCTATGAACCTTCTCCTCAGAGCTCCTCACCTCAGATTTTCGTCGCACCAGAGTGACTTTAGAGTGTATGAGGAGAAGGGAGCCTCTGAAGGGAGAAGGGAGCCTCTGAAGGGAGAAGGGAGGAGGGAGGGTCGCATGTGAATCTATGAAAGACACCAATACTGGAGAACCACCTGTTTACAGGTAAGTAACAATTGTTCTTCTCCAGTATTGGGGTGTCTTTCATAGATTCACATGCTTGAATATAGAATAGCTAGCAGTAACAATTACCATTGTTTCCATAATCATACGAAAACTGGAATCGTAATGACAATCAACATCCTTATATATATGATGTTATTCAAAATCTATATAAGTGCAAATGACACCATTATTCAACGTAAATGGAAACAATATGGAGGAGGGAAGGAAGAGGCTCACCTTATTTAAAAAGATTGTGAAGCTATGCCTGCCCAACTGCAGCATCCTCCTCGTTTAAAGTCGCCAAGCAGTAGTGCCTTGTAAAAGTATGTCTGCTCGACCATGTAGCTGCTCTGCAGATTTGATGTAAAGGCACTCCAGCAAATAAGGCGGTTGAGGATGACATTGCTCTAGTGGAGTGAGCTCTCACTGGTGACTGCAAAGGCTTGTTCGCTCTTTGATGGCAGAAAGCGATGGCTGCTGAAACCCAACGTGCAATGGTTGGTTTTGTAACTGGACGCCCCTTGTGAAACCGTCCATAAGCTATGAAGAGCTGATCAGATTTTCGAAAAGAAGCTGTTCTGCTGATGTAGAACTTTAAACAAAGTTTCACATCCAGGAAATGTAACTTTTGCTCCGCAGGTGTTTGAGGATTAGCAAAGAAAGTCTTTAAGATGATTGGTTCATTCATATGAAAATCTGAAGGCACTTTAGGCAAGAATGTTGGATTAGTGCGTAATACTACAGAATCTGGTTTGAACTGTAGGAAAGGAGGATTGATAGTAAAAGCGTGGATGTCACTGACGCGACGTGAAGACGTTAGTGCTAGAAGAAGAGCCACCTTCCATGTCAGATATTTCAAATCGACTTTATGTATTGGTTCGAACGGTGGTCTCATTAATTGTGCCAACACGATGTTAAGGTGCCACAATGGAGGAGGGCGTCTAACAGGTGGAAATTTGCGAAACAACCCTTTGAAAAATTGATGCATTATCCTTGAAGAACAAAGGGAAGTTGAACCATCCTGACGGAAACGAGAAATTGCCGCCAGAAAAACTCTCAAGGTTGCATGAGAAAGTCCTGACTTAGCCAATTGTAAGAAGAACGGTAGCAATTGTTCTGGTGTAGAGTGAATTGGATGAACCCCAGTAGATGCACACCAATGGCAGAATCTCCTCCATTTCAACTTGTACGTTTTCAACGTAGAAGGGGCCCTCGCTTGAGCCAAGATGTTTCTACAGTCCTGTGGAATGTCTAAATGGGCAAATTCACAGTGCTCAGGTTCCAAGCTGATAAGCTCAGTGATGAGGGATTCGGATGACAAATTTTCTCCTTGCTCATTGTAAGTAGATCTGCACGGGGATGTAGAAGGATTGGTTCGCATTGGGAAAGTAGGAGTAATTCCGAAAACCATGCCTGTCGAGGCCATTGTGGGGCTATGAGCAGTAGATGGCAGGGCCGCCTCCGCATCTTCCACAGAACTCGCGGTACGAGAGGTATTGGGGGAAAAGCGTAGGCAAACAGATTGTACCAGTTCATCAAAAGGGCATTGCCCCGTGACCCTTGATGGGGATGCCAGCTTGCATAATCTCGGCATTTCCGGTTTTCCGGTGTGGCAAAGAGATCCAGCTGTGGACGACCCCATCGTCGAAATATCATCTCTAGAGTTGGCTGATGTAACTCCCATTCGTGGGTCGACGAGGAGGACCTGCTCAGGGAATCCGCTAGGATATTGGATACCCCTGGTAGATCAACCGCTGCAATTGTGATGCGATGGTCGAGAGACCAATCCCAGATCGACTGAGCTAGTCGCAACAGTTTCGGAGATTTTGTTCCGCCCGGCTTGTTGATGTAGTGCATGCAGGTTGTATTGTCCGTCTGTATTAGGACAGTTTCTCCTTGGATTAAAGGAAGGAACGACTTGAGAGCTAGGAATATAGCCATGAGTTCCAACCTGTTGATGTGCCAGGTTTTTTGACACATCGTCCACTTCCCCTTTACTGACAAATCCTCCAAATGAGCACCCCATCCTTCTAGAGAGGCGTCTGTTATTGTCATGTCTGGCACTACCGACAGAAATTAAATTCCTTTTGTTAAATTTAATGGTTGTGCCCACCATTTGAGTGCCGAGTCCATACGGTCTGTGACGTTCACAACGTCGTTGAACGACCCAGTAACTTGACGCCATTGGACGTCTAGTTCCTCCTGTATGGGGCGTGTCTTTAATCTGCAATGAGGGATCAAGGCAATGCCCGATGACGCCATCCCTATAAATGACTTTAATAGTCTTACTGAAACGGACCTTTTTGATCTTATAAGGGACACCACTCGAAGAATCCTTTGAAGACGGTCTTGGGAGAGAAACGCCTTCGTTGACACTGTATCCAATGTTGCACCTAGAAATTCCCTGCGATGAGAGGGTTGTAGATGGGACTTTATTGCATTTATGGATAGTCCTAAGGAGCGAAACACCTCTTGATAAAGACGTGTATCCCGTAGAAGTTGATTTTCCGATTGTGATTTTAGGAGACAGTCGTCCAGATAAGGAAAGATTTGAACACCCTGGAGACGTAGGAAAGCTACCACAGGAGCGAGCACTTTTGTGAACACTCGAGGGGCTGATCGTAGACCGAATGGTAACACCTTGAACTGGAAATCTTCGACCTACTCGAAAGCGTAGAAATTTCCGATGTCGATGTAGTATGGGGATATGAAAATATGCATCTTGGAGGTCGAATGTCGCCATGAAATCTCCTGGTGAGAGTAAACGCAAGATCTCGACAAGCGTCAACATACAAAAGGATTGCTTCTTTAGATACTTGTTGAGGGCCCTCAGATCTAGTATTGGCCTCCATTCCCCATTCTTCTTGGTGATAAGGAAGAATCGGGAATAAAATCCTTTCCCTCTCTGAGATCTTGGTACCACCTCTATGGCTCCCTTGCGTATTAACAGTTGAACTTGATGAAAAAGTTCTTGATATGAGCCGGCGGTGGTCCGGTAGGTGGCGTGGGTGGGGGAAATTCGATGAACTCTAGCGTGTGACCTTTTTCTACAATGTCCAGAACCCAACGGTCCTTTGTTATGGAGGACCATTGAGAACTGCACAGTGAGATTCGACCTCCAATTTTCTGGGACTGACACAAGTCATTGTCTATTAGAATTGGAACCTCTGTACAAGGATTTTCCTCTGTAATTCTTGGAGGACTGCTGCCGAGAGGACTGTTGCTGATTGTAGGTATACCGATTGGAACCCTGGTTGTATGGCCGGTATTGATTGCTTCCTCTTCAAAAATTAGAGGAGGTGCCGCGTCCGCGTGCACCCCGAAATGGCTGCTTTCGAAATTGCAATGTACCTAGAGAGCGAGCAGTCTCTGTATCTTTTTTGATTGATTGGAGAGCTTCATCCACATGATCTCCGAATAAAGATTCTCCGTCGTATGCCATATCCAATATTTTTGCCTGCACTTCCTGGCGAAAAGATGTGGAGCGTAACCAACCTTGTCTGCGCAATACCGCAGCTCCAGCAAGTTGGCGGAAACCTGTACAGGCGATGTCCACTGCACAGTCGATTATTTCTGCAGATGTACTCTCTCCCTCTTGAAGAAGCTTCACAGCTTCAATCCCAGATGCCTCAGGTAACATTTCAACCAACGCCACTATATCTGCCCATATTTGACGACCTAAAATGGCTAAGGCATTAGCTGCTCTTACAGTGGTGGAAGCCATTGATGAAAATTTTCGCCCTATGGAATCCATGCGACGTCCATCACGATCAGGTGGTGCAGTGATTGTAGATGCAGGGTTTCTAGCCCGACGTTGCGCAGCCTGTGTAATTACAGAATCTGGTTTTGACTGACCAGTGAGGCATGCTGGAGTTCCTTCTGGAGATTTATACTTTTTCTCCAACCTAGGTACCTGTGCCGGAAGGCTATTTGGTGTCTTCATTATCTTTTTGCCCTCATCCCAAATGAATTCGATAATGGGGATTGTATGTGTCTGCTTGTAAGGTTGATTTTTAAAGTCATACAGAAAACAATCCTCTTCTCTATGTTCCGTTGTTAATTTGAACCATTGGGCTGCTCTATCCATCAACTGGTGAAAACTTGCAATGTCGACAGGTGGTGAGTCTCCAGGTGCTACAGGAGAGGGAGATGGTGTTTGGGCATGGTAGTCATCCCACTCCGCCATATCATCATCATCATCACCATCGCCACCATCATCCAGGATCTCACCATCTTCCTTGTCTTGAGGAACTTCCTCATCACTGTCATGATGAATTAATGTTCGAGCCGATGATTGTCTCAGCGGAACTGAAGGTGTTATAACTGGCACTGGCTCCGACACAGGTGTTGGCACCACTGGAACAGCAGGAACTACAGATTCTTGTGGTGATCAAGGAAAACGCCGATTATAATCATCCAGCATGAGTTGGAGATTTGTAATAAGCGACAATGGTAACGTCGCAGTTTGTCCTTCCGTAGCAATTTCTTCCTGATAAAAACGTTCCTCGTCCTCATTACTTTCATCCTGGCATTTTATTATTGAATCCGATGGACTGTGTGCTGTTCCGAACGACTCAGGTAAACCTTCTCCTGACTCTTGATCTGAATCAGTTGCGAACAAAGGTGAAGGAAGTTGGGAATCATCTAAAGGTATGACCTCACCAGACATATTCTGTTGACCACTTGGAGGCAATGGCAACAAAGGTACAGCGGCAAAGGACGAAGTAGTCGCTGAAGACGCGGAAGAAATATTTGCATTCATTGACTTCTGCGCAGAAGTTGTTCTTTTAATCTTTATTTTCACCGACGAGATTGCCGTCGACGGGGTCGAAAGCACAGAGGCCTCTGTCGACATCTTCGTAGATGGAACCAATGTCGACGGAACCAGCGTCGACGGAACCAGCGTCGACGGAACCAGCGTCGACGGAACCAGCGTCGACGGAACCAGCGTCGACGGAACCAGCGTCGACGAACTCAGTCGTCGACGGAGCTGTCGTCGACGGAGCTGTCGTCGTCAACTGGAACGACGACGAGGTCTTCTTTTTCTTCGTCGACGGAGCACTCGTCGACGCATGAATCGGCGACGTAAGCGTCGACGAGACAGATTTTGCAGTCTTCGACGAAGACGATGGTAGCGTCGACGAGATCTTTTCCTTCTTCGTCGACGACGATGCAATAGGCAACACTGACGACACAGTCTTTATAGTACTGATAATCATCGTCGACGACGATAACGTAGACGGGACCGCCGTCGACGACCTTGATGCTGACGTCGTCGTCAGAGTCACCGTCGACGAGCAGGAAATGGCGGATTTCGTCGTCGGAAGTCTCGTCGACGATGAAGCCAATTTTTTACCAGAAAATTGGGAAGTCGATGCCTTAGCAGCCTGAGAACTATGTCTCGTGGGCGATATCGCAGTAGCCATGGAAGAGGACATGGCAGAAGTCAGACAGAGACATTTTCTTCTTCTTAAGGAAAGGAGAAGGAAGATCTTGTACACTACTGCGTTTTGAGGCTGTGTGGGAATGGTCAGAAGTAAAGCTTTCTACGTCAGAAACCACTTCATCCTTATCTTTCAGTCTCTGGAGCCACAACAAGAGACGGCCTTCCCTGTCTTTAAGAGTTTTTGTAGAAAAAGTTCTACAGAATTTACATTTACCCACTTCATGATCCGGGTAAAGACAGTAAATACACTTACTGTGTGGGTCTTCTGAATATAAACGTAGCTTTCCACAAGAGGAACAAGGTCTAAACAGAGACGTCTTACTTGAAGACATGCTGAAGAGAAAAAACTGAGCAGAGCTCAGGGACACTCCCTTTCACACGACGTGCGGTAGAAAATCTGAGGTGAGGAGCTCTGAGGAGAAGGTTAATAGAGGGGAGCTGACGCCTGATTGGCTGTAGTTTGGACCAACATAATAGACTGCGAATGTCTTTTTTCTCTCTTCATGTATCTCTATGGATATTTCATATAGGGACATTCTTGATGTTTATCACCTACTTATATCTCTGTTTTTATATGATTACTTGTGTATATATATATATATATATATATATATATATATATATATATATATATATATATATTATTACTGTATATATTGCTATATTATTTACCGTGGGACTCCCACTCCGACGACGGGGAATATTCAAGCATGTGAATCTATGAAAGACACCCCAATACTGGAGAACAGAGCTTACCATGAGTGAGACTTGATTATAGAGACTCGCTCACACCAAAAGTAAAAAACATAGGTAGTACAAAAAGCAAATAATCCAGGGTGAGTAAACTGGTTGAAACAAATTTCTCACAGTACCACAAAGGTCGGACTGAAAAAAAGAGGACTGCTCATCAAGGCATAGGAAGACAGACAAGGCAGCCAAATACCCTTTTACAGTGGCAGCTTCCAAGTCCTGTTGTGCAAGGGGGAATGAAATGCGCAGAAGATCAGAAAGACGAGTCTTCAAAGCAAGCAGTCTGATTTGCACCATGGAATGAATTCAGACCAGTGGCCCTCACAGATTGTTTTGGTAGACAGATTTTGGGCGGTCAGGATGTTGTCCGCTATTTCCAGTCTCAAGCAAAAGCTCTCCAGTTCACCTTGCCAAATTTCTACACATGTAGATGAATCCCCTGTATTCAGAGGTAGAGGACCCGATCGTCCCGCTGCAAAAGCAGCTCATTCTCATGTGGGAGAGTAAGAGGAACCAAATGCTGTGTCGCAACACTTCTATAAACTAAATCTTCCTTGTCCAATGTGGGACAATCAGGATGAGTTAAGCTCAGTTCTGCACCTTCTGTAGGACCCTTAAGAAGACAGAATGGGTGGGGAGTCGTAAAGCAAACCCTATGAACAGTGGACACAAAGGCATCTAAAGTGTAGGTCATGAAATAGGACACTTCCTGCTCCCGAACTTGCAGATGTGATCCACACATCCACATCTGAGGTCCACCTCACATTCTGGAAAAGATCATGCTTGTCATTTTGGTATGAAGTTTCTGATAGTAGTCATCCTGTGAGAGGCAAATGAGACCCTCACACAGAGTACTCACTAGGTGGACTACCATTAGAAAAATGCCACGCTGCAAGGCTCACCACTACAGGCGTAATGCTGCCAAAACAGGATACAGTTACCCACACCTCCCTACAAGTTAATTTAAGGGACAGTGGGTTTTGTTTTCTGACACGAATGGTGCTCCCAGAGATAGAAGAAAATAAGGTTTCAGGGCAAGGCACACAGCTGTATTCCACAACTCAGTCAAACAAAGCAGTGTCCATAACAACAGTGCCATTTGGTTGCAGAGGGTTGAAAGGACGATCCACCGTTAGTTTGAAGGTGCACATCCACTACTGAAGATCCTTAAGGACAGTACTAAATACACACACACAAACCCTCAGGCTCTGCTGATGCTGGTGTCACTGTCATCTCATGGAACACAGAATGGCCCTTAGATGCCATCTGGAGTGTAGCATCAACAGGATGCACAAGGCCAGTGAGCCCAGCAGGCCAAGGATGTGCAGAACCATCGGGAAAGGAGTCTGACTCAAAAACACTGGAATCATATCTTAAATGTCTGACAAGGTGGAAAAGCCCTCAACCAGGCCATGTCTAGCACCTCACTTATAAATGGTAAGACTCTGCATGGGGAGAAGTTGGAAATTCTGAACATGAATAGAAATGCCATTGTTGTAACACATGGTCATGGTGTGCTAAAGATGGTCCATGACCAGCACAGGGTACCTCACTTCAGCATCTAGTCACGGAGTGTGGAATTACAAGGGCTCCTGACCTCCTGAGGGGGCCACATCACGGTCAACACTTTTTAAAAAACTCATGGAGCAATCGTCAGACCAAATGGAAGTCCCATAAATTGGCAGTATTAGGACCCCACCGTGAATCGATGGTCGTGCCTATGACCAAGGAAAATCATCAGTTACATGTACACCATCCAGGGCCAGCAATACCTACCTGTGAGACAATGTAAACTTGTCCTGCTGAAATAATAAGTTGAGGAGGATTAGGTCCAGAATGGGTCTAAGGCCTGTATCCTACTTGGAGACTAAGAAGTAAAGGGAGTACAAACCGTTGGCCCTCTCCCACAAATGCACCATTTCTATGGCCTCTTTGTTCAATAGGGCAAGAGCACCACCCTCAAGAGTGAGGTATGCAGAGTAGAGCACTTCCTTACAGAAGGAGATGGGTAGGGCATAGCCCATGCAGATAAGCTGAATCACCCACTGAGTTGTGGTAATTGTTTCCCAACTGCTGATAAAATGGGTGACCTTCCACAGTACTGGAAGCTGATGACAGAGGGGGTGAGTGTGGTCTCAAGTATGAACATCCAGCAGAAGATGAAGGAGACTGGCGCAGCTGCGCTTGTGTTGGCATCCCTTAGGTCCACCCCTGCCTTGGAAAATTCGATAGTGCTTTTGTGGACCAGCTAGGATGGTTTCTGCTATTGTGAGGGTCGCACCCGGGAGAAGCCCTACAAACAATCGTACTGCCAGCACTTTACTTTTTGGGGATGCCAGACCCACAGAATAAGCCCTGGCAACTGTTCATGAAATACTGCTCCCCAATAAAAATCATGTGCATTAGTGCTGTGTGGACATCTCCAGAAAAGCCTTTGAAATGCATTCAGTTGTGTCGGCACAAGACTGTAGCCATATCAAGTCACTGTGGCAGCAGAGCCCAGATTGCACTTCAGAATCTGTTTGGAAGCATCCAGAACATCAATCACCAAGCCAGAATACGCCTTCTTCACATGGATGGGAAAGACTAATAACATAAATCTTAGCCAATTCTCCTAAGGCATGGACATACAACTCAAGAAGGCAAGTGGTATTGGAAGTGCACAGTGCCAAATGAAAACTTTTCTGCCCAAGGAGACAAACCTTTCAGACGCATGGTCCAATGGAGCTGGAGAAAATGCATTTGGAATCAATTTGGCTGATGAAGCTTTGACCATCTGACACATTAGAGATGGAAATATCAACAAGAAATTGGAATTGGAGGGCAGGAGCTGATGGCACTGTGCAATATGCTTATGAACTGCCAGGCCGAAAGAGTTTTAACCGAGCAGTCTAGTCAGGTACAGAATGGCAGTAGAGGATTCACAACAGCTGTAGACATATATAGGATTTCGGTCACAATGTGGGACTTTGTCTCAACAGTCGGCAAGGGCAATTCTACTTCCACTGCCTTTGCTGCTTTCTATATCATACATGTGAAACAAACCAACTTCCTCTGATGGCGGGCCAGAGTGATACGGAATGTCATCATCTGCAGACATGTCAAGGGCAGTAGTGTGCAGGTCTATCCTGAGGCCATCATCTGTGTTGTAAGGAGAAAGGAGGCTGGCAGCTTCTTTCTCCATGCACCTATCATTTCAGTTAGGCATGTCTAAGGCGTTTAAATTGCAAGCCTCCTCTAGTTAAGCCAATCTCAGTGCGCCAGGGAGAGGATCTACCAGAGAGAGACTGGTTCTGAAAGGAGGCTTTCCGCTTTCTCTTGCCGCTTTCTCTTGCCGCTTGAATAATGTTGGGTAACTTTGATGGCTGAGACCAAGAACTGTTCCAAGGGCAATTTCAGCAATAGCATCGTAGGGGGCGCCGAAGGCAAGAAGATAGAAGCCTTAGTAGGCATCCTGAAAATGTCCAACACAGCCCGCCAAAAGGCGGTGGCCATAAAAGGATCACTCGAAGGAGTGGAGATCTCCAAATGTATCTTTTTCAGAAACTGCAATAGACTTCGACGATGGAGAAAAAGCAGTCAGGGCACCACTGAGTTGCCAAAGCTCCAGCAAGCAGTGGTGTTTCCTCAATCAGGAAAAGTAGATCTCCTCCATATGGCATTTTTTCAGGTTTTGTTTGTGCTTCATGGATATTTTGGGATTATCCTTACGGCCCGTGCCAAAAATAATCTGGTTTCAGCTCACTGATGGCCATCCTAAGCATGAACGAGCAACAGTCTCAGGAAAAGTAAATGGTGGTCGGACCCTAAACAGATGATGCACATGCAGGTAGATCTTCTTGTGACATAACTGACAGGGTTTAAACCCAGACATCTCATGATGTGACACTTAACCATCAGTAAAAAATGACAGAAGAGCTCCAGACCTGGCATTGAGACATGAAAAATAAGAAACTGAAGCTAGTTCTCATGTATAGCCTCATATTACATTTGGGCCATATGTACAATACAAAGTTCAAGTAGGAATCACTTGAGAATACCTCTAAATACTTCCGCATGTGCTATCTGACTCAATGGCATAAGGGCAATAAAGGTCTATTACTGGGATCACAAATGACCTGAGAAGTAAAGAATCAAATAGAGAGAGTCTAGGTCAGAGTAGAAGGGGCAATCAATAGTAAATCATAAGAGGAAATACCTATGTGGCCACATGCTCGAAAACCTATCATTGTATGCACCTTGAAAACACAACAAATTGTGTCATGAAGTAAAGGGGATTACAAGCTCAACCTCTCAATAACTACACTTACTGCTGTGTACACGTCAATCAATCAATAAATCAATCTTTATTCAAATGTCATTGTCAATGATAAAAGATAAACATACATAAAATCATACATACTAATTAAAAATGGCAATACAGAGATAGTACAACTTAAAAATCAAGATTTTTACAGTACATCAATGTCAGTGCATGGTGTCGATGGTAGAAATCTGAGGGTAACCCTGCACAGTTTAAAATTATGAATTTTAAAAAGAGGTAATAAATAACAAACTTTAAAAGATTTACATAATGTGCAAAATATTATAAAGCGCCAGAAGGATTGGGAGGAAAGATCATCACACGCACATTTCTGATTAGCTAAATCTCCATAGTAATCCCGCAGATAGCACAACATATAACATAATAGAACCGGATCTGAATTTTAGCAATAAGGTTCTTTCCCAGTTATTAGTCACATACATTAAATAGGGTTCTGGGCCAGGACTAGTTTTCAAAGCTGAGTAATTCCGAACAAGTAATTTGCCCAATCCTAAATAATTCACAATATTATTATCTGCCTTGCTTACGGATAAAGGATTATCAAATAAAATAGGATTTAAAAATAGTAACATTTTGTTTAACATAAGAAAGCCAAGGAATATCCAGGCCCCGGGCAAAGCGCACAAAGTCATTAATTATGTTATGGGTAAAATAAGCCAAATTGGGTTATTCCAAATTGATAGCCACAACAAAGGGAGGCCCAACTTAATGGAATCCTCAAGATACGGTAATATGACAGATACTATGGGGAGTTGAAAGAGGAAGGCAGAGAAGACACTACAAAATCAATTCTCTTCCACCTATAACACACGACAATCCCTGTAACCCCATATTCCACACCCATAGCTTGCTATAGGTACACATTGCTTAGAATATATTTCTATGAGAGAGTATATAAATTTACCACCAACAGATTTACAGATATTAAAAAATGAACAAACAGCTTGCTTGAATTCAGTGTTTCTACAACTCGTATTCTCTGCGTAAGAACCATTAGCATCAAATATTAGTCCAAGGTATGGAAATTTTAAAACTCTCTCTAATTCTCATCAACTCGTAGAGTGCACAACAAATAATGCTTAGAGCCACATGCCAAGGTTTGCAATTTAGTATAGTTGGTAAAAAAAATCTAAGTCAAGCATAAACTCATAAAAGGCTTGTACCAAGCACTTCAAAGCATTTGCGGTCCATCCTATAAGCAGGCCATCATCTGCAAACATTATTACGGGTATTGGAACAGAATTAACACGGGGGACATCTTGAGTAATAGTACAAAAAAGGCATTACGTTTATTAATATATAAAATAAATAAAAGTGGTGCTGAAACACATCCTTGCCTAACTCCTCACTGCAAATTGAGAGGGTCAGATAATTCGCTGTTCGAAACAAACTTCACTCCAGTACTTAAATCTCGATGAAAGTGTGCTAAAAAGTGCACAATCATGGCATCTATCCCCATCTCCAACATAACAGTCCACAACTTGTTAGGATTAACTTTATCAAAGGCGGAAGAAAGATCCATGAAGACAAGGTATAAAGGTAATTTGTTCGATATAGTGTATTTCCCTAACAGCAAATTAAGATTTAGACATTGTTCCACTGTTCCTAAGCATTGCCTGAACCCATATTGACAGGGTGATAAAACACTTATCACGCCAATCTCTTAACCTGTTAAAAATCACTCTACCCACACCTTTAATATCTAGTGTGGTGGCTCTGTTGTCAGCATACCAACAAGTTTTACTTCAAGAAAACTTGAGGCACGTGACTTCACTCTATGGCGACTAAGACATTTTTTATCACTGAACATTCTGAATGCAAGTGGAATATGTCCCGTTTGGTTAAGCATGGGAACAGGGAGGCAGGAAATCACACTCTTGGCGCTAATAATAATTTATGCTCTCCCAGAGTCCAAGATGGAGGTAACCAGGAATTAAAAGACTTGAACTCCTCAAGGACCAGAAGAAGAGTTGCTCATTATAAGGATTATGTAGTGAATATGAAATCCTTGTCCTTCCATATGGAGTTCATCATTTGCATGTTTCCATTTTCCTTCTCATTACTTTTACAGATATATTAGAGTTTTCATATTTCTCATTGGATAATTCTGTGTTTTCCCATGTAGGTCATTACTCTAAATATTGCCATTCGTAATTCTTATAACTCTTACCAGTACATATTTTAGATGTTGTATTTAAGTTTTCTATTATATATATTTTTTAATTAATGTATGTTCCATTCATTAGAAAGAGGGGTGTTATGATTAGATGCCTTTAGTCTTACATCTGTGTTTCTTAGAACACACACATGCATAGAATGTCAGTAGCTGACTAGCAAGTGAGGAGTTCTAGACTGAACAGTTCGAGACCAGAGGCTGAACAGGAGAAGAGCTGTTGGTGAAGTTGTTTGATCTCAATAAGTACAGCTATCTTGAATATCCATTTGAGCGTTATCTACCTTGCAACAGAGTTCCTTTTATTGAGAGCATCTCCTTCATTTCTTACATCTGCATCCATTCCCTTACCCCTTTTTTAAACTGATGGATACTCCTCAAAATCTAACCTTTTATTTTAACTTCTCACTCACTGCACATATAGATTTTTCATTTGTCATTGCTAGTACCAATCATTGTTATCTATTTAATATAAAAATAACCTGAATGTTCTGTATCATTTTCTCTACCGAATTACTGCATTATACTTTGGTTGCATCTCTGCTGCTTTAATGTGAATGGATTCTTCATTGATTTACCAATCAACTCTACTCTTCATTCTACTGTCTGAATTATTTTTGGGCTTTCCCATCCCTCAAGTACCTCACTGCACCTCAGTGTAATATGTTGCAACGTACTTTTGACAATGTGTGGTGCAGCTCGTGCGATATATTCTACGCTCGAGTTTCACCCTCCCTACTTGTTTTTGAATGCCTTGTTATGGTTGGACTGTGGCCCGTGCGGGCAGGGTGAGCGGCGGTTAAGGGTTCCAGTGAACACAGCAGTTCAGCCTGGGATGCAAGCCTACCGGTCGCTGTCCGTCGTGGGCGAGACCTTTGAGAATAAATCCATTTCAATTGTCTCGTGTCTCCGGCTTTACTTACCACACTTAGCCATGTTTAACAGGTTTCAAAAGGTTTTCGGTTTTTTGTAGTAAAACACTGCTGATACATTTTATTTAGATGCATTTACAACCCTTTCCTTGTCATCACGGAGTTTCCAGGTCACACAAGATGCACACGCATCCAAGAGTTTCTCTTTCACAGGGAGTTACCCAAGGTTCAATTCTAAGCCCCACGCTGTTCAATTTGTACAAGAGGCATATAGTGGAAGTTCATAAGGTGTCCATTGACTATACTCAGCTAATTATCACACAATCCCAAAACCCGGAACACACTGCCCATCAATTTTCACAATACCTGGAAGAGGTAACAGCATGGATGTCCAACCATTGCCTGAAACTCAATGGCAGCAAAACGGAGGTGATGATAGTAGGAAGGGCTCCATCTGTCTGGTCATCAGGTTGGTGGCCTGAGATGCTTGGCCAACTTCCAACTCCTAAAACAGAAGTCAAAAGAAGTGTGGCTTGACTCCAAATTGGCTTTTGAGAGCCAAATTCGGAAAGTCACAGGTAAATGCTTTGGGACATTGAAGGTCCTGAGGAAGGTCCTCGACCTATTACCGGTCAACACCAGGAAAACTATAGTACATCCCGTGGTCACCTCTCAGATAGACTACGTAAATGTCCTGTATTTAGGCTCATCTAAAAAAAGGCTAATGAAGCTGTAATCGATACAAAAAGCAGCAGACCGCCTAGTGTTGAATCTCTCTAAAAGAACATCAATAACAAAAGCCCTAGCCAGACTGCACTGACTACCAGTGGAAAAAAGAATATTGTTTAAGACAATGTGGTACTGCCACCACATCTTGGCTAAAAATAATCCACGGTACCTTCAAACAATGAAACCAGCCGACACACCCAGCAGAAACCTGAGATCCGGAGGTAAAGCGGTAGCAAGGGTTCCAAGAATCAGAAAGGCTTGGATGGGTGGTCAGTCTTTCAGATACCTGGCAGCTAAGCACTGGAATACACTACCAGTTGATATAAGAACAGAGCCCTGTCAAACAACCTTTCATAAAAAGCTGAAGACATGGCTTTTCCCACCAGCAAATTAGAATTATATCCCGAAACTTACTGACACTTGCCTATGGGCTGAGGGTTTAATAGCATTCTCTCAACTTTTGCTATCTGAAATTCGTCTGCTAGCGCGGAGACACACCGGCAGTTTAACCATGCACTAAAAATGGATAAATAAATACATTTCCTCGAACAGATACTACTTTTACTCTCAATATTTACTACTTTTACTCTCAATATTTACTAAGGAACTTCAGCTCAATCCCTATTTTGACCTATCTTTTAGCTGCCGAAAAACTACAATGCCCTTCCTCTAACACTGTTTTTGGCTCCGACCTTGGCAAATAAAATAACAGCTCTTCGAATTTGTATTATCCAAAGCATTTCCTCAAAACTTAGATTTCCAGATGTATGACACAATCAAGTTATATTATTTTTACATTACTTACTTCACTTTGTTTTGTGCTGCTTTTACATAATGTAAGCGCTTTTGAAACAACACTACAGAAATATGGTAAAAATGAACAAGTTACTTATCTTCCTTAAGGCTATTTCTGGCAGAGACTCGATGTAACCGTAGATTTCTCACCTTTTGAATATTCCCCAGGCATCAGACTAGATCTGGAAATTTTTGAGCCACACCTATGTGGCACAGTGTGGGTTCGCATTGATGCAGTTCTGTTCCAAAAATTATGTGAAGGGTTTATATAGTGGCGACTCCCACACACTGGTGTCAGTCGCTTTTGAGGCACTCTGTGCCCCCAGACACACAGCCCCAGCCGCAAACAGGCTTTGACCAGTATGCAGATTTCTAGACTTGGGATTTAATTAATGAATAGAGCACAATTCACAGACCATGGAGGATGGGAGGCCTCGTGAGAAATCTGTGTTTAAATAGAGTCTCTACCAGAAAGAGCATTGCGGAAGGTAATTAGCTTCTGATAGAGATTTCTAGCTGCATATTACTCACATTCTGAATAGGTACTAGAGCAGTACCTATTAGGAGGCGAGTCTGAATTTGCACAAATCAAGAAATCCTGTAGGATCAAGTGGGCGCAATGCCCTTCTAGGGGAACCTGGTTGTTCAGACAATACTGCTTCGTGAACATATGTAGCAATGCCAAATTAGCCACCTGACAGATGTCCAGGACAAGAACTCCATGTGCCAACGCAGTGATAGCAGACTTAGCCCTTGTAGAATGGGCTTCCAAACCGCCCTGAAGCTGCTTTTTGGACAGTGCGTAGAAAATCTTGATGCAGAGTACTATTCATCTGGAGATGGTTATCTTTTACGTGGCCTGTCCTTTTTTCGTCCCAGCAAACCCCACAATGACCTGATCGTCCATGTGGTGCTCTTAGGTAAGATCGGTGTAAAAGCTCAACATTCTTTTGGCGGCCAAACGATTGATTTTCTACTCCTCCTTAAAAGAATGACGTGGAGCATAGAGCAGCAGCAGCATCATGATTTGACTGATGTGGAATGGTGTCACGTCTGGCAAGAACGATGCTTGCGATTGCAGACCCATTTCTTCTGGTAAGAAGGTTGTATACTGTGAGTTAACACTGAGTACCTACAGCTCACTCGCAGTGCTGAGGTGATAGAAACGAGGGACACCATCTTGAGGGTGAGGAGCAGTAAACGACTGCTGTGAAGCAGCTCATAGGGAGTGTACATCAAAAAATAAAATATATGAGGACCACACTGGTTTCCCACTAAGAAATGACAAAAAAAAAAAAAAGAATAAAAAAATAAAAATAAAAAAAAGACAGGAGGGGGGAGTGTTGGAGATCTTTGATAAAGCGCATCACAATCAGTAACTTTAATAATGAGGTCTGGCAACAGTAAAAAGTCGGAAAGAGTTGAATGGTATCCCTTAATAGTGCCCAAAGCAAAGCCTTGCTGAGCAAAAGACAAAACAAACAACGAAACGTCAAATAACTTGGGTAGGAAATGGTCAAACTGGTGTGTACCACACCAAACTACAAACTTAACCCTGCAACAGGCATATAGAGGATTTTCTCTTTTAGGAACGCTTGGCTACCAAGATGACATCAACCCCTGCAGGAGGAAAGCTGAAACGTGTTCAGCTGTCGCCACTGTCCATGCATGATGGTGGAGATTGCAAATGCCTGGGTGGAGAACACTGCCCTGTTGTTGTGACAGCAGATTCTCCCAGAGGGGTAGGCTTTTCGGACGAAAAAAACTCATGCTGAAGAGTTCTGGATACTATACTCTCCGTGCCCAATCCGGAGCCACTAGGACTTACATCTGGTCGTTCCTGACATTCTTCAGAACTCAGGGCAGTAGTTGGGTCGACTGGAAGAAGTACAGGAGTCCTGAATTCCACTGTAGACCGAATGCGTAACCTAGAGAGGGTGCAATACAAACTCAAAAACACAGAACTGCTGACATTGCATGTACTCGGTGGTGGTGAACAGACTGAGCCATGCTTCTCACCATTTGAGAAAGAGACCTTGCACCACCTTTGGGTGTAACTGCCACTCGTGATCTCCGATGGCTAAATTCTTCCGCCCTGACATTCAGAGATCCTGCCAGGCAATACACCACCAGGAAGATACCTGGATGGTCCAGCCAGAGGTGTAGTGCCTCCTGGCACAGGGCCTAAAACCCCACCCTGCGCTGCTTGTTGGAATACCACATGGATATTGTGATAAACACCTTCTCCATTCTACCTTAAATGGACAGAAGGAAGGATTTCAATGCCAAGCGGATGGTCCTCAGCTCCAGGATGTTGATATGGAGCCAAGCCTCCCTCAGAGACCAAAGGCCTCGGATTTCCACAGCTCTCTCAAATGGCTGCCCAAATGCAGAAGGAATGCATCACTCACCACTGTCAAAGCTGAGTGAGGTAGGGTGAGGGGTCTAACTTTGACCTAATCACGGTCCAGTAACCACCACTGCAGATCTTCCGCAGTTTATGATATCTGGATGTGGTCGGAGAGATCCCCTTGATTTTGAGCCCACTGAGACTCCAGATCTCTGCAGAGCCCGCACATGCCACCTGATATGCTTGACCAGTAGGGGGCAGGAGTCCATCAGTCCCAGTAGCCGCAGAATTGATCTCACTAAAATCCAGGACAGAGGCTGAACGATCTGGCCTGAATGTCCTCTGCTTTCCTTTCCGGGGGAAGGGCACAAAACCAAACCATGTCTAGAACAGTTCTGATGACGGGGAGTGTCTGGGATTGAGTCAGGTGAGACTTTGTCAAGTTGTTAGTGAACCCCAAAAATTACAGGAGAATTCGCCATTGTCTGGTGGTTGATGACTTCCTCCGGCGAGCCCGCCTTAAATAGTCACTTTGTGGAAATGTACCTTTTTAGGAGTACACTGGTGCAGGGTCACCCTTTTGTCCACAGGTCCAGAGACCAAAAAATTGAGATCGGCACTGAAGTTGGACATAAATAACAATTTTATTAATCACTCATGAGTGGGACCACGTCCACACAACACTCAAGTGCTGCCTGGAGGTAGTACATTGAATTCACAGAACACTGGTCTTATATACAGGTTTTGTGCAGTGTAAGCATGTGAACAGAAATAGGCAGAACAAGTTTTAGAAATAGTAATCAGCAAACAAGGTCCGATGAAAAACCACATGGTCAGCAAAGTGGGAGGGGGAGCAGAAATGCCTATGGCAGCAGTAAAAGTCAACATCTATGACCAGGTGCACTGGCAGCCACAAGCACATACATTGCTTTTAGCAGTCAGGAAGTCAACTAAAGGACGGGAGAATTACGAAGGAAACTTAAATGGACACCACAGCCAAAATGTCTGTCGCTTATGCCAAGTAAAATATTACACATTTTCCACAGACGGCCCTTTTGGCATAGGCTAAGACATTTTCTTATGCTTAAAAAGGGGTACGATAAACATTATGTATATCAATCAGCATCATATCACGGACTTCTCGGTCTACTGCTAAACGGGCATTTACATTTTGGACATTCGTTTTAGATGGTAGACAAGTAATACAAGTGGAAATACAGAGGGAACAAAGCATTGGCTCACATTGGATTCATAAACAACCAGAGAGAGAATTGTGATAATTATGAACAAGGCCGATAGTATTTATAAACCCCATACAGAAAATACTCTCCAGAACCATCCTGCCCAAGTCCATGTTCCTGAATATTGATGTATCTCTGTGGCTATTTTGTGTAGTTTGGAGATGCTCGCATATACAGAAGGGGAATTGTCCGGTGTGAAGACAACAGCTGTATCCCATGATACAGCATGCTCCACCTCGATCAGCCAGAATAACATTTAGAACAAGTCTTTCTGCAAAGCAACCATGCGGATCGATGCTTGTTTTTCTGTGAAGTTCCCTAAGGCTGCAGTTGTCGGATTGATCACTGCTTCCATTGTACCGGTGAGGCGACAGATTAGCTTACTGTTCTGTACTGGGCCAACAAAGAAGAAAAATCCTCTGTTAAAGTCTATATTGTTCCCATGTGGTCTCTCTCTGGTCGACTACAGAGACATCGATGGCACATTTTCCCCTACTACCAGCATGGGGATTGAACAATTGCAAATCTTGATGGTAGGTTGGGGGAGCTAAAAACACAGGTAGAAGGAAGGCTATGTAACAGGTACCAGACCAGCCTGGCTGTAGGAAGTAGTATGCCTTAGTTCCACAAACAAAATAAGTGTGACGTGATGCAAGGAAGCAGCTTCGGCCTCTCGTAGACATCTGCAACACTGTAGTGCAGTTACTGTGGTCCACTGGCACATCGCCTGTACTTTGTACACAAAGGGGGCCAGTGGTTATGGCAACAGAGATAACAATGGGTCAATTTCCTTTACCCGACCTAGAATTTGGATACACATAGTTTGTTGCTGCACTTCCTTTACTATATTCTTCCATTTCTAAAGCAGTCCCTTTTGCTTGTGGGTCCCCATCTTCGTTGGGGTAACAGACTTTGTTCATTAGAGGCATATAGAAGTTTGAACCAAGATGGGCATGAGCCATTGAGAGAATGGCAGCGGTGACAACGGGATTCCTTTTATGTTCTGATGAGGAGGAATCTTGCCAAAAACCCAACAGTTAGTAGCATTGCTTAGCTGGTGTGTCTGATGCAACATTTGAAGAAATTAATTGTTTCTCAGATTTTGCCGGAATCCCTGTTCATGTTGTGGAAAATCAGAACGATGGTGCTCTTTTGCGGCAAGTGATGTAACAGTAATGTTAGGTAAGGAGGCTCCAGGCATGACTTCCTCCACTACCCACATTACAGTAGCGATGATGGCAGCAGTCAAAGTCAGACCAAGGATGCAGATTGTACAGCCGTTGCACGTTGTTGCAGCAATCTTCTTCTTAGGCGAGCTCATTTTTATCGGCAAACAACAAAATAGATGATGCCCTAAGGTCCTGGGCAGGCGTTGGTTTCTTCAATAACGTTGAGACAAGTAGTCACTAATAGGCTACCCCCCTTTGTAGTCAGTCTTTAACCACCCAGGACAGTGGCTCAAACAGTCCCTTTATGTGATGAAATGTCTTTGTTCCTGGATCAAAGCAGATATCTAGATGACCAGGGATTGTGTGGTCCGGGAAGACTTCCTCAGGTCTTTCAGGTGACACAGCTCGTCCTTTCTCGGTGACCAGGATGTCGCGGTAGTCTGTCAACACAACAGGGCTTCCTGCACCTGCTGATAAATAGAAGACAAGCTGTCAGTTAACTGGGACAAATAGTCACTCATCAACATGTCTGGGGTTCCTAATACTGGTGCAGAACTAAGGGCTTGGCTTAACTGTTGGAAGGCGCTCTGGCACTCAGCAGTCCATGGGAGGGGCATCGGAGTGTCTTTAGTCAAAAGGGCCGACAAAGGTTTAATAATGTGTGAAAAAACTGCCTACAAAAAGAAGTGAGGCCAATCAGTGCACAGACATCCTTCTGAGTGCGGGGTACAGGAGTATCTAACATAATCTGAATGCGGTCTGGTGTAAGTGCACGTCCCTCCTTAGACAGGAGGTGACCTAAATAGGTAACCTGCTGTCTACAAAGTTGCAATTTCTTTCGTGAGACTTTGTGATCATGGGAGGCAAGAAATGATAACAATAACAGTGTTCCTCCTTCACACTAGGTAAGGACGCCAGAGCGGCATCCTCATTGATAAGACAGGATCTCTCAACCATTGGATAATGGTTATTTAAAATAACAAGCACACCTTCCGGAGAACAACGTATTGTGGCACGAAAATATTTAAGCATATCAATACCCACAATGTTGTCCGGTGTGGTAGGGGAAAGCAAAAATGGACATGCTGTAGTGAATTTATCAAGCTTGAATTCATGTGGCTGTGAAAGTGGGCTAGGTGTAGGTGTCGCATCAAATCCTATCGATATTATAATTGTGCCGGACAGTGGAGCCCTAGGAACCAATCTTTTGGACAGAGCACTACGGGTAGCCCCTATATCAACCAAAAACCCATCAGTAGATCCCAAGACGCTTGCATCAACATAAGGACCCATTTGATCTACTGGCACCTCAACCGGTCCCTTACCCCATCCTAGGCATCCCTATGCATAATCAGAATCTGCAAGAGCATCAGCAGAATAATCAGACATTGGATATTGATTTCATCTATCAAAAGTATTAAGAGTAATTTGGTCCTTGTTCAACTGCTTCAAATCTGGTGCGAGCTCCTGTACCTCCCCTGTTTCCTGAATTCCCTGGGCGTCCTCTCATACTTCCCTCTTCCCCGCTGATACTGTTGACCTCGCAAAAGGGGGCTCTCAGAACGCCAATGCCCAGTCTCTTTACAATAAGCACACTGATCAGGGGACAAATTTGTTCGAGGGAGAGGAGGCACTCCAGGTGTATACATTGCGCGTCCGCCTCTTCCACCTCCCCTAAATGGTGGACCATATACTTGAGCCAACATAACTTTTGTTTTTAATTCTTTACCCTTCTTATCCTCCCTGCCTTTTGCTTCCTGTTCCGGTCGCTCATAATATTGGGCCATGGTCAAAAGGGAAACTAGGGAAGACGTGGTTCAAGAACTCTCGTTGACCTTTAAGCGACTAGCTATTTCCGGAAACATATTAACGACAAATTTATCGACAAACAAATGTTTACCCGTATCATCAGCCAATGACTGACCACTAAAATCATGGAATGTTTCCTCAAACCTTGAAAAGAAATCTGAAATTGACTCATCCTTTCTGTTTACAGGACGCTAACATAGTCCAATCTATTTTCTTAGGGGGTATGAGAGTTTTGAACTTAGTCACAATAGCTTTAAGAAGATCTAATATCTCCTTCTGAGGTTCCTGCGCAGGCCCCTTTTCCGCATCAATTTGTTCGAAATGTTCCCAGGTATCACCATATGCTACATTGTCATCTATTGTACATATTGTTCTCCACATATCAGGGGTCAAAATAAGCCCAAAGAACATTTCAATATCTGGCAAGGTCATAGTGCAGGAGCTAATGGCTCCTTCCACCTCCTCATAGAAGGCGGCAGGATTTTTCCGGGGGTCGGGCAAAGCAGCTTTAAGAGCCATCACATCAGCTCTACTCCAAGGATTGTAAACTCAATTATATATAAAATATCCCTTTGCATCATCCGAAGTAACACCATTATTGGTTCCCGCACCCTTCGGAGGAACATACAGGGGTGCAGCTTCATGCATAGGTTTTATAGCAACTGTACTACTAACAGGTGCAACCTCATCCACCAGAGCATCTACTTTTTGTGCTGGGGATTGAACTGTTTCTACACCTTTCTGTTCTCTAGCTAATTCTTGCTCCTTTCTTAAATGCAATGTTGCGGCTCATATTTTAACCACTCGTCTAATCATATCAGATAGGTTTGAAAAAGGAAAAGTCCCCTCTGTTAATCGTTTGTAATCAGTATTTAGATCAGCTGGCTCTAGTCCCAGAGAAATTTGTCTATAATCAAATATTACCTCCCAAACAAAATAAAATTGCTCTGTATTTTCCACTGTTGAACCATAGTTACAATGAGCGATGCAGCGTTAGACCGACGAGCCTCGTCCCTAGCAGCGGTTTTTAAATTTATCTTTTTCTGCTCTAGTCAAAGTAGAGCCAGTCTGTCGCCCATCTTGTTTATCTAGTTCTTTGTCATCTGAAGACAAATGCTCCAGTCATCCTGAGGTTTATGAAAGTATGGGATAAATAGGGCGCCTAATAGGGTACTGGCCATTTACCTCTAATCGACGTTCCCCATCTTCTTTTTCTATTTTGTTTCATCTTTTCTTTGTTTTTTGTTTAATTCTAGTGGTTTTTTAAAAAAAAAAATTTTTTTGATATATGGGTTTTCGTTGTTCTTTTGCTGCTATAACTTCTGATCTCTTCACTCTCGCTCGTACTTCTTTCTCCCACATACGCACACAAACAAACATATCCGGTCTATTTTTTTTCCAAATAAACACTACTCTACAAATTGAACCTTTTTAAAATCAAATGGGGCATTGTAGATCAGAATTTTTCTTTGTGTATTTGTTCCACAATGTACTGTACATTATGGATGAAATACCATATTTGTCTTTATTAGGTGTCCCCTCTGGGGGAGCCGGCTGACTTTTTTTTGTCTTTTGCAAACTTAATTTGGTACCACCAGAGCAGCACCACCACCTACGGAGTGTGTTGAGAACAGGCATGTTTCACCAAAAATGTGGACAATATTATCACTTCAAATACTTCAAAAAGGAGAAAAATCTCCACATTACCTGCCTTCAATTTTTGCAAAAAGTGAATGACAAATCCAAGCCAAAAGACCTAGTGCAGTTTCAGCGACCTTACCAAACAGAAGTCTCTAACTTCCACCTGCCGATCCCTGGTTGACCGAATGGTCACTGCAAAATTACGCCAAAGAAAACCCCAGTCGAGACCGGCACCACCTGGTGGGTCAAATCGGGAAAACCAGAAAAGTCACGTCGGCCTGCAAAGACAAAGGTCTCCTAGTGCAGTGCGCTTCCTCAGTGAAATTTTGATCTTCCGTCAAGACCAGTCCTTCGGGCGGCCACGTCTCCGATGGGGTCCCACGACTGGCACCAACTGTGGAAATGTACCTTTTTAGGGGTACACTGGTGCAGGGTCACCCTTTTGTCCACAGCTTCAGAGACCAACAAAATAGAGATCGGCACTGAAGTTGGAAATAAATAAGTTTATTAATCACTCATGAGTGGGACCACGTCCACACAACACTCTCAAGTGCTTACTGGAGATAGTACATTGAATTCACAGAACACAGGTCTTATATACAGGTTCTGTGCAGTGTAAGCATGTGGACAGAAAAAGGAAGAACACGTTTTAGAAATAGTTATCAGCAAACAAGGACAGATGAAAAACCACATGGTCAGCAAAGTGGGAGGGGGAGCAGAAATGCTTATGGCAGCAGTAAATGATGGACAGTTAACATCTATGACCAGGTACACTGGCAACTACAAGCACGTACATTGCTTTTAGCTGAGTCAGGAAGTCAACTAAAATAGATAGCACAAGCAGAAAATGACGAGCAGCAGAGGACGGGAGAATTAAGAAGGAAACTTAAATGGACACCACAACCAAAATAGCTGTCGCTTATGCAAAGTAAAATGTTACACGTTTTCCACAACTTGTCAAGATAGGGGAAGTGAGAAGCTCAGACCTTCAAAGGTGTGCTGTAACTACCACCATCACTTTCGTGAACACCCGAGGAGCGCTGGTAAGACCAAAGGAGGAACACAGTGAACTGAAAATGCTCCCTTACCACCACAAACTGCAGACAACACTGATGGGCCTGCGGGATGGGTATATGGAAATAGGAACCCTTTCGGCCCAACGTGATAATCCAGGCTCCAGGATCAAGGGCAGCCAAGACCTGGGTAAGTGTGAGCATCTGGACTTTCCCCTTCTGAAGGAAGGCGTTAAGAGGGTGCAGGTCTAAAATAGGATATCCTTCTTTGGCAGCAGAAAGTAGTAGGAATAAAGACCACAACCCACTCCTGGTGCCAGCGCCCTCTCCATGACTTAAAGGACCTTCACTTCCTTCCGTAAGACAGACAGATGGTCCTCTGTCAGTTGCTCTCAGTACGGTGGAAGGTGCGGTGGAGTGGCAGTGAAAGATAAAGTGTACCCCTTACGGATTATCTGCAGGACCCACCTGTCTCGCATGATGGTCTGCCACCCCGGCAACAACCATTGCATTCTGCCTCAAACAGGGTGGCTGTGCTCCACAAGGGATCAATAAAGGGGTTTGGCAGGTGGGTCGGCATGAATGGAGGAATTGAGAGGACTGATCTGGGCACTGGCCTTGACCATGGGGGGCAGGAGCTGAAGCCACGGAACTGCTGTGGAATGAGATACCTCTGCTGAAACCCCGAAAAGAATGGAGGGACTGATACGGCTGGCAAGGCTGGGCCAATAAGCCCAGAGAGCATGCTGTGGCTCTGCTCTGTCTGAACCATTCTAGACTGGAATCAGCTTTGTCCCAAACATGCAGTCCGATCAACAGGCAAGACCATATAGGACGATTAGACATCGTTTGAGAAAATGGTTGATCACAGCAAGGTGTGGCAGCTAATGACAACGCTGGTGCCAATGGCTCGCCTGGTGGAATCAGTGATGTTCAAGCCATAACAAATTGTAAATTTGGCTGCATCACAACCGTCTTATATGGCTTCGACGATGCAAGGTCATAAGTCATCTGGGAGGACTTGAGCCACTGAATCCCAAAGAGCGTGAGAATAGCAGTCCAGGAGGCATCTGGCATTCACAGATCTGACGGCAAAGCTGGCGTAAGAAAATACCCTCATCCCAAAGGTCTCCAATTCATTTGGACTCCCAATCGGTGAGAGTATTGTAAAGGTATTCGCCTTTGCCAAACTTGTAGACACCTGCACCACCAAGCTTTCAGGGGAGAGGTGCAGAGATAAAAATGCAGGGTCGCCCAGGGCAACTGTCCAGGGGACCAGAGCATGGTTTGGCCAAAAACCCCAAAAGTGTATTTGTAACGGCTTCATTGAAGGTAGATATTTGCCCTGGCTAGAGCTCTACTGCTCCGAAACTGGTTTTAACCTTAAGGTGGGAGCTGGAGGTCAAGAACTTCAGCCGCCCAATGCATGACCATGCCATAAGAGACGTTCTCTCCATTGGCAGGACCAACGGCTGAGAGGAGGCTTGACTCAAAGAAACTATCATGGCCATTGGCTATTGGAAGGTTATTATACCCATTTTCCTTGTGGTAAGGTCACCTGCATCATAATCATGGTCCAAATACCTGCCAAATAAAGATTGCAACATTTGTGTCCTTCCTTGTTGGGGTGGAAAGTCAGGTGAAGAAGGCAGCACCTTGATGGAAGCCATGCGCAGCCTCGTCCTAACTGTGCAGGTTCAGAGCAGCGAGCACAATGGGCACATCATCCTATGCGGTCAATGGAGCAGGCATCGGCGTAGATGCTCCAGGTACAGGCATGGAGTGTGGTACCAGAGTGAGGTGCCAAAGTCATAATGGGAGCCAGAGGAGGCCCAGTGGTGGATTCGGAGTGTCCAACTGTTGCAGAGGATGAACCTGCCAGCTGTAGCTCAGAAGGAGGGACGGGCAGCTTGGCTCCTTAGGGCTCAAAGGCACACTAGAGGGAGTCCAAGGATCTGATGAGTTGGAGCATGACTTCGCGGAACTGTTCAATCTGCCTTAGTGTCAAAGGTGACCCCGGAAACTCGGGTTGTGCTGGGACAAGTTGCAGGATAGGCTCGGACACCAATAAACAATGGGAGAGGGAGATCGAGTGACATGGCTATGCCCAGGCGCCTTGTCAAGAGTGTGTGAGTAGAGGAAAGGGGCGGAGTCCCACTTGGATTTTTTGTGTTTTTTTTTTTACTTACCCGAAGACTTGGAGATGACATCAACCGACCTCAGGAACGACTTCGGGACAGGTATCGACCTTCAACTAGGACCGGTCTCATCGCAGGGAGTTCTGGTGTTTGGCGACATATAGTAAAACCTCGGTCTCCTATGGCCTTCGGGTTCATCGAAGTTACTGCAGACCTTAGTATCGTGGCTCAACCCCAGGCACCACAGGCATACCTGATAACGATCAGTCACAGACATCTGTTTGCGACAGTCCTGTTTTGGAAGGAGACATTTCCCCTTGCACAGTGGATTTTCTACATTTTATGATGGAATCTTCTCTGAGAGATGAAAGGTAGCTCTGGATCAGAGTCTGGTGTCATGGAAAGAAGCAACTGATGTCAGCCCACGGAGTGCCATCTGGATAGGGCCTGCATGTCATTTCCGGAGCAGAACAGCATGAGTGCAGAGCCACTTGGAGCAACCTACAAGTGTATAAAAGTACTGCTCAAATCCAGTTTGACGCTTGGGGAATATTCAAAAGATGAGGGACCTATGGTCAGAAATCTCTATAAAAAAAATAACACTTTTGCATCATCTAATTGAAAGGAATCTAATTGTATTATTTGGTTAAAATATTCTCTCTCTCAATTTATGACTTCCAATATATCACATTCCGGTCCTCTTAGTTTAGGTGAAAAACAATAATGTTCCCCATTCACAAAACAATATTTTGTTTAGGTAACTCAAACTCTTTAAGTTGGACCTTCTTACCTTGACGCTGAAGCCTCAACTTCTCTGATCTCTCCGACTCCAATTACGATTCCTTTATACTGCGTCACTACACCTGTGGGAGAAAGAGAAGTTATGGATAAGTTAAAGAAAGTAGTAGCATTTAAACTAAAGAACTAACTGTACTCCGTGAAGGTGAGAGCAGCCTGGAAAGTCCCAAGAAATGTCCGAGGATGGGGACATTGTGCTTTAGTGACACTTGTCATATACAGTGCTTGGAAAAGGCACAAGTGGGACTGAAGTACTCTATAAAAAAAAAGTTTAAGTAGTTAACACAGCTGGGAGTGGACCTCTCATCGGGGAACTTTGCTTCTGTCCTTGTACACTCCTTCCTGCTCCCATCTTGCCTTACATTCCCTGCTGATCGCCTGGACTGTATGCTTTCCTCTATTATCTCCTTACTGCACACTTCCTGCTACCCCTCCATACTGTGCATTACCTCTTGCCCTATCCCTGCTCAGCTTTCCTTACTACTCCCTCCCATATGTTCTCCTGCTCCTCTCTCGGCGGTTCATTTCTCGCTACTCTCTTCCCGCAGCACAACTCTTCATGATTCTACTCTTGCTTTACATACTTTCCTGTACCCTTCATGCAGTACACTTTCTGCAGCTTCTTCCTTGCTTTACATTTCTTTCCGCCCCTTACTGCAGACATAACATTCTTTCCTGCTCTTCCTGACTGCTCTCCAAGTTACCCTACTCCTTTCCCAGTAATCTGTGCACCTGCTGCTGCCCCTTTCAGAGGCACATTTCACTCCTGAATATTCCCTTCGATCTCACTGTACATTCCCTATTGGCCCTCTTACTACCAACCAATCTTTGCTGCCTTGAGACTATTGCACATTCGATCCTGATTCCACCACCCATGCTGTACATTCCTTGCATCGCCCTATGAGCGGTACATTCCAGCTACTCCTCACCCTGTTGAAAATTCCTTCCCAGATACTCCATCAGACTGTTCCATCATTGTGAGAAGTTGGCCTGGCATATGCTGGTCACTAGTTATAGTTGAGAAAATTCGATTTTCGATCGTGATCGAATCGACCGGCCATTTTGTGCTCCACCGCCATTTTGTGTTGCCCTCACTCAGGCAGCACGGCGAACAAAGTCTATTCTGCTTTTCCTGCAGCATCGTGTCGAAATAAGCCTTCTGCCTCCATTTACAAAGCTGGTGTTAGGACTGGCCGAGTACACTAATCCCTGTCTGGTTTTTCTAATCCCCGTCTCAACTATCTGTTGGTTCACACTATTCTCTTCTGACTTTATCTTATCGTCTGGCCTTCGCTGTCCTCTGCTAGTATTCTCTCGTTTCACCACTGTCCTCCAAAACACACAAACGTATCTCACCATCTGCGAGTTGGTTACAAACCTGTTAATGAATTAGTTCGTGGGAGGGGTGACAAACACAGTCGGAGGAGAGGCTTCTTCGAGTTACCTGATACTTTATTTTCAAACCTTTTCTATTGGTTCTGTTCTCCAACCTTTCTTATTGGCTCTTTCTTGTATGTTTTGGGTGTGTTTTTGGTTAATGTATATTTCACATATGTACTATATAAGATTGTGCGCCACGGAGTGAAGTGGCAGTCTCCTGAGAACCTACCTCGTGTACTTCTGGGATAACTGTACTAGCTGCAGCTAATAAATCCTGTTGGAAACAGCCCCACTCCCACTCCGCAGGGTGGTGGTGGACCTTCCCAACACAATGGGGTAGCTTGGCTCGAGTGGTCAGGAAACAGGCGCAGTGCTAAGCATACAATATACCCATACAATAACCATGCGTGCATCCGTTCCAAAAACGACTCTACACCGTAAAAATTATGAAAATATTCTTTCTTTATCTTTTTCTCTTAGTTGCTGATTGGAAAAATAAATAAGTCAATCACAATATACAATTTTAAATAGTGCAGGTCAAATAAATATCGGCTGTTTGATGAAATAAATAGGGGTGATCATAAATAACAGGGCATAAATACAAGTGCAATATATACAGACAATTAAATACTTTGAGGCAATAAATACTGTATCAATAAATATTGTACACCAACAAGTCCTGTGGACCTATAAATATAGTGCAGCAATAAATAGGTAAAAATTCAATAAATACAGTATCCCCAATAAATAATTAAAAGTATACAGCAACCCTCATATAATCAGATGACACTTCAATTCTTATGGGCTGATTTGGCCCAGGCACAGCTTGTAGGGTTGTGGAAGGCTGGAGGGGGGCTACTCCCTGGCTGAGACAAGGCTGAGGCCTAAACTGAGGTAGATCAAAGGGGGGAATACCAGTGCCCTGGCTTTCTCTCTCCACACAACCTCTCTAAGTTAGTCCCAGTTCACCCCAGGCACAGTCAGGTTGGTTTCAGCACCTCCCTAGCCCCTTAGAGCAGTCTCTCAGGTCTCCGCAGGGCCTTAGGCGCCCTCTACTCCACTTACTGCCCTTTTCTGATGTTCCGACGCCGCTGGAGTCGTGTCGACGCCGTGAGGCGGTTCCGGTTCGGTCTCGGCGGCCTCGGCACAATGTCAGTTCTTTGACGACGCCGGTAGGCGGTTCCGGTCCGATGTCGGCGGCCTCGGTTCGATCTCTACCTCCGATTCGACGACGTCGGGCAGTCTCTTCACGATGTCGACTTCGGGCGGCTCCGGTCCGATGGCGCTCTCGACTCCGATGACGTCGGCCGGCCTGGCCTCGATGTCGACTTCCGGCGACTCCGGGGTGCGATCCTCACCCCCGACCTCCGGTGCTCCTCCTCTCAGGTTCCGGGCGACTCCGGAGTGCGATCCTCACTCCCGACCTCCGGTTCACCTCTACCTCGGTCTCCGACGACTCCGGAGGGCGGACTTCACTCCTCCGATGACGCCGCTCGCTCGACCTCGGTTCACTTCCTCCTCGACCTCTGGTATTCCTCTCGACCCCCGTCGGCGCCCTCTCACGACCTCAGGCGGCTCCGGGTACGACGTCTGCTACTTCAGTCAGCGCCGCTTCTCCACCTCGGGCTCCAGGTCTTCAGGCTACTCGACACCGGACTCCAGGGAAACCAGTTCTCAGGTCAGAATCTTGCTGTTTTCTTGGTTCTAAGGCCTGTTCCTGCTGTCCAGGTCCTTAGGATGGTTTTCTTCTGTCTTCTTCCCACACAGGGCTATAGGCTGGGATCCATCAGTAGGGACAAGTATCAAGGGTGGGTTTATGGACCCCACTCCAGGCACAAGTTTCCACCCCTGCTGCTTCACTCCTTCCTCCTTCACTGTTGTGCTCCTCTCTCTTCACCAGTCAGGTGCCAACTGCCAGCTCCAACTGCCAACTGCCTCTCTTATCCTCCCAACATTCTAAACCGCCTCCAACGGTCACAGGGTTCTGGAAGCTCCTGGAATGTTCTGGAAGGTGCTGGTAGGTTCCAGTGGATGCTGGTGATGTCACAGGTGGCCACCATTTTGTGCTCCAGGCCCTCAGACAGAAGTTTCAGGGGTAGCTAAAATGGTTCCCTGAATCTGTAGCAACACGAAAAAGTCTGGTGGTTCCCAAAAAGGAAAAATTCAAACAGGGTTTGAGGCAAAAGTGGGACAAAATAAATAATGATGAGGAGGGACCACCCAAAGGGCTGACAGGTCTAACACGCGTCCCCCCCAGCTGAAAGTGGGGAGAGCTACCCAACCCCTTGGGAGTTCTCATCACTAAGGCGGAAATACCTTGAGAGACCGTCTGCATTGGCGTGGTCCACTCCAGGCCGATGTTCCACCTGAAAGTCCATCCCCTGTAGGGAAATAGACCACCTCAACAACTTGGGATTCTCCCCCTTCATTTGCATCAGCCAACGAAGGGGTCTGTGGTCGGTCTGAACTAGGAAGTGCGAGCCAAACAGGTATGGCCGCAACTTCTTCAGAGCCCATACCACTGCAAAGGCTTCACGCTCTATTGCACTCCACTTCTGTTCCCTGGGAAGTAGTCTCCGGGATAGGAAGACCACGGGTTGATCCAGACCCTCTTCGTTGAGTTGCGATAACACTGCCCCAATGCCATGTTCTGATGCATCTGTCTGGACAATGAACTTCTTGGAAAAGTCTGGGGCCCTTAAGACCGGGGCCTCGCACATGGCTTTCTTCAATTTCTCAAAGGCTTGCTGACAAGCCTCCGTCCAGACTACCCGTCGAGGTTGTTTCTTGGACGTGAGCTCCGTGAGAGGGGCTACGATGGTACCGTACCCCTTCACGAAGCGGCGATAGTATCCCGTGAGGCCCAAAAATGCTCGGACCTCAGTCTGTGTCTTGGGGGGTTCCCAGGCCATGATGGCCTCGATCTTCGCCTGGAGGGGTTGCACCGTTCCCCTACCCACCAAGTGTCCAAGGTACACTACCGACCCCTGCCCGATCTGGCACTTGCTGGCCTTGATCGTCAATCCAGCTTGTCTCAGGGCCTGGAGAACAGCTTGCAGGTGACGCAAGTGATCCTCCCAGCTGTTACTGAAGACGGCTATGTCATCCAGATAAGCAGCAGAGAAACTCTCCATTCCGGTGAGGATCTGGTTTACCAGGCGCTGAAACGTGGCAGGTGCGTTCTTGAGCCCAAAGGGCATCACACAGAACTGGTAGTGGCCATTGGGCGTGGAGAAGGCTGACCTTTCCCTTGCTCCATCAGTCAACGAGATCTGCCAGTACCCTGAAGTAAGGTCAAAGGTACTTAGATATTGGGCAGCTCCCAGCCGGTCAATCAATTCATCCGCCCTAGGGATCGGATGAGCATCAGTTTTTGTCACTGAATTCAGTCCCCGGTAGTCCACACAGAACCTCAGTTCTGGTTGGGCACCCGGTGGTGCAGCTTTCGGTACTAACACCACCGGACTAGACCAGGGGCTGCTAGAAGGTTCAATCACTCCTAGCTCCAGCATCTTAGTGACTTCACTATGAATGCTGGCCTTCACCTTGTCTGACATCCGGTAGATCTTGGACTTCACAGGTGGGCTGTCGCCTGTGTCCACGTCATGGACGCACAGGTGAGTCCTACCCGGGACAAGGGAGAACAACGCAGAGTACTGCCCCAGGGCCTGGCGACAGTCCTCCTGCTGTTCAGGAGTTAGAGATGGGGAGAGAATCACTCCCTCCACCGACCCATCCTTTTCCTGAGACGCAAACAAATCAGGGAGAGGCTCGCTTTCCACGTCCTCTCCTCCGTCAGTCACCATCATCAAGATGACTTCGGGCCTCTCGTGGTGGGGTTTGAGGCGGTTGGCATGCAGCACCCGCAGGGGCTGACGAGGGGTCTTCAGGTCCACCAAGTAGGTAGCCTTACCCTTCTTCTCCAACACCTCAAAGGGTCCTGACCAGCGATCCTGGAGGGCGCTAAGCTCTCCCGGTTCGATCACCCACACCTTCTGGCCAGGCTCCAACTCCACCGGGTGAGCGTTGTGGTCATACCACGCCTTCATTACTGCTTGGCTGGCTTCCAAGTTGTCAGAAGCTTGCTTCCACAACTTAGCCATTTGGCTCCGGAAGGCCAGCATGTAGCTCACCACATCCTGGGGGAGCTTTCTGGGAGTTCTTTCCCATCCGTCTCTCACCAGGTTAAGAGGTCCACGTACAGGGTGCCCATACAGAAGCTCGAAGGGGCTGAAGCCCACTCCCTTCTGTGGCACTTCCCTGTAGGAAAAAAGTAAACAGGGTAGGAGGACGTCCCATTTCCTCCGCAGGCTTTCAGGCAGACTTCTGATCATGCCTTTTAAGGTTTTGTTAAACCTTTCCACTAGACCATTGGTCTGGGGGTGGTAAGGAGTTGTGAACCGGTAGGTCACTCCACACTCCTTCCACATTGCCCGCATATATGCTGACATGAAGTTGGTCCCCCTGTCGGACACAACTTCCTTGGGAAAACCCCCTCGGGTAAAGATTCCCATCAGGGCCCTAGCCACAACAGGTGCTGTTATGGTCCTCAGAGGTATTGCCTCTGGGTACCGTGTGGCATGATCCACCAGAACCAGGATAAACCTGTGACCAGCTGTAGTTGGTGGATCTAATGGACCCACAATGTCGATGCCCACCCTTTCAAAGGGGGTGCTAACGACAGGAAGTGGTTCCAGGGGAGCTTTCAGCTTCACCCCTGTTTTCCCACTGGCTTGGCAAGACACACATGTCCGGCAGTAGGTATCGGACGACACTTTCATCTGAGGCCAATAAAAGTGTGGGACAAGACGGGCGAAGGTCTTGTCTTGCCCCAGGTGTCCTGCCAAGGGGATCTCGTGAGCCAACTCTAAAAGGAAGGCTCGATAACGTTGAGGAACTACCAAGGCTCGTGACGATCCATGTAGGGGTGCCTTGGGTTCACTGTAGAGGAGGCCATCCTCCCAGTAAACACTGTAGTTCCCTTCAACGTTCCCTGCTGCCTGGGCTTCGGCCTGTCGCCTCAGCCCCTCAAGGGTAGGGCACTCCCTCTGGCCCTGGCAGAATTCCTCCCTGGACGGGCCTCCCTCCACGTGCCACTCGGCCGGGATGGGTAAGTCCTCCAGGTTGGTAACATCCCCCTCCGCAGACTCCTGGCCCACCACCTCCGGTGGCCTATCCGTCCTACGGGGTGGAGACGCCGAGGCAGGCTCCTCCTGTCCTCGGTTCTTCCCTTGACTTGCAGCTGGCTGGGCCTTTGTTCCAGGCTCCAGCCGGAATGAACTCCCTCTTCGGGTAGTCGCGGACCTTGTGCTAACACAGGCCCAGTCAGGTGTACCCAGCATCTCGGTATGAGTCCGGTATTCCACCTCCTTCCAAGCGTTGTGCTCCATGTCATTGCCCAGCAGACAATCGACTGGCACGGCAGGGCTTACGGCAACTCGAAGTGAACCTGCAACCCCCCCCCATTCAAAGGGAACCTCGGCCACTGGATAGTGACCTGTTCTGCCGTCAGCCATCGCGGCTGGGTGGAGTACATCGGGAATTACCTGCTCTGGAGACACCAGCTGGCTACGCACCATAGTCATACTGGCTCCTGTGTCTCTCAGAGCCTCCCCTCTTTGGCCGTTGATGGTGATCCACTGCCCATACTTTGCGGTATTTGCGGGCACCTGGATCTTAGGAACCATCTCCCGTTCTCCCAGGGACACTAAAGTGACACCCGCCCACTCCCTTCCCTTAGTTAAGGGCATCTCCTCCCCGAGCACTACACTAGCTACTCCGGGGGGCTTTCCTCCAGTGGGAGGGGGTGATCGTTTCTGACACTTCGGATCTCCTTTATAGTGTCCAACGCCACCGCACTCGTAGCAATGGACAACCCTTGGCTGCTGACTCTGGCCAGGATTAGGGTTTCTGGGTGGGTTAGCCTTAGAGGTGAATCCTGTTCCCTTCCCTTCCCTTGGAAGTTATTTTGGGGGCCTTTGGAGAACTCCTTTTTCTTTTCCCCTCCTTCTTTCTTCTGGGGGGCGCCCTGTCCGGCCTTTTGAGTATCCCCTCCAGTCCCCCTTGTGGACACCCGGGTACTAGCCCAAATGTCCGCCTCCTCAGCAAGCTTCCGGGGGCTGGTCAGCTTGCTATCCACCAGGTGTTGCCGCAGTTCAGGGAAACATTTCTCGAGTAGGTGTTCCTTCAGTACTAGGTCAAACAGCTCCTCGTAGTTCCTTACTTCACTGCCCTGAATCCAACCTTCCAGTGCCTTCTTTGCATAGTCCAGGAAGTCCACCCAATTCTGTGTGCCCAGCTTGTGACTACCCCTGAACTTCTGTCTGTACTTTTCAGGTGTTAGTCCAAACTTTCTGATGAGCGCCAGTTTCATGGTGGGGTAGTGGGTCTGCTCATCCTCTTCGAGGGCCAATAAAGCATCCCTACCAGCTGGAGGCATGTACCTATACAATCCTCCTCCCCAATACTTCACTGGAACCCCATGGGCCCTCAACGAGACCTCATAGGCTGCTAGCCACTTGGCGATGTCATCACCCACCCCATAGCTAGCTACTATGTCCTTTGGCAGGTAAGGTTTGGGTTCCCTGGTGGACTCTTGGATTTGGCTGCCACCATTAGGAACAGTTGGTGCCCCAATTCTTAGGATCTGAAGCTCTATCTCTTTCAGTCTTATCTCATGAGCCATCCTCTCTTTCTCCGTCTCATGAGCCAACCTCTGTTCCTCCTTCTCCTTCTCCAGCTTTGCTAAATCCCATGTGAGCTGTCTTTTCTCTCTCCGATCTGCTAACTCCACGCTGGATAAGCCCCCGCTAGAGACAGTGCTGCCCTTCCTAGAAAGTGTCCTGGGCCCTGCTGACAGGTTCCCCACCTCCGGTTGGTACATCTCAGCCCCCTCGGGGTCAGGCTCTCCATCCCTGTCTTCCTCCTCAGCCTTGCTTTCTCGGCGTGCCTCCCCCCAAGCCCTTAAGCTGGTTTGGAGTGCACCCTTCTTTGCTCCTGGGGGACAGTACACCCCCTCCCGCTGGCAAAACTCCCTGAGTTGGGCCACAGTGTACGTTTCTAAATCTTCCAGTACAAACTCCATCTTGCCCACTCAGGTTAGAGGTCAGGTTTTGTGCAGTAACAATGCAGGGGGGTACCTTTAGTAATACCTCCTCCCACCACCAGAGTAAATTTGGAAAAAACAAAAACCCACAATTTGGAAGGCCGCTGTGAGAAAACTCCCGGTGTAGGCCTATGGACTACCCACAGTTATTGTTGAGTATATGTAGGCACAGCTCTATCCCACCACTGAGCACCAATTTATGTTGGAAACAGCCCCACTCCCACTCCGCAGGGTGGTGGTGGACCTTCCCAACACAATGGGGTAGCTTGGCTCGAGTGGTCAGGAAACAGGCGCAGTGCTAAGCATACAATATACCCATACAATAACCATGCGTGCATCCGTTCCAAAAACGACTCTACACCGTAAAAATTATGAAAATATTCTTTCTTTATCTTTTTCTCTTAGTTGCTGATTGGAAAAATAAATAAGTCAATCACAATATACAATTTTAAATAGTGCAGGTCAAATAAATATCGGCTGTTTGATGAAATAAATAGGGGTGATCATAAATAACAGGGCATAAATACAAGTGCAATATATACAGACAATTAAATACTTTGAGGCAATAAATACTGTATCAATAAATATTGTACACCAACAAGTCCTGTGGACCTATAAATATAGTGCAGCAATAAATAGGTAAAAATTCAATAAATACAGTATCCCCAATAAATAATTAAAAGTATACAGCAACCCTCATATAATCAGATGACACTTCAATTCTTATGGGCTGATTTGGCCCAGGCACAGCTTGTAGGGTTGTGGAAGGCTGGAGGGGGGCTACTCCCTGGCTGAGACAAGGCTGAGGCCTAAACTGAGGTAGATCAAAGGGGGGAATACCAGTGCCCTGGCTTTCTCTCTCCACACAACCTCTCTAAGTTAGTCCCAGTTCACCCCAGGCACAGTCAGGTTGGTTTCAGCACCTCCCTAGCCCCTTAGAGCAGTCTCTCAGGTCTCCGCAGGGCCTTAGGCGCCCTCTACTCCACTTACTGCCCTTTTCTGATGTTCCGACGCCGCTGGAGTCGTGTCGACGCCGTGAGGCGGTTCCGGTTCGGTCTCGGCGGCCTCGGCACAATGTCAGTTCTTTGACGACGCCGGTAGGCGGTTCCGGTCCGATGTCGGCGGCCTCGGTTCGATCTCTACCTCCGATTCGACGACGTCGGGCAGTCTCTTCACGATGTCGACTTCGGGCGGCTCCGGTCCGATGGCGCTCTCGACTCCGATGACGTCGGCCGGCCTGGCCTCGATGTCGACTTCCGGCGACTCCGGGGTGCGATCCTCACCCCCGACCTCCGGTGCTCCTCCTCTCAGGTTCCGGGCGACTCCGGAGTGCGATCCTCACTCCCGACCTCCGGTTCACCTCTACCTCGGTCTCCGACGACTCCGGAGGGCGGACTTCACTCCTCCGATGACGCCGCTCGCTCGACCTCGGTTCACTTCCTCCTCGACCTCTGGTATTCCTCTCGACCCCCGTCGGCGCCCTCTCACGACCTCAGGCGGCTCCGGGTACGACGTCTGCTACTTCAGTCAGCGCCGCTTCTCCACCTCGGGCTCCAGGTCTTCAGGCTACTCGACACCGGACTCCAGGGAAACCAGTTCTCAGGTCAGAATCTTGCTGTTTTCTTGGTTCTAAGGCCTGTTCCTGCTGTCCAGGTCCTTAGGATGGTTTTCTTCTGTCTTCTTCCCACACAGGGCTATAGGCTGGGATCCATCAGTAGGGACAAGTATCAAGGGTGGGTTTATGGACCCCACTCCAGGCACAAGTTTCCACCCCTGCTGCTTCACTCCTTCCTCCTTCACTGTTGTGCTCCTCTCTCTTCACCAGTCAGGTGCCAACTGCCAGCTCCAACTGCCAACTGCCTCTCTTATCCTCCCAACATTCTAAACCGCCTCCAACGGTCACAGGGTTCTGGAAGCTCCTGGAATGTTCTGGAAGGTGCTGGTAGGTTCCAGTGGATGCTGGTGATGTCACAGGTGGCCACCATTTTGTGCTCCAGGCCCTCAGACAGAAGTTTCAGGGGTAGCTAAAATGGTTCCCTGAATCTGTAGCAACACGAAAAAGTCTGGTGGTTCCCAAAAAGGAAAAATTCAAACAGGGTTTGAGGCAAAAGTGGGACAAAATAAATAATGATGAGGAGGGACCACCCAAAGGGCTGACAGGTCTAACAAATCCGATCTTTTAACGCCTGACAGAGTGTCCCGTGTCTCTGTGTAGCTGAGCAGGTGAACCCCGGAGATTAAGGCGTACCCTGCGCCGCCAGGCCCATAAGGTTCTGGTTCTTCAACGTGGCCACCTTGCACCAATCCAATTCGACTGTTATGGTAGATAGGTTTAAGACAACATTTTAAAGAAAGCTATCCTCGTGGTAGCTATGGAGAGCAGCCTTCAGGCTAAGTCTCAGAGGAATGTAAAGCAGCTTGTTTTACCTTATAATCTCTTGAATTACCAAATGAAAGGACACCACACAGGTATATATATCAAATATATATGTATTTATTTCTAGACACACTCTACTAATCTCTTTATGAGATTAGAAGCCAGGAACACATTCAAATATCAACGTTTCACAATAAGCTAAGCACAAATATGGCTGGGGCCCTAGGGTGTACCAGACCATATACTAAAAAAGAGGTTTAGGAAAGTCGACTTGCAAGGGGACAAGGCCTAGGGCCTGTAGAATTGCTGGGGCTTCACTAATCCACCCAAGGCAGGTAAGTAAAAGACCCACAGGAGACGCGTGCAGTGTGAGAACACAGCCGCGGGTTCCCTATTGATTACAATGGAGCAAGTCGCGGTTGGATTGTTAAAGTTTTAAGGTACTTCGAGGAAATCCACAAGCAAGCCACTTACAAGGTAAGTCATTCGAGGGCCAACACACACTAGGGCACCGGAGTACACAAGTTACCTCACCCAGGGAAGCCGGGTGCATAGGTGTCTTTTAGTGTCGGGTCACGTCGCTGTTTTCTATGGAAGCCAAAGAAGATTTGCTGCTTGCGAAGACTGAAGAAGTGTCCTGTGGATTCCAAGGCTGGATTCAAGGTGAAGATGACCTGAAAGCAGAAGGGACAGTGTTCACAATCACTTGCCAGTGACCCGGGGCCAGGGAGATGGATGCCCACGGAAGTCGGGTGATTTCAGGTGATCAAGGGTATTTTGACTCTTCCACCACGAGGACCAGAAGGCGTCGACGACTACCAGGAGCTGAATTCGGAGTGCCCCACGAAGTCTGCAGCTTACTGAGGTGTCGGCAACCGGATTGGAGCCAACAAGCCTTGGCAACAGCAAGTCTCGTGGAATTCAAGACAAGTCAGCGGTGCAGACCAGCAAGGTCTGAGGGACTCACCCAGCGAGGGTAAGTCAGGGCAGGACTGGAGCAACCAGGGGAGCCCTTTGGTTTGATGAAGTCTTCAGGGGACCCACAAGCCAGCCAGCAAGGGATCGCGAAGACGCCACGTGAGGATTCGCTTCACAGGAGCCCACGGTCACTCGGGACGAGGTAGGCCTCGGATTTTCGGTGGAAATCCTACTGGAGGCTTGGACCATACGGGGTCCAATGCACAAGTTCGTAGAACGTTGTGAAGGGGTTGCTCTCGACAAAAGTGAATGGTACCCGGGTATTGCTGTTCCTCGTCACTCGTGGGGTCCACTCGCCTCAGCTCTGCTGGGGACTCACAATGGCCGTTGAGAAGTCAGGAAATCCACTTCTGGGGCTGCAGGGACTTCGGAGGGAGCGTGAAAGTTTGCGACAATTGATTCAAGTTTTTGGTGCCTGCCAAGTAGGGGAGTCACTCCTTGACTCCAAGGGAGATTCTTCCGTCTTCCAAAGGTAGTGGAACGTCGAAGGGCCAGGATTCTTCTTGTAAAGCGTCGTCCAGGGTTATCTAACTTGCAATGGCAAGGTGTACCTATCTTATAGTAAAAGAAAGAGAGGGACTAGCTCTATGACCACTCCTCTAGGAGGGTCAGGGGGGTGGGTGGTTACACCCACTTCCCTTTGTCCAGTTTCACGCAAGAGCAGGGGCTGGTAGCCCCTGAACCGGTTTGAGCTGGCATATGCACAGAGGAGCCTACTGCTCCCCCAGTGCAGGACTTCAAAGAACTCTAGGAGTGCACCCACCCAGCTCCAATACACTAAATCCTGTCTGGAAGGTGGTGACACCTCCCTGTGACAGGATGCCTATTGTTGGGCCTCCTCCACTGCGAGTTTCGGTCAGCAGCAGGAGGGCAGCCCAGTGTCTGTGCTGGTGGCATCCATTTTGTGATGCTAGGGCGCTTTCAGATTTCTACCTTGTTCCCACAGTGGGTGCATGTTGTCCCCTCTAGAAGGGTGGGATCATACTCGCACACCAGTTACTGGTGTGGGGGTAGGATTCCAAGTTGTTTGACACCAAACACGACATGTTTTGATGCAGTCATTCCAAAGTTAGCATTTACCAGGAGGTCAAAATGCACTTGAGTATATGGTTTAACCGCATCCACAAACAGCCACAGGGAATAGACCCTGCCAGCTGCAGAGGGGCCCTGCTCAGGCAGAGGCACCCCCTCACATTGTAAACAAAGCTCCCTGCCCTCAGGATTGATAGGGCCTGCCTTAGGGGTGACTGATAGGTTTATATGTGTGTGTATGGTGAGATATAGGAACCTATACCTCTGTGAGGAGTGCCAACACTACCTCACCCAGGCTGCAGAAGCGGGCCTGAGGTGTCAGATTTAGTCTGCTTCCCATGGGTGGCATAATACATGCTCCAGCCCCTGGTAAGCCTATAAAGTACCTATGCCCTTGGTACCTAAGGTACCATATACTAGGGGCTCATTAGGCACCACAATAACCAATCACTAGTGCATCTAATATGCACTCCAAGTCGTTTAGAGAGAACAGAGAGACTGGGGCCCGATTAGCAGGGACCCAGCCAGACTATAGCCAGAAACCAGTGGTAACATCAGAAAACAAGCATTGGCATAGCCAATAGGTCTCGCCTTTGGGACCTTATAAGTGCTTAGCCATGCAACAGTTGCATAACTAAATACCTATAAGGTCCCAAAATCGAGACCTATTGGCTATGCAAAGCGGCCGCGAAAGTGATCGCCATCGCGATCACACATCAAAGCGGCCGCGAAAGTGAAAGTAATTGCGGTAAAGCGCGGCGCCCGCGCCCGCGCACATGCACTGTAGCTCTAGGCTGGCCTGGTAGCACTTTTTGGAGCCCTCTCAATAAGTCTCGCCAGACCAGCGCATGCGCTGGGTCAGGCGAGACCTAAAAAGTGGGGGTAACATAAGTGCAGATCCTACTCTCCTACAATCATCACTTGGCTACATATTCCCATGGCCAGAAATTCAAGAGGCCTCTCATTTTCCAAACTAGAATATGGGACTTTTGGTTGCCTCTCATTTCACTTACATGATGTTAGAAATGGGATCTCTGGTTGGCTAAGGCTTGCGCCAAAGCCAGGCAGAGACCACCACTCAGGGCTGGGGAGTTACACGCCAAAGATAACCCCTGCTCACCCCCTTGGTAGCTTGGCACAAGCAGTCAGGCTTATCCAGGAAGCAATGTGTAAAGCATTTGCGCACGCACCCAGCAACAACATCCCAGGCCAACCACAAAAGAAACTCCACACAAGGTTATATATAAAAATAGCCTTTGTATTATCATAACACCTTAGAATAGTACTCACATATTATACACTGTACCGCCTGGCACTGGGCAATATTTACAAGGGATTATTTACACCTGACAGGGCCCCCTGTACCACTGTCAGTACCATCACAAAGTGAACTTAGTAAATGTAGAATTTAGCATAAACATAGAACACAACCAGTACTACTGGTAATCACTGCACTTAGCATCAGCCTGTAACAAACCACATTATGCACAGTATCACATTAGGCGCCAAACGCATTGTACGCCAACCTCATCAGCATAAACACATTATGCAATTCTCTCACAAGTCTAAACACATTAGACCCTAACCTCCTAAGCATAATTACCTTAGAGAATAACTCTCACTAGCATAAACCATTATATACAAAACAACCTCATAATCATATAACACATTTAGAGGTATAACACAGGGTGCGTAAAACATACTACATGAATTACATTTCCTAGCACCAAAATCCTTAGTATATAAATCATAATAGCACCTAAATCACATTTAGCACATAGATCACTTTAGGGCCTGGCACCCTTTTTACCTTCTAGTCCCCCTGGCCAACTCAACAAGGGGCTGAAATGCCCTAGGTCCAAAAGAGTCAGGGCGCGCTGCCAAAGCAGCGAAAGTGAAGGGTGCGCAATCTGCGCAGGCCTAAACGTTGGAGATGGCACTAAGTGCTGCGCAGCTGTGAAGATGTGGGGCTAAGGAGTGCATCTCACTCCTAACTTCCAAAGCCCCAAAGCACTGCCCGCCTAAACGGTGCAGCTGCCCACTACTTGCTGGGCAGCTGTAAAAACCAAATATGGCCTAGACACCCCTGGTGCCCTTGAAACAATTATGCGCAAACCACTGCAGCTACCCTCTGTCTAGCGGGGCAGCTGGGATGGCCAAAACTAAAGGGGCCCTGGCACCTCTGTGCCCTCGGGACCCTACTGGGCTTGTAATTAACTTTGCCCCCATCGTTGGAGCCACGTAGGCTCTGTAAACAAAAACATGCCCCCTTTGTTGGAGCCCCTCGGGGCTCTAGAACAGCAACGCCACTGTGGAGCCCCATAGGCTCAGGAATTAGTGCTCGTCGTTGGAGCGTCCCACTGCACACACGGCCTTGTACGGGCGCCTTAACAACCTGCTCCCTCGAGGAGGGGGAGCGACCGGCCCATGTCCCCTGCCCAGCCCTACCTCACCGGGCTCTGGCGCAGGGGATTCCTCGGGTCGGGCGGCTGCCACGCTTCACCCGGTCCCCCATCTCGGGACCGGGACTTAAGGGATGGAGCCCTCGCGGCTCCTTCAAGGAACCCCTTTCCCTTCACCCGTGCCCCCTCCTGGGACTCGGGACTTTGCTCTGGAGCCGCAGGGCTCCGGACGGCATCTCCGGCGGCTTCTTCTCAGCGGGTGGGGCTTCCGGACTCCAGTGAGGCCCCGCCCAGGGCCCAGGCAATCTCTGCCTGACTTCCTCCGCTTAGTGTGGCTTCTGCCAGGCAACGCCCGCGGTTGGGTCCAATCCCAGCGCAGCGGGCTCCTGATGTCAGGGGCACAGCGAGGCAGCACTTTGGGAGACTCCGGGCCAGTGGAGGTGATGCGGGGTAGGCACCCGCTCTTTATTAACGCAATATGTGGGGTGGGCACCCGCCATAAAAAAATAAGCACAAAGCGGGTTGGGCACCCGTATCTAGACATCAAAGGAGGCGGAGTGGGCTCCCGCCAATCCGCATAGAAATACGAACAAAGCGGGGTAGGCGCCCGTCATCATAGGCACCACAATGCGGGGTGAGCACCCGCTCCCGGAAGCATCACGGGGGAATCCCTCCAGTAGGGACAACCTCAGGCAGCATGCAGCGGAGCGCTGCAGAGCTCCAGCGCCTCTTCAGGAGCCCAACCTCAGCACTCCCAGGGCGCACCAGCAAGAGGAAGTGTTAGACATGCCAGCCCTTTGGCTGTCCCCTCCTCATTTTTCTTCCTTTACCCTCTAATTTTTCTGTCCACTAGTTTTTTTTTGGTGTTGACTTGGAGGCTCTGGGTGCCCCATTATCACTAATTGATGGTGTGGCGCAAGGTGCTTCCCTAAAATGGAGGGAGAGTGAGAGCTCCTCTACAAAATGGTGGCCTAAACTGTCACCTCAGAGACTGGGCCATAGGCTGACATGAGGAGTTCCAGAACCTTCTGGGCCACTCTGGACAGTCAGGGCCCAGGCTATATATAGAGGTGAGGTGCGTCGGCCATTTGGTGTGAAGTGAGTTAGTCAGGAGTAAGGCACCTGAGTGGGGAGGTAGGTGCGCTGGAGGGGGAAACTGACTGTTCTTAGGGCCTGCTTTCTTCCCCCCTCGGTTGACACTGCCCCCTACCTCGTGACCTAGCCCTGCCGTCAGCCTCTGACCCTGGGATCACGTTAACCTTTCTGTGCTCCCCGCCTAGCCAGGACCCCTGAAGAGAACCGGGGAAAGGAGTGAACACCTACGACCTTATCTTCTACTTCCCTGACTGGGCCTGGGCCCCCCCCCATATCTTGATCTGCCTCTGGCGTGTGGACTGCCACCTCCCAACCCACCTGTCCTGAGCCAGGGCATCGCTGTGAGGAAGAAGGGAGCGCTAGGCGCTGAGAACATCGCCACCCCTTGATTGTGTGAGGAAGAAGGGAGCGCTAGGCGCTGAGAACATCGCCACCCCTTGATTGTGTGAGGAAGAAGGGAGCGCTAGGCGCTGAGAACATCGCCACCCCTTAATTTGTGTGAGGAAGAAGGGAGCGCTAGGCGCTGAGAACATCGCCACCCCTTATTTGTGCCACCCCTTTCGGGGCTGTCCCAGAGGGTAACTTACCGCCGTGGCCCTGGGCCGTGTCGCCTGTTCCTGCCATCCTTGGGCCCGCAGGGAGGTCCGGGGCCCCGCCGCTGCCGTCGCAACCTCAGCGCCGCCGGAGTTCAAAGAAGGCCGAAGCCGTGATCCACCGTCACGTGACGGGGCGGACTGCGCGACGCCGCTGCAGGATTCAATCTGTGAGCCGTGCCCCCGCAGGCCGCACTGCCATTGGTGGCTGCGGGCGCGCCTCTGCCGGATCCCTCCCCGATGCGGAGCTGACGGGGAGATCTGCCGGAGTCCCCGCAACGCGGGACTCCCAGCCGACATCTGTGGGCCCGGGCCCGAAGCCTCAGAGACCGGCGCAAGGGCCTGAAAAAGGCCAAAGACACAGGTAATCTCCGGGGAGGAGGGCGGGAGGCCCACAAGGCCCGGAGCACGCCCCTCCCCCGGGAAGATCCAACGTGAGACCCCTTTCGACCCCAAAGCGTGACTGAACTGGACCACGGTCCCCCTTCACGAGGTGCCCCACGGGGAGAAGGGTCCAGCAGGTGCCTCAAAGACTTGCCATGTGTTAAAGCGCTATTGATTCCTGGATCACTACGTTATGCTGGAGGGCCACATCTGACGTGTTATTGATTCCATAATTGAAGTGTGAATGTTCTGCCAGATGCAGCGCTATGTTTAATAACTCTATTTAAGGTGCTATGAAATCGCTATGTGCAGCGCTAAGTTTAATAACTCTATTTAAAGCGCTATGGAATTCGCTGTGCTGTGTTTGACCACCAGATGGTGCGCTTGATTTCATACCAGGTCTAAGATATTTATGCAATGCCAATCTAGTCACGATGAAATGTTTTGACCCTAACGTGATGTAGATACAAACGGATTGGTTTCATTTGAAGGAAAAGAAAAACCTGTTAGAAGGAAAGATAAAGCTTTTCTAATTTTTCTAAAGTCTCTGGTGTAGTGTCGTTTTTAGTGGTGGTACGCTGGAGTGCTGAGGTGAGTGGGATGCAAGCACGACATGTTACTCTGGAATTAGGCCTTTCCACTTGAGCCAAGCTACCCTAGGACTTTAGGTCCAACAGGAAGCAACAAAGCTCTCACCAGGTGCTAGAAGCAAAGCCCCCAGTCCCTAGGGACAAGGAAACAGCAACCCAAGGTCCCCAAAAAGTAGTCCTCCAGGCATCCAGGGGCAGGGCAGGGCCCAGGGAGGCAAGCCTTCCCCTGGGCCCCAGCAGCGGCACGCCCCTGGTAGTTTCAAGTCCACAAAACAAGAACATTTTCATGGGGTCACAGCCCCTCTTTTATACACAAAATCCTTTGTCTCCAAAGGTGCAGGGAAAGGGCGAACCAGATGCAACTGGTTCCAGAGCTCTTGGATTTGCTCAGCCTCTCTCCCTATTCACAGGACAGGCCAGGGACATCAGACGAACCACAGGGGGTGGAGCCAGCATTGTGGAGGGAAAGCCCAGCCCTATTCAGGTCCCAGGTGTACTCCTCCCTGCCATCAACATGCAGATCTCTCCATTCACCACTGGGCAGACCCATCCTGACTCCTGGAGCCAGGCACACCAGCCAATCACAAGCCAGACAGTCACTTCACATTTATTACACAGACATGCCAGCTTCTAGAAGTGGCACTTCTACAGTAGACACAGTAACGCCGCACACATCATCGCGCAGCATTCAATCCCACAAGTTCGCACATACCAAACTCGACCCTGCACTCCTCTCACATCAGGACTCAACACGGTCACTCAGATCCCCCATGCATTCCTATGGGAGGGCAGGTCAGTCTCACTAAAACATACACAGAGCGCACGCACTTTTTCACTGGGACACAGTGTAAAAGCGCCTAGAGGCCTAAAACCACTAATACAACATAGGAAAAAGGCTAGGATAAATGCAAAAAGTTTTAGGGGTGAACTTGCCAGAAGGGCCAAGTCCAACACATGAACATAGAGATTTGCACTATTTATTAAAATCGAGTACAGGAACCACCGCTACAGGTAATCGTAATTATTTGTGCACATTGTAATAGCAGCCCAAGGACATTAAGTTTGAAGACTCACGCAAAGCTCAGTGTAAAAGGGAGATCCCACTACAAGTTCTGTAATGTCATGTTATCAGCATTTGAACAGCGCGCTTATCCCATTAGTACAGCACTGTGGACATCCTTTTCCGTAAGGTAATGGTACTGCCGTCGACTGAAAATGCATAGCTGTGCTAGGCTAGTAATGGTTTGTTTTCAGAAAGTCTAGTTTAGTAATGGTTCTTGATGGATAATGTTCGCGTACAATTAGTTTGGTCCGGGTAGAGATCTTGGTAGGGCACTATATGTGCCCTACATTTTGATTTCCTTACATTCACTCCTGCACCTCTGTGGTCCTCCTCCTCCAGCCCCTCCCCGTTGATCATTCCGTCCTGTCATAGCAATCTTGCCCCCACACTCCAGCACATTCTTTCATGCCACTGCTATCCACTACTTCTTGTACCACAATCCCAACTATCTTCACACTCCATTCTTCTCCTGTGTTCTCGCGGTATTAGACCGTCCCTCCTGTCCTCCCCCTGAGGTGTCTGCCCACCACACCTCACGCTTGCTCCTCTTTACATGGCCCATGCCCCCACCCCGGACACCCACAATCAGCTCACACAGAGCAGCAACTATCCAGGCATGTGAGCAGATTCTCTGGCACAATCAGTGCCTTTGTGGCGGGAACACACTGTGCTGTGTGAGGGAGACTCCGTTCAAGAAAAAAGAGGCCTACACAAGCATCTCAAGGCCTATTTATTTATGTACAGAAGGCACTGTGTGAACAAGGTAAACAGTGTTCCAAAACATGGTGATTTATGTATACAACACGCTCAGCAGGGCCATCAGTGTCCCAAGATCAAGTCACTGATGTACAATACAGATTGATTAGTGTCAAACGACCTATGTATTTTTACACTTCATTTGTACCAAACACTCTACGGTGTTATACGTGTGTGACTCGTGCAAATCACAATGCACATATAAGAGAATGCTCCAAATACGACGCATTATGGTCAGCCACTAAAATCCGACCGTTTGCATTTTTTAGACGAGTGAGGGTTAAAAAAATATATATTTCACTGCAGTGAAAGGTGGAAGATTTCTCTTATTTGACGAAAGCAAAAGGCTGCGATGGTTTGATAGCAAGGCCAGATGACGTGAACATTTTATATGGTGAATTTCTAAAACATATATGAAAGTCGAAATTACGGTTTAAAATGTCGTCCTGTAACTTTATCCCACTAATGTCTATGAGTGAAGTATACTATAAGTTCCACCAACATTTGCCTCAGACTTCAAACTTGCGATTTTGTATTGTGTTTGACACACAGTCAAATATTTCTTTGCATCCTTGGTATACTTGGTTAAACACAAGTAAGCGGTTGTGAGCTTTTATGAAAACATGCTGCAACTCTTAAGGTATTACAAAAAGCAATACCATACCCTGGATCCCGTCATGCGCAACCCAACGCAAGAGCCGGACCACAGGCCAGCTGGTACACGGAGTAACTCGGGCTGATGGAACGCCCTGCAAGCAACTAGAGAGCAGATGGAGAGCACCTCAAACGAATCCTACTTTATTTGGTCTTCTCATGTACATCGAATCTTTCACCTTTTGCTCACCCTCATACACGAGTCTCCCTTTCACCTTTTTAGGTAGAGCCTCTAGATAGCACATGCGTTGTCTGTTACAATGTGCATTGTGACTTACTGTGAACATTGAGGGGCTTGAAGTCTGCCCATTGCTTACGACTGGTTGACTGTCCTTGACACTCATTTGCCTGCATCTTATTTGTGTACCAGACTTGGAGTTGGTCTCTCCCATGGAGCATTACCTCATCAATGTTGCTTTGACTAGCTCGCATCTCTGCTGCCACTGAATGATTTTCAAAACCTCTCTTTTTTTACTTTTGGGGAAGCACTCCATGAAAGTGTGTTTCCGAGCTGATACACTTCTAAACATATCTCCCCCGGCACTCTGTGTTGTTCTCTGAGGCCCGAGTGCTTCTCCCCACCCCCCTCCCTGTTGTGCTGTCCGGGTGCTTCTCCCTGCACTCTGAGTTGCTTACCCCACCAGCTCCAGTCCGAGTTGATCCCTCACACACGACTCAAGAAGGAGATCCACACCAATTTATAAAAACAGCAAGTATCTTTATATATATTTAGACATTAGAGGAAAATCATTCAGTTGATTACGTTTTGAAATATGAATTATTTTCAGTTCAAAAAGTGGACATCGTGCAATTTTTGAGTTCTGCAATGTTATCCTATGGAAGGAAGAACAAGTTCTGCAAACAGGTATAGTGCAGTGACTTACTGGACTAATCTCCAGGAGTCAAGGTGAGTGGTGATCAAGGTCCAAGGAAGAACCAACATTACACCACCAGCGGCACAAGGGCAGCCAGGTGCAGAGTGCAAATTAGCATCAGGAGCCCAATGTTATTCTATGGAGATCAGCCTCTGCAAAAAGAGACTGTAGGCTCTGGCTAGAAAACCCGTCAGGCTGAACCACCAGGGGAGTTCAGGCCTCACAACGCTCAGGGACATAGGGACACCGTTGGTCCACTTCTCCACAGCCCAGCAGCAACTGGTGCAGAGGTGTCCTTAGGTGTAAGGTTTTTCCTTACCGGAGCAGTCATGGTAGAGGGGGCCTGCGTGCAGAGGCTGCAAGTGACATTGGAGGCTCCACAAGTGGTGCAACCACAATGCACTTGGGCTCTGGAGGGCTGGGGCACATCGATGACACAGTTGGCCCACTTAGACTCTGGCTTGAAGCAACGGGTGCAGTTGTGGCATCATGTGTCGGGTTTGGCGGTTCTGAAGCCCGCAGAGCCCATTCTTTTGGAGTTTCTGCGTGATGCAGGGAACAGTTCCACTGTCTCACAGGAGGTCTTGGTTCTTTATCAAAGGAAGGCTGACCTCTCAAGTTTCTGGAGTCAACAGCTGCAGGATGAGTCAACTATGGCACAGTTTGACAAGGAATGCAAACAGGCCAGTGGGGATGGTGCCTGGTCAGCTGCTTCTTCTCTCTTACCTGCTTTTCCAGCTCTTCAATGCCCTTTCTCTTCTTAGGTCATCAAGATCTGCTTCTCTGGTGCCAGGGACTTTCCTAAATACTGAATTTTGGGAAATTAGGGGAGTGTAGGGTAGTAGCCAATGAGCTACTGACCCTTGGGGTCACTACGCCCCTTACATGACCACTTCCTGTGGGAAGTGGGCATAACCCTGTAGCAGAATTCCTAAGTATGCCATCACAAAGATGGCTACTTATGAAAAACTGTGTCCACCTCAGTGTAGCCGACCTTAGCTGTGGTACTACCCTGGAGGTGCCATTCTACCTGACTAGCTAATTTCCCCAACTGTCCAGGTGCCAAGAGGGTCTGGACAAAAGGGGGTGGCTTTATTTCCTTTGAGGGGAGCCAGACTCACATTCCAAATGCAGCAGCTCTTTGAAGCTTTCCGGCCTGGGGAGGCTAATAAGCAGGTCATGCTGTGGGTTTTATTCTGGGCCTCCTGAGAGTGGAGGTTCTCACCCTAGGAGGCCAGAACAGTGCCTAGGATGGCAGAAACCAGTCAGGGAGCACACCAAGGGCTGGCAGGTTTTCAGGGGGCACCTCTAAGGTGCCTCTGGGTACAAGTATTGGTAAATCCATCACTGGAATCAGTGTGGGTATATCAAAACGAGATGTCTGATACCAAACATCACTATTTTCAGTGAAGCCATCATGTAGCTGGGGAACTCATTTTCACCAGTGTCCAGCACATAAAATGGTTTCCCTGTCCACTTGCACTGGCAGTAATAGAACTGACCAGCACAGGGGCATATCTGCTCATGCACGTATGCACTCATATGTAATATTCAGCGCCCTTCCTTAGTGTGTCCGGCCTGCTGTAGGGGTGACTTACAAATATCACATGCAGTGTTAGGTGACATGGCACAAAGAGATGTGTGACATGATGTGTTTTCACTTTTGTCTGCACTAAGACATGCAGCCTGCAAAGGCAGCCTTGCAAGTGCTTAGTTATGGGTCTCTTAGGATGGCACAATTTGTGCTGCAGGCCTTATGAACCCTCTTTAGTACCTCAGGTCCTGCATACCGGGAGTACCATGTACTAGGAACTTACAAAGGGTGCTAAACGTATTGCCAATTCGGAAACAAAAGTACAGTTTTGGGAAAGAGCTCTGGCATTGGGGACCTGGTTAGCAGGAACACAGTGCACTTCCAGTCGTAATCACATCAGTTAGGAGGCAAAGAAGAATGTAAGTTTCCCTTTAATGTTCTATTCAGCCAGGGTCAGATTGGGAACACGTTCCCTCGGGCAATGCCCGAGGGGCCGGCGTCCGAATTCCAGCTGTTGGCTGCTTTTTTTTTTTTAGCAGCCTGAGGGGCTGATTTGGGTGGTTTCTGCGTTGTTTGGATGCCACCAGCGGCCCAGAGGGGCCTGAGTGGCCTTTCTGGAGGTAGATGGGCGTCCATTACCTCCCTTTTATCAACGGGCAGAGGTGTCACTTCTCGTTGGGCCGGCCCATTATGTATGCATACTGAGCAGGGGCCTGAGCAAAAGTAGCCTCACTTGTTTTCAGGTGTGTTTCACCAGTCCATTTTTTTTTTTACCTCCCCCCCCCACCCCCACCCCCCCTTTTTTCTTTTAAATACCATTTCGCCAAAGCATTGTTTTGTGGAAAGGCAATATGCAAATGTGGACCACTATTTTTAGCATGCCCGGGCCAATTGTTTTATCCCAATCCAGTCCTGTATTCAGCATACATGCCAATCCTCCCGATTCAAGCGGGAGACTACCAATTTACCAGGCAAGTCTCCCACCTCCCGATTCCTGCATGCAAAAACCGGATTCCTCGGCAGGCTTCAGACTGCAGGGACTGGTTTTGTGCAACTCAGAGTATGCACTGCCAGTAACCTGCTATTGCAGGCCAGTGCACAACTTTGTCACGCTCTCTCTGCCTGACATAGCGATTTCTCTGTGCTCCTGACAGGTAAGGAAACAACGTACATTTGCAATTCTGATATCCGATCCTGCAGCAGCACACTTGCAAGTCTCATGCATGTCAATAGATCCGATGCAGGCAGCAACAGACATTAATGGGAGGAAAACATTCTCCTGACTATTTCTAAAAAGTCTCTACTTAGCTCTTCCAAATTGTTGGCATGTATGTATTCAGCTAGCAGTCCAATGGCAGTATGACACTCGCTGAGATCCATTCAACACAAGCCTCATCCTTGAGAGCAGAAGAAATGTAAATATCCAAAGTTCTGAAGCAAGCCTTCGGCGCTCACCCAGTAGCTGATTCTGTAAAATGATAAATGTGACTTGCGTTTTCAGGTAATGACAATCATTCAGCACAAAGGATCATTTTCAGTTCCCTGAATGGACAGGAATCTATTCTGAATAGCCCCTTCCCAACCCCCTGCACCCTCCTCGGTCCGTGGGTTGGAGAAATATTTCCTTCAGCCCACAGGACGGCATTTTTAGGTCTCGGCTAGCGAAGGCTGCGCTTGCGCAGTCTCGCTCGCGAGATTTAATGTTTTCTAGTAGTGGGGCTTGAACCCGCCCCTCTTCTCCATTGGCTGGCTTCCTAAACGGAGGAGAGGGGTGTTTGTCCATTTAAGCCCCGTCTTTTTCGGATTCGGGGGTGTGATTTGTAGGTTTCTCTCTCTCCTCTGGAATGTAAACATTCCAGCCAATGGGAAGAGGAGAGAAAGAAAAAAACACGCCCCCGAATCCGAAAAATGACGCTGCGTTTCTCCGAGGCATTTCTGCTTGACCTCGGAGAAATATGGGGGTGTTCATGGCGTCATCCCCTTCCACCATGGTACCCCGTATACGGCCCGGCTGATGCTCGTCCCCTCCACCTGCTCTCGGCTCCCTCGGTCTAAACACGGGCACGCGGACCAAGTGCAGCGGCGCAGGGAGCTGGCTTTTGTGACTGGCTGTAAAATAAAGCTCTTGTGGGTGCCGCTTGGCGTCCTGTATTTGAATGGGAACCTGCCATGCCCATGTTGTTGCTGTGTTTGGTTGGTAGATCGAGTCTGCGTGCTGAGGCGGCTGCTGCTGATGAATCAGGGAGCCGAGTCCATGCGAACTACAGATCCCCTCTTATCAATGAAGCAGCAGATCATGGCGGATGGCCCCAGGTGTAAGAGGCGAAAACAAGCCAATCCACGGAGGAAAAACCGTAAGCGGACCCTGCCTGACATTAACTCTCTGCGGCCGGCGGGCGTGGGAAGGGCTGCGGCGGCCCTGGGGGCACTTTGTGGGGGGCTGGGGGCGGGCGGGAGGTACTGGGAGTACTGTGCGTGCAGACGGGGTGTCCTGGAGGTGCCCGGCCGTATGGGGGAGTGTTGGCGCGAGTTAGCACCAAACTGCTCGTCCCGTTGTGGAAATATGGATTTTTATGGTCAGTTATGTCCCCTATCTTGGACCCCAACGGTTTCATGTATAAACCATAAGTACATGTAGGTTTCCTCCAGCTCCAGTTATGAAGACGCAAACACATGTGCGTCCACCGTCAACATGTCCTCTTTCAGATCCGCCATGAATGGGTCGGATATTCCATTCCTAAGTATGAAAGGCCACCGGCTTTATATGCTTCACTTATCCCATTTTACAGTCCAGGCGAGTAGGCCCTGATTCCGCCATCAAGCCTTTTCTGCCTTCTGCCTCTGAAAGCTCCAGTCTGAGCTCGCATCTGTATCCATGAACTTTGTCCTACTCCCTGCACGGCTAACGGTGCCTGACTCCAGCCTGTTGCCTGCCAAAAACTGTATTTCACCTTCGAGATTATCTGCTCCGCTCCCTATCCAATGCATGCCTGTCTAGTAGTTTAAGTAAACATTCTTCCAGCTACCGAGCAAAGGGCCCGGCTTCTCTGTCTTTATGCAAGTAATTCATAGCCCTGTTACTATGGAAGATTTCTGCCCTCGCATCTAGTGTAGACACTTAGACGCTTGTACACACACTGACAGTCATTATAGTCAGTATAGAATAAGATTCTATCCTAAGAGACCTTTCTTTTTGGATAACACAGTTCTTTAAACATAGGATATTAGATATGATTTGGGATTAGGTTGACATAACCCCAGACTTCTGTCTCCACATGTAGAGCTAAATGTCAAGTCCCCTTCACCCCCTAGTTGCACGTCAATCACACGTCATGCTGCTGCGCGCGCATCTATGCCAAGTATTTCTGCTGACATTGC